>NC_073338.2:30649318-31265000 GCF_027580225.2 Misgurnus anguillicaudatus
ACGGTAAATAAAATGACCATCAGTAACTATATGAAGAGCCCAGATGCAAAACCCTCATGGGTATTTTAATAAACAGAGGTTTTCCTGCTTCTCTGCGACCTGGTATGAAGCACTGTCAAGCAACTTACAATATAGTTCTCATTTTTTCATCTGCTTAAAAAACGCCACGTTTTATTTTGTGCCACCATACTTACTCGTGTAACTATTCATCTAACAGTCTTTAAATAGGGAAAACATGGAAGTGTTTGGTGGCTTCTAAATTCATTCCTGTTTGGAGCCATATAGGAATGAATGGGGCTAGGCTAAATGCTAACACATTCATGATGCTGTGTACAAAGATTAAGTGTGCACATTGAAAAAAGATAGGTATGTATAAGACGTCTAAGTTGAGGTAAGAACATAGTAAAACATTGAAACATTGGTGTTTTCCTTTAATGGATTTTGCTAACAAACCGGTATTTTTGAATAGCCTGAGGCCCAAAGTAGCCAAAGTAAAACAGTAATTTGGTTAATATTGTCTTAGTTTTGTCAAAATAAGTGCCTGCTGCGCACACGTCAAAACTGTTTATGATAAAAGAGACGCTCACATTCACAAAATACACGCTAGACACTTCCTTAACAGTAAACTCTGATTACGCATGAGATTATGCGAGTATCTGGCAAACGCGAGCGTCTCTGTTATCATAAACCCTTTAGATGTGTCTGCAGCAGGCACTTATTTTGACAAGACACGTGATGCACACACGATCTCTCAAAGCGCAGAACACATATTTTGAAATTACGAACCACACACATGACGGACTACATACATGTTGTGACAAACTTCGCATCGTGCGCCCTCAAAAAAAGAAGTCACTGGCCGCCATTGCTGATACTGCGGACCGACAAGGTGAACGTGATTTCACCAAGTAAGATGTGATCCTGGATCAACACCATTGTTGGTCCTGGATCAACATTTTCATTAACCAATCAGATTGCAAGATTAAGATTAGTGTGCATGTTAGATTTAGGTTTAGGATTGGGTTAGGGGTTTTTAAGAAATACTCCTCAAACTATTATTTCACACTAATTTGAGGGTTTTAAAATGGTTAGGGTTTGAGTTAAGGGTAAGTTGGGGTATCTTTAATTAAAACGTTGATCCAGGATCAACAAAAAATGTTGATCCAGGATCACATCTTACTTGGTGAAATCACGGCGACCGTGTGGACAAACAGCCAAACCGCATTGAAAAAGCTACTCGTGTACGTGTGGACAGGGCCTTTTTACTATGTTCCTACCTCAACTAAGACAAATTAATACAAACCTATATTTTTTTAAATGCGCAGTAATATTAACAGAAGTTTTAGCGAGAGTAGTCAGGAGTGATGATGTTACTGCGCGCTGAGATCGAAGTGCTGCAAACTAAGTGCTCTTCCGTCATACAATATAGTTCTCATTTTTATGCAGTTAAAAAAACGCCACGTTTTATTTTGTGCCACCATACTTACTCGTGTAACTATTCATCTAACAGTCTTTAAATAGGGAAAACATGGAAGTGTTTGGTGAATTCTAAATTCATTCCTGTTTGGAGCCATATAGGAATGAATGGGGCTAGGCTAAACTAAAAGGTTAGTTCCAGTCCTTGATTCATATTGGTCAAAAACTGCTTCATTTATGATAAATCATAGTTATTATGTTAAACAAGCGCAATTTAAACACAAGGGACAGCTGTTTAATATATGTATTTGCATTTGATCAGAGCCGCATTAACGCTTTTAGGCATTTTTGAATAAAACAATGACTTTCCGTCTTTTTCTTCATTGGATAACACCTCTCCTGGGAAATCATGGGATAGTAAAGTGTCCGATCTTGCATTTATAAAGCACAATAAAAACAACACTAGTTGACCACTGTGCTGTACAAACCTTGCTAAAAAGACATAAAAGAAAACTGTTTTTACTGAAAATACACTAAGGAGGAAAAAATCACTTATAGATGACGGATCCTTATACTCTAAGGACAATTATAAGCCTTGGAAATGATGAATTTGGACATACTACTCGCCTCGCCTACAGCTTTTAAATAGTCTGGAAGTAGGCAGTTTCAGACACAGCGTCTGTGTATCATTGTGCGTCACCCTTAGCAACCACCGTAGTTAGCCACGTAAACTTATGCAAACATTCTGTTGCCGTTCACAGTCGATCAGGGATAAGAAAATAAGTATATAAGAAGGCTTTTAGTGATTTTAGTTCATAAAAATTGTTATTTTAAAAATTGTGGATATATCTTTTTTGCTTAACCCTTTAAGCGTCACCCCACCCTATTGAGTAAAGTCTACACTCTTGGAGCTTTTTTTTTGTTAATATACAGTTTGTCATGATTAGATAAGAATTCATATGCAAACATTGAATTAAATGTAGGCGTCCTGCTGGTGGGACAGTGACATTTAGCAGAAAATAAATGTTTTGAGGCACACTCTCTTCATAAATGAATCAATTACTCTCCCTACATAATTTATGTATTTGATAAAACACTGTTGAAATGTCTATTTTTGAGGCTTAGACCTTTCCAACGATATATAGTTTGTAGTTATAGATAAAAATTTACATCAACAATATTAATGCAAACTTAGGTGTCCCGTATTCGGGACGGCAACGCTTAACAGTTAAATACAGTATTTGTATTGTGTAAAAGCAAGAAGATGCTTGAGGCTATAGCTGTATCGTAGGCACTCGTCCTTCAGTCATGACTTATTCCATGATACTGCACTGCCGCTTGTACATTATTGCTTGCATACACCTCAGTAGATTTCAATCGTGCTGCCGCTAGTTATGGTTAAAAGGATTAAAGCAACTGCAAAAACTATTTTAAATGTTAAATTTCTCTGATGACCCACAATACACCTTGCCTTTAGGCTTGTGGTCCTTATGGTCAATCAAATGCACATTTTTAATAATGCTTTCAACTTTGTACCCTTTCACAGTTTCTTCCCCAAGCATAGTGCAACAGGTTTCCACCAGACCTATACAGGCAGCAGCAGCAGCAGGATTTTAAACCAATTAGATTTCACTGTAGGCAGGGCTATCCAGCAGATAACATCAAATGTCGTGACAAGAAAAACATAGCTTTTATCATCTGCTACGTTTGTTAAAGACGCAGCGTGAAGTTAATGTGATGTTTTAATTTCATATTAAATCTTTGTGAAAAATCTCACGTGTGGATGACTGTAGTAGGTGGGCATTTAGAGCCCCTCCCTCCTACTGCAAACCTTTTCTTAATTCCTCTTTACTTTTATCTGTTGTTCCTACACTCAGCTGCTCCCACACAGGCAGATGCCCACGGCACAAACGATGGAAAGACGGGGATATTGGCAGGTCTCTCTCCCACACCCTCCTCCTGTTTCCCTCTCTCTCTTTCTCTCTCTCTTTGTTCTATAAACACATGGCACTCTGATCTGAGGAGCTCAGCCGCCAGTGGCGCATTGAGATGAGCATCACGATTCCAGCAGTCTCTCTTCGCTCGCATGAGCAGGTGCAGTTCACATGGAGAAAGCAAAGCAGCCCGGCTCAGATTGATCGGCACCCTCCTTTCCTCCTCTGCTCCATCTGCCTTACTTCACACAACCTTTGCGCCTCTTTGACACTCTGAGCTGCTGCACACCTGTAGGCACCACCCAACACTGATACCTAAAAATCAGACACACGATGGCACCCACCCCTCTTGAACAGCTTGACAAATTAGTCTGGCCCAATTAAATTCTCCCACAATTAACACACTGACATTTGACCTTAGCAACAAAAGCTGTCACAATCAGTGGCATGCTGCCTGCATGCAACCAATCAAATCACAGATTGAAAATTGAGCACTCCCATCACAGGTGTGCTGGTGACCTCCCCTGTATATTCGGAAAAGAACAAGCTGATGCTGTCTTAACACATAACCGTCAACCAAGCCAACATTTTAAAGCACATTCAATCAATAAAGTAAACCTCTTAAGGGTTTGCCCTCAGTAGCCTAGCGGTCAAACAGACTTGCAGCATATTGACTAGGTACTGTATGCTGACACAACGCTTTATCTTTCATTATACAGTTTCTGGCAAAAATGGAAAATATACTTATTCCATTCACAGCTGGTAATAGTAAAAAAACATTATTTTATATAACCGCATAGTCTTGCAATGGAGTATGCCCAGCATCTCAAAAGGCATCCACTTATACGGGCTTAAGGAGTGTTTTTGGTGGATATGAGTGGCCTGTGGCAAAGATTTTTCTGAAGGGCTTTGGGGTGTAAATTGTGTCGCCTCAAAGCTCTAAACCAGACGTCTAAGAGCATCAGCAGCCCTGTCTTGTCTTGCTAAGGGAGCTGTATTGCTCTGCTCCAGGTTTAATGGGATGTGATAGCCACTATAATTAAAGCCAGCTTCATCTTGTGTCTTTGCTTTACCAATGATTGTGACAAAAATAATATCTTGGGTATGACATATGACTGTATGACATATGACTTCATTCATAATTGACAGCACTGACTGGCTGCTTTACAATCCCATTGTATTTCAACATCCTCATTAACACGCAAAATTGAAATGGTGCCATGCAAACAAAAGCTCATGCTAATTTTGCCAATGTTTGGACTGAAAAAGAAAAAAAACAGATGCAAGATGGAAGAAAACATAGACGTGGTGTGTGAAGTCAGCTGTGACTTGGACTGTACATTCCTGAGAGCAAAGTCAAGGTCATTTTGATAATACCTAATCATTGTATAAATGTAATGCATGCTAACAAGATATCTGCATGAGACAGATAAGTATCATTTGATCCTCTTTCCCTCTCTCAACCAAACACACAAACATATTGATTCCATCAATTGCGTAGCTCCTATTAGTTCTTTAATGGCCATCGTGGGAACAGTTACTTTGTAAGAGGTATTTATTCATCACAAAGTAATCAACAAACACTAATACAATATCCAAAACTACTAGATAACTTTAACAACCTGCAAATTTAGATTGTAAAGGCATGGCTAAATGTCTGTAATGTACACTCTAAAAATAGCACCTACAGTGAGGAAAATAAGTATTTGAACACCCTGCTATTTTGCAAGTTCTCCCACTTAGAAATCATGGAGGGGTCTGAAATTGTCATCGTAGGTGCATGTCCACTGTGAGAGACATAATCACAAAAAAAATCCAGAAATCACAATAAATGATTTTTTAACTATTTATTTATATGATACAGCTGCAAATAAGTATTTGAACACCTGTCTATCAGCTAGAATTCTGACCCTCAAAGCCCTGTTTGTCTGCCTTTAAAATGTCTACCTCAACTCCATGTATTATCCTAAATTATATGCACCTGTTTAGCTGCATAAAGACACCTGTCCACCCCATACAATCAGTAAGAATCCAACTACTAACATGGCCAAGACCAAAGAGCTGTCCAAAGACACTACAGACAAAAATGTGCACCTCCACAAGGCTGAAAAGGGCTACGGGGAAACTGCCAAGCAGCTTGGTGAAAAAGGTCCACTGTTGGATCAATCATTAAAAAATGGAAGAAACTAAACATGACTGTCAATCTCCCTCGGACTGGGGCTCCATGCAAGGTCTCAATGATCCTAAAAAAGGTGAGAAATCAGCCCAGAACTACACGGGAGGAGCTGGTCAATGACCTGAAAAGAGCTGGGACCATCGTTTCCAAGGGTACTGTTGGTAAAACACTAAGACGTCATGGTTTGAAATCCTGCATGGCACGGAAGATTCCCCTGCTTAAACCAGCACATGTCCAGGCCCGTCTTAAGTCTGCCAATGACCATTGGGAGAAAGTCATGTGGTCAGATGAGACCAAAATAGAACTTTTTGGTCATAATTCCAAAGGAAGAAGAATGATGATGAGTACCATCCCAAGAATACCATCCCTACTGTGAAACATGGGGGTGGTAGCATCATTCTTTGGGGGTGTTTTTCTGCACATGGGACAGGGCAACTAGACTGTATTAAGGAGAGGATGACCATGTATTGCGAGATTTTGGAAAACAACCTCCTTCCCTCAGTTAGAGCATTGAAGATGGATCGAGCCTGGGTCTTCCAACATGACAATGACGCGAAGCACACAGCCAGGATAAGCAATAAGTGGTTCTGTAAGAACCATATCAAGGGACTGGCGTGGCCTAGCCTGTCTCCAGACCTAAACCCAATAGAGAATCTTTAGAGGGAGCTCAAACTCCATGTTTCTCAGCGACAGGCCAGAAACCTGACTGATCTAGAGAAGATCTGTGTGGACGAGTGGGCCAAAATCCCTCCTGCACTGTGTGCAAACCTGGTGAAAAACTACAGGAAACGTTTGACCTCTGTAATTGCAAACAAAGGCTACTATACTAAATATTAACATTGACTTTCAGGTGTTCAAATACGCATTTGTAGCTGTATCATTCATACAAATAAATTTAAAAAATCATACATTGTGATTTCTGGATTTTTTTTAGATTATGACTCTCACAGTGGACATGCACCTACGATGCCAATTTCAGACCCTCCATGATTTGTAAGTGGAAGAACTTGCAAAATATATTGTGCTCTGTAGAACCATAAGTGGTGCTATATCGTATGGTTTTCATAGGTGCTATTGCTATAGCACCAAAAATGGTTCCCCTATAATTACAAGCTTTTAGTGCTATTTAGCACCAATTTTTTTACAATGTACATTTGGCATTACTATAAGTAAATCTACTATAAAAGAGTGGATGTTGATAAAGTAAGAAACCATAAGAAAGTTACAATTCCACATCTCCAAATTTAGCTCAGTGTTTTAGGTTATATGCAGCGATTACAATGTAGGAACTTCCTTCAAATTCTTTTCATAAACCAAACCTATTTCAGCTCTGGGCTTTGAAATCTAATTTTGTAGATATTTGGGAAAGGGTGTTATCAAGTCTTTGTGTGCAAATTCTGTTCCCTAAGCTGCAGCATTTTTACATCACATCTCTAGGTGTGAGCTTATTAAGATATTTGGCCATTTTTTGCTCCTTTATGTTAGCCTTGCATCAATATATATAATGGAAAGGAGAGCTAGAGGGTGTATTGGATTAGCATGTCAGCACAGCAACCACAACCTGTCCTGCTACCCCAAAAAGAACCCTTTCAAGAAAAAAAAAATGTAAGCAATTTATCCCATTACGTTAATACTGCACCTGGTGTGGTGCATTTTGACACTAAGCCATATTAATAAAGAAAATCTTTACATAAGCTGTTGTATTAAATTACAGTGGTTTAAGGCCAAATGGTGGTTTAGATTCTTGGATGGCAATCATGCGTCTAAAAGCTGATGTGAAATTAAACTGCCTCCTTTAATCCATTTTGCAAACAGGTAGGTATGGCTCTCATTAGAGCTGTTGCCTCCTTAAGGTTATTCATTGCTTCATTTGTGCAAAAATGGAGGGAGTCAAAGCGCCCTGGTGAATAATGAATAGCATATCTACATTCACATAAGACCATATGGAAACCATATCACTTTATGTGCCGTTAAGGCTAAAGAGCTGTTGGTATATAAACATTTTTCCAATGCAATGGTTCTTTCTGCTTTAGTAACTCCCCTGAAGGGTTATCTAGCATGGCTAAAATCATAATCACGTGTCAATGACTGTGTGCACCATGCTGAAGATGTGTGAGGCGACTGTTCTCACACCACAGGAATCGAATCCTCTGCATGTCCACAGAAGTCTTTGATCTCATTAGTGGTCAAAATCCTCCTCCCCACCGTGCTAAGGAGGACGCTGGCGTGAAATATCTGTTTTTTATATTCTTATTTTTGAAACACACACTGAAAGGTCAACCAAGATGTTATCTACACTTACACTGCTGAATCTGCTAGGAGAGAGAAATATGATTAATGTCAAGTATAAAGAAATAATTCACCTAATATTTAAATATTTGTGAATATTTACTCTCCCCATGTTGTTCCAGCCAAAACATATTTTTTATTAATTTATTAAACACTATGGGGTGGTTTCCTGGACAGGGATTAGCTTAAACCAGGACTACACCTTAGTTTAATAAGGAAATATAACTAGTGTTTTACAAACATGCCTTACTAAAACATTACTTGTGTGCATTTTGAGGTAAAACAAAGGGTACTGATGTATTTAAAGATATGTCAGTGCAAGTTGTATAATACAACAAATGTGTCGAAATTTCCATAAAATGTCTGAATATACTTTCAAATCCTTAACTATCTATCTAATTTGGTAATTTTTCTAGCAGTAAACATAAAAACACTATGCCAGGATAATTAACAGTCATTAACTGCTTTCACACATACAGTCTTTCTAGTAAATTAAAGTTAGGAGATTGTCTATGAACAGGACCAGCTTCAGGCCAATCATAACATTTTTAATTTGACTTGGGACATTGGCGGTGGTAGTTCCCCTACCTAGACAGCTAAAAAAAAAAAGTATAAATCTCTGAAAGAAGAGATTGAGAAGGGAGTGTGAGTAGACTAGTATTGTGGTAATTTGTAAAGTTTTCTGAACCACTATAAAACTAAAATTATACAAACTTTAAAGCACTAACAAATGCAAAATTTTCGCTAAAATGATTTCCGTGCCAGAATACCTTCTTTAGGTTGGATGTCGGGTACTTTGATGAAGAGAGTATTTATACAGCTGGAAGGCATAGTTTGCACTGTACAACATGTCGGTTGTGTATTCTACTTTGAAAATGAAATAGCTGCAACATTTCAATGAATTGAAAGCAATTTTCCCCCGGGGGGAGCATTGTCTCAACTAGTTGCAATTCAATCTGTGTCTGAAATTGTAGACGTGTGTTATTTGCGCATGTACCAGCAAGTGAGTCATCACTGGTAACAGAAAACGGAACTGAACAGTCAAGTACTGCTTGATAATAAGTTTTATTATGCCAAAATATTGATTTATTTCTGATTCTTACCAAAATGTAACTGTAATCTGATTACTTCATAACATAACCTAACTGTAAAAAAATACAGTTTTTATACTCATTGTGTAATCCCATTACATGTAATCCATTACTTCCCAATCCTGTTCACAACACAACACTGATCTTGCCGCGTGGCAGGATTAAAGGAAACTTCCGCTCTCTGACAAAGTTTATATATATTATCAATTTAGTTGTGAAGTGTGAATGATATCTTACTGGTAAAAGGCGTAACGTTATTGCGGGTGTAAACAGCCCATTTTTGTATTTACTGGTAAAGTCATTGTGGTAACTTTATGGTAATTTAGCAGCTGGGATGTTCCTAGTTTGTGTTTTATAGGAAAAATACAAAAAGGTAAGAATATCAAGAAACAAAAAATTACTACTAACAAACAAGACTGATCTCACGGAAAGTTGTGTCATAGTCACGCAAAATTTGATTAATTTATTTATGGCATGAAATTCAGCGTTTTTCGTGCCTTCAGCGCAAATGTCTTTTTCGTGACACTATTTCTATAAATAGTTTTTCATGTCCATGCACTACTTTCTTTTTCATTTCACTTTATGTATTGTTTTTACGTCGTTTTTTCCTATTTTCTTACCATTATCGCTTAGGGTTGGGGTAAAAATTACTTTCTGTTTCATTTTTAGACATCCTAACTCAAACCCCAACTCTGACACCCCAACTCCAGGCAAAAATAGATTTAAAAGCGGAAGAAAAACATGTAGAAACCAATACATAAAAGTACATACATCCTAACCCAGACCCCAAATCAAACCCCAAGCCACAATGATTTAAAAATAGGGGAGAAAAAATGAGAAAACAATACACAAAATTACACGAAAAAGAAAGTCGTGGACACGAGAAACTACTTATAGAAATTCGTGCAAGTGTCACGGAAAAGACATTCGTGCTCAAAGCACAAAAAAAGCTGAATTTCGTGCCATGGACACAAATTAATCAAAGTTTGCGTTATTATAACACGACTTTCCGTGATCGATTATGTTGCAATAAACTATTAATTTAATTGACACTTTTAACAGTAATGCTTAATATTGTCTTTTCTGTCTCCAACAGCATCCCCAACCTTACATTTACGCAATCCAGTCCTATAAATTTACCCATCATTTGAGACTTTTTCTAAAGAAAAATCAGACCTATTTTCTGCCACTATGCCTCCAACTAACCTCAATTCTGTAAGTAATGGCCATTTGTTTGTAAACCTCAAGCAGGCCTTCAGCATTTCATTTATAAATGCCTGACAGACTTCACTGATGGTCTGAATGCTGATAATGATCAGACAGGGTGATAGCAAAGAGGTTCATGTATAGGGACACTGTGACACACGAGTGATGTCTGCTGCTAAGACTAGGAGTGTCCTCAGGCGTGCTATTTTTGCTGGGAGCTCTGGGGAAACACGTCATGCAAACCCAAATCACAGTGCTGGGCTATTTTTTAAAAATGACAATATAGAAACTACAGGCTGCCAAGATATCAGCATTTTTACTTGGAAAATGGTGAGTCACAAAAGAATATCCCTGGAGAAAATAAACAATAAAATATACAGTGAGCTACAACACATACTGAATAAAAATCACAGACTAATCCTCCTTTTCCAAATGCATCCAGACAGACTCATGCCTGGCTGTGCAATGAAGCGCATTGTAAGGGGAAGTAAATGATAAAGACATAAATCGAAATGAGATCCAACCCCTGGTCAAATAGAAAGGTGTTGAGAGAGGCAATGAAGCCGCTTGTCTCCAGCCACCATTTTGTATAGTGCTGTATTGATCCTCGTACTGATAAGGAAAGCAGAGCTAGAAAAATGTCCCAGTTTCATTCATCACACACATAGGGACTGTGGAACACACAGTCTGGCCCTTAAGGGAGAGCGGCTGCTCGGAAATAGCCTGAACTCCAAAAAGACAAGATACAAATGCAACGCATGGATCCAAGTGTGGCCACTTCACGCCTACCTTACTCCTGCAAACACATTTGTCATTACAGTGCATAAAAAAACCTTATGGATAGATGTGTGTTTGAGGGGTGGAGTAGGGGAAATGGTGCAGAATGAAGAGAACGAAACTGCCCAACGCAATATGATTGTGTCCATCACGTTTTTAGACCGCCTCTCTTCATATCTATCTGAATTTAAAGATATTCCTGTTAAGTGCTCCAGGGTACAGCTGTCAATCACGATGTGACGGAAATGTGGGGGAAACTGGTGCATGAGTCAATTAATATTCAGGGAGGATCTACATTTAGTCCACAAGTGGAGAAGCAGGAGGGGTTGGAGGGATGAACCGTGGATAAAGAGGGACTTGAAATTTGGGTGAATTCATAACTGTAAATGATGCAATTAATGCAGCATCATTTATACCTCAAATTTTATTGTCGACTCCACAGACTCAAATTAATGCATATACTTTAACATACAAATTACTTAATTAGCTGGAAACATGTAACTTTGTAACAAATGCCAAGCATAAATTCAACTAAAACATCAACCGTGTCTAATTGCATTTCTTTCACCAATTTACTTGTGTGGTTTACACAAAGATTTTTCTCAGGACTGATGAAATGCAACATCCTTAACCTACTGTATGTGGGTCCTGTGGCTCTAGCAACGCAAAGGCCATGGGTTTGATCCCCAGGGAACTCACATAGCCAATTCATAAAAAAATCCATATTGAATGCACTGTAAAGCGCATATCAAGTCCGTGTACAAGTATGTAGTGTCCCCTATATAATGCCCTACTACAATTAAACTAAATCGCATTTTTGCGATGTAGACTTTTTTAGTTAAGGCATGGAAAATACATACTGCCCTGCTACCTAACAAACACGAATTTAAAGCAGTATGCTGACGCTATCACACTTGTACGCATCTCTGCAGATCAAAGGCGATCAAAACCATCACCGGCGTTACTCACCAGAGTTTGCTGGTACTGAAGCACGCGCTGCTGCACTCTGTCTCGCGCCATAACCTTAATGTAACTGGAATAAAAATGTAAACGCTATCCGCAAACACCGCAAGATCACCTCCGCATCACTGATACTCAATTCAGCAAGCAGACCGAGTAACAGGTCCTTCACGGAAAACAGCTCAACTGTTCCCGCGTATAGCGCACTGCTGCTGGTTTTAAGCAAGACATGAATGCGCTGAAACCCGTTTCGTGTGGGAAGACAGGGGTTACTACACTTAACCTGTTGAATCGATTGTCAAAATAAATAGCTGCATTCTATTTCTAACCATGTGAGTAATCGCTATATTTTGTAGTAGGCTACTCTGAACCACTTAAAGTCTAGATTACCCACTGACAGGTAAGTACGCATAAAAATATGTAAGTTAGTCTATTTGTACTAACTGCTACAGTAGTCAATTGTAGTATACTGTGGTAGTTAGTGGTGTAGTGCAGGTATACGCAGGTACAGACGGAGTATACCCACTTCTTTATTAAATGGCATGGGGTAGGCTATAGCCACTTCTAAATTTAAAATATTAATTCATAATATTACTTTCATAATAATCCTTATGCTGAGAAGTCAAGCAGCAGAATTTAAATGACAATAGTGGCCTATTTTTGAGTGAACTAAATATGCAAGACCAGTCTTACGCCACTGTTAACACAGGGCGTTCAACATTAGTTGCCGCTTTATGGGGGAATAAATTAAGAGTATACCCACTTCTCCAGGCACCACTACACCATAAGAATTATTATTTATTATTCTTGTTATATAGGCCTAGTATCTTGGAATTTTACTACATTGTACTATGGTAAATATTAAAGTAGACCCATACACTCTAAAAAAAAAACGCTGTGTCGTTTCAACCCATAGTTGGGTCAAATATGGATAAAACCAACTATTGGGTTATAAATAAATCTATGGGTTGTTGTTAACCAACTGCTGGGTTTGTCCATTTTTGACCCCGTTTTAAAACAACCCAAATTTTTTTTTTAAGTCTACTACTGTATTTTGTTCTTTGAGTAATATTTTGAATAACAAACGCAGAAATGTACTAACTCTATACTTCTACCAAATTATAGCCTAATTTGTTTTAGAAAATAGGTTTTTTTTTTGGGGGGGGGGGTTACTTTTAACCCAGCTTTGGGTCAAAAGAGACATACCTAACATGCTGGGTTAGCCTGGGAAAACCCAGACAACTTCTGGCAAATTTAGATCTGCTCTGCAAGTAGTCTGGCAAAGAGGCCATTCAAGGCCATTTCTAATGCAGAGAAATTGTGGCACCAATCAGAAACGTTGGGGCAGGTTTTACACGATGACGACAGCGCAGCGACGGCGTAGCAAAAGTGATCCGGCAAAAGTCTGATATAGCTCTGCATACGTCATCTCCTTTATCGCTCTGATTGGTTTAAGGTAAATCCAATTGGACACAGAGGCATTTGAGAGACGTCTGTTCATGACGCCCCTTTGGAAATTATTTGTCTATGAAGCTTTGCCAGACCATAACTCAGTTACTACTAAGAATGGTCTGGTTTTAACCAGGCTAATGCTGGGTTGTAATTTAATATAAGCTGGGTTGTTTCAAACAAAAATGCTGGGTTGTTTTAACCCATGGTTGGGCCAAATATTAACATTGTCTGGTTAATGGCTTGGTTTGACCAACGCTGGGTTGAAAATAACACAGAATACTTAGGCCCTATCTTGCACCCAGCGCAGTTGACTTTGTCAGTGACGCATGTATCATTCGTATTTTGCACTGGGTTTTTCCCTCCACAGACGCACGTCGGCAAACTAGGGAATAAACTTGCTCTCCCTGGGCGGTTCAGCGCAAAAAAGGAGGCCTGTTCCGGCGCAAACCATCCCTGATGCTATTTTGCAGTTTCAAAAACCTGTCCGCCACTGACCAAAACAACTAGTCTAAAGTCAGTGGCGCGTTGCGCGTGGTTCATTATGCTATTTTAAGGGCGCATGCTTGACCATAATGTATAGCGTGCACAATTAACGCGCACACACTTTGCTTATCTAATCTACACAGATGCAACTGTTATTTTTGCAAATCATAAATTGTTACAATAAAAAATATTAACACATGAGATAAGGGAAATCATTGTGGGGAGCATTGTGGTGATAGTTTTTATTTATTGTGTGGCTGCATTAAAAAATTATCATGCAAATAACGATTAAAATATTTTCATAAGTTTGTTGTGTGGCTGTATTACGTTTATTTTATGTAAATAATAATTAAAATGTTTTCATAAGAAACCTTATATGAACTTGATTTGTAAGTGTACTTTGGGGTTGGACCTTGCTTGCGTTTCTTGGGTCCGATTTCAAAGCCCCCAACCCCTTTCAGCGGTGAGGGTGGACGCAGCGATGTCCTCTGCTGGCGTCAGGTCACGTGTAGAGGCAGATCCACCTCCCGTTACACGGCGTGCCCGATTTATGCTGGCAAGCTTGGGATTCCCCCGTCTCCTGACATCATTGTAGCGCTTGGCGCAACGATGGGGATGCCAGCTGATGAGACAATTGTGGCTATTTCCTCTCACGTCTGTTTAATCTACGCTGATTTGGGCGGGTTTCTCCTATCCCCATACAAAACAACTTCTCTGTCTTTGACTGCTTTTACAAGAACGTGGGTCTCCTCGGCTGTGAACCGCTCCTGGCGTACGCCTGGTAAATCTGTCATAATAATAGCAACCCCCCATGGGACTTAAAGGGAATGTTGGATAGCGTTCTGATTGGTTTATTTGACGTTACGCCCAAACCACACCTATGAATAATGAACCTACTTCAGACCAACCACTTATTGATTTGCGCCTGGCGCAAGAGTTATTTCTCCCGCCGGGAAAATAGCAACAGCGCCCAAGATCCGCCCACAAAGTCACTTGCGCTTTGCACTTAGAGTGTAAACTCTACCAATAATCCAAAACCTAACCATAACCTCTAAATTTAGAGGGTAAAGGTTGATAAGAATAATATACAAGCACCTAACACAGTCCTAAATCTAACATTGCTCCTAAATCTAATTCTGCAATCCGATTGGTTGATAGAAAGGTTGGTTCCAAGACCAGCGATGTTAACAGACACTAAAAAGTGCTTGGTTGTTTAAACCCAACTGCTGGGTTACTATAACCCATGATTGGGTAACAACAACCCAGCACTGGGATATTTTCAACCCAGCAGTTTGCTCTGTCCAATATTTACCCAGCAAGGGTTAAAAAAGTTTCCTAGAGTGCAGTAACAAATTATACCAGTTAAAACAGTATATTTTGGTGGAAATATTTGATTTCAACTAATCATATAGAGACGCATCAATGGGAACACAAATGAGAGAAAAAAGTCAGATGGGACAGAGCTGCATTATTTTAAAGGGATAGTTCACCCAAAAATGAAAATTCTGTCATCTTTTTTCACTCTCATGTTGTTACAAACCTGTATACATTTCTTTGTTTTGATGAACACAAATTAAGATTTTTTTTAGGAATGTTTGTAAACAGATCTATCATTAGCCCCATTCACTCAATAAGAAAAAAGAAGTGAATGGTGCTCATAAACGGTTTGGTTACAAACATTCCTCAAAATATCTTCCTGTGCGTTTATAAGTAACTACAGGAAAGTGAGTAAATGATGACAGAATTTTCATTTTTGGATGAACCACCACTTTAAAATGAACGCAGGATGTACCTGTTAGCCTTCCTATTGGCAATTATGAGAACTGAGCTAATCTGAAATAACACACCCCAGAGACAAAGTCTTTCAAAACCTGTGGAGAGCCAGTGGGCAGCTTATTGAACTGCTCATTAATATAACTTGTGGTTACAGTAAACACTAAATTTAGATGCAGGGATGTGTTGAGGCTACATTGAATCTCAGCCCACAAGCTTCAGCGGCTCAAAGGCTTCACAGGATAAAAGACATAATTCCTCGGAGAACCAATAGGTTGTTAAACAGATTTCCATACAGAAACAGAAACTCTGATATATGCTGCTTTTGAGCTCAGTAACAGGTCTACTGCCAGCCCAGGGAACAGCAGGGGTGCGGACTGGGATGAAACATGCATGTATCACTGTGAATTCTGATGGTTTTCTTGCAGCACTGCAGTGTTTTTGTATATATGTGCTTTCTCTCTCCTTTGTATGCTCATGCAAAACAACAAAACAAAAAACAGTTATTGTTATATGCTGCAACTGACAACAGTGTGTCTGTGTTTTTGTAGCAGTAGTGTATGGTTTGTCAAGATGATTATCTTAAAATGTACATGATAAAAATGATTGACCGATCGATCACCATTTGACTCAATGCTGGTTCAATTCTTCAAACCACTTTGACTATGATACAAGACATTTCTAGCGCGCTGAGCAAACACATTCCTTACATGTAAGTACTGTCACAACTGTAAGTATTACACCTAGAGCCCAACCGATATATCGGCAGGCCGATATTAGGCATTTTCCAAGCTATCGGTATCGGCATTCATAAAGGCCGATAAATGAATATTTTTAAAAAACAGTCGAAACAGCCTTCAACCATGTTGTTATTTATCAGAACTTAAAGCTCACGTAACACACGCTGTTTCTGCATTTCTGATGTTAATCTGGAGTACCTATAGAGTAGTATGACATCCTTTATATCTCTGAAGAGTCTTTAGTTTAATCAGATTTATAAAAGAAAGATTAGCTTTACCGAATCTTTCCGATAACGTACGAAAAAATGACGGAGGAGGAGTTATAACACGGGAGGAGCGAGTACGAGTCATACAACACTATACAACACTGTTTTAACTTATGATTTACTTGTTCGTGTCATTTATATAATATACACGCACCTATTTCCAACATAAGACAGAAGTCTTACTTACCACGTGTAACTCGTCATGAGCCGGTTCTGAAAATCCACCGCATCAAACACACACGCAAAACTCCGCTGCTAATCCGGATAATAAACTATATCCATTGTTTCCATAAGGCTGGATGTCTTCTCCTTACATCCAAAAACACACTTCTTGTTGTGCCATTGTTGACTTTTGAAATTAAACAAAGCTGAGTGGCGTGATAAGCTGTTAGCAAGCTCTAGCGTCTCCCGCTGACTGACGGCCCATATAAAGAAGTGATACGTATCGAAAACCCCTGAAACGTCAGTTAGAACTGTAATCGAAAAAAACTAGCCGAAACTTGTTCGAACCCTGGCGAAGTGCATTCGGCACAGAAATACTCTGAAACATGCCCAACTGCATTTTTGACACTTTGCCTACATTTAGCATGAGGAAACAACTCTATAACTGTGTTAATAAGTCAGAATGCTTGAAATACCATTAAACCCCCCCTTTAACAGAATTTGTCTCCAGTCTATTCAAAGTTATATTTATGAACCAAGTCTTTTAAAACGGGTAACTTTGATTTGGTTGTTGTTGTTTTTGTTTAAAGGTCTTTACGTTTCATATCTTAAAGGATTAGGCCATTTTCTTAAAAGAAAAATCCAGATAATTTACTCACCAAAGGACTATAAACAATCCCAAACGAGGCATAAGGGTCTTATCTAGCAAAACGATTGTCATTTTTGACAATAAAAATAACAATCATGTAGATCCGGCCGTGATGCGCCAGCTGACCCCACGCAATACGTCATGACGTCAAGAGGTCACAGAGGACGAACGCGAAACTCTGCCCCAGTGTTTACAAGCGTCTTGAAAGAGGACAGTTCCTACGTTGTTGTATGTCAACTGATACTAATTAATGTCTTTGTGGCAGTTTATTGTTTAAAATGGTCCGCAAATGTGCGTTTTATATATGTAACACGTGACCTACCTACGTCACTACGCATTTACGTTAGGTCGCGCTGGACCGGACCTAGACGAAAAGTTGTGGTTTAAAAGTATATATTTGTTATTTTTCTTGTCAAAAATGACAATCGTTTCGCTAGATAAGACCCTTATGCCTCGTTTGGGATTGTTAATAGTCCTTTGAAACTCCGTTGAAAATAACTGTTAAGTGTTGAGTTAGGTATTAAATGTTGGGCTCTATTAAATTCCATTGGAGTTAGAGAAATCCTGCGGTGTTTTCCTCAAAAAACATAATTTCTTTTGGACTGAACAAAGAAAGACATCAACATTTTGGATGACATGGTGGTGAGTAAATTATCTGGATTTTTCTTTTAAGAAAATGGAATATTCCTTTAAGTTTGTATTTTATACATTTAATTTATCAGAACTTTAATATATTTTGATGTTCCTCTGTTCTGTTGTGACAATAAAAGAAACAAGTTACTTTTTAAAATGCATTATCATATTATTTTAGTTAAAACTCATAAATAATCACAAATAACTAATGTTAGGGAAATCCGTTAATGTTTTGTTGCGCGTTTCTGAAATATAAAAAAAGGGAAAAAATATCGGCCGATATATCGGAATTTAAAACCAACAAACATTTGTATCGGCCTTCAAAATCCTTTATCGGTTGGGCTCTAATTACACCTTACACAAAAATAAACAACACTCACAGTCACTCGAATGATGTGCCTTTACGGTAAAACACTGGCCAAAATCTACCACAAAACTTTCTGTAATGTTCTAATTAATTAATTGTGGATGCCCAAAATAACCTTGTTTATTTACTATTTAAATATAGCTTTGGCTTATAAAATGAAATATCTATCTGTTGTGGACATGTGAAGCTAATACGTTCCCATCACAGGCTGGGAATAAAGCCACACTGAATATTGGCCTTTAATGGGTTTAGCTCATTCCAAATGCTAATTACTTACACAACAATAATTTACATATAAGAAATAAAATAAATAATTAGACTTATCAGACTTGACATGTCAATTTATCAACTTACTGTAACATGAATACCAAATAAAGTAAAGTTTCTCTACGAGCTTAAACTGTCAAGCTACTTTAATTATAAACAGCACACTTTTCATGTCATCTATAATGAATGTAGATGTAGAGATATCGACTTCTGACACCAAATTATGAGAATGCAAAAATCAATGACAGTTTTTCTTTTCGCTAAACCAGCTCTAAAGACCTTGAAGGGACGTTGGCTCCTGAAGCATATAAAACTGAATACACAGTGCTTCTTGAGATCGGGCAGGATATGAACCGGTATGACAAAATATTCCTCATTAGAGAATCTCGACAAGGAAATCAGACGTCGGTTCACGAATAACACTGTGCCCTTGAGCCCTCTCAAGATAACCAAACCAATTAATGACCTTTGAAAATAAAAAAACATGACAAGCGTATACTTTAAAAGGCAAACACGTTGTTGTGATGCAGCACGAGTGACTTCTTACGCGCTTTAAACGCACAGTTTATCGCCAGCAGTAACATCGGGCACCTTAACAGGTTGCTATTTCATCTTTGGCAGCTACTTACATTTTCCTCGCCGGCTTTTAGTGTTGGATACGAGCTCCTCTTGAACGCAACAGTCCAAACGTCACCTGCACCGCTCCATTTAATGACGCAAAAAATGTAAGAAATCCCCACACGATTACAACAACGAAATGAAAATCGAGTAATTACGTCAGGGTTTTTTGTCGCACTTCTACCCGTAGAAGACCGAGATACTTTGACAATAATTGTCCTCGCTGATGATTTGCCAGTGCCCTGTTGCTGACGCCGTTGCCTCTCTCGCTCGTCTTTCCATTCGGTTCAGACCGCCAACGAAACTTCGAAAAAGGCGAGTAGGCTACCTTCCTTAACACACATAGGGTACCTGACGGTGTTAATGCATCACATAGGTTCCGATTAGTGTGCAGTGCACGCGCTGATAGGTAAAGGAGTAATTAAGCCGACAGAGCCCGGGGCGCGTGCACTAGCCAAGAATTGATTCTGTGATGCAATGCGGGTTCCGTAACTGGTTTAGTAGGATATAGCAGGTTGACTTCAATTCTGTTAATATTGCCCGCCATTAATATCATGTGATGGCTCATTTGTCTCAATCAGTGTAATCATGGGTTGAGTTTTGGCATTTAAACAAAATGCTATATTATCTATCTATCTATCTATCTATCTATCTATCTATCTATCTATCTATCTATCTATCTATCTATCTATCTATCTATCTATCTATCTATCTATCTATCTATCTATCTATCTATCTGATCCATTTAGGGTTTGTGGTGATTGCATCAATGCTTGCAGACAAGCCTTTTGCCCTATATGCTGTTTTCTTTACAGATGTGACTCATGGGCTGCTGTTGGTTGATCAAGCGGAAAACTGTTTCAGCATATGTTGCTATTCTCTAGTGCGAAATAAAAATCAACACCCTAGTATTCACAGTTTTTCTCAGTCGCTTTGAAGCATTTCTCAGATCAGAAATGTATTTTTCAAAACACTTTGTTCAACCTCCATCAAGTCAGTTGCGCACAACATAAAAGTTTTGGACAAACTGCAAATGCTTTGGTACAATCGTGCAGATGATTATGTACAATTGTCTGCTATTCCCTACATTTTCAGTTGCTTATGTCATTTTCATCAAAAAACATTATACTAGTTTTAAGTTGAATAGTGTTACAGTGAACCTTTCTAATTTGTACTGTTGAATGTAATTTTTTTGTTTACAGAAAAAATTGAAAATGTGAATTCATCAGTTTACATAAAAAAATACTGATACATTTATAAATTGTGCACTCTTGGTATATTGACAACATGGCTGAACATTTTGCCTGTTTTGTTCCTGAACAATGACTTGTCATTTTGATGGCACTGACATGTTTACTGACCACTGTTTACTTTTAAGACATGAACTAAAGATATTGAACAAGTTACAGGCTTTTGCAGCACATCCATGATGTTGTGCAGTTTGTGCGAACTGTTTTGAGAAATGCACCTAATGCAAATTTTAAACATTTGAGAAAAGCCCCAAAGCGACTGAGAAAAACTGTTAAAATAATCAGCATTCCTTCTTAGCGTTGACATTTGATGCAGTGATTGCACTATGATCCAAAATCTGAAGCAACAGGTGTTTGAATATTTATCACACTGAAATGTGCTATATTTCACACCATTGCATCATAAAGAGTAAATAGTTGCACTTTACTGAACATATATTCGAATGGATCATCACTATCTCTGTAAGGATTCAGGACTAATAGAAACAGGTGTGTGTATGAATCAGCAGAGCTGATAAGACGGCCTACTAACATGACCAGCCTGCTGTTGTCTCTGTCCTGTGCGAGTGATCATAAATATTTGCTTTATTCAGCTCCAACAAAACTCTTTGCCAGATAAAAGAGATTACACACACACACACACACACACACACACACACACACACACACACACACACACACACACACACACACACACACACACACACACACACACACACACACACACACACACACACACACACACACACACACACACACACACACACACACACACACACACACACACACACATATACCCTTGTATAAACATGTCCTCAACAGATAATTTAATTTTACATTTTACAAATCGCCTGTATTATGATAGGCAGTGATTTACACATCATACCAAGAAGAAGAAATCATGTAAAAATTACATTGTTTGTATTATATAAGATACAGAAAGTAATTGTAAAGTGATTTTTCCTTGCCTGTGCAATTTTATTGAATACTTCATTACATAAGAAACAGTATAAACAAAGCACCACAATAAATGTAAACTAAACATAGAACAATGTTGTATAATTTTATATTGAGGGTATAATATAGATAAGTAAACATTTATATAGTAAATTTTAAAAGTAAATATGTATAATACATATATTTAGGCAGTGTAGGCTATATACAGATTTTTTTAAAGTCAATTTAAGAAGACACTGAAATGTTTGTTGTTGCTGCTGGCAAGCCACTGAATACGGGATTGATCAGACAATAAAACATTAACCTAGATGATATGTGGGCTCTTGTTTGTTCAGGCTAACTACACCATTATTAAAAGTTTCTTCTTACATTAAAGTTTATCTGTATCTACTACTCAAGTGCACTGAAATGATTTTCTCACCCTCACTTTGGCTAGAGTAGTGTGAAGCGACTCAAGGGAAAGTTGGGGCATGTTCAGAGACGAGATAAAAAACTTCCAGCCGGGAAAGGAAAAGTAAAAAAAAAACAACAGTGTGCGGGCGATGAACAGTTTAGCACACATAGTAGGGAAGCACACACGTGGATGGAGGTTTTCACGTTACTTCTTCAAACGAAGACGCTCTCCAATGGAAAGTAACGCGACGGAAGATCTCATGTTGTAACAGGGCATGGATTTAAGTAGTGAGTATGACTGACTTTCATATCCTTTATATATTCTCAGAATTTGAGAAGTAATTTAAAAAAATTAACTTTCCGTTTTGATTGCTAATTTGAGTTTTGGGAAACACTTTATAACTTTAATTAAGTAAACAGCTTATATTATGTAATGCTTAACAGATTAGCATTCAATGAATATTCAGATCCTGTATCTCAATATGAGTAGGCTATATCAAAATATAGTATAACCCTAAATGTTTACTAACATTTCTCACTATTTAGGTTTACATTAACTTTTTATTATTATTATTATTATTCAAGTAATCTAATATTTTACTGTGTATATTTGCAATCTAATATAGCCCATGTGTTCATTCATTATTGTGGTCCACATACAGACCCATATTTTCCTATTGGTTTGGTTGCCTCACAGGAGTGCTGGCAATGGTGTTGAGCATGGTTGCCTCTCAGATGTCCCATGTGCACACTAAACCATTGGATTTTGTGTGCAATATGGATGCCAGAAGAGTAATGAACAAGGTGAAGGACTTTGAAGAGAAAATGGTAAGACTCCTACATATACCATGTTTAAATTCTTTCCTGTAACTCATAAGAGATTTAGCCAAGCTTTAAAATACATTTTTATTCAATTTGGAGAGATATTTATGCTTTACATTCCAAGTTTCAGTTAGCACCAAAATCCCATTCCATAAAAAGTTGAATAAGGCTATATTTTGACATCAATCAGTTGAGTTATGCAAGAAAATGTATGTTTGTTTATATTTATAAACTATTAACAAGCGGAATGCATTACAGATTCAGTGTTAAAAAAATTGCTATGGATTTAAGCGTGTGCCAAATGCATAAATGTATTGTAACTTGACAGATATCTGTGTGTGTTGCTTATGGACTATACTATTTGTGTCCATCCATTGGCGAGACATTTAACAAGGCTTATTTTTGCTTCCTTTACAGGTAGACTGCAGCACTGTAGCATCTCTACCTTCTTCTATTCAATTACCATGCATTAGGATTCACAAAGCAACCTGGGAGAAAAAATCAGTGAGTTGTTCAATGCTGCCCACTCCTACACACTCCCTCTGTTATAACACTCACCCACTCACTCTGCTCTTGGGCACACACTCTCTCAAACACCCATGTATGTACATTTCCAGGTGCATGAGCGGAGGGCTGAGATCCTGCTGTCTTTGGGGACTCTAGCACAGGACGTGCACACTGCCAGGACACTAAGCCAACCTGGCTGTGGGCTTACTCTGCTGGAGCGCTTGGAACATAGTATCAACAACTACCTGCATATATTGAAACTACTCCACAATGAGGTGAGGATGATCCCTTCAACCTTGTGTTGCTGCCTTAGACAGATTTTGCTGCCCCTTTGTGGAGAGGCTTGCCCTCACAGTCAAATATTGACATACAGCAAAGGTGTAAAAGTGAAAGTGACGTATTTGCCAGTGTATGACAACTCATACTTGGAATGTGACCTTGGCGTTTAACCCATCCAGTGAGAACACATGTACACCTGTATAGCAGTGGGAAGGTATCAGTGTTAAAGAGGGTAATACTAGGCTAATACATTGACTAATGATAACATATACAAAAGTACTATAATTAAATATATGTTGAATTGACCTAAAATGTTTGAATCACAGAACAATTATTTGCTCAAATAAAATATACAAATTTCACTATAACTTAACTATAACAACTTAAGTAACTATTGATTTAATGTAATGTAGAAATAATAATCTTTTTTAACATGTGACAAGCAATACTGTATCATTTAATTTCTCTGAGGAATTATTAACATGGCACAAAAAACACAAATTTGTGGGACCACTGAGGGACCACGTAGTGCTACAAAAAATATCCTGCCTTCCCGGAATCTTTGTTGATTTGTTACGTCATCTTGGTGGCTTTGACTCCAGGTGACCTCTGCTTTCCTTCCACAGGAAAGACAGAGAGATAGAGACACATACTTGTCCAGTGAGAAAGATGGAAACATGGTGCTCCCTGAAGTGCTATACAGCCATGATCAAATATACATACTGGCACTCTTAGAATGAAGTCACGACACTGTATTTTATATAACTTTTAATTTTTTATACAAAATGGTTAACCTACTTCAGTTCCGACATGTTTACCTGTGTTTTCATTGATGTCGACAATAACCCAGTATGTTAATATTTCAAACCAGCTAATTCATTTCTATCACATCGAAAAATGTCCCTTCTGGTCTTCTTTTATCATCATACTGAATATTTTTAGCATGAACATCATCTTCTTGTGTCTGTATCTGGTCCAGCAGGGGGAGCTAGTACAGCCCCAGGCAAATAGCTGTCTGGGTCAGGACTCTAAGGATTTGGGTCTGGTCTTGAAGCACTTTGGACGTCTGCTCACAGGCAAGCTGGAATGGCTCATTGCAGAGATGGCAAAGGGGTGCTAGACTGAAAAACTGACTTCTAATCTCGGCCTTTGTTCAACCTTGTATAATGGGACCAGACAGGCCCAATCAGTTTTAACAATGGCTCACCTACAAAGAAAATGGAGGGCCATGCACTTTGCAGGAGACCACCAACTGTGTTACAAGAAGAAAGTACATGGCGTGTAAATGGCAACACTGCGCCATCTACTGGGTCATAGATAAACTACGAGCATTGAGTGACTGACACACCTGTTGAGATGCACCTTCTGAACTTTTGAAACAGAAAGTATTTGGTGAAGTGATATTTTATATTTCAGATGATATTTATTTATCTTACAGATAAATCCAGAGCATTTGTGCATATAGTATATTTTGTATACACTTATCATTACGATGCAAGATTTTTATTGCCATGTGTAAGCTGTGCATTGGAACATTGATGCATTTACACAAAATACACAATGTAATATTTAAGAAACTATTTAAATGACTAAAAATAATTTTAGATATATTTTGCCTATTACTTTTTTATTGTTACAGCAGTTTCGCAAAAATCTATCATTTGTAAAAGTTGTACATATATAAATATTTAAGTATATTTTCATTTAATTATTGTGTGGATTATCATTGAAGTGTTTTCATTATGTGTTGTATTTATAGTACAGTTCAAGGAAAACACCACCATTTTTCAATGTATTACTATGTTACCTCAAATAAGATGAATTAATACCTATCTTTTTTCAATGTGTGAACTTTTAATCTTTGTACAGCGTTTCGTGAATGTGTTAGCATTTAGCCTAACCCCATTCATTCCTATGGCTCCAAACAAAAGTTTTATTTTGCACCACTTACTCATGTACGGAGTCCCTAAAGGGACATGGAGCAAAAATTAAATAAAGTTTAGTTTCAGGTGCGCACGTGAAACTATCGCGTGCGCACGTGAAACTACCACATAGTTTCACATGCCTGCAAACGTTTCACGTGAGCATGCGAAACTAAAATAAATAAAATATTCTGCACATGAAGGTTTCGCTTGAGCACATTAAATTTTCACGTGAGCACATGAAACTAAATTTTAGATTTTTTTTACTCCAATGTCACCTTAGGGGCATGGTACTCTTGTAACTCATGTGAAAGTCTTTAAATAGGGAAAACATGGAAGTGTTTGGTGGCTTCTAAATTCATCCCTGTTTGGAGCCATAGGAATAAATGGGGCTAGGCTAAATGCTACCACATTCACAAGGTGCTGTACAAAGATTAAAAGTGCACGCATTGTCTAAGTTGAGGTAAGAACATAGTGAAATATTGAAAAACATGGATTTCTAAACTTAATGTGTAGGACTTACATTTGATTAGGTAAGCTTATTAATGTTCTTGTGGCAGAAAAATCAAACATTTTACAACAAGACACATTTTTGCCATTTAGTTAAGTAACTTTAAAGGGATAGTCACACCAAAAATGAAAATTCTGCCATCATTTCTTTTTTCTGATGAAAACAAAAAGGGATTTTTTGATGGGTGATGGTGGGCACGCATCTGATTGTAACCATTGACTTCCATAGTAGGAAAACAAATACTATGAAAGTATTGTGATAAATAATGAAGAAGATATTTTGATAAATGGTACCCATTAAATTCCATCGTATTTGTTTACGGAAGTCAATGGTTACAATCAGATGTGTGTTTACCATCATTTATCAAAATATTTTTTTTGTGTTCATCAGAAAAAAGAAATTCATACAGATTAAGAACAACATGAGGATGAAAAAAGGATGACAGAATTTTCATTGTTATAATTTGGTAAACAAAACATTATCATAAAAATCTTTAATTGAAAAATAACATTCACACAGCTGTCATGACACTTAAAGCCATGAATCACAGAGTACAGCGCAGCCAAAATCACAGGGGAAACCTCAGCATCTGGACCGTGGCAGTCTAAGAAGAAAAAAATATAATGCATGTTGAAGTATGAACCTTATGTTGCCTTGTTGACTTTAGTGGTGATGGACCCTTGCTGGCCTGCCTGATTGGTTGTGTGGTACAACTAAATATATTAAAATGTAGCCCATACTTGATATTACATATTGATCAAAAAGTGTTTTACTCTCACAAAGAATAAAAGCATGAACTGTGGCTGCTTTTCTGTAGGAGACAACAGTTGTCGTTGTATCCATTTTTTTTACATCTCAAGGTTTCTCGTGTGGTGGAACCCTATTAAAAAATATATGTTTAATTAAATTTATTTACTTGGATCAGCCATGTTTGACAATGTTGTAAAATGATTATACACTTGAGACAGTATTAATATGTTACTACCCTGTTTGTAACTGCAAAAAGCCTACAATTGGGAAACAGAAGTATATTAATTGGTGACTACTCTTAAAATAAAGTAACAATAAATACTTCTGAATATATAATAAAGTTGCTGCTCCACTTTGGTTTATTGTCTTTTTAGCCAAATACAAGTGTAAAGTGGATGTATTCATCTTTGAATACTTTGAATGTTTGACCTTCTGCACAATATCTGTACCAGCAACCTAATTAGATTTCCCAAACCTTACCTTGCAAATCTTCATGATGTGCTAAATGTTCTGGGAATGTACAAGGTACTGATCAATGTCATCTATGCATCTGTCTGTGTTGTTTTCATGCTGCTTTTCCTTCTGCTCATCAAGTGCTTATGTCCTAGCAGCTGAGTCTACATCACTAAGGCTTTTTTACCTGGTATTTCAGCATTTAACTCCAACAGAATATTTTTCTGCACATACATGAACATTCTGGTTATAATAATTGAGCTGAAGAAAAATCTATTTCAATTCTTAATAGTTAAGGCTCATTAGCTTTGTTTATTACTTGAGAGTAAACTGATATGTGGTTTAATAGCACAAAATTCAACAGCAGACACTCTGATTCAGATCTTAATATAGTTTTGCATGTTAAGTTAATATGATTAGCGTCACATCTGTCTTCATTTGTGGTTTTCATATGGGCAATTTGCAATGAACACATTTACAATATGAGACACTATCTTGGAATATTTATTATGGAGGTTGTATGAATTGAACATCATATGACATCACAAAATCAACACTATTACTTTTTCTTCCATTAAGAATGCAACCTTTGCCCACTCCTCACACTGTTTCTGTTATTTATATGGCCATCTAAAATGTTCTGCTCACTGTGCTCTCCCAGCACGTTGAATAAGAGACTGGATAATTTCTCAGTATGGATTATAATCATACAAAATAACTTTTTTTATTATTGTGCTAGTTGCTATATTGTATTTATATTACATTTAGAAGTAAAGAAACACATGCAGGGCTGTTTTAATAAGTTTATTTCTTTATTGCTCCAGCAGGCCAGGCCCATCATGCTTCTACCGAAATGGGAACCACATTGTTGCAGTATCACTCTAAAAAATATTGGGTTGTTTTTAACCCAGGGCTGTGTAACTATTGGACAGAACACATTTCTGGGTTAAAATGACCCAAATAATGGGTTGTTTTTACCCAACTGCTGGGTTATTGTTAATCAACCATGATGAAACGGCCCAGCAGTTGGGTTTAAACAACCCAATATTTTTAAGAGTGTATGTTTACTGCTCATATGAAAACCAGTGACATGTAGTAATGCCATTTTATACTGTAGCATTAAAACATTAGACATTAAAACTAATTTTGTTTCAATATTACAGAGTAACAAAAGCAACAAAAATACATTAGCCTCAACATATTCTTAACAATTCAACTAAATAATCGTATAAATGAAAAAAAATGCATCTTAAAATGATTGTGGTTCACTAAACAGTTTTGTCAATTCTATGGCGTTTAAACTTTAAAGGATGAAGGGAAAATGCAGAAGTAAAAAATTATTTCATTTGTTCATGATGACCACTTGATGTCGCCTTTTAACAGAAAGTGGGCCTACACGAATATAAATCCTACGAGGTGACTGGCTTATCTTATAAATATTCATTGTAACATGGTGACGTTACTTGATAACCTTCTTGGAATATCCAATCACATAGTTTAATTAATATTCATGAGCCACCCCTTTCACACAACAGTAGGATTCGTACAGAATATATCTGTGCACCACTGTGATCCTTTGTTTCTTATTTTTTATTTCTCTTTATATAAAACATTTGGAATTATGGTATTATGTGTTATTGCGCTGTTGATAAACCCAGCCATCCAGAACACATTTTACTATTATTTAGATGCACTACATTAAATTCACTCATCTTCATAAAATATTTTAAACTGGGTCTAAATTAATTTTTATTAAATTAGGAGATGTTTTTATACATTTAGATTTTATTGTTAAATTTGAATATTTTGGGTAAGTACAGAAAGTGATTTTTTTATTGTAAATGAATAGTATTAATAATATATTAAGTACCTGATGTCACAAAAATAGTAACTTTGGACGGAGCTCAGCCTGACCTGACCCTATAGTAAAATGTGACCTGTTTTGCATCGATGCATTGTGGGGGGAAAAGGAGAAAAAATGACGTTAACATCATCAGTAATTAATTCAAGAATGAGTTTATAACGTCATACAATTGCAGTAACACTTTTATATTTCATTTATTATTCTTAACACTTTAGCTATTTTTTTTAAAATCTATCTATATATTTATTTTTCCTGTGTACCCCCGGCTGTAGTTATAAATCTTTTTAACAAAAAGCATTAAAATGACGTCACACCAATTCGGGTGCCGCCCCGCGGCATTTCTTCTGGACCCAGAGGCACGACGTCAACCATCGTAAAACACTTACCACACAAGGTTACGAAACAGACGCCATTTTGGCTCAAATGTGAATCGTTTGTAAGGGAATGTCACGCTTCCACAGCGTAGCTTGAGCCAAAATGTCCCACCCTTGCTGCAGTTCGTAGTAACCTTTTCCACGGTAGGAGGGATAAACGAGAGCTGTCGCACAACTAGGCTACTTCTTCCTCGACTTCTGTGGACGACTGAAAAATGGCCTAGTCGTGCCTGGAGATATTCTGCAGCTGTCAAAGACATTAGCGTTTGTTTTATGACGTGAAGTATGCAGAATTTTCATGGAGTTTCATGGCGGAATCGTTTCTGAAGATGATGGGGATTTCACCGGTGAGTAAACGATCAGCCCTGAAATGTCTCTTATCACAGCTATGATGTTTATGAGCCCAACTACTATTGAGAGATTGATGTTGTTATTCAGGCTGAAGTATTTTTATTTGTACTTTTAAAGCGGCAGGATTACCCCTGTAATGAAGCTTTTAAAATAGCTGATAATCACGTTAGTAAACACATGCTGTGGAGCACGCAGTTAATGACTAGCGGTTTATCTGACCAGCTAATAATAGTTAGCAGCAGGCATTAATAGTTTTCTTACACTACAGAATAAACATCTGTAATCTGTAGACATCTGTGCAGTCTCATAATAGCCTATCGTTTATGTTATGAGATGTGTATACGAGTTATATTTAATGTGTTAGTTGTTAACACTTTGTAACTTTCATTAACAAACATTAAATAGTGACGTGACAGTTGTTTATGTGAATTCAGATTTGAATATATATATATATATATGCAACGTATCATAATCACATTATAGTTTCATGACATGTTTACTATATGTTATGTACATAACTCATTTATAAAGCATGTTAATGGTCTTGTGATGTTCTTTATGATTTTACAACTTTTATTGTATGTTAGAGCCGAAGAGTACAGTACCCAGGTTTGAAACTTGCTTTGTCAGAATGAATCAAACAATTCACACAATGCAGAAGTTGCTGTTAGTCATTTAAACTTTCTAATGTGTGACAGAGACTTGCCTATGTTCACATGAAAACTTTGAAAGTTATCTTTGAAATCCCCTTTTCCGCTTATCAGCAACATATCCAGACATCAAAGTAGCTTGTGATGTTGTTTATTATAAATGTGGCATGTCACCGACTTCACTGATAGAAGATCGAAGATAGTTATTTGTGTTGCTTTCCTTTTCCTTCTTAAACCGGAGATGAAATAAATAATTTGTAATAACGTTTGCTGTGATGTGCAAGGCATAAGAGACACTTACTGTAACAGCTGTGACTTCACTTTTTTCCCAGCTTATGATGTAGTGTCACTGGTTTTTTTCCAGTTCCCTTCATTTGTGGAGCCTTATGTTCAACTTCATGGATGGGTGAAATGTCACAGCATGCCCATAGACTTTATCTAGTTAGTAGTAAGAAAGTGACAGTGAAACATTCTTGGAGTGCGGAAGCAATCAAACTGAGCTTCCCATCCCAGACGTAACAGCACAGTCTGGGGTAAATGGATGCTTGGGAAAATGAACAATAACAGGAAGGAAACAACATCTTAACATTCCAACGTGTTGCAAAAGTTATGGGTTAAATCCAGTCTGATATAGTCACATGACATTCTTGAAGTTTATGAGGTTTTTTTTGTAAGAAAAGATTTAATTGCGAATTGAGGGAGTGCCTTCTCTATGTCAGTATAATGATAATAAATTATTAATTTACAAGTTGCAACAAACCTTCATTGAAACATGGACCTTTTCTGAGTAAAGAACATTAGTAACAGGCCGTTACAGTACAGTGCACGACAAGCTACTTATTCATGATCTTGTGACTGATAGCAGATTTACAAAACTGTTCAAGTAGGTGTGGTACAATACAGGGTGTTTTTATTTAGCTGCTTTTTTGTTACGTAACAACACTTTATGTAGCTCAAGAGAATTATAGGTGATTGTGTCACGCACACAGTCACAAACCATATTGTGTTTGCTCAGTGTGTTATTGAGACATCCATAAAATACTTTTTAACGTCTATTAAATCTCTGCACGCAAAATCATCCTACTCATTATAAACTTATACAGGTGTAAAACGGCAGCATGTTACGTTTGACTGCTAATGCGTTATTTAAGGAAACTACTGAGTAATTAAAAGTTAATCGGGTATATGGTCCCTGGTTTCATGGATTACAACCAGCTTCTCCCCAAACCATATTATGTTAAGGGCGTAAAGAGATAAACCAGAGTATTCATATTTTATACTCTAATGTTTTACACTACATTCCTAAACCCTGGGTTAAAAGTAGAGATGCACTGATTGCAATTTTCCTGGCTGATTCCGAGTTCTGATTTTTCTGTAGGTGTGACCTGCCGATACAGATTTTTTGATTCCAATTTTCTTAGTAAAAGAAATATAGACAACATAATGTGGCTACAAATTTTATATCCGTCATTCTAAATATATACAAATTACATTGTAATTCTTTTAGTTTCTAAACAGAATTAAAGCACTGCTTTTGAAACCTGCGTATCGAGCTTTAAATTAAACATTTCACAAGATTTTTTTTCAAAAAGTCAAAAAAATCTTTGGTGTCCCCACTTTCTACGTAAGCAAAAATTTGTTGTGTTTGGGTATGTCCTTTTAAATGCAAATGAGCTGATCTCATCACTAAATGGCAGTGCAGTGGTTGGATAGTGCAGATTAAGGGGCGGTATTATCCTCTACTGACATCACAAGGGGAGCTAGATTTCAGGGACCCATTTTTTCACATGCTTGCAGAGAATGGTTTACCAAAACTAAGTTACTGTTTATTTCATATTTTCTAGATCAGTAATTCTTAAAGTGTGGTCCGCCAAACCCCCCCATGGTCCGCCAAAAAATGCCCTAAACTAGGTGTTTATACAATCGTCACTTATTTAAGTAGACTTTTTTCATATTAAGCTGCAACTCATTTCACATTTACTTTTTCAAATGAAATAAAATTCATAAAACAATTTCTGAACATAGCATTGCATTTGTGTTTAAAAAATTAGTTGTTAGTGCATATTAAACCTAAATTTAGCTTATCCTTCCTATTTTGTTGTTTTTGGGGGCGTGTTAGAATGGGATTCTGTTAGGTGGTCCTAAGAAAAAAATTGAAAGATAAAGTGGTCCTTGGGCTGAAAAAGTTTGAGAAACACTGTTCTAGATTGATAGAAGCACCGGGGACCCAAATATAGCATTTAAACATAGGGAAAGTCCGATTTTCATTATATGTCCCCTTTAAGACCCCGGGAATGAGTGATGTAGAAGGAAACTTGTGAATTAATTAATTATTATTTTCATTTATTTATTTATTAAGTTATCAAGCACATTAATAAAACATTTCTGTAAATGCACCAGAATTAGCCAAGGGCCGTTTTTCATCAGTTGTTCCTAGACAGAATGTTATAGACCGTTTCAGCAGTAACAACATAAACAAGCGGCTGCACGTAGCTTCCGGTAAACTCAGCTAAGAATAAATAACAACAAAGTTCTTTAAACGTATTTCATTTATATAACAAGCAAAAAAACAACACATAAATTACCTAGGAAACCAAAACATTTGTTATTACGAGGCATTTGTTCAAGAGATCAGTTTAGCAACTAGTCAGAGCATTAAAAAAAACGAAACCGGAAGTAAGGTTCGGATCCAGACGTGTATCACGTGCTTCCAATGAAACCATCTATGAGACACCTTGAAAGGAAATACAGTATTCTAAGTTAAAACACATACAATTAAAAGTAAATAAAAATATCACAAAAAAAAAACATAAAATAGGCTATATAACCTTAAATTATTTCTATGACTTCAGATCTTAAAATTAAACAACAGAGAACTAAAACACGACAACAAAAGCAGTCTTTAAATGCAATGTATGTTATTAACAGCAATATTCTGACATTAATTGGATCTGTTTGTGAATGCGGGTAGACTACTACTGTTATTCAACTAAGACAAGGTAAAAAGGTTGTTTTTCATTGTCTGTCACCTTTAATACTAACATTCAAAAGATTCAGAGTAACTTTTACTTATTTATTATTCTTTTTTCTAAATATACTGTAACTAAACTAGCAAATTGATTTTGACACAGATGGAACTATGCAAGTCAATACTGTGACAAAAAATCCTAAACAAATCCAAATAGAAACACTACCTGGTAGGGATGTTAACAATTAATCGATCTTCGATTAATTGTCGATAAGAATTTACTCGATAAAACTTAACGATTGTTGAAAAACAAGATCATGCACGTGTGTGCGGCGCCTGCGCAAAACACATACAGTCGGAGAAAAAAAAATTAAGCGAGCGCGCAAAAGTTAAACTACTAGCTATGATCACAACGATGCTCGATGCCAAGCACACGCATGTGCTTTTTAACGTCATGCGAGACGAGGCTGGCTGGCTGCCAACGCAACGAAATTACATCCGCAGTGGATCTGACAGGGTCCGACGCAGAAAATACAAATACGTTTAGGATACTGAAAGCAAAGACCCTCTTCGGGGAAGCCTGCAAGATTAGCATAGCAACGCTGCTATATACAGAGAAGGAGACCAGAAGCCGTTTTTAATCATATATCACTGATCATCATTATTGACTGGCTGAGGCGCTGCGTGTTTTCTAATGGAAGGTTGGCATCTCCGTAATATAAGCATCTTTGCTGAAAGTACGTCTAAGCTGAGGTGACGACGAGAAAAGTGCCCTTCGTGTGCTTCTTGGATATAATTACAAACAGTGTATCAACGACTCGGAAAGCGAGGTAAACAACTTGATAAATAACACTTGATGATAATAAAACTGTTATTTTGACATGGACTTTCATGCGTCTGTTGCAGAGTGCCCATGTGAGGCGGAGTTTACTGTGTCTATTAGTCATTATATTTCATTACGAGATAAGTTTAAATTGATGATTTTATCAAAACAACAACTACATTGACTCATTTTACAATCCCACTAGCATGTTATTTAGACAAAATAAAATCTTTTAATTCGCGTGAGGAAGCTGTCGTTTTTATGCACACTTTTATGTCATTGGCTATATGCCACTGCAGTGAAGGCTTATTGCACTATTACTGTTAACGATTATTCGATTGATTGATCGTTAATTTAAATGATCATCGAATATGGGAAATTGCATAAATTGACATCCCTACTACCTGGTGGCAAATTTTTTACTCACCCTCCTGTTGTTTTAAACATGTATGAGTTTCTTTATTCTGTTTAACACAAAAGGAGATATTTTGATATGATGGTAAGCACCCACCGACTTTCATAGGGTTAATTTTTCCTACTATGGAGGTCGATGGGCACGGCAACTGTATGTTTGCCATAATTTATCAAATTATCTTCACTTATTACACGGCTCTCTGGAATGCTTGATTCTGATTGGTCAGTTGAGACATTTGCAGGTTCGTTCTTTTCAAATAATAACCGCTCCAAATTAATAACGCATAGCCGGACTACTTGCACGAGTAAAATCGCTCCGCGCCAATAAAGATCAATAAAGATTACTGTCTGTATGGCGCCATCTTGTGACAAACACTGAACAACCACGACAAGACACAGATAGCTTACTGAGACTGAAAATAGAGCGTGACAGCTACGAAGCCAACACACACAAAAATACAGAATGGGGATTAAAACTTCTCAAAGACTGGCTAAAAGAGAAAAAATGGAGACAGACAAGTATGAAGCAGAGGATCTTAATAAGGTATTACGATCATTTTATGCTGTGCAAAGTTTCGCGGAAGGATAAAAATGTTAATTTAAAACAAATATGCCAATAAAATGTTTAAAATTCATATTCATGTCCAGTTTTTTTTCTTATGTGGCAAGTAGCCGTGTAATAAGCGGGATAATGTAGAGGCAGCCGGTAGTTATTGGGAAATAAGCCCCTTCAGTGTGATACAAGACCCTCCGCTTCGCGTCGGGTCCTGATCACACTGTCGGGGCTTATTTCCCAATAACTACCGGCTGCCTCTACATTATCCCTTACATATAGGTTCTATGTTTTCTCTTATGATTGGCACTTCCCAATTGGCTGTTATCAGAAGATTTGTAATTGATTTGGGTCATAGTGGAGGATACTCTTACAATAAGTATAGATTTAAAATAAAATAGGCAATCAAATTTGGGAAAATGTTCTCTCCTACCCACATTCCTTGGCTTGTTTTCTCAACACTCCTAATAAAGTTTGTAATGTGGTGGTGTAAGTTAACACAATGCAATATTGTTTTAACCTGCCCTCTTCAGATTATACAAATTAACCCTTACCTTCCCACTTTGTCCTACTTTTTTACCATTTAACCAGAATTTACCAGTTAAAACAAGGTAGTTTTTTAAGATAATTTTTTTTTCTAGTTTCTACTTTTTTGCTTTTAAATGTTAGTTTACCCAAAACCCAGAAATTAGTTTAGCACTTTTGGTCTCTTGATGGGTTTTTTGGTTAAATTCCTTAAACAAGGTCTGTGTTTAACACAAGCTTAAGATATTTTCATAGTTTATTCTGCAACATAAACAGTAATATCTATTACTTGTCATTCGTTTAAGCTTTTACGTGCCTTGAAAAAGGCAGTTGCTAACAAGTTGCTACAGTGTTGTGGATATTAAACATCATTCAACATGGGCACAATTCACTAAAAAAAAGTGAATGGAGATTCATCCACAAAGTACGTCTTCCTTCCCAGAAAGCAAGCTTAAATGTTTTAATAAAGTTTGAAAAAGTGTTGTCGTAAGCTCGATGGTGTTAAAGTCGAGCAACCATGGTGTAGTTTGTTTATAGTCTTAAGGTTAACTTTTTAAGGTTAGAGTTTTCTTTCTGGACATTATATTGAGGCTTCAAAAACCATAAAAGTTGTATTAATTTGTGAAGATTATCTTAATGGAGATTTTTATTATATTATAAGTATTATAAATCATGATTGATCATCATAGGACCTTTTTTCTTCCAATAATCCGAAAGTCTATGGAAAAGTCCTGTTGCCTTTTTGTTGGGGAGAACTAGTGTGATGCGAACTGGTTTGGTTTACAAAAATACATCATCACTGGTGCTCTCTGTTTACTCACCCTTATGGGATATATTCAAATTCTTATACTCACCCTCATGTCACTTCCAAACTCTACTTTCCATATGATTCAGTTGCATTGTATGGTAAATAAAGAGCTCATAAAGTTGTCAAAATATCTAGGGGGTGAGAAAACAAAGGCAAAATGTTTCTATAAATTTTTTTATGCTGAACTGATATCTGATTTAGGGGGAAACTGTGTGTTTCTTATTTCCTTCCTTTACCTTTTTCGTGCTGACAGTGCGGAGAAGCGTGCATAAGCACAAAATGTGTTGAGTTTGCTACTTTCAGAAGTCTCTGCCTAGGTTGAATATCTAGTCTCTGGTGTAATCTTCAGCAGAGTTGTTCTTATTGTGTGGCCAGGCTTCTCTATCATGCACGTTTTCAGACTCCTAGCTTAAGAATAGGAGAAAAGTACATTAATTCATTATGACTTTCACAACTTTGTAAAAGGCATAATGAAGTAAAACATTGCACTACCTAAAATAATAAAGGTTTTACCATTCTTAAAGCCCAGCAAAAAACTCCCACCAATCGCATTTCGCATGATGTCACTAATTACCATAAGTCTAATTAAGTTGACATGACAAGAATAATTAAAAAATAATTATTATTGTCATATTACATTTTAGATTTGGCTGTCCAATGTGTGTGAGACTGGATGAAAGAAGGGCTCTACCAGGAGCCCTTTGTGCTGATTTACCTGCACTTACGATAGAGGACCTCTGGGAAGGTGAGTATAATTAAAACGCTGAAAATCAATTAAAACCAATAGGGATGTAGGGCTGGGTGAGTTAGCAAAAGAAATTGTTTTTTTTTCTTCAGAACATTTTCACGATTCGATTTTCAATTTTTTTACTTTTCTTAGGGGAATATTCCATTTTCTTGAGGGAAAAATCCAGATAGTTTACTCACCACCATGTCATCCAGAATGTTGATGTCTTTCTTTGTTCAGTCGAGAGGAAATTGTGTTTTTTGAGGAAAACATTGCAGGATTTTTCTCATTTTAATGGACTTTAATAGAGCCCAACATTTAATACTTAACTCAACACTTAACAGTTTTTTTCAACAGAGTTTCAAAGGTCTATAAACGATCCCAAACGAGGCATAAGGGTCTTATCTAGCGAAACAATTGTCATTTTTGACAAGAAAAAAAATGCTCTTTTAAACCACAACTTTTGTCTAGGTCCGGTCCAGCGCGACCTAACGTAAATGCGTAGTGACGTAGGGAGGTCACGTGTTAAATATATAAAACGCACATTTACGGACCATTGTAAACAATAAACTGACACAAAGACATTGATTAGTATCATTTGACATACAACAACGTCGGAACGGTCCTCTTTCAAGACGCTTGTAAACAAGACGCTTGCAGAGTTTCGCGTTCGTCCTCTGTGACCTCTTGACATCATGACGTATTGCGTGGGGTCACGATGGCGCATCACGACCGGATCTAGACGAGAAGTTTTGGTTTAAAAGTGGATATTTTATATTTTTCTTGCCAAAAATGACAATCGTTTCACTAGATAAGACCCTTATGCCTCGTTTGGGATTGTTTATAGTCCTTTGAAACTCCGTTGAAAAAAACTGTTAAGTGTTGAGTTAAGTATTAAATGTTGGGCTCTATTAAAGTCCATTAAAATTAGAAAAATCCTGCAATGTTTTCCTCAAAAAACATAATTTCTTCTCGACTGAACAAAGAAAGATAACATTTTGGATGACATGGGAGTGAGTAAATTATCTGAATTTTTTTATTAAGAAAGTGGAATATTCCTTTAAAACATAACTACAACAATACTGCAGTAACATTCTCTTTCCAATAACATTATTTTTATAAGACCCAAGAACTTCTGGTTACAGAAACTAAAGTTCTAATCTAAGTGCGCTAAAGTATTGATATCAACATGGTATAAATATAAAATGAATTTCACTTTTTTAAAGGAACAGTATGTTGGATTGTGGCCAAACTGGTACTGCAATCACACAACTGGTGGCCAATACACAACATGACAACAGTACATGACAGTATCCTGGCCGGACCACTGCTGTCAGTAATATAAGTATTTGAAATGAAAATGATTTCTTAACGTGACAAATCAGAGCCATTTTATGATTAATTCAATTGATATAAATTTCTTACATACTGTTCCTTTAAAATATCTATGCAGAAATTAAGCATTGTTTAGAAATAAAATGGTAGTCTAAATGTGAAAACTAGACATGAAACATATGTTCAGACATTTTTATAATGTTTTGTTGTATTTGATTGTCGTTTAAGTACACAGTCATAATCTCACAGCACACGTTAAACGAAACAATTCAACTATTATTTCTCTTTTAACTATTCACAACATTATCCTATTATTTAAATTTTGATTCAGATTTTCATTAATAATTTTGTCAATAATTTGGATAATGTATGCTATGATTGACTTTTTTTTACCATTCTTTAAAGTGAATCTGTTTAAATAAGTCATTACTATTTCGAATCATACATTTCTGGTCACGCTTTTCACCTTGCCAACGAGGACATCTCAAACTTTTTGTATAGGCTATTTACTGTATTGTTGTATAGGCCATTTACTGTATTTGTTTTGAAGAATAGAGCTGAGGGACAGAGCGTGAATGCGGGAGGGAGAGTGAGATCGCGCAAGCCGGGAACGAGGGATAACGTCACTCTCTATTATTTCTCCAAGAGCATACACAGAATAAAAGCGCATCAAATAATATAGCCTAATTGACTGTAACGAACTTCCATTAAAAAGCTTGATTACCCGATTTAAATAAAATTAAAATCACGTCAAAACGTAAACAGCCCTAGGATGTTGCAAGGATAAAGGAGCAAATGTGAGAAAAGTAAACTGGTTTGATTAAAATTATATAGACTTAACAATCTACAGCTTTATAAACACTTGGTTACTTGTTAGCACACTTAATTTACTGAATATGGAAATTATTAATGTCATATTTTTTGCTTAAAAAATATGCAACCTTCACAGGTTCACACAGCATTTGGCAGGGTGGAGTTTCTTGACTCATGGAGAATTACTTCCAGGCGGAGGCCTTTAACCTGGACAAGGTGCTGGATGAGTTTGAACAGAACGAAGGTAAACATCAGTACTATTTTAGATTTCTATCTTGCAAAACTTTGGAAGACTTCAACTTTTGAAACATGTATTATATTATAAACTGAAACAAAGGTTTAACACTGCAGCTTGGGTTGAACCACACACAGCATGGCTAGCGCTAGAAGGTATTTTGTGCTGGCGGCAGCAGTCTGTAGTGTAAATGGGGTCAACTGAATTAGCATTTCCCTCCGGGACCACTGATTCTCTCTAAACTTCCTTAAGACTGTTTAATTGGTGTCACATAGGCAAGCACATGTAATTTACAAGGTTAAGGTTGTCTGTGTTTTTCAGTTGGAGCGAAATATTGCAATTAGTGTTTTTTCAATGGGGCTTATTTTGGTCATGGTTCTGGGTTATCCAGACAACAGCTGCTGGCGCACAGCTTATTAAATTGACTTTGAAATGTATTGATTGCTTTGTGCTGTATGTAACAAAGAATATTAAAAGCCACACAGGCTTACCTCTATTTATTTATTTATTTCTCTCTCCGTCAAATAAACACGCACACAAACCCTCTTACTGTTTCCATTGAATGGCAGAGGGAATTTATACCTCCTCTCCAACACTAATCTTGACAGATTAATGGGGGTAAAATGATCCATTAAGCAGCCCTCTTTGGGCCCCACAAGAAAGAAAAAAATAGTGAGAATGTATGTGTGTGTTGTGCCATGCTTGGTTCAGTGTAAGAGAATGGGAATTCTTGCCCACATTCCAAAGGATTCATGTGTCAGTGTGACAGATGGATCCCAAGGCACTGACCAGATTGGCCCAGTTCCTGAACATTTTCCAATCTCGCTTGACCTCCTTTCTCAATTTATCTTCTGTTGGTTTCAATCTTACGTTTTCTTAGATAGAAACTAATGAGAATTCTGTTCATGTGCCTCAGATGAAACGGACACACCGACTCTCTCGGATGCCAAGTGGACTCAGATTCTGGCCCCACCGTCACACCTTCTATCCCTAAACCCTGCACTAACCCACTCTGACCTCAGCCCAAAGGAAAGCCCTCTCAGCTTCAAGCCACTGCTAGATGCACAGACTTCAGATGGCTCCTCTTTGGCTGAGGTCACTAGGTTAGAGAGTAAACAAGGGTTGGGACAACAGCCAGAGGGCAAGAGTGAGGACCGGACAGCAGATGTTCACAGTCCTCCTCTGCCCCAGCCCAACATTGGCAAGCTTGTGAGCGCTGATGGGCAGTTGCCGGAGGTGCCATCCTCCAACCAAGTGGCACTAGAAAACGGATATCTCTCTAGTCCCAATCATAGTTGCAGTACTGAGGTGTGCTTCAAGGATGACAAAAGTCAGTCTGTTACAGACCAGCAATGTCTTGTGGACAGTGTTCCCTGTGACATTAGGAAGGAGCAGAATGGTAATGTTGAAGAAAAGGGTGTTGGTTTTCATGAGTTCTCTGTTCCTAAGGATGGACCTGGACATATACAATCAGTTTTGACGAAGGATGTCTCATCTGCTGAGATGGAAGGAAGCAAGGATGTCAGTGGTTCACCTGCAGGCGACCAGGAAGTTGGAATGATGGATTGTAATTTGACAGTTCCAGAGGGAAGTAATTCCAAGAATGGAGAAACAGTATTGCACAAAACATCCAATGGTGATGGAGAAGTGGATTGTAAGATAGCGAAAGGTGGCTTTCAAAATGGTGGATTGGTTGGGAATGAAAAAGAAGGAAAAGATGTCTGGGAATTAAATCAGGATGAGAAAGTTAAAGTGCAAGAGAACGACCAAGAGGGAATGCATAAAGACCTAGTTGCTGAATCCCCAAGTGCAGAGATTTCCCCATCCAATGGTTTGATTGTGGACCTTAATAAAGATGGACCCAACCAGCCTCTGGTCTCTTCAAAGGAGGACTCTGTTACAGAGGAAAAGGAGATGGAAGAGAGCAAACAGGAGTGCAGTGATTCAGTTCGGGGTTCAGAGTCTGGCAGAACAGCCAAACTCAACAATAGCCGGCTGCAGCCTGTCAGCGTGCCCTATGGTGGCGCCCGGCCAAAACAGCCTGTGAGTCTGAAACTGCAAATTCCCCAGCCTCTGTCGAGTCAGGTACAGAATGAATTTGGCTCTGCTGGCAAGAACAAGAACCTGGAGCCACAGTGTAGGACTGGAGACCATGAATCATTGGGTGGAGAAACAGAGTCTGGAGTGGTTAGAATAAATGGAGAGACTGGAGATGCTTGTTCGGGTATCCTCATCCCTTTTGAGACTCCTGACAATGACCTCCAGGCAGGTCAACAGCGAGTCCTCTCAAGGAAACCGTTCAGCTCTTTGGGTGAAGTGGCCCCTGTGTGGGTTCCTGATTCTCAAGCACCCATCTGCATGAAGTGCGAGGTCAAGTTCACCTTCACTAAACGAAGGCATCATTGTCGGGCTTGTGGTAAGGTAAGGCCTCTTGTTCTCTAATTAATGTTGCCTGCTTGAGATTAGTCATTCTTGAGATTAGGGATTTGGAAAAAGTATCAGGCAGAACAGCTTTAAACGTAGGTGCATGACTTGTCATGTTTTGGCTTGTTAAAGAAATAAATGCTATTACTGGTTTTGCCCTGCTATTGCATAATGTTGTTACAATTTGGCATGAAATATTAATTTTGAATGAATTTTTATATTTTGTTTATATTAATTAAACATTGTGTATATGATGTGTCTGGCCAGGTGTTCTGTGCTGCTTGTTGTAGTCTGAAAAGCAGGCTGATGTACATGGACAGAAAAGAGGCGAGAGTTTGTGTTACCTGCCACCGTGCACTTATGAATGGTAAGTATTGTAAAACTCTTCTTCAGAATAGTACAGAATTTACTTAAAGAAACTTAAAGAAATTTTATGCTGGGAAGTTTTGTAGCCTTTATCGAGTCATAGTTTTATGTCTCTCTCTTTAAATCACAATTAACAGGACTGCTACCTTATAATAGCTATTCTGAGTTTAAAGGCAGGGTCCATGATCTCTGAAAGCCAATGTTGACATTTGAAGTCACCTAAACAAACACGCCCCTACCCTAAAAGAATCTAGACCTTCTGCTGATAGACCCGGCCCATAGGTATGCAACCCAGGCAACGATGCTGGTTATTAGACACACCCCTTGCTGCTGATTGGCTACAAGTGTGTTTTGGTAGTCGGCCTGACTCTTTTCCAAAGCGTTTTTCAGATATAGTGCACTCTGCCTTTAAGTAAACGATAATATATAGCCGCTTGTTATCGCAAAAATAGGCCCCGGTAGGGATGCCCGATAAATCACATGTGATTGTCACGCGCATCCCGTCAGTAATGGCATAGTAAATCACCATCAGCTGTTTTCAGAGGGAGCGGCATTTACTACACAGAGCCGTAGTTCACCGACAATCAGGGCAATTTCGCATTAATTATCGCGGATGTATCGCCTGCGATATGTATGCGATATGGCCCAGCCAAATATTTATTTACTAATTTTTAACAAATGCAGACCTTCCATGAGGAAAATCTGTTACCTTTTGGTTTTAAGATAAGACGTCAAAATGTCGTGAACACATTATTTGGTTTAATCATTTATTTTTTGTGTAAAATTTAACTGTACCTATCAAAATGATTTGCAGCATCCGGGTTACGGTGTGTTATTAGTTTTGAGCGGTTGTTTGAGATTAACAAACTGCAAATGTTGCAACGGTCCAATCAGAATCAAGCATTCCAACGAGCCGTATAAAAAAGGTTATTTAATGCTTAAATTAACCTAAAATTAACTGAAATGAGTTTGATATGTAAATAAGTTTTTTGTTTTCAGTTTAACAGAATCAATATGATAATGAATGTGTTGAAGTTTAAATTTTATTTCTTTAAATTGGGCAAGGTTAATAATACCAGCACATGTTATTTCTGCCTTTTATTTAGCTCAAGCATGGGAGAATACGGGAGGTGGTTGCAACCAGAGCCCGAATCCCAACAATCCATCAGAGTATTGCTCCACTATTCCCCCTCTTCAGCAGGCTCAGGCATCAGGAGCCCTCAGTTCCCCTCCGCCAACAGTCATGGTGCCTGTTGGTGTTCTCAAACAACCAGGCACTGATGGTAAACATCTGTTTGATAAGACCAAAATGGTGACCCAGTCAGTGAAAACTCAGCTAAAGTCATTTATTTCTGATTTACCGGTTTCTACCCAGAATCATCTGACATAATGTAAAAAACATTCTGTAAAAATATAACCTTGATATCTTTAATATGGACTGATAAAGGCCATGTCAGAGATTGAAATTAATGTGAAATTCATGTCTGAAATCAAACTTTGCTGCAAGTTACAGTGTATGTGCACTGCCAGGTTCAGTTCCTCGAGAGCAACGAAGGGTTTGGTTTGCAGATGGAATTCTACCCAATGGGGAAACTACTGACACTTCTAATGAGCCTGCACCAAACCCCAAACCTTCACAACCTGCGGCTGTGCCACAATGCTCAAGCAATTTCTCAGGAGCCAACACATCTGAGGTGATAACCTACTCAGTCTGAAATAAAAGCTGATATTCTTCTTATTTTGTGACCACAAATATTCAGATGAGATGGATCTTAATTTACAACTGGCATCTTAAATGCATCTCTTGTGAACAAATCCTGTATTAGCCAGTTTACTGTCGTCTGTGCTGCCTAGCTTAGTTAGGCTTTATAATTTTGTGCCACGTTGTATTGTTGTTAAAGCATATTACCAGTCATAAGTTTGTCTCTTGTCTCATCCTGCAGGTGGACCACGCCCCTGGAGCCGCGACCACAAGCCCTGTGGGCAGTTCCCTCAGCCTGATCCCCGAGGACGGGCTTCCTCCCATCCTAATCTCCACAGGCGTCAAAGGAGGTACGGGAGGCCACATCACAGGTGCTTGCCCATCCTCACCATTCAGCTGCTTCCACTCCTTTAAACTAAGTATTTGTGCTTGTCAGTGTGTGTACGTATGCATGTTTCTGTTTACGTCTACACCACTCACGCAAAGGGAGGGCTTTCATTGGGTGCATTCAACAATGCGTTCCTCATCAGAGTCGTGCCATGAAAGAGCAGTGGAGGCTGCTATGGACAACAGATCAGTTTTCATTTGCAAGATTGATATGAGATGTCTTATCTGCAGACTATGCAGTGGAGGAGAGACCTTCTGAGATTTTGCTTATGCAGCAGCTTGAGGAGGGAGGTCCTGATCCTCTGGTGTTTGTGCTTAATGCAAACCTGCTGGCCATGGTCAAACTGGTCAACTGTAAGTCTGCTGCTCTTTTTTTTAGATGCCCTGTAGAGTTTAATTTGAGTTATTTAAGCTTTTATGTCAGATTGTAGCATCTTTTAGATCTTAAAGTCCCTGTAAAGTTTGTCACACCATAGAAAAACGAATTTGAATGCTGGAAAAAGTGCCAAGTACATGAAATAAGTTACCAAATTCTTGAAAAAAATAGGCAGCGTGGGGTTGTGTCCGCTGTTACTGCTTAAAGGATTAGTCCATAAAAAAAAAATCCGGATAGTTTGCTCACCACCATGTCATCCAGATTGTTTTTTTTCTGTCGGGGGGAAATTGTTTTTTGGGAAAATATTCCAGAATTTTTCTAATTTTAATAGACTTTGATGGACCCCAGCACGTAACAGGTTTGGTGCAGTTTAAAATTGCAGTTTCACGCAGCTTCGAAGGACTCTAAATGATCTCAAACGAGGCATAAGGGTCTTATCTAGCGAAACGATTGTCATTTTGGCAAAAAGAATAAAAGTGTGCACTTTTAAACCACAACTTCTCGTATTCCTCCGATTGTGTGATGCGCCAGCGTGACCTTGCTTAAGTCATCACGTCAAGAGGTCACGGATGACGTATGCGAAACTACGCCCCAGTGTTTACAAGTGTGGAGAAAGAGGACCGTTCCCACGTTGTTGTATGTTGAATGATACTAATTGATGTGTCAGTTTATTGTTTAAAATGGCCCGCAAATGTGCGTTTCATATATGTAACGCGTCGCAGGACCGGAGGAAGATGAGAGGTTGTGGTTTAGGGGTGCATTTTTTTTTGTTGCCAGGAGTGACGGTCGTTTCGCTGGGTGGGACCCTTGTGCCCCGTTGGAGATCTTTTGGAGTCCTTTGAGGCTGCAATTTTGGACTGCATTGGAACTGTTGGGTGTTGGGGTCCATTAAAAGGAGACAAATCCTGGAATGTTTTCCTCGGAAAACGTGGTTTCTTCTCAACTGAACAAGGAGAGACATCAACATTTTGGATGACATGGTGGTGAGTAAATTGTCTGGATAAAATTGACTAATCCTTTAAACCACACCCACTTGCACACCCGATTGTGTTTGGGACGGGGCCATGCACAGGGGCTTCAGTGTGGCATTGAGCCGCTGTTTTAGCCCCGCCCAAATAATCCTGAAAACTGTTTAACGATCTAACTCTGCAATGCAATACTACATAGTTTAACAGTTTTTTTTGGGGGGGGGCATGTTTCAGCAATACTTTTATAATGTGATTTCAAGATTGACTTTACAGAGAATTTAATTGCAGATATTACTCTTTTGCTTGCTTAAATTAGTGTCTATTTTATCTCACTTTGGAAAAAAACTTAAAATCAACCTTGTCTACATTTTTGACATCCTTTAAATATTGTATTTCTTTAGTAAAGCTAAAATTTTGTGGATATTTTTTCACTCTGTGAACATTTTCCCACAGTTCTCATGAATAACTATATCTTTAATGGCAGATGTAAATAGGAAATGCTGGTATATGACAACAAAAGGTATGCATGCTGTGGGTCAGGCAGAGGTTGTAGTGCTTCTGCAGTGTCTCCCTGATGAGAAAACCATTCCCAAGGACATCTTCAGCCACTTTGTACAGCTCTACCGGGAGTCTCTCACAGGTAAACTGATACACCTCAACCGAGGGAACTGTTTTGGTAAACTGATCTAGACGAAACGAGTACAAGACCTACATAGATAAAATTAGGCTGCTGGCCTCTGTGGATCTACTTTAGATGATATTGTTCTTTAGACACAATCCTCCTGTTGTCACCCAGCCCTCCCTGTTTCAGTTCAGTGGGTGGAGCCATAAATAGGTTCCAATGTCATGTTACACTGAATGCATTTCTTTAGGGCCTAATGTATGATTCTTGTCAGATGTGCAGAAGATAATTAAATGTCTTGAGTGATAGAATGTTACTCGTCTGACCCGCTTTAGTAGCTGTCAGCTTATGTAGTGGATAAGTATCATGAACTCTTTTCTATTAGACTATTTTGAGCTGTACTCATTATCTCTGTTCCAAAAACTAGCATGCTATGCCTACTGTATATCGACTAATGGCAGCATCCTTAATAGATTTTAACCCTAATAAGTGATTGGTTTGAAATGCTCTGCATAAGAGAGAAGTATATACAGTAGTTTAAATTTTGTTTTCAGTAAAATGAGTCAACTTGTTATTAGATTTTTAATCTATACGTTTCATTAATGAATGAATTCTAAATGTTGTAAAAATTATGTAAAATTTTCATTAAATGGACACTCTACTTTTTTGAAAATATGCTGATGTTTCAGATCACCTGGAGTTAAACGTTTGATTCTTGCCGTTTTGGAATCCATTCAGCTGATCTCTGGGTCTGGTGGTAGCATTTTTAGCATTTTTGGCATGGCTTGGCGTGGTCCGTTGAGTCTGATTAGACCATTGGCATCACGCTAAAAATAAATAAACAAAGAGTTTCGATATTTTTCTCATTCTGGCGTGGTAATCAAGGACTTTGCTGCTGTGGCATGGCTGCGGGGGGCGCGATGATGTTGCCCAGCGCCTGAAAATGGTCCCCTGCTATTGAAAGTAACCAGGGGGACTATTTTCAGGCGGTGCGTGGTGTCGCTGCGCCTGCTGCAGCCATGTAGCAGCGGCGGAGTCCTTGATTATTATGCCAGAATGAGAGTATAGTTCCTAGCCATATCGCCTAGAAAATTGAAACTTTTAATTTTCCGTCTGTCTTAGTACACAATGTAACTACAGAAAAATTTAGTTTTAAATAGGAAAAATATCGAAACTCTTTGGTTATTTTTTGGCGCCAGGCTGGTGGTCTGGTCAGATTGGATGGGTTGTGCTAAGCTATGCTAAGGGTGGGGCTGAGTGGATTCCAAAACTGTAAAAATCAATGTTTAACTCTAGGGGAGCTGGAAAATTAGCATATTAAAAAAAAAGTGGAGTGTCCCTTAAAATGTCATTTAGTTTACCTCTGCCATCTTGAATGCATATTTTCACTAAGATGATCACAGTGCATTCTTCCTGATTCCCTGAGGATACATGCAGTACCGCCTTGGTATTTGATCATAATGAGATTTCTTATATGTATAAAAAGACACTGTTAGTTCTTGACCTCACTTTCCTCTTTACAGGAAATGTGTTAAGCCACCTGGGCCACTCCTTTTTCACTCAAAGCTTTCTGGGCAGTAAGGAGCATGGTGGATTCCTTTACATCAGCCCCTCCTTCCAGTCCCTTCAGGACCTGCCGTTGCCTAACCCACCCTACCTCTTTGGCATCCTGTTGCAAAAATGGGAGACCCCCTGGGCCAAGGTCTTTCCCATTCGGCTCATGCTTCGCCTAGGGGCAGAATACAGATGTAAGTTTAATATGTTAAGTAAAGAGGTTTATTGCACATTTCAGCTTAGCTGTGCTGAAGATTGGGATAGTTAATAGTTTAAAGTACGCTGCAGGATTTGTACGAAAGTCAGTTTTTGGCTAAAGGCAGTCATGCTATTGTGACCTTGACATCGAGAGGTACAGGATAATAATGATCATGGATGATGATGCCTGCTGTTGTATAGGAAGTTAATAGTTGCTCCTCTCTAAGACATCTACCCCCCCCACACACACACAGAGTGCCTATCTACACTAATTTGTAAGCTATGGCTCCTGTAGAGTTGGAATATATTAACAGCGTATATCCCGCTGAGCTTTATAACTCCTTAATCTCAGTCCTGATATGCAATGGGCTCATTCAGAGACACCACATACCACTCTAATCTCATTTATGCTGGAGGTTTTTGACAGTGGTTATCAGCAGAAATTAGTTTGCTATGATCTATCTAGTCAGATCGGTACAATTATGCATAATTGTATGTTAAAGGGATAGTTCACCTTAAAATGAAAATTGTCATCATTTACTCATCCTCATGTTGTTCTAAACCTGTATGAATTTCTTTTTTTCTGATGAACACAAAAGAAGATATTTTGAGAAATGATGGTAAACACACAGCAGATAGTGACCATAGACTTCCATAGTAGGAAAAAAATATGTTATAAGTATTTTGATAAATGATGGTAAGCACACAGTTGACGGTACCTATTGAATTCCATCAATTTTTTTATTCCTACTATGGAAGTCTATGGTCACTATCTGCTGTGTGTTTACCATCATTTCTCAAAATATCTTCTTTTGTGTTCATCAGAACAAAGAAATTCACACAGGTCCAGAACAACATGAGGATGAGCAAACGACGACAGAATCTTCACTTTAAGGTGAACTATCCCTTTAAGGAGCCTTTCAGTTATTCAGTTATTTGAACTGTGTGAGATAGACATTCAGTTCTAGCTGTCTTAGTATGATCTTAAGTAGACAGATCACCCAACAGTGTTTGAATGGACTAATAACCTTTGTCACATTTCACTTTTTGGCAAGAGAGAAGTGCACCAATTTGAGTAAATGATGACTGAGTTGTCTTTTTTTTTGGTGAACTAATGCCTGTCATATGTGGTTATGTTGCAGTCTACCCCTGCCCTCTGTTTAGCGTGCGCTTCAGAAAGCCCTTATTTGGAGAGACCGGTCATACCATTATGAACTTACTGGCGGTAAGGCTATTTTTACTTTATCTCCTTCATGAGCACATGCCAAAACCCAATCGTCATTTGGCTGTTTCACATGTTTACAGGATTTTCGTAATTACCAGTACACGTTGCCATTGGTGAAGGGGCTGGTGATAGACATGGAAGTGAGGAAAACGTGTATCAAGATACCCAGCAACCGTTACAATGAGGTAAATTGAAACAACAATAACTTGTTTTTGTCTGGTTGTCATCAGGCAACGATTAAAAATATCATCAGTGTAAAATGTATTTGGTCTTTATGTGCAACAGTTAACGCTAACATAGCAGATTGAAACATAATGCCAACTGTTCAATGGAACAAGTGATGCATTGACAACAGCTTGTCCAATCATCTTTCTCTCGATTGTGTGTCTTTAGCTTGTGCTTGAGAGGTGTTGGATGGAGCAGAACTGAAATATGGCAGGGATTAGAGACAATTTTTTCTTTTACTATAAGGTTGCTGTTATTGTAGGAGCTCTCACTGAGTTCATGAGCCTTAAAGATGAAGTGTGATAATTTACGTGCAGAGACAACTGTAAGCTGTTTGTGGGTGGGTTTTATAGAAGCTCTCTGGTGTTTTACACCAATATATTTATTTGAGTGGGCCGACATACTGGCTCAACATATAATGTGATTTTATGGTGGGACTATTTGTTAATCAAACTTATAGACATGATATAGACTATAGACAGGACTCGCATATGAGAAATATTAGAGGAATTTGATTATTGGTGCTGTAAGGAGTGCAGAGATTACACATTACTTGTAAGATTATGCGTAAATTAAAAAATACATTTCTCTGGGTTTCTCCATTTCTCAGCTGATGAAGGCAATGATTAAGTCAAATGAGCATGTTTTGGCAATGGGAGCATGCTTCAATGACCGGGCAGATTCCCACCTGGTGTGTGTTCAGAACGACGATGGTAACTACCAGACGCAGGCCATCAGTATTCATCACCAACCGCGCAAAGGTGTGTCACCAATAAATACATCTGACATTTAAAACCTTAATTGTATCTGTATCTATTTTACTTGGCATACTGGGGTTCCTAACCCTTAACCCTTAATCAGGGAATTTTACAAATCTCTAGGCCTTCTATCCCGTAAAGCATACTACTTTTTCAATAAACAAACAACTAGAAAAGTCATTTTTGTTCAAAAGGTGTCAGAACACTGGAGTACTGGCTCTGTGTGGGCACAGAAGCTGGAACGAACGCTCCGTCTGACCTCGGTACCGGCTCACATTTCCACCAAAAATGGAGTTGGATGAACAATGTCACCAGTGACCAGAATCACACACACAGAGATAATATTATATTGTTGTGTTAAATTATTACTTGCAAAACAAAAATATAACTATTATGGACATTAAAGGGGACATATCATGAAAATCTAAAAATGTTAAAAAGAACAACCCAGTAACTTAGTTTTGGTAAACCATTCTCTGCATCATGTGAAAAAATAGGTCATTGAAATTGGGCTCCCTTGTACCAAGCCCCTAAGGTGACATTGGAGTAAAAAAATCTAAAATTTAGTTTCATGTGCTCATATGAAACTTTCATGTGCTCATGCGAAACCTTCATGTGCAGAATTTTTTTTTAAGTTTAGTTTCGCACGCGAAAGTTTCACGTGTGCACGCCAAAGTTTGTTTCACGTGTGCACGCCAAAGTAAGTTTCACGTGTGCACGCCAAAGTAAGTTTCACGTGTGCACGCCAAAGTAAGTTTCACGTGTGCACGCCAAAGTAAGTTTCACGTGTGCACGCCAAAGTAAGTTTCACGTGTGCACGCCAAAGTAAGTTTCACGTGTGCACGCCAAAGTAAGTTTCACGTGTGCACGCCAAAGTAAGTTTCACGTGTGCACGCCAAAGTAAGTTTCACGTGTGCACGCCAAAGTAAGTTTCACGTGTGCACGCCAAAGTAAGTTTCACGTGTGCACGTCAAAGTAAGTTTCACGTGTGCACGCCAAAGTAAGTTTCACGTGTGCACGCCAAAGTAAGTTTCACGTGTGCACGCCAAAGTAAGTTTCACGTGTGCACGCCAAAGTAAGTTTCACGTGTGCACGCCAAAGTAAGTTTCACGTGTGCACGCCAAAGTAAGTTTCACGTGTGCACGCCAAAGTAAGTTTCACGTGTGCACGCCAAAGTAAGTTTCACGTGTGCACGCCAAAGTAAGTTTCACGTGTGCACGCCAAAGTAAGTTTCACGTGTGCACGCCAAAGTAAGTTTCACGTGTGCACGCGAAACTAAACTCCATAGTTTCTACTAAACTACCCTTCATAACTACACAACGTACCCTTGTGATGTCAGAAGGGGATAAAACCGCCCCTTAATCTGCACTTTCCAACCATGGCACTGCCATTTAGTGCAAAGATCAGCTTATTTGCATTTTAGAGTACACACACAAAAAAAATTTTTTTGGAAATGTTAACATGTTATAATAAATTATCTATATAATATTTTGAGCTAGAACTTCACATACGTACTCTGGGGACACCAAAGATTAAAATAATAAGTAACAGAAATGTTTAAGGAAAGCATGTTTTTGAAGATTTTGATGTTCAAATCTTCTTTCATTCTTTTTCTAGTGACTGGTGCCTCATTCTTTGTGTTCAGCGGGGCTCTGAAGGCCTCATCTGGATATGTGGCTAAAACCAGCATTGTTGAAGGTACCACTAAAGACTTGATCTGATCCCTCTGGGAATAATATCCTATTTAACTTTTTGACTTTTAGTATACTGATGCCAAGTAAAGTTTCTATTCCACCAACATACTACGTAGGACAGTAACATTGAAATATTTGTGTCTAAGATGGCGTGATGGTACAGATTACAGCTGAAACTATGGAGGCTCTGCGGCAAGCGCTGAAAGAGATGAAAGATTTTAGTGTCGTTTGTGGGAAAGCTGATCAAGAGGAGAACCAGGAGCATGTGCATATCCAGTGGGTTGAGGAAGACCACAATGTTAACAAGGGGTGAGCAAACAAGAGAAAAAAAATGTCTTGTTTCTACATGACAAGTTCAGTGATGCCATTACGGAAAGCTAATCTATGAACATTTGCACCATCTAATGATATGGTCTAGTTTAATGGAGCGTGGTTTTGAGAGCTTAATTAAATGCACATCAATACACCAACAATTTCAGGCAATGGAATGTATTTTCCTAAATCTGTTTGTTGACTCCTTCATTAGTGTTTTAGGAAGAAATAAAAACCTCTTATGTGGGACTAAATGTCTTTGTCCCCATTTACACTGTACACTGTAAAAATGATGTCAAATCAGCATATGCTTTTAGGGTACTTTAAAGGAAAACACCACAATTTTTCAATATTTTACTATGTTCTTACCTAAATTTAGACGAATTAATACATACCTATCTTTATTCAATGTGTACACTTTTAATCTTTGTACAGCGCCTCGTGTTGTGTTAGCATTTAGCCTAGCCCCATTCATTCCTTAGGATCCAAACAGGGATGAATTTAGAAGCTACCAAACACTTCCATGTTTTCTTTATTTAAAGACTGTTACATGAGTAGTTACACGAGTAAGTATGGTGGCACAAAATAAAACTTTTGTTTGGAGCCATAGGAATGAATGTCACGCGCATGTGGATGAACACGCATGTCTGTAATACATTAAGCATTTAGGATGGTATACCTCTTATAAAACGTACAAATAAAGATCATTTTAGATGTTTAATGGCTTTTTAAAGCATTGGGATTGCTAGACGAGGGCTTAACCCTTTTAGACCTTGCGTCCACTGGAATGGACATCACATGTTTTGTGGTTCAAACCAATAAAGGTACACTGATTAAACACCTAAAAAATCAGGACTGAAGTAGGGCTGTATGATTAATCGAAAAAATAATCACAATCTCGACTCATACATAAATGCGATCTTCATTCTAAACGACGGCAATTCACTTGTATATACATTATTTCCCCCGTATTCAGATGCTGCATTCACGTGTTCACGTATTTACATTACAATCCAAGATGCTATAATATCAGTCAAACTTGCTAACACACACTCATACAGGGTAAAACCAAACCCTATTCATTCACCAATTAGACCCGATCGTTTCTCTCCTCTCTCTCATCTCATTTGCGGCGTTCCGCTGTCACTCGCGTGACGTATAACAAGGCGGCAGACCTAAATACAGTGGTTTACTTGCTGGATTTGGAGCGGCAATTTTCACAAAAAAGAGAGGATAAACGAGCGTCATTGTGGAAAATCCTGGTGGCGACGGAGAAAGTGACAATGCAACTACATTGGTTCCGAAAGAAGGCAAGGAAATTAGTTAATGTTACCTTGAGACGTTTCTAAATCGGAAGGCTGCAGCCTCCGGAGGTCGCATATGTAGGCAATTCGCAAGTCATAAACATACTACAACAATTAATGATTAACTAAAAATAGTAGTCAACTTTATAACGTTAATTGTTAATATTCTGAAATAAGACCGTCTTTATAATGCGCAGCTTAGAAATGCGACCCCCAGAGACTGCAGCCTTCAGATTGAGAAAGAGTCTCTGTGTCACCGCCACAAGTTCCCCATTAGAAAGGGTTTTTAGCACGAGGGGAACTTTGTAACATGTCTGCGTTTCTCTCTGATGCCTCAAAATGTTGATCGTTAAGTCTGTTAAAGGTTTAGTGTTTTTAAAGTTTTAAGGTTGGCTAGTTTGATAGCTGTTAAATAGCACCTGTGCTTTTTGTACTAACAAATTTTTAATTACTCTAAATTTTAAGAGGTCTAAAATAAGGAAAAGAGACTTTTAAGACACGTTATTATAACTGAAAGTACTGTAGCACATTTTTTTAAGTTAAGTGCATAATAAATGTTTTTGTAAAAAAAAAAGAATTGTGTGAGGGAATCGGTTTCTCAATTCCCATGGAGAAAAATCGTGATTCACATTTTAGCATGAATCCTGCAGCCCTAGACTGAAGGGGTTAATTTACTTATTTTTATAAAAACCTCAATTTCTACCAAAATCGACATTTATACTTTCTTTTGCCTCTAACAAAATTAGACGCATTCAGACTCATTTTGCCAGTATGGGTCACATTTCAACTTGTAATAAGTTGACATAACTTATAAAAAAACAAGTCAAAACTTAAAATAGTAGGTTAAACGGACCTGTTTTAATTTAATGCTGTCATGTTTTTTTCTCTAAAACTGTAAAAACATGCAGCATGGTTCAAAATTTGGTTTAAGTGTAATAATTAGATTAAAATATTGATATATGGGATGAATTGATTATAGATGGGTAAAATTCAAGAGGTGATCACACAAACCTTGGACTTTTTGGCAGGATTTCAGTCGTCTCACCATCTGTAATCCTAATTATTGTGTCGTTCACACAATTAACCATTTTGCATTGTGTGTAGTGAAACAGTTGGACAAAGAGAGGAAAAGTGGTGCTTACACAAATTTGTATGGGCTCTTTACAGTCAGAGTAGACCATATGTTGGTAGCAGGCAGCTCTCACTAGGGGTATGACGAGACCTCGCGAGATTAAAATTGTATCGCGAAATTAATTATGTCACAAGATTTCTCATGAAGGTGAAATGCCTTTCTCAAGCAGGGGGCTGCATCCTTTGGAGGTCGCGTTTGTGGACTGCATACTTCATAAAGACTGTCTTATTACAGAATAATAACAATTATAAAGTTTACTATTACATTACGTTTATCGTAAATTGTTGTAATATGCTTATGACTTGCGAATGTCATGCTCAGTTAACTTAAATAAACCAGGCTTGATGACGTGTGCAGCCTACATGTGCCACCTCCGGAGGATGCAGCTTTCTGTTTGCGAAACGGCCACTGTCAGCATAAAGTTAAGTTTCTGGCTAAACCTTTTCCAGTGCATTATAATCAGTCTTTTACTGCATGTGCTTTTTTGTTTGGCCTTCCAATAATGTTCATCTAAGATGCGTTGCGATTGTCTGTTGATCAGTGTCAGAAATGTCTCAGTTTAAACCCTCACTCGGAGTTTATCTTTGAATGTTCTTGTTCAAGAATAACAGTTGCTATATAATTTCTATTATAAAGAATTGAACAAATATTAAAGATTTAAATGGATTTAAACATTTTTTGGTTAAAATTAAGCGTCTAAAGTATAGATTCTAAAGTGAAAGTAACAGAAGCTGGTCCGTTAGCACCCCCTGCAGGCATTTGTTATAGTACATACACATGCTGCTTTTTATTACAAAGGCTACGATTTGATACTTTATTTGAACAAATTATTAATGCATCGTCATTATTATGTAATTTTAAAGGTTATTGCTAACTTGGGTCTATTTTTATTATCAAAAATATCAAAATACTTCGGGACAGTCTTAGATTAGTTAAAACATTTCAAAATAATGTGATTTCAGTTTCCCAATCATTTATTTTATCATTGAGGATTTCTTAAAAACTGTAAAAAATCTCGTCTCGTCTCGTGAACCCAATTTCGTGTCTCGTCTCGTAGATTAAGTGTCTCGTCACACCCCTAGCTCTCACCCATTTATGCACAGCCTCACTAATATACCTGTTGTTTCTTAATGACAGTGTCATCAGTCCCGTTGATGGAAAATCCATGGAGTCAGTCACCAGCGTTAAGATCTTCCATGGCTCCGAGTATAAGGCCAACGGGAAAGTCATACGATGGACAGAGGTTCATTCATTATTCATATTAGTTAAAAATTGCTACACATCTTAGTGATCCGTATCTTAATGTCATTGTTAATTTTTTTTGCAAAACTTTGTTTAATACTTGTTTGCTCAGGTGTTCTTCCTACGAAGTGAGGACCAGACCAATGGTCAGAGTGATCCCGCAGACCACAGTCGTCTCGCTGAAAATGTTGCAAGGGCTTTTTGCATGGCCCTTTGCCCTCACCTTAAACTTCTCAAAGAGGATGGAATGGCCAAACTGGGTCTGCGGATCACACTGGACTCTGATCAGGTACAAACTGTTCTTGTAGGATTACACAGATGATCTAGTGCAGACTTTTAATATATATATATTTTTTAAATGTATTACAGGTGGGCTACCTAGCAGGTAGCAACGGTCACCCGCTGCTTCCCCAATACCTGAGCGATCTAGACAGTGCCCTCATCCCTGTGATTCACAGCGGGGCTTGCCAGCTAAGCGAGGGGCCTGTGGTTATGGAGCTCATCTTTTACATCCTGGAGGTCATCTCCTAAAAGGATAGTGTCCATTTTCTCTTGCTCTCCTCTCTCTCTCATTTGCACTTGAAAGAGCCTGAAAGCTGTGCAGGAAAACATCCTCCATACCACCTATGCACCATCTCCACTGGGACCTCTGAATGTGGTGCTCTCTTTCGTTTCTCCTCACTTCTCAACTCCACTGTGGAAACCATAGGCCCTGTTGAGTGGCAAACTGGAATCGGATCTCTGCAGTACATGTTGTAGCAACATTGATCTCCTAAAACACTAGAGGGCGCCCTTCACTCTCAGCTCTATCGGAGAGACTCCTGAAATTGAAAAGACAGGGACCTGGAAAGGTTTGCATTATGGTGCACGGTTCCAGAGCCTCAATACAAACAAAGAACGGATTCGAGTTTCGGTCTCGCCTTTAAGCTTTATGAATCACCAGATGCTTTATTTCATAAACATGGACCTCCTTTTGTTTTTGGATTTTGTTGGTGGAAATATTGCTCCAAAGCTAATACAATGTAGCCTCATCAGAGATGGACTGCATAAAAAGATTGTGGCACAGTAGTAGGATTGATACCTGTTACAAATGTCAAGAACGGACCTCTGTTACAAACAAAACTCTTCTCAAGTGATTATTGACTTATAAAAATTGAACAATAACATCAAGCGGCCTTCAAGATTTCGACTACAGCTTCAAGAACCACAGAATGGCAGGTTTGGCACGAACGAAGCTCTCAGTACTTATGCAGTGTATTGACCTATAGATCATCTGTGGTCGCTATATCCTTTCCATCTTAGCCCATCTCATTTCTTCTCCAACCTTTTGGTGTTTATATAATGTTCTCCTCCCAGTGTTTTCAAAATGTTGTTTCGGAAGGAATTATGTAATGAATAGATGTAAAATAGCAATGCAGTGCACTGGATATGAAGCCATTATTGAGGAACGATGAGGAACACGAAGACTAACATTATATATTCTTGAAAGATTGACTCCATGTTAAGTTAATCACGAGATAACTGGCATGTGCTTTCTTAGCCTTAATTATTTCATTAACTCCATTGGTTTCTAGCAGTGTTGAATGATGTGTTACGTCCTTAAACAGACATTTTATGGAGCTGCTAAGAATGTTTATTAATATGCTTTATATGAGCGGAAATCTGCAGGCCCTGCCTTGTAAAAAAAATGGCCCATAACTGTATAGCATTTCATTTTGCTGTCTTTTACTGATATTGTGTTATAAAATTATATAAAGGGTTCATGAGAATAGCACTCAGTTCGTAAGCACACTGAAAAAAATGATTCATTGGATTTGATCAGTTTTTTTGGGGTGGGTGGTTGCAATCAATTTATTTGAGCTACACTTAAACAAAAAAGATTAGTAACGTAAAATGAAATATAATTTTTTTGTTTGAATGTAGCTTGAGTGGATTGATTGCAGCCACTTACCTTGAAGGAATTGATTGAATTCAATGAATCATTTTTTTCAGTGCAGGAGTAATTCAATTAATGTTTAATTTGGATCTTGTTTAATAATACAGGCGCTCACCAAAAATACAACGCACGGGGGTTCTTATATTCACTGTGGATCACAATTATCAATACTTTAAAATTTCATGAATGTTCCCGAAAGTCAAACGGGGGTATTGTCGAACCTAGCTAAACTGTAAGACACTGTGACTGGGTGTATAAATATAAAGCCCTGTCTAGTTAACTTCTTAGCAAGAATTATACATGATATTGATAACTATAACTATAGTACACTAGTCAACATTTGAAGTGAATCAAAACCTTTCATAAAAGTTGTCTTACCCAATACATATTCTTGTCTTGTCAACTTTAATTATTTTATATATTTTTTGATCTTTTTATTTATTTATTTTTTCTTTTACACCACAAAAACATTATCTGAGGCAGTTAACAGAAAAAAATATAATTATAATAATAAAAAAAAGCTAAATAATAATAATAATAGACACTAAACAATATTAATATTACTACCTCTTATTATTACACATAATATGGACAACAAACAGCCATATAGTAATATGAAGTAAAAAAAATCAAAAACCGCACAAATTTTTTCCAATTTATAAATCCAGGTATTCTTTAACCATGTACCAACTCTGATTAAAAAGGTCAGTTTTCAGTTGTAATGATGCAGTCATTTTTTCCATTCCAAAATGACTGCAACTTTATTTTAAATATTAACTTTTTGATCCACTTCAAATGTTGACTAGTATATTTTGACAATGACAATCAAATTGTAGCTAATCTTTCAATCAGATTACACCATTGGACAGAAAGTAAAGGTGCTATTATGACTTTCAATAGCAATGTCGCATATGGTTCAATCGGAAACCCTGAGCTCAGTTTGGTGCAGGATGTTAAATAAGGACAGCAGGTGAACCTCATGGATCTATTTTAGCAGGTCAGAGGTACAGACATAAATCATTTGTTGTTGTATTGACAGCTTTGGACTGTTCATTACAATAAATGGCATTTTAGGAAGGTTACATTGTCTTCCATATGCATTTCAAACCACCTCTTTGCATCCACCTTTGTTTTATTTATTTCCAGATGTGCAGTGTTGTATTACCCAAAACCCAGTCTGTGTTTTGTTGATCATAGCTTGTATATTTAGATTTTTTGATTGCCCAGAATCATCACACACACCCTGCACGCTGAAACAGACAGGAACTAGTTTGGGGGGATGCTTCGCCGATTTGGCATTCGGCTTTGTGTCTGTGGAGGCCCGGCAGTGTTGCTGGGTGGCCATGTTTCCCTCCATCGTTTCCCCCTGGGAGGAGAGATGTCTGCGTTTTGGTTCTGCAGAAAAGTCCTCCAATGGTGCAAAAATCGTCATATTGCATCGTCGGAGGACTTTTTTGCAGAGCCAGGGTGCGGATGTCTCTCCTCTCGGGGGGAGGTGGGGGAGGGAGACATGGTCATTCAGTGGTGCTGCCGGGTTTCTGCAGATACGGGGCTGAATGCTGGATCGGTGAAGTATCCCTTTAAGTTAAATCTGATGTTTCAGTAGATGGGTGGATCTGCTTTCAAGGACATATTTGTACAATCCATTCAGATTCACTTTGATCTGTGATGAAACGCTGATAAAACTGACATGGCAGAATGGAAAAAATTTGCAATGTATAAGAAGCCAAAAAGAAATAAATATACATCCTTTTCTTTATTGTACACTACAAATGTCAATAAAAGCAGTCTTTATGAAACCTGTTGTTGAATATACAAAAATACGCCATCTTTGTCTTTTGAAGACATGTTAATAATCTGCATGTAAGGTAGAATAAAGGCTTGCATTTTCATCAAGTCTTTAAAGGAAAAAAATCTACAAGTTTTAAATTCTCATTTAATAACAAAACAATGTTTACAAACTTGAGAAAAATAAAATACAGGCGAAACCATAAAACCATATGTTTGGAATAGTAAAAACCAAACATATTTAACATATATATGAGATCCTAGTACGAATCAAATGACCAGACAACTTGAAGGCAGTTTTCAGTAAAAGCCTTATAATTTATGAAACAAATGTAGTGAAGAATTGACCCTGACAGTATAATTTAAGCCAGGACTAGGCTCAGTTTGTGACTGTTAAATTGCTTTTTCAAAGTGCCAGAGCTGTTTAAAACCAAATAATTGACATGAGATGAGAACAACTGTGAATGAAATGAATGGACAGAGCTGCACAGCATATAACTCAGACTTATTAACCAAGATTTCACATTGTCCAGGCCTAAAAACAAAATATCTTGAAGACCTAAATGAGTTATTTTTAGACCGGCAAAGTGAACAAGACTGAATTAATTAGGGGTCATTTCTATGGCAAGTGAAATCAAAAGGTGTCCATCAAATCTTAAAACAATAACTTAAGTGCACACAAAATTGCAATGTAAACATTGGCTAAATATGGCTGAAGTGTCTTGTAGGAGCATTTGCGATTCAGACAGATCTAGACAATTTAAAATCAGCTATATGTATCAAATAGATTTACCAATTAAAGTTTCATATATACACACAAACACACACAACTCTCTAAGACGCAAAGGTTTTCCTTTGCTAAGTTTAAATGGCAACAAAAGTGGCTCTTCTGACTACTGCAGCCTAACTACTACTACAACAAATCATCAACAAAGTGCTTATATAAGCTCAAATAAATTACTTGGGGGATGATTTTCTTATTTTTAATCTGGTGGCACCACTCATTTACATGTGCAAAAAGCATAAAGAAAAACAGATAATTCACATCTACACTGTCAAAAATAAAGGTACAAAAGCTGTCACTGGGGTAGTACCCTTTAAAAGAGGTCCTAATATGTACCATTTAGGTACAAATGTGTATTTGTGAACTACCAATATGTACCTTTGAATACTAATATCCACTCTTTGGGTACAAAAGTGTACCTTTTTAAAAGGGTAATGTCCCAGTGACAACTTGTGTACCTTTATTTCTGAGAGTGTAGTTGGTTTATGGCTTTAATTGGTACTTTTAAGAAAAAAATACATATATAAACAGTACTCTGGCACTACCTATCCACAATAAACCAGTGTTAAACAGCCAGTTCACATAATATAACAAGTTGTGAAATGTCAGACAAAGTGTTAAACTGCAATCGTTTGTGCATAGCTAACTGCATGTGACTAATTTGCATAGCACTCATATACGTAGTAATGACATGGCAGCCATATGCTCCTAATATCAGGGAGACGAGATTAAGTCATTTATCTTACTGCAGCAACAGTGATTACTTTGGCATTAGTGCATCCCAGAGCAGCAAAAAAAGCTCAGCTCTCATTGGCATGAACTCTAAAGCATTAACGTAACAGCTGGAGTAAACGTTATTACAAAATCAAGAGGCAATCCATCTCAAAGGGCAAAGAGGAAGATCAATCTCACACAAGTGTCTACTGCCTCAACTTAATTTTTTGACCCCAGACTGCAACATCAAACCTGTTTCACCCTAAATAATAAAAAAAGACAAAGTGACCTGCCTCTGTCAGTGACGTTCTCTCTGTGAATGTCTTTTAAAGCACATAGTGCGTATGAAATGTCCTTTTAATATTCATCTTGTGTTTAGTGCCTGAGGCTAGCAGCTACAGCCTTCAATAATCTCCTCTACTCTTGATGAAGCCGTTGAGACCTCAGTACCTGTGAGGAGAGGACACTGAAGAGTTAAATTCTGATGTATAAATGAGATATGTACTGTAATACATTACAACATTAAAAATGTACTTACTTTATGAAGATGATTTGTAAGTCTGCGTCAACTACAGCAGTACCTAATAAACAACAAAGTTCAAGATGAAACCATTATTGAAGTCTCTCTGTAGTTGATCATTTTTATTTTATTTATGCATTTGGCAGACGCTTTTATCCAGAGCAATTTACTGTGCATTACAAGCTATCATTTTTTTTTATCAGAGTACTTGTGTTCCCTGGGTTCGAACTCATGACCTTTTGCGCTGCAAACGCAATGCTCTACCACTGAGCTATACAGGAACATTTTATTTCTTAAAACTCATCTTTCATCATCTAAGTAACATATTTAAATGTTTTACCTGTGAAACAATTTCTTTATGGCTTAACATAGCATAGCTTAACTCTACAAACTTGCTTTAAGTATATGTAAATTCATAAATATGCAAATTAATTTCCACCTCCAATCACTCTATTTGATCTGCTCAGTCAAAACATGTGATTGGTTAAATACTTGTGAACCGCATTTTTGAAACTGTATATAGTGAACTGCAGTTTTAAGGAGAAATACAAATATGTGACCCTGGAGCACAAAACCAGTCATAAGAGTACATTTTTAATAATTTCAGAGCTGAAAGCTGAATAAATATGTGTTCCATTGATGTATGGTTTGTTAAGATAGGACACTATTTGGCCGAGTTACAACTATTTGAAAATGTGGAATCTGAATTTTTTCAAATCAAAATATTGAGAAAATCGCCTTTAAAGTTGTCAAAATTAAGTCATTAGCAACTGCATCCACACAATTTTTTTGATATATTTACCGTATGAAATGTACAAAATATCTTCATGGAATGATTTTGGGCATAAAAGAAAAATGTATCATTTTGACTCATACAATGTATTGTTGGCTATTTCTACCAATATACCTGTGTGATCAGACCAGAGTCACATATGGGTGATGCTCGCGAAATTAGACCTATGAGGTGTCATGGTGAAACATTTTGATAATAAAAGTAAATGCTATCAAAAAAAGAAGCATACAGTTACAAACATCTCTTCATGTACTATTTTGCACATGATTTCAAACGACATCATACAAACCAATTTTGTTGTTTTTTCCACATTTAAGGGGAACATTTTCATTACCGCAACGTGTCCATGATTGGATTTGGGTTCTTTGTAATGGAAATATTTATAATTAAAAAATATAAAAAAATAAAAAGCTTCAGTGCATGTTTTACTATAAACATTTACAGTAAAGAAACATGGGGTATTTGGCGATCATTGGTAAATGTAGAGACAATAGTAAGAAATATAAATGTGTCCAAGACCAATTTTCTCATCCTCCGCAACAATTTTTTATCATAGTTTTAGCCCTCAAGGAACTAACATTTTCAAAAAAAAAAATTGTCGAAGGGACATAATTGACTGTGACACTCAAGATGGCTACCAGGTAAGCAGTTCTTATTTTTTTCTCTCCAGATAAAAAAGTTAAAATTTTTAGTTCTCATTACCAAAACATGAGTTTGTAAATGCATATATTTAATGCAATATCATGTTGTGGTAATTATTCTTTTTTATAATGATAATGATATAATGATCAAAAAAAATTAATAATTCTATAGGAAATATGTTTTAAATCCTCTAAAAATAATGGTTATAGTAAAGTCAGTCCTTAATCTTGTATGTGAAAGAAAATTGTCTTCAAGGTCTTTTTAAAAATTCTGATGCTGGACACCTTCTAAATCTGGATTTCGTGAGAATCACCCATATGTAAATTCATGAATATGATAATATGCAAATGAATCCCTGCCTCCAATCACTCTATTTGATCTGCTCAGTCAACACGTGATTGGTTAAATACTTGTGAACCACATTTTTGAGACTATCTTTGGTAAACTGCAGTTTTAAGGAGAAAATACTCAGCAATGGTGTTAACTGACAAAATGTACAAATGTGTGAACCTGGTGCACAAAACCAGTAATAAGGGTCTATTTTTATAATTTTAGAGCTGAAAGCTGAATAATATGCATTCCATTGATGCATGGTTTCTTAGGATAGGACAATATTTGTCTGAGTTACAACTATTTGAAAATCTGGAATTTGATGGTACAAAAAAAAATGAAATATTAAGGAAAATCGCCTTTAAAGTTGTCCAAATTAAGCCATTATGTTTGTGAGTGGATGCAGTTGCTAAAGTTTTGATATATTTACTGTATGAAATGTACAAAATATCTTCATGGAACATGATCTTTACATAATATCCTAATGATTTTGGGCATAAAACAAAAATGTATAATTTTGAATCATACAATGTATTGTTGGCCATTTCTACAAATATACCCATGCAATTTAAGACCAGAGTCACATATCGGTTGTCTTAAGTACAATAAAACACCACTTTAAAATTGATAGTTACATACAACAACTCACTGTCATCTCTCTCATCCTCCAACCCCTTCCTTTTTTACCCAATGAATTTGCTTTAATCTCATTATTGATTGAATTATCCATTGTTAAACCTGTATGCAAACATACACTCACCAATACACAGCAGCTATCAGATTGAATTTGCATGGGCAGCGAATATGTTTGTTTGTTTTATTTGTTTCTGTTTTGTTTTGTTTCTCCCTTTGTTATTCGGCACATGTAAATAGAGTCACTTTCTGTGTTTGCATTATATAATAAAAAATAGTTCCACGTGTGATTTTAAAATGCTGATTTACACACAAATATATGTAATCTCATATGTAGTGCTTGTTGAACATTGGTATCTTTGTAAAACTAATAAGAGTACAGCAGCACCAACCTGTGGTTCTTCCAGTACAAGCCAGCGTTCTGTGATAGTTTGGAGGTCCTGACCACTCAGTGGCTCTCTGAGTCGCACTTTTACCTCCAAAAGACCGCCTGTGGGCTTTCGCCCATCCATGACCTACATGCAAAAACACCACACATTCTCTTCATTAATGTAAATATAGCAATGTTTGGCTGGTGGGTCAGTGTGAGCGTGCCATTCAGCTCAAGTTTATACTTTCACAGCTAATGTTTGCAGTCTCATATCCAGGCCCTACACTGCCCTACAAAGGCGAAAAGCAGTAACTTCGTTTTATGGTCGAAATTCAAGACCTTTATCATAAGGATAAGTATCTTGATTTCGTATTTTTTATTAAGAAATTAATCACGAAAAAAATGACTAAAATGTCTAATTCTATGAAAGATAGGTATTTTGTCTTTGTGGGGCAGTGCATACATACTATACAAAAACAGCCCTGGATGGACTTTTTAAACAACACAAACAGACAGAAGAGTTGTGGCTGAAAATCCGAGCTTACCTCGATTATCTCCCTCACTTCACTTTCAGATTCCAGTTTCTCCAGTTTGAGGTGGGCTGCTCCTACTGGTTTGTCACTTCTCAGAAAGCCACTGTGACAACACAAAGAAGTCAGTGTGAAGCTTAGTTCCACCTACACATACTGAGTCAGCACACACCAGGCCACACACAGAAGTCAATTCAGGGCAGCACTGATCAAATATTTAATTTGACGGATAGGTCCTTCAAATACACATGATATGCTAATTCAAAATATGTGTTCGTGTGTTGCTTGCGTTTTAAAATTTTGTGTTTCTTGTGTCATGTGACCCACGTCCATCACGTGTCTTGTCAAAACAAGTGCCTGCCGCACACGCGCCAAAACCGTTTATAATAAAAGAGACGCAAGACACTCCCTTAACAGTGAACTCTGATTACGCATGAGATTATGCGAGTATCTGGCAAACGCGAGCATCTATTTTATCATAAACCCTTTAGACGCATCTGCAGCAGGCACTTATTTTGACAAAACATGTGATGCACATAGGTTCACTCGACGCGCTGATTTATTTGAAATTATGAACTTCGCATCGTGCGCCCTCGAAAAAAGAAAGTCACTGGCCACCACTGACACTTTACCCAGTGTGGTACATTCAAGTGCAAAATGACTATCTTCACCTTTGGTAAACTACAGTTTGGGCACCCCTGACAATTTCCATGATTTTCATGATGAGCTCACCAATAGGCTTCATGCCCAGCTGCACAACTTCCTGAACTGAACTTCAGCCAGCTCCTTGTTTCCTGTCTGCCATTATTGGACAAACTGACCAATCCAGGTGTGCCCGACCCCAGTAGTCACAACAACAATAATCAGACACACCTGATTAATCAGTTTGTCCAATAATGGCAGACAGGAAACAAGGAGCTGGCTGAAGTCCAGGAAGCAGTGCAGCTGGGCATGAAGCCCACTGTTCCAATTAATCATTGCTAAGTAGTTACAGGTTTTCACATCAACAAAATGACAAGGGTGCCCAAATTTATGCACCTGTGTAATTTCATTTTGATGCATATTGCACATTTTTTGTTAATCTATTAGTTCTATTACTGTATCCTTCAGTTATTTGATAAATCAATATGAAATTGCGGTTCCAAACACACACATATTTATAAATGAAAATCATGGAAATTGTCAGGGGTGCCCAAACTTTTCCATACGACTGTATTCCTTTAAATATATATCAGTTATCTGGAGATAAATACAGCATGTGAAATCCTTAAAAAAGTCTTTTTTTTTCATTTACTATTTTTTACATAAAACCACGCTACATTTTGTGAAAATACACCCTTGATATCTTTAATATTGACTGAGTAAGGCCATGTCAAAGATTGAAATCAATATGTAAATTTAAACTTTGATGCTCCTCATCTCATAATTAAACATTATAAGACTTTAGCCTCGATTACAGTGTCGCATACTGTATAAAAAGTTATGGAGCGCATGGCTCATTTTTGTGCCAAACTCACCCTTTGTGCAGAACCTCCAGCTTTAGACCTTTAGATTGCACCACCCTTCTGAAGCCACGATGGTTACGATTGATGTTTAGCTTGAAGCTCTGGTTATACTCTGCCAAAATACAAAACAATACAGAGATTGCTGTGGTTTAACAAACAACTGCTTCGTTTAAAAAAAGGGAAATATTGTTACTCTGGTTTGTTTGTATTTTTAATGACTGATGTTTTATGTTTCTGAGGTTGATCCTGACGAGAAAAGTAAGATCCATAATTATCACAAATGATGTCTAGTTAAAAAATAAGGCTAAGATTAGATAAGTAATGGTACTCACTGTACTGGGATATGGGAATTCAAATTTGACATATGCATCCAAATCATTGGTGGCAATGCCTTTATAAAGAAGCAGAGGGGAAGATGTAAGGCAAAAATACTTGTAGCATTTGAATGAATATAAATGTTGTAATGTGAATGTAAGTGTCATACCAGAGGGAGCAGGAAGATTCATCCCCTTTACAATCATCACAATCATGTCTGTACTAGTGAGGTCTGGAAATATCCTACAAAAGTGGAGATCATGAAAAAACATTATTTAAATGTTACACAGTAAAGAATTGGATTCCCACACCTTAGTTAACTTCAAATTCAAGGACCTTTCAAGAACTTTCCATGTGCAAATCCCCCTCAAATTTAAATGTGGGGACACATTTCTAGTGAAGGTTACATCGTGTTACCTTTTAAGATACATTGTTACAGTTCCCTTTCAAGGGAACTTTGGGGACGCCTCCAGGGGTAAGTGCGTCTGAATATGTATATCAGATTCAACCAATGGTCAGGCTTAACGACAAGTATATCGCTATTTGAAATATTACCTAAGACGACGTTACAGGGACGCAGGAAGAATGGCAAGGGAGACGCAGCGTCTTGTTCCCTTCTCAAGGAACAATAGTTACATACGTAACCCGAGACGTTTTCATGTGTCAAACACAACTGTGCAAAAAAGCATTTTGGTATGAATCAACATTCACATACAGAAGATATAAGCATTTAAAGCTAACAGTTTAGCACGTGTGCTTAAAATGTCTAGAATTTTTATGATATTATTCTACACTACACAGGGAATATTCATAATATGGATTTTTTCCAGAAAACTTCAAAGCACTTTCAATGACCTGTATCTATGTATGAATATTTTCAAAAACTTCCCATGGCCTTGAATTTTTTACCCAAATTGACAAACTTTCAAGGATTTCAAGGACCCGTGTGAACCCTAGATCTTAAAACTGTCCATGTATTCAAAAAGATCTGATCTAACCTGACAGTGCGATAAGTTCTCTCCTCAAAGTGATGTTTAGGAGGTTCAAGCCCCCTATTCTGTGCCAGTTTAAGGACCTCCAGACTCTTGTTACATTGCTCTCCCATCTTTTCAAACCTTAAAAAGTTAAAAAAAAAACAGAAATGAATGAACAGTCCAGTGAAAGTGTGTATTTGGTTGTACGGTATTATATACATACTTGGTTGTCTCTGCAACGTTCCCCATGTGCGTAAACTGCTTGGAATACGTCACGCATTTCTGTAAATAAAAGGAAACTCACATATATTTATTATGCACATATAATCTGTTACTAATTCATTCACATGCTTCTTTTTGTTACCTCATGTTGCTCTTTCAGTAGTTTGGTAAGCTGATTGTAGACTTGCTCAGACTTCTCTGATATCTGAACATCACTGTGATGGACTAAGATGAAGTCCTCCTCTTCATCTCCAGGTGGTGAAGGCACCTAAAGAATAATCCCATTAATTTAACAATACTACAAAATCAATATCAAAAGCTGGATCCAATTTGCTTATATTTTCTTAAAATATTTGTTAACTATATTTGCATATTGATTATTTCATTAGCAGGATTTCTTCAATTCCCGTGTGGTGAAAATCAAGCTTTTATTGTTGTTAATTGTCTATGTGGTGTTTTTAATATGCTTAAAGGCAAGCCTTGTGCAAATTCATTATTCAGCACCATTGCGAAGTATTTCCTCCAAATATTACCAAAGACCGAGGTTTGAAATATCAAAATACGTAACCAATCACATCATCACAGTTGAACAAGTGGATTAATAGTTCGAGCCATACATTTAAAGGGGATATATCATAAAAATACGAATTTTTCTATTAGGGGTGCACCGAAATTTCGGTCACCGAAAATTTCGGCCGAAAATGGCATTATCGGTTTCGGGCCGAAATAAAAAATCCAGCCGAAAATGTCAACCGAAAATGAATGTCAACCGCGCCCCTCCCATCTGTGCGCTAGCGCTTGCAGACCTGCCAACCTTGGAAATTTTTTTTGAGTAGCAACTTACCGCAGCGGCGCGGCGCGAGGTCAGGCACATTTGCTGATCAGTAGTGATTGAGTTCACATGCTTACTTATGACTTATTACTACAACTTATTATTAAGCAAATTGTTCCCACTTACCATCATATCTAGTCTTTCAACATACAAGTAGGCTATGAAGAACTCATTTAATGAAAAGGCAACCTCCAAAAATATGCCTATTAAACAATATGCTTATGGCATATGTCTTAAATACATGGGACATTATAAATAACAAAGAATCAACAAATAGCATGCTATGTCCTTGCTTTATATTCCAGCAGGCACGTTGACATGAACCTCTAATGGGGCACAGCAGGCCTACCACTACTTTTTCTTTAACATACCTAACAGTATTAATATGTTTTAATGCATAAATGCCATGTTAGCAAATGTGCATTCTACAGTACTGATGATAATGAGTCTTTTACACAAATTTACAATAACATTACTTAGCTGCTACTACAATAAAAAACATATGTGGATGATCCTTTTGTGTATTTTATCAGCATAGTGTTTAAACCTGCTATAAAAACAGCATAAACCAGCATGATTCCCATGCTGGTTTAGCTGGTGGACACCAGCATACAGCACCAAAACACAACATGGTCTTGGTGGTGCTGGTATGCTGATGATAACCACCAGCCAAACCAGCACCAAATCATCATGAGAATTAAGCTGGTCCATGCTGGTCACCAGCACACCAGCAACAAAACACAACATATGCTGGTCTTGCTGGTATACTGCTTTTTTTTCAGCAGTGATGCCAACTGTTTATGTAGTGTCCTAAAGTAGATCTAGTGAACTAAACAGTAATGTCATATCTGACAATACAGAACAGTACACAAACATTGATTTTCTCAGCAATAAAGCAAACCTCTATACTTGGTATTGACTGGCTGAGCATATAGTTCGTTTTACCTCCCTCATCATCTATACTTTCTGCTTCTATTTCCCTGCTCTGCAGGAGCCAGTAACAATCGAGTAAGAATAAGATTGATTTAAATTCAGAAGCGTACTTTTGTTTTGTCATGTTTTCTCGCGTGCCTCACATCACATGCTCTTCTGAGTGAGCGGCGGCAGAGTGCTAGAAAAAGTAAACACAGACGCTCCGCTCGCGGACATCGATTTCTGCGTGCTCGCGCCAGTTTGTCTTGTGGGACTGCAACGTGTTTACAAGCGTGAATTACGGTTCATATAGCTCAGTTTTTTTTGGCGCGATTAACAATGTAAATGAATATACTGGCAAATAAAGTAAAAACTTAAACTTGAGGCACAACATAGGACACTGGGTACAACAGATTTACACTGGGGCACGTACAACAGTAAAAGGCGTCTAGACGCCCCTGGTTGGCAGGCTTATTACAATGGATCCAATTCACAATTCCCATACCCTGCCCATTTACCTCTAAAAACGGTGTTTAGAACCATCCTCCCTTGTAAAACAAGTCACAGTATGAAGATGGACCGGGATGAAAAACAATTTCGTTATTTTCGTTATTCGCGTCGACGGCTCCCCGCTCTCCGCTTTGAAGAGTTTAAAACTAGCGCTATGATTGGTCGACGTCGTCTTTTACCAACAGGTTGCTGCCCAATGCGGTTACACAGATAGACGAGTTGCCTAGTGCGCAAATGCACAGACAGTTTAACTCAAAGCCACCAAAGGCTTTTCGCGTATTTTGAAGTGACAAATCGTAGCAGCGTAGTTTGATGTCTAAATGCGTATCTGTTACGCAAAATGCGTAAAGGTTGGCAGGTCTGCGCTTGGGTTTCACTCACAGTGATCAGTCGTCACACACCCCTCCCCTCGGTGCTCAAGCAGGTTTCACTCACGGTCGAGCTGTTTGCACGCATCTGCAAAGGTTAAGAGAGAGTCGCGCTAATGTGTCTCATACTGTAATCCATTAACATACATTTGGCGAAAAAAGCATTGAAACACAACATAACGTTTTTATGTGGAGCGACTGTTGCGCTGTTTGAGATTCACCATCCTTCTCTGTGTGTGTGCGCGCGTTTAAGTGCCCTTAATAGTGCACATACGAGAGAGACGCGTTTAAAAAAAAAAAAACAAGAAAACATAGACTCTCTCTGTTATTGACAGAGCACATATCAGGGGTGCAAACTCCTCAGGGGTGAAAAAGGTGACAAAGATACAATTGCTAATTTTATATATATATATATATATATATATATATATATATATATATATATATATATATATATATATATATATATATATATATATATATAATTTGTATTTTCTTTTTAATTTTAATAGTTTTATTAATTATTTATTCATTGTAAATCTTTTTAATTTGAGCATTTACTAATACATTTTTTAAAATCAAATTTGAAACTGTTAACCACAAACTAACATCAATTACTGTAATGACATAAACAAGAATTAATAAATGCTTACAATATATTGTTCATCGTTTGATCATAATGCATTTACTAATGTGAACAAATACAAAGCGTTTAGTGTTACAGAAACTTATTTAAAAAAGAAACTTAGTATTTCCTATTATTTAGTAGGCCTATACATAAACAAACAATTCATGGTTTGTTCTGTTCACAGTAGGGCTGTCGCGGTAACCGCATGACCGCGCTACTGACAAGCCCAACCGCATGGAAAAAAGCAACCGCAACAACCGTGCCTTTCACGTTAAATTCACGAAACTATGCCGCCTTGTTTTTCACGACATACAGTACATGTATAAAAAAGGCCAAATAGATTGTCAAGAGTTAAGAGAGTAGGCCAATTTGTTTTTCGTAAATTTCAATTAAAAATGTAATACTTCATATTTCGTTAAATCATACAGTGAATGTGTGAAAAAGTAAAACTGAGATGACAGAATATCTGTGGTGTCGTCTGCCTCTAGATGCAGTTTTAAAGATTAAAATTACTGACAAAATATAACTGATAAACACAAATGACGCCAAAATATAACTGGTTGCTTACCAGCATTAAAACCTCATAAGCGTCTGCTCCGTTGATGCAGCCAATATAACGCTGCGGTTGCTTTTGTGAACTGAATGCACACTTGACTTTCACATAGACATTTAGATATGCAAGTTTTTCATCAACAGTATCTGCGTGAAAGATTTTAAACATTGATGATTATCTGCCGACTCGACTGTTTCATCCCAGCATCCTCTATACACGGAGAGTCTGCTTTATTAACGGCTTTTTCCTTCGGCCCGCGTGAGCTAAACGTTTCCGCTTTTTTCTTTTTTACTCGCATATATTTCTACATATTTTCGACAAAGGAAGACACAAGATATAATGTAAGTTATTATAGATAGCATTTAAGCTTGTTCTGAAATGATGACAAATCTGTGTGACTAAAAATGACCTCTCCAGCTTAATTTAGCCAAAATAATGATACATTCGTTTTCATACTTTATATATACACGTTAATTTATCTATTAATGTATTATTAAAAATACCCTAAATTATTATGCACTGCCTTCTGTATTGCATTCGTTTTGTACATTTACAGGTGCACAAATACTGGCTAATTTTAACTTCTTTAAGACACTGCTGTTCTGTATTGACCGATGCTCTGTTAATTTGCGCTTAACAAACCTAAATGATGTTCTTTAATTTATTTTTGTTTTCTCAAAAATATATTTAGCTGTAGTATAGCTTGTGTTAATCTTTTTTTCATAAGGGGAAATACATGTAGCCTACCCTTCTACATTAGTTGACCTCATTGTTCTGGATTTTAAAAAATAATTTTCTTTTAGTAAATGAAGGTGGTAACCGCGACAGTTCACAGTCATAGCTATATTAATACAGTATGAATATGAACCCTGAACGAGCAACTCGAATTCAATTCCTATACAATTCGATATACAAATATTACAGGTATTAAAGGTAGAAAAGGGATTTAGTTAAGAGCAGTAATAGATTTTCATTCAATGCCGTTTTATTAATACAAGTGACAGGAGCAAAATTAGGTAACTTCCCCTTTAAGACCAAAGTCCGGATCTAATACTCTTACACATGCGTTTTCTCTTTCAGCTGTTTACCTTCTTTTACCTAAATAGTCGTGTTTATAAGGACACTTGCAAAGACGGGAATTTTGACGCATGTGTGTAACTTATTTGAGGCTAATACAGCGGCAAAATACTCACAAGCTCAATGAGAGGCGGATGCGCGACTTGCACGATCCTTTCAAACTGAAACAGCTACGCGCGCATATAGCATTGTTGTTTTTGTTTCAACGGCTTAAAATCACTTGTTAAAACTGCGGTGCTTAAATACCTGTACAAATGTTAAGTTTTGGTGACCACGCGAACAGCAATGTGATGTGGGCGCGTAACCTTGATTAGAAAATACTACGAGTTAAGTGTGTGTGCTCATTCCGCACAGACTTCGGGAGCAAATAAGGTGACTAATTGTAAAACATAACCCGCCAAACTGGCTAGTGATTTGACATCATTACCACAATATCTGGAAATTATTTTCATATTTTCATTCATTGCGACCCTGTCGTAGACCCCCCTCACCCCATATTTTCAAAAACTCATCGGATCTAGACGAATCACAAGGATGACCTATTTTGGATTAAAAACGGCGAATTTCGCCGAAAGGTGACAAGTTTGCACCCCTGACATATAAACAAAATGATCTCCACAGTATTCTTTTTCTAGTAAATACATTTGTTTTTGTCTTAAGTGTATTTATAGATTACAGTCAGATTAACCTACTTAAGTCTGTGTCATTAATGTTAATCAAACAACCCATGACAAAGAGACAAATAGCTCTAAAAATAATTATATATTTAATTTATTGTGTTATGATTCATTTAATTTGATTTCTGTACCAAATGCTAATTTCAGAACTTATTAATGTACAACTTTGTTCTTTTTTATAAATGTTTGCAATTTCTTTACTGTTTATTAGATTTTTCCCACACGCTTTTTGCTGATCGGAAAAATAATCTGATCTGAGCCTCAAAAACTGTAATGTGATCCGAACTGTGAGTTTTTTGATCCGTCACACACCCCTAGTTAGTACACAGTGATAGCCATAAATGCAATTGTACAAATAATTGGCATAATAATTTCTTTCGGTGTTATGATTTCGGACAAGAATTTTCATTTCGGTGCATCCCTATTTTCCATATTTATAATTGGCTCCCCAGTGCTTCTATCAACCTAGAAAATGTGAAAAAGATCAACTTAGTAACTTAGTTTTGGTAAACCATTCTCTGTAAGCTTGTGAAAAAATAGGGCATTGAAATTTGGTTCCTCTTGTGAAGTCAGAATAATAATATACAGCCGGAATAATAATGCCGCCCCTTAATCTGCACTATCCAATCACAGCCCTGCCATTTAGTGCAGAGATCAGTTTATTTGCATTTTAAAGGACACACCCAAAACGGCACATTTTTGTTCACACCTACAAAGTGGCAATTTTAACATGCTATGATAAATTATCTGTGGGGTATTTTGAGCTAGAACTTCACATACGTACTCTGGGGACACCAAAGATTTGTTTGACATCTTGAAAAACTTACATATGCTATTGTGATGCTAAAAGATGAGTTTTAAGTGATTGTCAATTGTCAACTACAGGGAGACTTTAAAGAATTCAAACAAACTGTAGTAATAACAGTTACCTTGCTTACGTCCACCGTTTTACCGCTACGTACTGCTTCTATCATAGGCTCCAAACCCTTGGCTGTGCGCAGGAGGGTCTTGGCCTGCTCTAGGTCTTTCTTCTGTTTAGCCTGCAGTGCTGCTTTCATGTACTGCTTTTTACGGCTCTCCAGAAACTCCAACTGCTGCTGAGCTGAGGACACAATAACCACATTCAAGACCACATGACAAACATTTAGCGTGACATTGATCAGTCAGAAACATGTTCTTAATCACCAACCAGTGTCAGTCAGACTCCCTCTTTTGGACGTCCTGTCTGGGGAAGGGCTTCTTTTCGGCTCCTGTATTGTTGGTGGTACTGCAAGAGTGGGTTTCTTTTCGTTGTCTAATTTTGCCGTTTTAACCTGAAAAGCAAATGGTTCATCAAACTGTCCTGTCTTTAATCTTTATAGAAATTTTTATTTCTATGCAGGCACTTACCTCTGCCACCTTCTCATCCCCATCTTCATCTTCATCTCCAGCTTCAGTTTCATTAGATGTCAGCTTATTGGCTGTTTCTAGCACAGCAGCCAATCCTTGCTCAGGTGAAGTGGCCTTCTGGCCTGGGATTGGAGGAAAACCTATAGGGCATAGTTAAATTTGACAAAAGTCATTGTTTCTTGGCAGTCGTTCATGCAAATCTTTAAAGAGTAAATGTGATGCAAAAGCTGCACACGTGCGAAGCAACCGTGGATCACATTCAAACTTGTGTCCCTTGTGACCTGAATACAAATGGAACGTGGCAGTGACGTTGATCATTTGGATCACTACCTAATCTGTAGTTCAGTTTCTTTATTTTTACATTTTGACCTTCATTCGCAGTGTTTCTAGTTACATCTTTAGTGATTTAGTCAACTGTTTACTATGTCTTGTGCAAATAAGATTTTTGCCACAAAAGCTTGCAAGAACTTAAGAGAGTTTTGCAGGAAAAAAAGTTAAATACCAATGAAATGACTAAAGTGACATTTGTGAAATTAAGTAATCTTTCAATTACTGCCATTAAAGTGAAATTACCGAACCTAAACATAGTCTCTTCAAATTCAAATGCATAGGCACAATGCAGAGAATCTCAGTTCAAACTTATGGTCTAAACAAGAACTGACCTGGTGGGACTGGAAGTTCATCGTAATTGACTGTTCGACCCGCTTTATGAGCACGGATGGCAGTCTGATATTGCTGTGAATCAGAGAAGAAAGATAAAGGATCACATATAAAGAAAGATGAGCTTCCTTGTAAATTTCAACTCGAGTCTATGGCCAAAATGGGCTACGCTTGACAAAATTTCCACAATGTACAAATTGATACACTGATAAATCTTACACAGTTTTATGATAACATTCACTGTGCAAATAATACCGACATCTGGCGTGAATAATTTAAGTTAACTCAGTTTTCATCTTAAAGGGGTGGTTCGATGGTATTTCATGCATTCTGACTTATTAACACAGTTATAGTTTCCTCGTGCTAAACGTAGGCAAAGTGTCAAAAAAGCAGTTGGGCGTCTTAAAGAGTATTTCTGTGCCGAATGCACTTCGCCGGGGTTCCTACAAGTTTCGGAAAGTTTTTTCGATTACAGGTCCAGCTGACATTTCAGGGGTTTCTATACTATGGGTATCACTTCTTTATATGGGCACTTCCCCCGGAAAACCCCGCCCACCTGTCAATCAGCGGGAGACGCTAGAACTTACAAACATCACTTCATGCAACAAGCTGTTTAATTTCAAAACTCAACAATGGTATGAAAGAAAAAGTGTGTTTTTGGATGTAAGGAGAAGAAAGCCAGCCTTATGGAAACAATGGATATAGTTTATTATCCGGTGTAGCAGCTGAGTTTTGCGTGTGTGTTTGATGCGCTGGATTTCATTGAAAAGTCCCAACCGGGTCATGAGTTGCATGCGTTAAGTAAGACTTCTGTCTTATGTTGGAAATAGGTGCGTGCATATTATATAAATGACACAAACATGTTGTGAATCATAAGTTAAACAATGCTGTATAGTGTTGCATGACTCGTACTCGCTCCTCCAGCGGTAGTAACTCCTCCTTCTTCATTTTTTTGTACTTTATCGGAAAGATTCGATAAAGCTAATCTTTCTTTTATAAATCTGATTAAACTAAAGACTCTTCAGAGATATAAAGGATGTAATACTACTCTATAGGTACTCCAGGTTAACATCAGAAATGCAGAAACAGCGTGTGTTACGTGAGCTTTAATACATTTATTAACCTTAGCAATGCGGTCATGCATTCGGGCCTTGCGATCATCCCCGCTCGCTTTAGCTTGTGTAAAGGCCTCTTTATACTTTGCCATCCTCTGTTCTAGAGCTTCAAGAACAGTCTTGGGCTCAGCTGGGCCAGAACCACTATCAGCTAGAATAACCAAAAACAGAAAATAAAGACTAAGACACATGACAAGCAACTTTGATTAGCCTCTGTTGTAAGATGCATGACAAGCAACTTCAGATTAGACCATCATTAGTTAGACTATTTAAAAACATTTAACCTGAGAGTTTGTGTACTGACCTTGTCCTTCATTGGCTACAGGTGAGACTTTAACAGCTCCCTGAGGTTCAGACTGAGTAACTGTGGAGGCTAAGAGAAAAATTAAGACTTGAGATCTAAACTAAAAAAAAAATGCATAGGATTTGCTCATTGATATAATACCTCCCCAAAAATACAATTGTGTACAGCTTGAATGAAAGATGAATTTAGATGAACAGTTAGTTTTGGATCCACTAAACTGACAGGAAATGCGACTGATGTTTAGTATAACAGTCACTCTTTCAATACATTTTGGGACTCACAATTTGGGTTTTCCTTTTTACCACATACAATTGCACACAAATGACACTTCAGGTCTAACCTTGAGACAGAGGGGGTGGGAGGGAGCTCGTGTCCACCGGCTGACCATTCTCCAAAGCCTCAATTGCTGCATCGAATGCCTGAGCCAAACAAGCAAACAGTATAGTGGTTCTCTTTGTCTATTTCCTACAAGTCTTGAATATTTCAAATAACTTAACACATATTTGCTACTGGTGAGTTACTAGAAATCATCACTGATTGGAACAAGAATCTTGGTTACAAGTCAAATTCAAACTTGCTTGACAACACTGAAATCAAGACAATATGGTTTATTATTATTTTAATGACATTATTTTCCTGCTAAAAGAGTGGCTCTACTTTTTGCAAATATCTGGGACTTCATAACACAAATAAAGAATGTTTAATTTGTCAAAAAACATAACACCATAACTGCAGATTAAATACTCTTCTTGTACATTCTGTATATTTGAAAGCACAAAGCCTACAAAAGCAGACAATTTGACTTAAATGACACTTTTTTTTAAAATGATCAAGTATCATATTGATACAGATCTAGTCAAAATCATCTTACCTTGCTGGCCTTTATGTGCATTTTGGCTTTCTCAATATCCCCTGTTTGTTTGGCCTTGAGAGCTGCCATCCTATAGTCTTTCTGTCTCTCTAGCAGAATGTCTTTAGGGGGCTGTACGGCTGGAGTCTCTGAAAACCATAATGAGCTTTTTACTAGAAAAACTCATACCTCTAGGTACATCAGCAAGCCAGAAACAACTTAAAGGGCAAGCACCCAATTTTCAACATTGTTTTTCTATATGTATAAAACCTTGCTAATTACAGACATGTATATAATTTGGAGATTTCTATTCAGGGGTCTAATCATAATGCACTGGCTCTTTTTAGTTCTGAGACTAGGCTTCAATATTTCACTATGTTCTTACCTTGACTTACACGAATGAATACATACCTATCTTTTCTCAATGCGTGCACTTTTAATCTTTGTACAGCTCCTCGTAAATGTGTTAGCATTTAGCCTAGCCCCATTCATTCCTATGGCTCCAAACAGGGATGAATTTAGAAGACACCAAACACTTCCATGTTTTCCCTATTTAAAGACTCTTACATGAGTAGTTACACAAGTAAGTATGGTGGCACAAAATAAAACTTTTGTTTGGAGCCATAGGAATGAATGGGGCTAGGCTAATGCTAACACATTCAAGAAGCACTGTACAAAGATTAAAAGTGCACGCACTGGAAAAAAGATAGGGATGAACTTATTCATCCAAGTTGAGGTAAGAACATAGTAAAATATTGAAAAACTGTGGTGTTTTCCTTTAAGCGCTGTCCAGAAAACCACCCCATATATGCTATCAAATATATCAAAGCACCTCCGTCTAAAAAAAGCAACATAAAAAAATACTGACCAAACAGGAAAACAAGTTTTTATGATCTCATAACCACATCATGGGGTGAGAGACCAACAGTTAAAAGTTTCCATTCATGCTGATCACATACAAAATGTTTCAAACCTTAAACTTTTGCGTTTCAATAAAACAATCTAAATGTTTCTGATTTAAATATTTTTCCGATATAAATATTTAGTCCTTATAAAAGTTCGACCGATAAAGATTTTTTTTTTAAACGTTAACAAATATTTGGATGCTTATGTGCCGATAACCGATATGCTGAACCATTTTTTTTTTAAACAAACCCTTATAATAATAACAATCACTCCCTCTTTGCATACAAATAATAAATAGGAGTCTGAAAGAGTGAAGAGTAATATTAATTTAATTAATAATATCACTGGAATAAAACATTGTCAGGAAAGTAACAAACAAAACAACTTAAATGCCAATGAATTTCTTAACTGGTATTTTATGTCAGAATAGTTAATATTTTGTTGCTATAACTTATGAAAGGCTGTTGACAAAGCGCTGTTTATCTATGCTTTTACTCACGCATTAAAGGGATACTTCACCGATTTAGCATTCAGCTTTGTATCTGTAGAAACCCGGCAGTATTACTGAATGACCATGTTTCCCTCCCTCATTTCCCCCTGAGAGGAGAGATATCTGCATTTTGGTTCTGCAAAAAAGTCCTCCGATGATGTAATATGACGATTTTTGCATCATCGGAGGACTTTTTTGCAGAACCAAAATGCAGATATCTCTCCTCTCAGGGGGAAATGATGGAGGGAAACATGGTCATTCAGTAATACTGCCGGGTTTCTACAGATACAAAGCTGAATGCTAAATCGGTGAAGTATCCCTTTAACTGTATTAAACTGCGACAGCTTGCGGAGATAATAAATAATTACTTAATATCCACAGACATTTATTTAGATGTTTTTAGAAAAATAATGTTGATCTGGTAAATGTTAATATTACGTATGGTAAATCTTGTTAAAAGTAAGCTACATGTGGTGGCTGTGCTTTAGCCTTCAACCCGGTAAGTGAACAGCAATCTGAATGTGATTTTACAAGGCTACTAGTAAGAAGCATAAATAAAAATAAAAAAACTAATTTAATTAAACGTTTTTCATTTCACCAAGCATTCATTCATGGGTGTTTTATTCATGTAAAAAGAGAGGTCCCGCACACTCTCCACTTGCAAAAATGGAAGGATTTATTGCTTTATTGCAACGTTTCAATCTCTCGATCTTCTTCAGGCATCAAACATATATTCAATATTCGCAGTATATGTTTGATGCCTGAAGAAGATCGAGAGATCGAAACGTTGCAATAAAGCAATAAATCCTTCTATTTTTGCAAGTGGACAGTGTGCGGGGCCTCTCTTTTTCCATTTGTCAATATTTGGACTTTCGTGTCCTGCTCTCCTACGCACCTATCATACACAGGTGTGCGACGTTTATGTGATTGTTTTATTCATGTAAAATTACGTGACTGTGAGTTTGTCTCTATTTCTTTAGCCAAGCTGCATACATTGCATATCAGGCATTTAACACATCTCATCTGTGCATTAATGTCTGTTATGTTAAATTGATGATTAAGTTGATTAATTAAAGCAAAGTAAGTATACTCAAAGTCCTTTTAAGGAAGTCGTGTAACTTCGCGTCACTTCATTGGTCAATCCGACATTACAAAATCGATATCCGATAATGGGAAAATGGTTAAATATCGGGAAAAATATCGGGAAACAGATATATCGGCCGATCTCTAGTCCTTATATATGTAGCTGTTCACTTCAACATAACATCTTGTGATCTTTGGTCAGTTGCTTCAGAAACACTTCACTGACCTCCTACAGCTTTTCCTGAATGTTCCTCATCTGGACATGACAAGGAAGCTGGTGATGGTAAACCAGAGGACTCCTCTCTAGTGTTTAGTGTTTGATCCATGAGAACAGGTGCCGTCTCCACGGAGACTGGGGAAATGTCAACAGCGCTGTCAGGGGACACTGCACTTTGGGCAGGGGGCTGATTCGGACCACAAGTGACTCCTGCAACTGGAGGGGGAATCTCTGTTTCGTCAATCTTTCCTCCTTTCCGTACAGTTGCCAGCATAGTTTGTAATGTCTAAATAGGACAAAAATAACATCTTTTTGTCAATTACTATTTTATGACCCTTTTTAGTTTCCTGCTTTTCTTATATTTGAAAATTCTGAAATCTACTTCTAATGAGAGCAGCAAGATTATCTTCACTCACCTTAAGGCCTCTCTCATATCTCCGGGCTTTAGAGGATTCCCCTGAGGCTTCGGCATTTGTAATAGCCTTTCTGTACATGTTGCTTCTCTCTTCTAAGGTGTGTTCAATACTCCCCGAAATCGGTTTGACTTTAGGTTCCTCAGGAAGAAAATAAAGAGAGCTCTTTCTGAGCCAACAGCAAAATACCAACTAAGATAAATGATTGTGTTGGTTTTAATGATGACACACAAACACATAATCCGAAATAGGGCTGCAAAACAATTAATCGCAACTAATCGTTTGCAGATTTTTTTACATTATATGTGTGTGTATAGTGTATAATAAACACATGCATGTGTGTGCATTTATATATGCATAATTAAGAAATATTTACATGTGTATATAAATTTTTATATTTATATATAATTAATATTATATATTTTTTTCTTAAAATTATACATGCATGTGTGTTAATTTTTATATACATAATTATTAAACACAGTGCAAACACACATATATGATGTAATAAAAAAACTTTTATTCTGCAAATGATTAGTTGCGATTAATCGTTATGCAACTCTAATTCTAAATCAAACCACTCTTAACTAAGTGACGGGTAAATAACAAGAATATTACACTATCTTCAATAGAAAGTTCAAATGAATCTAACCTGGCTTACTGGTGTCGGATCTGCTGAAGGAACTTCTGCGCTAACAGGGGATGATGGGGTTGCGGCCCCTGAGTCCTCCATTTCCTCCCCTTCAACCACTTCCTGTAGCTCAGCCTGGCAACACATCACAACAAACAATTGTAACAAAAATTAGGTGCTGATGCCAAAAAGAAATTGTCTATTATCAAGAGAAAACATTTTTATTTTATTTACCAGAAGGTCTTCATCATCCTCCAGGTTTGCATCATCATCATCATCGATGTCCTTCATGCATGCCTCCGCCATTTTTTCAATATCCTCCATTGGTAACGGGGCTTTAACACATAACATGCGTTCATTGCAAACTTAAGCAAATGTAAGTACATTACATGGACATGTATCTTTGCAGGTTTGGTTGCAAGCAAACACGATTCATGATATCGTTTTGAATGTTAATTAAGACTTTCTTAGTATCATGTATGCTGTTATGTATACTGATTTGATTTACAACTATTTTATTTGTAGATGTAAAAATATTATTCTTTACATTACACAGTTTACTTAGTATTAAGATTACTTTGTAACCATGCACACACTGTAAAAAGCTCTTTACAAATAAAACGGAATCAAGTTTCATCAATCCCTTTGCCTACCTTTGTCAGCCTTTTTACCCCTGGCAGGTGCTGTTGGTTTCTTCCCAACAATGGCAGCAAATTCAGCTTCTAAAGCTGGATCACTCAGATCCTGGTCCATGTCCATCATATCATTTGGCTTAAAATCAAGCAACAACCCCATCTGCAGATAGACAGACCTTCTCCAGTACACAATTCATAGGTGGATCCGAGCTCCTTGATCATTTCCAGTAACAGTACTGATAATTTCCTTAAAACAATGTTTTAATCTAAGACAACCAGCTCAACAACACTTACCTGTTTGGCTGCAGCTGCCCCTTGTCCTTTTGGCGCTGCTGGTCGTTTATTTTTCCTGCCAAACATCTCCCTCCTGATTCTGCTGGACAAACACTCACCCGAATGTTTGAGGTCAGACTGTATAGTATAAATACAGCAGTAAGACCCTCACGTACTGTACAATAGTATAGCTTTATAATACTTTAACTTTCATGAAATAAGGACATGAAGGTTTTCTGATCGCAGACTGACAGAAGTTAAGAGCAAATGAAGTCACATGTGTTGTTAACACGTGGACTGCTGACTCACCGCACTGATCCAGCAATGAATTATGGACTGTTTACTGTCTTTTCCTCCTCACAAGCAAACTATCCCTAATGTTACTTCCTCCTTCCGCCTGTGGCTTTATAAACCTGAGAAAATAAAGATGTCAGTTCATGTGTTACAAATAACAGCACGCTCGACGGCTATTTGAGACCATTTTGAAAAACCTACACCAAAATGAAACCCGCTGAAGTGAAATTTAGAATATACGTTTTATGAGAACCGAAACAGAATCCATTAAAAGTAAGACATTCGATTTGCGTCTAATATATGAATTATGGCGTATAATACTATAACTACTATGACTGAAATATGTTTTATTCACCTTTGTGAACTTCTAAATAAAACGTATTGCAGCCTACAAAATTGCCCATAACATTACATTTGTTTTTCTAATGCAACGAAAACACAACGACACGCCCAGACCACACCATCCTTCCCCTTTTCAAAATAAGGGTCACTTTTTAAGTAAGGCAAATTTTTGTTTCGCCCCACAAAAAAAGGTTTCACTGTTATCAAACACACAATCCTTTCAAAAAATTAATAGCTTAATTTGTGACATTTATCCCAATTTTTCATATTATTTTTAATTGTATTAATCTAAATGAGTAAAAAACTCCACTATAAACACTATTTACTAGTGTGTGTGCATATGGTTTAAATAGTGCATATGTACCAAATTGAGCGAAATCAATTATAAGAAATTTTATACTGTCATACCGACGTTGTTGATTAAGTAAGAAACTAATAATAACGGACAAATAATAACAAATCATTAAAAAAAACAAATAAAAAAACAAATAACAAGTCATATTAGAAACACGGACGAAGATGTAATAAATTATCATTAATCAACACATTTTCTAATCCAGAACTCTTAAAACATAATACTTTCCGGAAGAACTCGACATTGGGCTCGGCCAATCAGTACGGAGCATTCTGCCTGGCTGCCGTGGTAACAAGGAATGCGTTTGGTTTTTGAATCTACCAATCAGGACAGCGTATTCAGACATTTAAACTGGCGTTTATCCGTTGAGCAGCTGTACCTAGTCGGAGAAGAGTGGAGTGTTTTTGCTGAAGTGTGTATTACAAAATATTGTGCTTTCATCGGATTTTTATATTGTGCATCCAAAGAGCAACTTTTTGGAAGTGTGGTAAGAGAAATAATTCGCTAAATAATTAGTACATTTGTTATTATCGAGTTTTCTAGTACGCGACTGTTTGTTTTGTCTCATTTGTAATCACCTAAATGCGTCAAGCTCAAACGACGGTTGTGTAAGGTTTATGTTTAAATATAACATTTTTAACGTTACTTCAAACTCGTTCGTGGTAGTTTGTGTTCGCCATGTGATCAGACTGTATCTTTTTTACCGATGTTTGTAGAGTGGTCACAACTTTAGCAACAATGGCCCACTTTGGCTTTGAAAACGACATCCACAGCGTCCTAAGATTGGACATGCCGATTACAAACGCCCCGATGGCGAGGTGGCAGAGGAAAGCCAGCACATCCAACTCCACAAACCCAAACTCTCTATCACCCAACAAGAGTGTAAACAGATCAGTAAGCCTTTCCAAAACACCAAGCAAAACGCCAGGTAAGTGGCACGTGCAGGTTGTACTCAATGTAGTCTATCATCAAAATTGTTTCCTAAATATTCCCTGCCTTTTAACAGGAAAGAACAGCAAAACCCAAAGCACACCTACAGCAGGGGGAGACCGTTTCATCCCCACAAGAAATAACAAACAGCTGGATGTGGCGAGCTTTCTTATTTCAAAAGAGCATGAGCCGGCTGAAGAGACTGCATCCTTGGCAGTAAGTCACTGTTTTGTTTTTGTAACTGAGTTAATTTTTTTAACGTCATGATCACAACAAGACACCTTTACTGATGCATATCTTATTGTTCTGACAGACAAATCAAAAAGCTTGGTCTGTGACACTAAATGGGTATGACATTGAGGAAGCAAAAATCTTACATTTGGGAGGCAAACCACTAAATGCCCCTGAGGGTTAGTATTGCGTTGTCTTTCAAATGATTTACCCTACCTTACACCATACTATAGGTTGACTGACACCCAATAGTAACATCGATCTAGAATGAGGACTAAAATTAAAACTCATTTTTTTCACAGGTTATCAGAATAACTTGAAGGTTCTCTATAGCCAAGTGCCCACACCAGCCTCAGTCAAGAAAAGCAGATACATCTCTTCAGTTCCAGAGCGGATTCTAGATGCTCCTGATATCAGAAATGACTTCTGTGAGTTAATGGTTTTGTGTAATAGTGCCTTGTCTAATTTGTAGCTCATTAAAATATCACAACCACTGGTTTGTATGCTGTTTACCCACAGATCTGAACCTGATGGACTGGGGAAGGCAAAACCTGTTGGCCGTTGGCCTTGCCAACCATGTGTATTTGTGGGACGCTGCTGTGGGAGACATCATTTTATTGAAGAAAATGGAAGATGAAAACAATTTCATCTGCTCGGTCTCTTGGAGCAAAGATGGCAATTTCCTGGCTGTTGGGACTAGTGATTGTAAAGTCGAGGTAATTACTGATCTGGGGTCTCATTTATAAAACGGTGCATAGGATCCTTACTAAAAGTCTATGTATGCACAAAAGCCAAAACTGGCATACGCCTACAAATTTTATGACATCTAAAACAAAGCAATGTTTCCTTTAAAAGTCACAGATCACCTGCAAGTGTGCGTACATGAATCATCCTCAGATCCCCTGCAAGCCCATTCTCCCATCAAAGTAGTTTTTATAGATCACAACCTTTGCGTGGGAACTGGCGTACAGAATTTTCCAGCCCCGTTTTGTGCGTTTGCACGCTTTATAAATGAGACCCCTTGTGATTTTTACCTCGCAATTGTGGCATCTTTTGAAGTGTAAAAAATTATGTAATTGCTCAATCACATTACCTGAAGAATCAGACCCGAAGACCTTTTCAAGAAAGCAAGCTAGTCTGCTTTTTCTCTGCAAACCTGTAACCTTTATATTGTGTTCTTTTCCTCCTGTAGTTATGGGATGTGCAATGCCAAAAACGTCTTCGCAGCATGGATGGCCATTCAGCAAGGGTTGGATGCTTGAGTTGGAATGATCACATTTTGTCTAGGTAAGACCAATATCATCTAGTAATATAAAAATTATACATTTCTTGAAACAAGAATTAAGATCTTTTTGCTCCTTTTTCTCCTTAGTGGCTCTCGATCTGGTTTGATTCATCAGCATGATGTTCGGGTAGCAGACCATCACATATACACATACGGGGGGCACAGTCAGGAAGTTTGTGGCCTTACTTGGTCCCCTGATGGAAAATATTTAGCTAGTGGTGGCAATGACAATACTGTGTTTATTTGGCCAATGACAACTGGTTCAGAGCATCGAGCTGTCCATGCACTAAATGAACACCAAGGAGCAGTCAAGGTAATTTTTCATTTGATCTGCAAAAAGTGATTTGATGTGGATCCCTCTTATTATTTGATCTTTGTTTACTTGTGTTAAGGCTTTGGCATGGTGTCCGTGGCAACCTAACATCCTTGCATCTGGAGGAGGTACAAGTGATCGCCATATTCGCATTTGGAATGTCAATAGTGGCTCTTGCATCAGTTCTTTGGATACATCCTCACAGGTAGGCTCCGTTTATGTTCACGATTGTTGTCATGATATAGACGGAATCATTTTAGTAATTTTTCATCGGTTCCTTTCAGATATCATCTCTTGTATTTTCACCAAATTACAAAGAGCTGGTGTCTGGTCATGGTTTTGCTCATGACAAGGTTATTATCTGGAAGTACCCCTCGCTTACTAAAGTTGCTGAACTTGAAGGCAAGTTTGTCACTCTTCATTCATTCAGGGTGATCTTTACAATCGCAGAACTGTTAAAGATGAGAAGATAAACAACATTGTTTTCTATTTCAGGACATGAAGATCGAATTCTGAACTTGGCACTGAGTCCAGATGGTTCTACGGTGGCTTCTATAGCTGCTGATGAAACCATTAGACTCTGGAAGAGTTTTGAAAAGGATCCTGTCAAAAAACCCAAACCTACCAGCAGTATCATTCAGCAACACATTCGATAAATATCAAATGCCTATTTTAAAGCAAAGGTGAAGTAGGGAAGTCTTAATGTTTGATAACTCTGGGAGTTAATACTTTTGCTTTCAAAGGGCTATGAAATTCTATGTACAACCACAGAGGAACTCTAAGTTGTTGGGTGCCCCCAGTTACGTGTCACACACATCAGTAATTTCAGTAGGATGAACCATGCCCTTATTTCTGTTTCAACAGCAGCAAGTGTTTTAAGATTGTATCTTGTTCTGTGCTTATGTCATGGTTGTAAATTGAATTTCTAGAAAACTCTACTCAAAGTATGTTTTTAATGACTTGTATTTTTTCCTAATGGAGACTTGTCTATGTAACCCTAAAAGTGATTAACTTATGTACAAAAATGTAAATTTCAAATAAAGTTTTTGTAAGGGACAAAACTTCAATCTAGCACAGGTACCTTTTTTTGAGACACCAATTTGTTTTTAAAATTTGCTAATTTTCCAGCTCCCCTTGAGTTAAACATTTGATTTTTATTGTTTTGGAATCCATTCAGCTGATCTCAGGTCTGGTGTTACGACTTTTAGCATAGCTTAGCACAATCCATTGAATTTGATTAGACCATTAGCATCGCACTAAAAAGTAACCAGAGTTTTGCTTTTTTCCCTATTTAACTTGACTCTTCTGTAGTTAAATTGTTTACTAAGACTGACAGAAAATTTGAAGTTTTTTTTTCCACAAGCAGATTTGGCTAGGACTAAACTCATTCTGGCATAATAATCAAGGACTTTGCTGCTGTAACATGGCTGCAGCAGGCGTAGTGATATTACGCACTGCTCGAAAATAGTCCTGCCATTGAAAGTTACTAAGGGGACTATTTTCGGCTGCTGCGTAATATCATTGCGCCTGCTGCAAGCCATGTTGCAGCTGCAAAGTCCTTGATTATTACGCCAGAATGAGAGTAGTTCCTTGCCATATCTGCCTAGAAAATCGCAACTTAATTTTCTGTCAGTCTTACTACACAATGTAACTACAGAAGAGTCAAGTTTTAAATGGGAAAAATATCAAAACTCTGGTTACTTTTTTAGCACGATGCTAATGGTCTAATCGGATTAACTGGATTGGGCTAAGATATGCTAAAAGTGGTAGTGCCAGACCCAGAGATGACCTGAATGGATTCCAAAACAGTAAAAATGTTTAACTGTTGGTGAGCTGAAAAATTTGTGTTTTTTTTTTAAAGTGTAATGGCCCTTTAAACATTAAATTTTTATGCTGATGTTAATGCTATAATCGGACGCAATGGATTATGCTAAAAGTGGTACCGCCAGACCCTGAGATCAGATTCCAAAACGGTAAAAATCAAATGTTTAACTCTAGGGGAGCTGGAAAATTAGCATATTTTCAAAAAAGGGAGTGTGCCTTTAAATTATTACTGCCCTTATAAAAACAAGATAGTTGACTTTTCAGTATGTGTAGAAATTGGTCTTGATATTTTTTGCTTTAAAACAGGTGTTTTGAAGCTGGGTCGAGTCACACCGTTGGATAAGATGGGTTGCGGAAAGTCACTTGGCTGTTGAATAGTGGCACAAAAACAATTTAGTCCAACTAATAATGACTAGCATTGACTGATTTTGATATGCTACACCATAAGGTATCTTGACGCTGCAACTAAACATTTCATTAATATACTGACAAGCATAATAAAAACTACTCCATTACACGAGAGAACATGTGTTGGTCGATCCTGGGAAAGATTATACTCATTTAAGTGGGTTGTAAAACAAAAAGTTTGGAAACCCCTGCTTTAAAGGCAAGGCATGTCATAACATTCAGATCTGATGATTTATTTAGGCTACAGGCAAAAGAATTCTATGAATGAACAACACTTCACAAATTGATGGGCTATGTAATTTTAATGCCACATTCATGTCAGGCTTCACATGCTAATAAATACATCAGGTTATAAAACAATAAGCAACACTGGTGAACAACTTGGGTGCAAACAACTATAAATGCATCCAAATCTATCGTTATAAGAAATGCAAGATATGTTTCACAGTAAAAAAAAATCCTGTCTTGCATTTATAAAAAACACATCACTGGTGAACATTTGCATTGCTCAAAATTTAGACGCTCTGCTGGTCTTTCAAGTCTATTAAACACTATTCATCTTAACTTTGTGTGTGTGAATCAACATTTGCTTTGGTTTCATTATCTAACATATCCAGTTTCACAAATAGAACATACAAAAACCAAAAATACAGTTTCTTATAAAAAACGTTTATTAACTGATAAGTTATGAACAGAATAAAAAATTGACAACTCATACATTTCCAATAAATTGTGAAGAAATATTTATTTACAGTCAAGTTTGGGTTAGATCTGTAAGAACTGTACAGTGTGCAAACAACTGGAAGAATCATACGCCAGCAAAAGCCGAGGTCAACATAGACAAGCTGTCGGGTTTCAGAGCGACGCCAACAATGCCGATTTCAGTGGACGAATTCTCTTCATGCACAGTGCTCCCCAGCTTGATGCTATTACATCAATAAATACAAAAGAAAGGGGGGCCCACTGCCAGATCCAATGTGCCATTTCATCTCCGGTGCGATCATAAAAAATAACAAAAACAAAAATTGCAAATATGTCTCTGGTCTAGCGTGGTGTTCCAGTGGAGTCCCCTATGCTATATTTTCATTGGCCTGTTTAGACCTCCTTCACTTTCCCATTGTGAGCAAATCCATTAGTGTAGTGCACGGTACCATTTTCCAAGTGTTTGCCATTGGGTACCACCACTGCCTCAGTCAGCGTGGTAGTGCCGTTCTGTTTGGGTTTGTCTTCGTTGCTAACAGGTAGCCGCTTGCCCCTTATATAAGCTTGGATCCAGAAATTGGAGAATAGGACAAAGAAAAACATGCCATAGATCCAGATAAGATGGATGAAAATGGGAACTTGGTAGTCACACTTTTCCATGAAGTAATACTGAGAGATATGGACAGACACCAGCACAAACTGAATCTGTGGAAAATCAAAAGAGAAATAAGAAGTTTCATTTAAATTGATTTAGTTGTCTTTAATGCAAATTTTGGTCACGTTGGAAATCAAGCAATTCTATCCACATAACAGTATAAGAGTTTATTAAGAGTTAACACTAACCAGCTGGATAGCAGTCATGTATTTTTTCCACCACAGATACTTCTGGAAACGTGGCCCTGCAGCTGCCAGACCGTAGTAGCTGTACATGATGACATGGACGCAGGCGTTCACCAAAGCGTGGAACGAACCCATTCCTCCAACTATCATGTACAAATGATTTTAAGAAGATTTATTAGTATATGACAACAGAGGACATCAACTCATATAATTACTTTGAACTCATGCAGGCAAGAAACAAATAGTTTATGTTTTTTTTATATTCTAGTATAACGTACAATATAGTGGCCAAAATAGATTGTATAGTTGAATATCTACAATATTTACTTTTAATGCCCCCTCATCCTAGCTTAAACCATTAAAGAGGAGGTAAACACTAAACTTTTAAAGGTATTTATATTTGCAAAAAGGCCAATCACAGAGTATTAAGAAAATCTTGCATTATTCAAATACACAAAAGCTTTGAATATACAAAAGCAGGTAGTAAAGCACACTTATTATTAATATTTGTTGATCTTTTAAAAGAGATTTTTTAAGGTGTCAAATTAGTCATTGGTGTCCCCAGCTCTAAATAACATATAAATAATTTATTATAGCATGTTAAAATTGACACTTTGTAGGTGTGAGCAAAAACGTGTAGTTTTTGGGTGTGTCCTTTTAAATGCAAATGAGCTGAACTCTGCACTTAACGGCAGTGCCGTGGTTGGATAGTGCAGATTAAGTGGCGGTATTATCCCCTTCTGACATCACAATGGGAGCCAAATGTCAATGACCTATTTTGGCACATGCTTGCAGAGAATGGTTTACCAAAACTAAGTTACTGGGTTGATCTTTTTTCTCATTTTCTAGGTTGATAGAAGCACTGGGGACCCAATAAAAGCACTTAAACATGGGAAAAGTCAGATTTTCATGATATGTCTCCTTTAAAGTAATATTTTATAGTCTGTGCCCCGCCAGTCCTGGACTTAACTCTACATCTGAGCTTCAGTTTATACTCCAAACACACCAATGCAACATGCATACGAAATTTTGAATGCATCTTAAAGATATTTAAATACAGAGCTAAGATACTAATTGTTCAAAGTTGGCTTAACCAACCCTGTTCCTGGAGATCTACTGTCCTGCAGAGTTCAGCTTGAACCCCAATCAAACACACCTGAACCTGGCAATCAAGCATTTTAGGGCTACCTAAAAATTAGAGTCAGGTGTGTTGAAGCTGGGTTGGAACTAAAATATGCACGAGGGTAAATCTCCAGGAACAGGGCTGGTCACCCCTGGCTTAAATGTTCAAAGTTGCACTTTGGCTACTACTGTACCAATGTCACTATACTATACTGGACACAACTTTTAATGCTGCCCTTGTTTTACATATAGGTACATTCTGACGCTTTCATCCCTTAAGCCCGGGATACACTGCAGGATTTTTGCCTGTCCCAGATGAGAGATAGCCATCGTGAAACAATCGTCGCGATTTTTGTGATCGTGGCTCTTTATCGGTGGTCCTATGTCGTACAGTGAGAGAGGTTCAAAGATGGACGTTTTCCCGGTCTTGCGTCCAAAAATAGTCTACGATAGTTTTCTGACAGTGTCAGAAATGCAGCATGATCAACACCAGTGTGTTTGCTGCCACAACCTACGTACAAGTATTTGTTTACCACTAGCGCATGCTGGTGACGTTGTGCTAATTTGTGACGCAGCCATCGAAGCCTCTGTTGAATAGGTGGCATCATCGCACAGTCTACATGCTTGTCGTAACGCAAGTTTAAACGATAAATGTTGCACAGTGTGATAAGGTAATAATCTTATAGGAGTGCAAAAATCCTGCAGTGTATTCCGGGTTTGAAATGTATATTTCGGGTCTTTTGAGTCCTGGAATATCTTTAGGCATAATTTTAACTTTATATATGTTTTGGCAGCCGTTTAAAGGCGGGGTGCATGATTTTTGAAAAACACTTTGGAAAAGGGAGTCGGGCCGACTACCAAAACACACTTCCAATCAGCAGAAAGGGGCGTGTCTATTAACCGACATTGTTGCCGGGTTGCGTATGTGTTGGGCGGGTCTATCAAAAGAAGGTCCAGATTCTATTGGGGTAAGGGCGTGTTTGTTTAAGTGATTTCAAATATCAACATTGGCTTTCAGAGATAATGCACCCCGCCTTTAATGACAAATAAAATGTCAATATTTAATAATTTTGTAATTGTTAATGAGGTATTATTTTTTTTACTAATGAGAACCAAATGTGTAATAATGTTTGGCAAAAAATGTATGCATATAGGCTATGGGTTAAAAACGTTTACAAATGTTATGTAGACTAGCAGAAATGACAGACTTACCAGGAGTAAGAGTGATGCCCCACCACCAAGTCCACGGCATGACAGAATGATGGAATATATGCAGGAACGTCACCTGACTGTGCTTCTTTCTCAACACAAAAAACATCTGCATCACAGACACAGTTCTTGTTAATTGAGGTAAGAAAACAAACACCTTAAAGCAATATACACTTAAGTGGGAAAAACCTTTAAAAAAATTCTTACCGTATCAAGCAGCTCAACATACTTTGAAAAATAGAACAACCAGGCTGCTCGAACCATCTGAGGAAACAAGGAAAAACAATTATAGATATTTTACAACAAAGACTTATTAAGTCATTGAAAACGGCTGAGATTCACAGAAAATCTTACTCTGAGAGCCTGAGGGCTGCTGGAGGGGTCACAGAGATCACATCTCCAGGTGTATGTTGTTCCCCAACCAGCCATCAAGAACTGTAACAAAAGGAAATGTTAGACAGATCTGAAAAGTTCTGAGTATTTTTTCCATTGAAATTCTTTGCTCCTGAGTAGTGCTGCCTCACGATTAGTCGTGACTAATCGTTTGCAGAATAAAAGTTTTTGTTTACATAATATATATGTGTTCACCGTGTACAATAACTATCTTTATATAAATACACACACATACATGTATAATTTTAAGAAAAAAAATATATTTATGAAATAAATATTTATATTTATATATAATATAGATTATATATAATATAGAAATATAAACATGTATATACACATTCAAATGTTTCATAATTATATACATGCGTGTCTGAGTGTGCATTTATACATAATTATTATACACATATATTATGTAAACAAAAACTTTCATTCTGCAAACGATTAGTCACGACTTATCGTGAGGCAGCACTACTCCCGAGCTCCTTCGGCAGGATTATCATTTCCACGGTAACAGCAAAGTCTCTAATTTGAGGATACGCGATAGTTTCATGTGCGCGCGCGAAAGTTTCACGTGAGCACGCGAAACTAAACAAAAAAAAAATTCTGCACATGGTTTCGCGTGAGCACATGAAACTAAACTTTAGATTTGTTTACTCCAATGTCACCTTAGGGGCTCGGTGCATATTCGGGGCTTACACATCTAAAAATAAAGGTATTTAAAAGGTTCTTCACAGCAATGCCATAGAAGAACCTTTCTTGGTTCCTCAAATAGCCATTCAGTTAAAGGACAAGTTGGGTATTTTACACTTAAAGCCCTGTTTTCAGATTGTTTATGATGAAATATAACGGTTTTGTCTGAAATTTGGACATATGCGGCTGCCCCGAGAATTTTCGGGTGTTTGGGTTTCACCTCACACCTCTACAATGGGTTTAATGGTGCACTGGAACAATCCTTCCTAAAATGCATTAAACTTTCGTTTACAAAGACGTGAAACTCACCGAGTGGTCAGGGGTGTTCACTGATCCAGTTCCAGTGCACCATTAAACCCATTGTAGAGGTGTGAGGTGAAACACAAACACCCGAAAATTCTCAGGGCAGCCGCATATGTCAAAACCATTCAATTTCCCCATAAACAATCTGAAAACAGGGCTTTAAGTGTAAAATACCGAACTTGTCCTTTAATCTTTAAAAAACCATTCCTTTTATACATTTTTTTATAGTTCTTTGGAAAAAAATTAATCGAACCAATCAGCCAAACATTTTTCTTCTATAGCATCATAAAGCCCTATTTCTAAGGGTGTATACTATTGTTATTTACCTTAAAATTTTCTATATTACTACATCTGATTGGTTTGTTAATCATCTATGAGGATTAGTATTCATTTTTGTCTAATATGTGACTGGTGGGATTCTTCTAATGTGAACATCAGTTCTAGTCCAACTATGAAGTCCAATAAGTGTAGTCAAAAATCACACATGCAAACCAGTTACTCACCTCATAAACAATGTAGGCATTGTAGGCCACCATAAAGAAGTTGTAGAAAATCATAGTCGTGTTGAGATGGAATGGTTTGCGATTTGCCATGAATCGTGGCCCTACATGTAGAACGAGAAACACGTATCCCAGCAGGATGACCGTCATTTCAACAGGACTCTTCATCAGTGGATAATCCCGTACTCTGGGATCTAAAGAAAATGACAGAGCGTCTATGTTACATACATACAATGCATTATGTGATAAAATCCACTCTCAATTATCAGATTTTTGTACACAGTAAGACTATAAACACGCTCTTACCTGTTCTCTTCAGAAAGTAGTCATAGAACTTCAAAACGTTGGACCCCACCTCTGACAACATCTTGACTTTGTCTTCAGACAACCAAAATACTGGAAAACATAAGTAATTACATAAGCGAGCAGACAATGGCAATACAGCTGGTAAAAGCTATAGACAGAGACTGATGGTAATATGCTGTTATCAACAGAACAGTGTGGATTCAGAGTCAACAATGGCAGCCTAGCAAAGCAAACAGAAAACAGCTGGCCATGTGAATCTGTACCCGGGTGGTACCACATATGAAATGATAAACCATAGCATGACCTGTGTATCTTGACTAAACTGCAACTACAATGAGCAAATGCTGCCAATTTTCACATATCGTTGTTAAGCCATTCACAACTGTTTTTTGTATAAATAATAACTCAATTTATTAATACGAAGTCTATAACTAAAAAATTAGATTTAACTTATCTGAAAGCAGATGTTTCTATGCTCGCAGACACACAGAACGTCTAGACACACAAGCATAACAGACCTATAAAAACCTTACGTCCTTTTCCGTTTTTGTGCGAGTAAATGTGGCAGAGACGTGATCAGATATGATGACAAAAGCACGCTTGAAGCTGACACTTCGCTCTCTATCTGTCTACAGATCTCATGCGATGCCATCTTCTTATCAAAAGACTAAAGTATAACCAAAGAGAGACAAAAGGCTCAAAAACGTATGTTTAGATGTGCAAATTGAACTTAAAACTATGTAATGTAATGATGAAACTGTTCTGTTGCCTCCTGTGGTACTACAAGGCCTCTAATGACTAATAGTTCAACAGTTCAGAGCAAGTTAAACAGGTGAGGTGGAGAAAGGCAGATATCTCACTGTCCCGTCATAAATTCAGATGAACCAACTAGACAGGAACTGCTAATATAAACATGAACCCAAATGAATCTCAAATAACTTAAGCAGAAAAAACATAAACAGGATCAGAGCCTGTACATTTTGCTCAGAGCCAAGCAGGTACATTAAAGTTGAAGAACAATTTCAACAAGTCAGACTTATTAGAGTTCCCATTCAAAGCACCTCAAGCCTATATCTCACTTTCCTAAGTCACGCCTAAAATGCCTGCTAAATTTAAACTATACAGTGAGCTGACAACTTGACAAGCTTACCTGTTGTCTTTCTTTTGACTCAAACTCTCTAACTCCAGCCAAAAGAAATGAATGAAACAAAATGATATGAATACTGCCCCACAGGGGCAAATAAATGAAGGTTGGACTTTCTTCCTCTCTGTGTCCCAACTACCAAAAGTTCCTCTCCTAAGCCAGCTCTCCTGAAACAGAGGAAGATAAAATGTAATCCGGTGGGAGCTTTGGCAAGGCTATGACGCGCCTGCATGGAGAAGTGTCACTCACTGTCCTACATAAACGTGAGCTGTGGATCATTCTAAAGAGAGACAACACCCGCCTGGTTTCAGGATTGCATTCATCTGTCAGGAACCGCCCCCTGAAACCTGCCTCAAATCTCGGCGATTGGCTTTTGAGAGTGAGCCTGGTCAGCGATTGGCTCTGAAACTAGTATGTTTCTTGTTATGCGGTGGAAGTAGGCGAGATTTAAGCGGCGACTGCTCTACAATGAAAAGCCTTTTGTTTCCCTAGGGTCACGAATATGGGTGCGAGACTTATCCTGAAAGAAGAATAGCCAATTAAAACAAACAAACAAACAAACAAACAAGAATCAATACTATCATCATTTCTAATAATTCTTAGATGATATGTATTTTATAAGTCAAGTATAAAGAAATTAACTTCATCAATGAACTTGTCTGACTCACAGTGCTTATGTTTAGTGATGTTAAGCAAAACCTACAGCAGACATTTATTATAATGTCCCTTAGGCTGATCTGAGTTCATCTTAAGCTAGATGCGCTGTATCACACCAGCATCAATGACAACTTATATACATTTATTATATGCACTCAGCAAGTCAATGAGTTCTCTAGCAGTCAGATATCATGTGCCACTTGTTCTCCGTGGGGGCACTACCATCCCCACGTTAGTTTCACTGGATTCCCGTAGCACTGGTTTGACCCGTTCCTCAGACGTTGAGGACAGGGCGTGGAATCACTCAAACTGACTCACTCTTACAGCAGTTCGGGAGGAGGAGAAGAATGCCAAAAATCCTGACGTGTGCGGGGGTCAGGCCGTATTTCGCTGACACTAAAACAAGTGCTATGTCATAAAACGCTATTATGGTTAAGTACATTTGAAAATAAAATAAGAAACCCTTTATTACCGTTATTAATACTTTTATATGATCGCTGAATGAACTTCCTGTGGTGGAGATATCTGAATTGACAAAAAACAAGCCAGGTTGCCTTATCAGAAGATTAGAATAGCCAGTAACATATAAACTTTATTTTAGTGCTTGGCATCCGGGACTTTGAACTCTTTCCAGTGCTTCATGTACTAGACAAATCATTTATAATAAATTTTTTTTTTAAATTTACATTCACAAGTTAACCTGCCTATCCAGTCTTACCTGCAAATAACTGTAAACAAATTTGGTCTAAAAATAATAAAACTAGATAATAATAATAATAATAACAATAATAATAATATTAGAGGTCAATTTATAATAAATATTATTAATAATAATAAATGATTAAGGGAGGAGTCAGGGTGTTGGAGGGATGTCGGAAGAGCTGTCGTTAGAGAAAGGATGGTAGCTGCTTAAAGTGATAGTTCACCCAAAAATTCTGTCATTATTTTCTTACTCTTATGTTGTTACAAACCTGTATAAATTTATTTGATATATTTTAAAGGAATATTTTACCCAATTGAAACATGAATATATATTTAAATTAGGTCACCTATGTAGTAGATATGTGAAGTTTTTAAGAAATTGGTGCCTTCTAGGCCGAGAAAAGACAGAAAATGTGTTTTTTGCTAATGTGGATGAAAGACACCAAATCCCAGAATGCATTGCTTTGCTGCTCTACTAGGCCACGCCTACCGGTTCGAGAGGGCAGTAGGGAGGGACGTTCTCAAAAACTAGGCTAACTACTAGCAAGTTGACTCGAAAACTGAAATGACACCGGTTTAAGGAGTAGTCCACTTTAAAGATGGGGCCCTTTGACTTCCATAGTCTCTGTGACGAGTTAGTTGATAGATTATTTTAAATACTATCTTTCTTTCATCGAAATTGTGATAAGCTGCTTTGTACCGGGATGTACAGTCAAAACCAGTAAAGAACAAGCAGTAAGTTTCCATCATTTGCCGGTTTTGGCGGTTTATAGAGGTAAAAACCGTAGCTCAGCTGACGGACGTGAAAAACAAACAAAATACTCACTTTATACTCTGGCCTCCGTTTCTCCTTTTTTTTTATATCATTATGTCAGTATCAGTATTTTCTTTCTACCATGCACAAATAAAAATGTCACTGAACTTTTGCGGTGTAATTTTAACAATGAGCACTAGGGATCGACCGAGATGGATTTTTCATTGCCGATGCCGATACCGATTTTTGTTTCATCAGCCTTAGCCGATGACCGATACAGGCTGCCGATTTTCTAGAGCCGATATTTGGAGCCGATACTGGGTTTGCTCACTCAATTTACATCATACAAATTATGTAAAAAATGGCATGTTGTTAAAAAGAGATGTTATTAGTTTGCACAGTTCTTACATTTATTTTAGTCTAGGACTAGTCTAATGCCTGTCCAGGAAACAGCCCCATAGAGATGAAAAAAACCCACTTTGTTCAGCTATGATCAGCTGTTAAGCCGAGCTTTAAATGTTGTCGTGGAAAGGTTGGTTGTTTTAAGTCACATGACCTGCAATCGCTTGCGGGTTCCAGCACTCTGTCTGTAAATTATACCGGAAAAATCGGTAAACACGGCAGATATGTATCGGCCGATGCCGATACACATAAAACTCGCAAATATCGGCCACTAATGAGCACTCAAACACATTAAACCAACAATTACTGAAAACACACACAAAAACAGATTATCCACGGGCACTGCACTAGTGCATAAAAAGACATACCTGTATTATGAAACAGCGCGTCAATCGTAACCAAAGGCGAGTTCGCGTTGCTGAAATGTCCATGCTAAGCGTTCACAATATAACATCCATTTGTGTATTATTCAATGTATTACAATATGAGAAATATTTATATTCCATCAAATTTAGTATAAAAGAATCAGTACGCCCCAGCTCGAGTCTGCCCGGGTTTTCCTGACCGCCAGACAAGACTCGCTCCTCGGCTAAAGCAGCTGCTCCGGCATCCTCTTGTTTTTCGCTCTATTGCGGATCGTACGTGTAGCCACGAGCATCGGATTCGCGCACCAGATCTTCAAAATCCCATTCTGCCATAACGTCTTCAAAACTAAGATAGCTGACACTGTTTATTGCCTGTTGTTATAAATGTTTACTGCTGAAAAGAGAGAGCATTAGCCAAGATTCAAGATGGCTGACTCTTGTATTGATTCGTACTTTTCCGAATGGACTCGGCAGTCCAACCCCTATGGGTGGGTTGAAAACATGCGTAAATAGCTCCTACTACTGGCTTTAGTCTTTGCCTCTGGCCAAAAAGTCCTCCGATGACGCAAAAATCGTCGTTTTGCGTCATCTGAGGATTTTTTCCAGAACCAAAATACAGATATCTCTCCTCTCAGGGGAACATGAGGGAGGGAAACACGGTCATTCACAAATACTGCCGGGTTTCTGCTGATACAAAGCTGAATGCTAAATCGGTGAAGTATCCCTTTAAGATCCGTCAGTGCAAGTTATTTTCAGTTGGGATTTTATATGCTCTCTTTATATACTAAGCCAAACAAAAAAGGACAAAAGGAATGTTATGTTTTCCACACCTGCCCATGTGTTTAGCCACCCATTCGAACCCTTGTGTTACATTCCTTATCAACATCATCACCTTATTCTTCACACCTTGCCAGAGGGTTATACGTTTGCCTCTCCTCTCATCGTCTATTGCAACACCTGACCAACCTAGACATGTGACTAAGACGTATTGACCTGATCTGGTGAACTCACTGCATCAATTATTTCCTCTGCAATGTTAGATTCAGTAACTGTATTAACCAGACATCTAGGAATAACCAGAGGAGCAGGGCATCTTTTTGGAAGACCAATCATAGGTCACATGGTCATTGCTTTGACCTGGAGAACATTAAGGGGCAGTTTCCCAGGCAGGAAATAGCTTAAACCTTAGTTAAATTAGGATATTTATATACCTTTAAATTATATATTATATATATATATATTACATATTTTATAAATAAACATTACTGGTGTAAATCTTAAGACACAACGCTTGCACTGATACATTTTAAGATATGTCAGAGCAAGTTGTTTTCGAACAAGACAACACTAACATTTAAAGAGCACCAAAAAAGTTTTAACAGCTTGCCTCTGCTGGTAGATACATCAATTGCGAACATTAGTCGTTTATTCTGAGAAAAATAAAAATGTTTGTTAACGACGAAAACTGCAAATGTTCTACAAAAATTACAGTAGCTGTTATCAGATAAAGCCAATCATGTATAATCGAGAGGGAAAAAATCAGACAAGATGCTAGATTTTTATTTGCCTTCTTTGTATTGTATCTGAAGTCCAAGTTAGATTTTTGGAGTTAAATTTTAATTCTGCAAAAAATAATATAACATTTACATGATTTGACTATTTTTCATAATCTAGGCCAGTGGTTTTCAATCTTTTTCACTTCAAGGTTCCACAAAACAACCGTTGAAGGCCCCCCACTCACAGTTTCTACTAAATAAAATATACTAGAGCTTGGCATAACTAGACATATGTATATCCATTACCAAAATAACCAAGCACAAGAAATACAGTGGCAAGAAAAAGTATGTGAACCCCTAGGAATAAACTGGTTTTCTACTGTGATTTGCCATAAAATGTGATCTGATCCTCATCTAGGTCACAACAACAGACAAACACAATGCGCACAAGGTGACAACACACAAATAATTCTAGCTTCTTGGGTCTTTTTTGAGAACCCCCATTAAACATTCACAGTACTGGAGGAAAACGTAAGTAAACCCTTGGATTTAACAGCTTGTTGAGCCTCATTTGACAGCAAATACTTCAAGCAAGCGCTTTCAGTAGTTCTGAATCAGACCTGCGCATCGTTCAGAAGCATTTTTTGCTCATTCCCCTTTACAAAACCCCTTTAACTCAGACACATTTGTAGGATGTCTGGTGTGAACCACTCTCTTGAAGTCATTCCACAGGTTAAGGTCTGGGCTTTGACTAGGCCACTCCAAATGGGCGCATTTTGTTTTTCTTAAGCCAGTCTGTAGTGGATTTACTACAATGCTTAAGGTCATTGTCCTGTTGCATCAACTAACTTCTACTGAGCTTCAACTGGTGGACAGCCACCCTGACATTATCCTGTAGGATTTTTAGGGCCCGAGCACACCGGGGTGTGAGGACCCTATTGTTTTTCAAGGAGTTATTATTATTTTTTTTCTTTTTCTCCGACTTCAGCGGGACTTTAGATGGCCTAAACATACTCGAAAACTCATGAAATTTTGCACAGATGTCAAGAGTGATGAAAATTTACATGTGGTGTAGGCTTTAGAATTAGGCGTGAGAAAATGGCTCTATAGCGCCACCTACACATTTTCAACGAAGCAGCCCTCGGACTGTGTTTGACGTACAATTACGAAATTCGGTACGCGTCTGTAGCATGACAAGACCTACAAAAAAGTCTCTTGGAGCGAAGCCGTAAACCAAACAGGAAGTCAGCTATTCGGAGTTATTTTTGTGATTTGGGCGCAGTTTTTGTCATTTCCAGACGTCATACTTTAACTAACTCCTCCTACAGTTTTCGTCGGATCATCTTCATATTTGGTGAGTGTCATCTTAAGGCCTTTGTGATGCTAAATTGCGAAGGATTTGACTCTACGTAAAAATTTGTGTCGGTTCTGGCCCGACAAAGTTTGATGTTTTCCAATGAAACAGGAAGTTGCTGGAACTCATGCATACAATGTCCGATCTGTCCCAAATTTCACATGATTGCTAAGAGTCCTGACCTGAACACATCTACATAACAATTTTTATTTATAGCCATAGCACCACCAGCTGGCAACCTGAAGGAACATGTTTTAGCGCCACTTTCAAATATTGAATGAAGCAGCCCTTGGACTGTGTTTAACTTACATGTACGAATTTCGGTATGCTCATGTATTATTACAAGCCCTACAAAAAAGTCTCTTGGAGCAATGCCCTAAACCAAACAGGAAGTCAGCTATTTTGAATTATTTCTCAGATTTTGGCTCAGTTTTTCTCATTTCCAGCAGTCATACTTTAACTAACTCCTCCTACAGTTTTCGTCGGATCATCATCATATTTGGCGAGTCTCATCTTAAGGCCTTTGTAATGCTAAATTGCGAAGGATTTGATTCTATATTAAAATTTGTGTCTATTTCGGCCAGCCAAAGTTTGATGTTTCGCTATGAAACAGGTTGCTGGAACAGGCATACAGTGTCCGATCTGTCCCAAACTTCACATGATTGCTAAGATTCATGACCTGAACACATCTACATGTCAATAGTCACTTATGGTTATAGCGCCACCAGCTGGCAACAGGAAGTGACATGTTTACAATGATTATCCAATGTCTGATCTGTCCCAAACTTCACATGATTAATAAGAGTCCTGGACTGAACACATCTACATGTCAATAGTCACTTATGGTTATAGCGCCACCAGCTGGCAACAGGAAGTGACATGTTTACAATGATTATCCAATGTCTGATCTGTCCCAAACTTCACATGATTAATAAGAGTCCTGGACTGAACACATCTACATGTCAATAGTCACTTATGGTTATAGCGCTACCAGCTGGCAACAGGAAGTGACATGTTTACACTGATTATGCAATGTCTGATCTTTCCCTTACTTCACATTATTAATAAGAGTCCTGGACTGAATACATCTACATGTCAATAGTCACTTATGGTTATAGCGCCACCAGCTCACAACAGGAAGTGACATGTTTACACTGATTATGCAATGACCGATCTTTCCCTAACTTTACATGATTAATAAGAGTCCTGGACTGAACACATCTACATGTCAATAGTCACCAGTGTTGGGCAAGTTACTAAAAAATTAGTAATTCGTTAGTTACTAATTACTTCTTTTAAAAGTAACTGAATTACTCTACCGGTTACTGTATATCAAAAGTAATTAGTTACTTAGAAAAGTAACTTTTAAGTTACTTTTATGTCTGCTTTTTAAATGTAAATATGAACAGTACTGAACAGTCAAACAGTAAAATGATATGGATGGGCTATTTTACACGTAAGACTCTAATATATCACATACTGTAGGAGCCTATTTTGCTTTAGATTCAACCTTTGAATATTTTTGTTAGAAATTATCTTAATATGTAAACTTAGTTTATTTATGTATATCATTTAGACCATTTAGACAAATATTCTGCATGTTTACAAAAATATAAAATGTGTTAAAATTGTGTAGTGTCTCTTTAAAAATTTGGAGACAATTGTGTCAACATGTCAAATTTTGTAAAATAAATTATAATTTTTCTGATTTCATATTTATTTTAATAAGTTAGAAATGTCTCCGCTGTGTCCTGCTGACAGGCGCGATGCGCGTGCAGCAGATGAGGCAAATTATGGGTCCTCCGAAGGTTAGACCGTCTCATTTCAGTTCTCTTCGCGAACTTCTGAGCGCCTTGAATGGGCAAGTGCTCACCTTTTATTGCATGCTTAGTAGGGTGCAGCCCTTGAATTGGAACACAGCTTGTGAAGCTTGCCGCAGGGACTGCGCTCTTTGGTCATATATTGTTTGTTTTCTGTTGGATTTAAATGATACACAGATATTTAAGATATTTATTCAGAAAACAGAGTAGGCTACGTGGATTGTTTTGTCGGACGGACACAGAGCGAGTGGATTGTTTTGTCAGATGGACACAGAGCGAGTGGATTTTTTGTTCGGATACGGAGAGACTGAAACTAAAACTAAAAGCGAGCTCACACATACTATGGAGTTTTAACACGGGTGTACACCGCAGTGTGAATATTTTAGTGGAAACAACAATCGCGGATCGTTCTCTTCCATGAAGCCGATGTAAACATCTAAGAATATATGAACATTTCTTAGATTTATTACCTTTGTGGACTACAAATGCAAGTTGATGTCATACTGCGATTGCTTGGTGAAGATAATTTACAAACATGAGACCGGATGGATTATGACTTGCGCACAATTTTTAAACAAAGGTATGTTGTCTCGTTTAGATTTTTCATGTTCATTCTATATGCACTGTCAGCTATGATGAAGTGTAATTAATCATTGCGCCGCCAACTACGGTCCTGCGACGTCAGATATGTCTTGTCTATTTTTTACAAAATAGAGTAACGCGAGTAACGAACTCATTTAAATTTCAGTAATTGTAATTGCGTTACTTGATTTAAAAAAATAGTGGAGTTACAGTAACGCGTTACTCCCATCACTGATAGTCACTTATGATGCCAATAGTCAGTTACGGTCATAGCGCCACCAGCTGGTAACAGGAAGTAACATGTTTACAATGATAATGCAATGTCGGATTTGTCCCAAACTTCACATGATTGATAAGAGTCCTGGACAGAACACATCTACGTGCCAATATTTACATGTAGTCACTCATACTCACACACACTCGCTCACTCACTCTCTCTCTCTCATGCTATCTTACACGATACTACCTCGCTGTCATTTGTAATTAGCAACAGGAAATGTGGCACATTATACTACACTTTCAAATGGTTCACCTATGTTTACATGCTTAAATGCCTATTTACTACTGTTCCCTTTAATTCTTATGCCACGGCGTGGCGGTGTCAGGTGTGCGAGGGCCCTTCCATCACTGCTTGCAGTTTTAATTTTTACTTAATAATTGGTAAGCTGTGCCCATTTTGCGCCATAATATTTTTCCCAAAAAATTCAACTTTTGCTTCATCAATCCATAAAATATTTTCCCAGTAGCACTGGGGTTTGCCAAGGTGCTCTTTTGCAAACTTCAGGCTCACAGCAATGTTTTTCGGGAGAGCAGCGGCTTCCTCCGTGGTGTACTGTCATAGACACCGTGCCTGTTCAAAGACTTGTGCATGGTAGACTCAGGAACAGAGCTGTGTGCCCGTTCCAATGATGTCTTCAAGCCTTTAGCTGTTACTAGTGGGTTCTTCTTTACTTCATTGATTATTCTGCATGGTGTCTTAGGAGTATCTTGACTGTACGCCCACTTCTAGGAAGGGTAGCTACAGTATTTAACTGTCTCCATTTATAGACAATTTGTCTAAGTGTAGACTAATGGAGGTCTAAACATTTTGAGATTGTTTTGTATCCCTTTTCAGCCTTATGGAGTGCAACATCTCTTGATCAGATATCTTTATAAGAGCATGGTTCAGAAGAGCTGATGCTTCTTAAGGACAGCCATCTTTAAATGTGTGAGTGTCTTAATATCAATGAAAACCACACATTTAAACTCGTTTTATTAATTGGACTCCAGTTTGCCAGCTTCTGACAAAAAAAGCTTTCAATAAAGTAATTAGTCCATGGGCTCACTTACATTTTCCTCCAGCATTGTGAATGTTTAATGGGTGTTTCCAAAAAAGACACAAGAAACTGGAATTATTTATGTCTTGTGAGCTTATGCACATCGTGTTTGTTTATTGTCGTGACCTGGTTGAAGATCAGATAACATTTTATGGCAAATCACGGTAGAAAACCAGTTCATTCCTAGGGGTTTACATACTTTTTCTTGCCACTGTATCTTGATTTGTCCTATTTTGAATTATTTAAAGTCATCCTGAGACCCCCTTGGAAATTTGCTAACTTCCTTATGGGCCCCAGCCCCCTGGTTAACAAACACTGATCTAGGCCACTCTACATTAAGCAGACACTTTTTATCCTAAAATGTATACAAAGTTATGTCATAGGGAGGCAATAGTACAAAAGGTGCCTATACCAAGATCAAAGTTTAAACTATTCTGAAAATACACTAGAAATGCTTCACACATCTAAGCCAAAAATATATAGCTAAAGTAGCAAACACACATACAAAAAAACCTGAAGCATCTGAGCACCATATGCAATTTCATTTAAAAAATCAGCTGTCTTCCATTTCACTCATCACTTCACTAAATCAACCTTTGTTTCCTGTCCCAGCCCTTGTGACTAAGTAAACTCGATTATATAATTTGAAAATGTTCTCAAATACACATACTTGTGGGACAAGCAGAACAATCAAGCTTTAAACACAGCTATGATTGTTAATCCTAAATTAATAATTTACTTCAGAACTGCTATGAGTTGCTGAAGAGTTATTGTCAGGAACCAAAAATGCTGATCTGCTGAGGGTCTGCATTCATTGGCTAATAGAAACAGACACACATCAGCAAAATATGAATAGACAATATGCTGGCCTCCACCTTGGATTTAAAGGGATAGTTCACCTAAATATGAAATTCTGTCATCATATACTCACGTTATTTAACCTCCTAAGACCTGGAAGGCCACAAACCTGGAAGTTGTTTACACCATAATAATGTTTAATTCTGTGTAACTGGAACCTGTCGTACACAAATGTGGACAATTACACTGCTTCATGTTCAAAGAAAATTTTTTGGTTATTATATTTAATGGTTCTTCCCAAACCCAAATAGCTGGAAGAAATCTGAAAAAAGGACAAAGCAAAGCTCGGGTCTTAAGGGTGGGGGTCGCACACTGGACGAGAAGCGCAGTCTAGGACAATTTGGAGGTATCGTACACAGGAAGTGCACATTAAATAGCGCGAGCTTAATCAGATAGTGTGTACTTCAAAATGCAAAATATACATTAGCAACCAATGTTAATCGTTAATGACTTGGGACAAGTATGATGTTGTTTAATGTTAAACTGTGTAAGTGGCGCGACAGGGGTTTGAGCAGTGTCCAGAGACACAGCGGACAGCCGCCGCCAGTGTGCGTACATTTATAAAAAATTATGTGTTCTGTTCTAAGATTCTTGGCGCGACGCGGCCCTTCTCGTCCGGTGTGCGACCCCCTTTAGGAGGTTAAAAGTAAATATTTTGATAACCGATTGTAAGTTGACAGTACCTGTTGACTTAGTATCCGTTTTTCCTATTATGGAAGTCAATGGGTACCATCAACTGTTTGCTTAACATCATTTATCCAAATATCTTCATTTGAACATGCATGTTCAAGAGATGAAAGAAATTCCTACAGGTTTAAAACAACATGAAAGTGAGTAAATGATGACAGCATTTTCATTTTTGGGGTGAAATATCCCTTTAATTTATTATACGACTGTCTGAATACATAAGCCAAATCCAAATTGCTGTAGCTGATAGTGTGCAGGGTAAGAAAGAATAGCCCCTCTTAAAAGCAGTAAAACTGGATGGTTGGCTCTCTTTCGGCGGTTAATTTAAGGGTGTTGGTAGTTAAACATCAGTATTTTATCTTTCACAAATATTTCACGCATAGTAACTTCTAGCCCATTGAGAATAAAGGATCTTACAAACAAACTAAACACACTCCTACCCAGTTTATTATTTTTTTTAATAGAATAGGATGTGCATATTATCAAACACAAATTATAATTGATATTTGGTTAAATATGAGAATTAGGAATTTGTATTTACTTCTATACTTAGACTTTTATAGATTTTGTTATCTGTGTCTTTAAGCATGATGTGGTTAAAGCTAAACCTTTTTTTGGGGGAATTTAATATGTACTTTTAACATACGATTTAGTTTCGGGGTGACACTGATGTCTTTGGCATCTAGGAAGTATGTAACATCAACAACTTATCAGATACTGTTGTAGTAGTTCTGGATTCCAGTCAATCTATTACCAGTTCTGACTCCTTTACCCCACTTCCCATAATGAGCCTTTGTGATGGTATCACAACACACAGCAGATAATACCATTTAAGGCAGGGGAAGTAAACAAAATACCAAAAATAAAGCTGAATTGTATAAAATTAGTAAATGTAGTCTTGAACATGTATATTTTTGCATATCAATGAAAGCACACCACCATAAATGAATGAAGAAATGATGTTAGAGTGAGATTGTGTGACACCTACATTCACAGAGAACTCAGGCCACACCTCACTCATTCATTCATTCAACATCTCAGCATTGCTCCCTCAGCAGTTACATCATAAATATTAAACATACCGAAAGCTAACCTTAGAATACCATCCTACAACCAGTTTAAAAGCTTGGCCAGTCTGGCATGTACTAATGTATATAACAAAAGTAACAAATACTTTTATAGTGATTGTTATGGGTGCTACCTAATTTTTTGCATGTGCTTGTTTCAAGAGATTTTGTCATACTCTGTTTACCATTACAAAACAAGCTCTCACATATTGCATTGGGTTAATTTGGGATCTAGTTCAATAAAGGTGACACTGAAACTCAAGTTTTAAAAATCTGAAATAAACTACACTAGAAGACAACATAGTTACATGTTTACCAAAGTCACATCATGTGTGAACTGACCTGTTATCAGAGCAAATTTATAAAGTCGATTTTATTTACCGATTTTAACCTGGTAATAATACTTACGCATGCAAGACAGAAATGAAACAAATGTAACAAAAATGTAACAAAAAGATTTAATGTAAACTCTATCTTCGAGGTTCATCGAGTTCCTTTCAGACAAAGCTATTGTAACGCAAATAAATGTAAAAATAAAGAAAGAAATCAGGAACAATTTGCAAGAGATAACGCTTACAACAACTTCAGAGCAATACCAAAATCTTACCTGATCAAGCGTGCGTCATGACGCAGGAAACGGTGTGGTCTGGATCTTGGCCTACGTAAGATCTAGTTTGTTACATTTATTTCAACTTTTCGTCAGTTCATTTGTAGCATGGCATCAATAAAGAGAGGGAGAAAATAATGGGGCTGCCGAGGGCCATACAAAAAGATTTGAAGTTTGTAAGCAGCGTTATGTATTGTAGTTTGAGATGATTATTATTAAACCTACTGGGAACTGTGTACCGCTACTGCTGTTTTCTCTTGTGCTTACACTTTCAGCCAGAAGATGTCGCTGTTATCCAGCAAAAGAGCAGTTCTTATATTTTTATTTCAAGGCTGATCATACCTGTAGCTGTTTTAAGTGTTGCATAAAAAGGTAGATTGGTCTAATTCAAATTCAGATAGTAAGACTGGTTAGCCCTAACGAATTGTTAGTTGGTCAGACTAGTTCTTAAGACAGTCTTAACTTAATGGCCATGTTTATGCAACTGGTCTTAATTCGCCTCAATATGTAGCCCATTGTTACAGAAAAGTATGGAAGTAAGAAATATTAAAATAAGAAGTATATTTGAAGAATTTCGTTGCAAAACGAGATAACCACCGTTTTTTTAATTGTTAAGAAATCTCGTTTTTAGGTTGTGCATTCCAATTAATTTCAAGTTGGTTTGTTTTGATTTAAACCTTCATAACTTAAAAACACAGCTAAGTAGCACCATAAAACAAAATAATAACATGATAACATAATATTAAACATGTTTTGACAAAATGTTAAAAAATGGATTTATCTCGTTTTGCAACGAAACTCTTCATTATAGTGTGCAAGTACTTGGATATACTAATAATGCAATAGACCATACTAATTTTAAAAACTATTTGGGATGTAATTCTGTATCAACAAAATATAATCTGTTATGAAAGATGAAAGAATAAATTAAAAAAAAGAAAGTTTATTTGTAAGCTATTATACTCATTGTTTTGAACTCATGGAGGTTTGGCATATACCAATGAAGGCTGACACAGACCAACTGTTAAAGGGATGGTTCACTTTAAAATTTAAATTCTGTCATCATTTACTCATCCTCATGTTGTTCTAAACCTGTATGAATTTCTTTTTTTCTGATGAACACACAAGAAGATATTTTGAGAAATGATTGTAAACACACAGCAGTAAGTGACCATAGACTTCCATAGTAGGAATAAAAAAATATGATGGAATTTAACGGGTACCATCCAGTGTGTCCTTACAATCATTTATTAAAATATTTTCTTAGTCATTTATCACAATACTTCCAAAATATTTTTTTCCTACTATGGAAGTCTGTGGTCACTTACTGCTGTGTGTTTACCATCATTTCTCAAAATATCTTCTTTGGTGTTCATCAGAAAAAAGAAATTCATACAGGTTTAGAACAACATGAGGATGAGTAAATGATAACAGAGTTTTCATTTTAAAGTGAACTATCCCTTTAAGCGAGTGCCAGTCCTTGCTTCCTTGCCGTCTGTATTCAGAGGTTAAGAGTGATGGGGATGGAGGGCTAATAAAATGCCTTCCTAGTGTCAAGTAATCGATAGTGCAATTATATAGAGATTTCTCAGTGTAATTTTACTGGTAGCTGAACGCTTTTGATCATTGTTTACTGTTTTTATGTAACATACAAAATATCGAACAACTGATTATTAAAGCATATAAAACACAACTATAAAATATGGCCTGACCTAGCATTTATAAAACAACCACCCTTATTGGAAGCACACAGTCAAACTTCTTCATCATTTATCCTTTCCTTGATATATAGTATCTCAGTGTGGTTATATTGTGTTCACCTGCTATCAAACGATTAAATCTCTTAACATTAATATGCTCACATACAAACATGCAATTGTAATTTTGACAAAGCACAGGTGTAATAATGGACTATAAATATAGCCATTGGATATGTGCAAATAAAGTGCTTGAAATGTATATGTTAACATTTTGCTAATGTTTAGAAACGTCCTTTGCTTTTCTTTATTTATAATGATGACAAGCTTCATCACTGAACTTTACACAATCTCATAACATCTCTCACAGTTTCATCCTCCCAAGGATAGCCTTTCAGAACTGTGATATGGATACAGAGCAGGTAGCTCAACCTTCCTGGTAATTGAGTTCACAGCTGGTAGCTTTGCCTCAGTAGACTTATCACCCATGGGAACAAAGGCCAGCCTCTTCTCCAGCAGGTCAGAGTGGCTCATCAATAGCACAGACTTAAATAGATGTAACATTTACGTGCCTCAGGTCCAACAGGCTAATTATCATCGGGGTCTGTAAGTGATGGCAACCCATACTGTTCATTTATCTACACTGTTCTGTATTCTCCTTAGTCAGAAGAGCATCTAAAGAGTGGCTGAGCCAATGTTTCTGCAATACTCATTTAATATCTCATTGAGAGGATTTTCCAGCACAGCAGTAATATTGTTCACAGTTGTGAGCAGTTAGGGATTCTACCTCATGGGAAATATTTTCTTATAGCTCGTACAAAAACATCTGGGTATCTGCAATTCAAAATCACATGATTAAAAACGTTGATCATTTGCATTCTGGGAATCGCATTCCAACAATTGTCAGACACAAACAATACATCTAAATCAACTATCTGGGATATACAATTCTTTTAACAATCCAAAATTCCCTCTGATGAATGGTCTTAAATGTAACAATACCCCCAACAAGTGTGATCAGTAGTTAATAAATCTCTTAAATTAGGCACTAGATAGTCTTTCTTGGCATGAGTCAGTGTGAGAAAGATGACTTTATGGTCACATGGTTTGGTCAGTAACTGTTTCTTCATGGAGGTCTGACTGACAGGTACCTGTCTGCTCGGCCAAACGGTTGAGCACATTTTGAGTCCCTATATTTTATTAAGAGGATTACCTAACTTTACTCAAGCTGATTGAGCCATCTCTACTATTTGGTAAAGATATGTTATGCTAAAAAATTCCACTAGATGTCAGTGTGTCAATCAACAGCACTTGTCACAACACCTTTTTAGATGGATGTCAGAGAGAAAGAAATCACTCCTGCCATGTGAACTGTTCTTGTTGAAATTTCGCAATGAACCATATATTTTGTGACATATTACACTGTAAGAGTCCTAACTTTACAAAATTGTGTTAAACCTTCGTATGTTTTTAATAATTTTTCAAAAACGTGCTCAACCAAATGATTGATTTGGTAAATGTAGCAAAGCTAAGGTAATGTTTTCAGATCATCCATTTCTGCAGTCAGAATGTACTATTTGCTGAGAAATATACATTTCTGATCATATTTTTATTGAATATATTGATATAATTTCTTAAGTATTTATTTTTTGCCACTTATGGATATTTTTAAAAATAAATATAATGAATTCATTAATGTATAGACATTATAATTACTGATTACTTCATCAGAAATTACTTTTAAATGATGTTTTAAATTGTTTCAAGGATTGTTTCTAATGTTGGCTTACTCTACACATCATTGCTGGAAGAAATCCTCTTGCACTACCACACTTGACAATGTGTTTTTTTATCATAAAAGCCTAAAATGATATTGCATTTCTATCTTTTGCCTTCTTTTATTTTAGGTTTTATATGCAGAAAGAATGTAATGTCTTTAATTTTGTTACTTTTAGTTCTTTTTATTGTTAAAGGAATAGTCTACTCATTTTCAATATTAAACTATGTTATTACCTTAACTAAGAATTGTTGATACATCCCTCTATCATCTGTGTGCGTGCACCTAGTGATGGTCGTTTTCGAAGCACTGCTTCATGAGGCTTCGAAACATTTACGAATCTTTTGTTTCGAATCAGTGGTTCGGAGCTTGTTTCAAACTGGCCCAAGTCACGTGATTTTAGCAAACGAGGCTTCATTACGTCATAACTGTTTCGAAACGTTTCGAAAATCTGATGGTTCACCACTAGGGGGAGTTGATCACATGACCAGTGTCTAAGTTTAGGTGAACTCGGGTCAGTTTTATTAATAAAGTTCATAAAACATTTATCCTTCGGACTAATAACACTGCCATGTTGTCTACTTTTTGTTTATAGCCAGATTTAATGACAAAAATGTGCATAATTAAAAGGGTAGTAGTTTTATTCATTTGTTTGCCCTAAATAAAACTAAAAACACATAATACACTTTTAACTTTGTCTTAATTAAGTTAAATATTTTTTAAAAATATTTTAATAAAAATCTTATTATTATTTTGTAAAAAAAAGTGTAAAATGTTTGGACACATCTGCTTTTACACTATTTTGACCAGCAGGGGTCGCCAGCGTGTGTGGGTTTCGAACTGCTTCGAAAAACTGAATCAATTTTCGAAGCAATTGGTTCAATTGATTCGAAGCTTCGAAAAGCTTCGTTTCTCCCATCACTACGTGCACCTAAGCGCTGGAGTGTGCTGCGACACTTCGATAGCATTTAGCTTAGCCCCATTCATTCAATGGTACCAATCATAGATAAAGTTAGAAGTGACCAAACACATCAACGTTTTTCCTATTTAAGATGAGTAGTTATACGAGCAAGTTTGGTGGTACAAAATAAAACGTAGCGCTTTTCTAAGCGGATTTAAAAGAGGAACTATATTTTATGGCGTAATAGCACTTTTGGGAGTACTTCGACTCGCCTGAAAAGTCCGCTCCCCTTCTCCCTCTCATAATGGGAGAGGGAGGGTGTTACTGCGCCGAGTCAAAGTACTCCCAAAAGTGCTATTACGCCATAAAATATAGTTCCTCTTTTAAATCCGCTTAGAAAAGCGCTACGTTTTATTTTGTACTACCAAACTTGCTCGTATAACTACTCGTCTTAAATAGGAAAAACGTTGATGTGTTTGGTCACTTCTAACTTTATCTCTAAATGGTACCATTGAATGAATTGAAATATGAAATATTTTAATATTTTATACTTCAATTAATTAAGAAAATGTAATATTCAAAACTATTTTATTTTGATTATGTTTAAAAAAGTATTATAGTTAATATTTTCTGATTTCCATAGTATGTGTTTGAATTCCTTTAAAGGTGCAGTGTGTACATTTTAGCGGCATCTAGTGGCGAGGTTGCGAATTGCAACCAAAGGCTTAGTCAACTGCTCACCCCTTGCTTTTGAAACACATAGAGAAGCTACGGTAGTCACCACCGGACAAACATGTCATTGCCAGAGACAACTTAGTAAAAAAGTTGTCCGTTAAGAGCTTCTGTAAAAACATGGTGGCACAAAATGGCGACTTCCATGTAAGGGGACCCTCGGTGTATGTAGATAAAAACGTCTCACTTTAAGGTAATAAACACATAACGGTTCATTATGAAATGTCTTTATACACCCCTGAATATGGTTTTGTATATTATTTTGCATTTCTGTCAAGAAATCCTTCTAAAAATTACACACTGCACCTTTAAGTGACATATCAACTATTTGGTAGAGGCCGATATTTAAAAAAAATTACGGGGTGTGTTGAAAAAAAATTAATTGAGTGTGTTAAATAGTGGCATAAGGAGATAAATAATGCGAAAAAAAAAAAATTCAAATGCCTTTTCTTGGTGTGGCAGTGTATTGAAATATATATGGACATTTTTGTGATGGAGCAGGAGGGGACAACTTCACATCTGAACAGAAATTTTAGGAAGCTCAGATGAATGTTATGTAATGTAATGTAAATTTTATGTGATGTATTGTTGATGTTTTGTCTGTGACGCTGACCTATTTATGCTCTTTCATTTCGGTTAGGTGATGTGATACACAGTACAGCTAGGCTTGTTGAATTCACAAAAATAGGTGAACCTTTCATGTGTTTCATTTGAGTTATCTAACTTAATAGAAATGTTCTTACATAAGATCCTCAGTATTGTGTCCTAGGAAACATTTTTATATGGAACGATATGCTTAAAGATTCTGTACAGCATTCAAGGGCCCAGTGCACAAACAGGAAATGTGTCATTGCGTCTTCACCCATTAACGTCATTTGTTACCCAACTCTGTGGTGTTAATCCCGCTCACCCCCGGCTCCTTCCGTTGCCATGGATATGCCATCCCTATGGCAACTCGGGGCCTTTGTGGATGGTCTTGGGTCCTGACGGCGGAGGATTCATTACACATTCCCTTCGAGCTCCAAGCCAAATCAGTCAAAATGGGACCTTGTCTGCCTGCTACAGTATTACATTTAAGAGACCCTTGTGAAAAGGTTGCAGGGCATGTGTTCGACAAATAATGCAGCAGTACGGTTTGTTCACATTTGCGGATTGGATCAAAAATATAAAAAAAACATTATTTCCAATGTTCAAATCACTGCCATTAGCTTGATGCTAAATATTGATAGAGACTGTCTATAAATACTGAACTAAAAGTAAGTAGACATTGTTTTTTTTAGATGGTTCAAGTTAAAATTGCAGCAGGGTGAAAAACTGTGGTAAATGCCACTGAACTAGAAGGCTAGCCATTTTTGTCTTGATAAAGTCAAATTAAGCCTGGCGACTGTCATAACCCTCTGTGTACTTATTTATAGCCTTGCTAATTCATTGCATAGCAAATCTGTTATAGCTGAGCTTCATTCATAAAGCAAACAGCTTCACAACACCTTTCAGTGATCTCAACCCGTGTTATCAAACTTGTTTTTTTTTTTGTTTTTTTTTTGTACAATGTGGGCTGCACTTGATAACATCTTGTGTGTGAGATAGGAAACATCAGGTCATTTAGTGCTTTATGCAAATGAGCATTTATAATGAGCGCACAGTGACTGGGAATAAACATGTAAATGCTAAATGAATGTTTGCCTGCCTGCCTGTACAATGTGTTAAATATGTTAAAGAGCCCCTATTTTCCTTTTCATAATCGTACATTTTTGTACAATTGTGTGCTAGTACATGTAATGATCTGCAATGTTACAAATCCCAAAGTCGTGAGTTATCATCTCCATCTGAAATCTCTTTTCTTGGACTACAATGAACACAAGGATTGTAGACAACAGTTTACATATGCAGTAAATTGACGCGGACTAGATGCACATTATCATAATTCCACCCATCACTGTTTGACTCACAGCCTTTAAGTATGTTTTCATCTTTAAAGAATTTACTACTGACTATTCAAACCATGACTTAAGTTTTGAGCAGTGTAGAGTAGCGCTTGTTATTTGTCATTTCTACGATCAAATTTAGACGTTTTATGTTTTATTATCCTCACCTTACCAATCTGTTACGTTCTGCTCAAGCTGCGCTGGCAAAGTTAATCGATCAGCTTGGTCATCTGCATTTTCTGAATGAGATTCGGGCTCGTTTTGATAAGGTAGTAAAGATGATATTATTTTCTTGCTTTGTGAGCTAATCTTTTAAATATGGTAAGGAGTGCCGCATTTCCGTCACACGCTTGAGGTATTCGGCCAATCACAACGCACTGGATTGCTGGCCAATTTTGAAGCTTAACCCTTGTGCAATTGTTCCAAAACTGGCCACTAAATTAAACGGCTGTAAAAATGTATCAGATTAATATTTTTGTCAATTTTTTGCATAAATCTGTTAATCAACCTCAGTACTGATCAAAACTACCAAATGTTTACAAAATTTCCATAATTTTAACTCTTTATTTGCCAAGCTCATAAGTGATGCCACTGATCTGAGGAAAAAAACACACAAAATGACTGGTTTTCAATATAAAAAGTGATTGTGGACTGGATTTTTTTCACCTTTTTTACAGTCTTGGGCATGCCAAAGATTAGTAAATACATTGTCTTTGATGCATTTTTAGTTTTTTTGCAGCAAAAAGTGTGTGTGTGTGTGTGTGTGTGTGTGCGCGCGCGCGTGTGTACACACAATAAATGAGGGAGAAAAAAATAAAATCTCATGCTGCACAAAAACTAAAAATGCATCAAAGCCAATGTTTTTACCAATCTTTGGCATGCCCAAGACTGTGAAAAAGGTAAAAGAAAATCCAATCCACAATCACTTTTTATATTGAAAATCTGTCATTTTGTGTTTTTTCCCAAATCAGTGACACCACTTATAAACTTGGCACTTAAAGAGTTAAAATTATGGAATTTTTGTAAACTTTTGTACTTTTGTAAATTTTTGGTTGATTAACAGATTTATGCAAAAAAATTGGAAAAAAATTCATTTGATACATTTTTACAGCAGTTTAATTTAGTGGCCATTTTCACGTAAGGGTAGTAAATTTGCCAACGGTATATTGTTACGTTTTTGAAAAATTTCAAAGCATTTTCTTAAAATATGTGTAAATATAAGATTTGTCACCAAAAATCATTCCATTTGCTGAAACACAGAGAAAGTTGTGGCCAAATTAAGACAAAAATTATACAAAATGGCCCCAACAACACATAAGGGTTAAATTAGGCGGTGCCTGTCGTCGCCATTTTGGCCATGTGTCACCCCGCATAACTCGCGGATATCCGAAAATGGGTAAAGAGGCAGGACGTGGGTGAAGCTGAGGTGGCTGGTTGCTAAAACCACGCCCACCTAGCTTGACTCTAGTAACAGCAGTGGCTGTTCAGCCGTCACTCAAGTGGCCACGCCCTTAAAGGAACAGTATGTAAGAAATTTATATCAATTAATTATAAAAGGGCCCTGATATGTCACTAGACATTAAGAAATCATTTTAATTTCAAATACTTATATCACTGACAACAGTGATCCGGCCAGGATATCGTCATTTATAAAGTGGAGTTACAGCCCTCAACTGATGTTTATGTTGTCATGTTGTGTATTGGCCACCTGTTGTGTGATTGCAGTACCAGTTTTAGCCACAAGTTTTATGATTGCAGTGCCAGTTTTGGCCACAATCCTACATACTGTTCCTTTAATTATGCAGAACTTTAAGGGTTAATATCATTTACATGGATTAGTTAAAAAACAATTCACCCCCCCACAGTTGTCATAAGGGCAAAAATAGCTATAGACCAAAATCACTTTTTGTACCAGTCTGTAAACATATTATTTTCTACTGTAAAGTTGGACATTTTAACATGGAGGTCTATGGGAATTGACTCCCTTTTGGATCCAGCCTCTACCGGCCAGTCGATGAATAGCTGTTTAAATCACTTCCATATTGGCTTCATCAGAGAGATCGGAAGGTTGCCTCTCGATCTGGACCTTCTTTTGATAGACCACATATATGCAACCCAGGCAACAATGTCGTTTAGTAGACCGATTGGCTACAAGTGTGTTTTGGTAGTCAGCCTGACTCCATTTTCCAAAGCGTTTTTCAGAAATCATGCACCCCGCCTTTAATAAACAAACAATGTGCTCTCCCAAAGACGTGGTTTTCCCTTCAGCTACATGAGCTCCAGTAGCTACAAGTAGAAACATGTGTGCATCTGACCAGGTCTCACTGCTTAGTGCCCCAAAACCCAAGTCTGTAATTCGGCCCTGCCTCTGCTAGAATGACATAGGCTTCACTAAAGTAGTAGGTTATGCTTGACTTGGCCTTTCAAATGAAGTGCCTAGTCGGCTTCAATCAGACCCAAATTAGTTTGAAGGGAAAGAGCATGAATCCGACAAGGTAACCAGAGCCGTGTGTTTAAAGTTGTATGAAGACCCTTGAGGAGAAAGCAGAGTCTCTGTTAACCCATCTCACTAACAGTGAAAGTTCTTATAGAGTCATCTTGCACTCTGTGATCGCTCCGTGTGAATGCAGGTTACAGACAGGTGTGTGTGAAGGCCAGGCTGGGCAGGTGGGGGGTGCCACCTGTTGAATGAACGCGGTCAGCATTGGGGAGTATCATGGGCTACGGGTGGGCTCGGCCCTGCTCAGTATTGTAGCAGGCTGTATTATTATTGGTGTGTCCAAGGATTGTGATGCAGATGCAGTGGGGGGCATCTTCTTGGGAGCAGGGGGACTTGGTAAGGACATTTGTCATTTAGATTAGTTTTAGCCTAATATGTTTTTATTGAATGGTAAAACCTTTTGTGCTATTATTTACTCACCATTAGATGTTTCAAACCTGTATGACTTTTCTGTATATTCTGTATATCTTGTAACAACAATATCTAAACTGCTCTCTGCTGTATAAGAAATGTAGACTTGATTGAGGCTGTCAAATCTTCTAAAACCATACAGTGGTGAACAGATTGAAAATTATTTATTTAAAAAATATGCTTTTTTGCATAAAATATTGAAAATCTTTCATTACATCAAGGTCAACATTTTCTTGCATGGAAAAAAGCAAATTACACATATTTCATGAAAAGAAATTTGATTGTGTCATTTATGTCATCTGAAACTTCTATGAAGAAAGTCATATGGGGGTAAAATTACATGACAAATAAATGACAAATTTTATTTTTTAGGGAAACTATTGTTCAAAATGATCATAATAGGTCTTCTCGAATACCTATGGTTACATTTTAGATATAGTAAGTTCACCTGGTGGAGAAACCTCTTATGTGTGGTTTGGGAAAAACACATAAGAATAAAATGTAATCCCTCAATATGCTGTAGTTGTTTTGGATAAAAGCGACTGTCAAATGCATACATTCAAATGAAGAACACAGTATATTAATTTACTAAACTCAATTGTTCTAGTGCTTGTCACTGAATACTCATGTCATGGTGCTGTATTTGCTGGTATATATATAAACGTTGTTAATGTTAAATATATTAGTGGCGGCCGGTGATTTCCTTTCTCGAGGGTGCTTGATGCGAAGTTTGTCACAACATGTATGTAGCCCCCCATGTGTGTGGTTCGTCAAAATATGTGTTTGGCGCGTCGAGTGATCCTATGCGCATCACATGTCCTGTCAAAACAAGTGCCCGCTGCAGACGCGTCCAAAGGGTCCATGATAAAAGAAATGATCGCGTTTGCCAGATCCTCGCATAATCTCATGCGTAATCTGAGTTTACTGTAAAGGGAGTGTCTTGTGTGTATTTTGTGAACACGAGCGCATCTTTTATCATAAACGGTTTTGACGCGGGTGCAGCAGGCACTTATTTTGACAAAACACGTGATGCACATGGTTCACATAACGCAACAAACACATATTTTGAAACACGAGCCACACACATGACACTCCGAACACTTATTTTGAATTTGCTCCCCTCAGAAGGGCAGTCACCAGCCTCCACTAAAAATATATACAGCATTTAATTAATTGTTTTGTTAATTTAGGTTTTGCACATAGTTGTCTATTTGTAGACAGTGTACTTTCACAGTGTAGGTAGTTTGCATGTCATGCATTTTTAACCATCTAATCTTTGCTCCATATCAACACTTTACCATCATACCCATGCACACTTGTGGGAGGGGTGTTAAAAATAAATAATTGTATATTTTATATGAGGTGCAGATAATTATTTCCTTATAGTCATTCAATTTAATAAAAAAGGCACATATTTCATTTAATCTTGGTCTGTAATCCAAGCCAGCATGGATTGTTGGTATGTAATCTAAACAGGACCCTGCAACAATAGGCTGCACACACACACCTATCTGTTTTGTGACCCAGTCTGTGAAAAAACAACTAAAGTAATTTTTCCACAGAAAATCATGCTACGTAATGTTAAGAACATTCTGTGTAAAAAATAAACTTTGATATATTTCATACTGACTGAGTAAGGTCATGCCAAACATTGAAATTAAAGTGAAATCAAACTTTGATGCTCCTAATCTCATAATATGAGACTTTAACCTGGATTTCTTTAAATACCCTGTATCATTCCTTTGGTCTATGTGTGTTTAAAGTAGGTTGACCTTTGTGCACTGCATCTAACTAAAAGAAAGAGTTAAGGATTGGAGGACAAAAATGACAAAGATGCGCCACAAAGGGAAAATTGCAGGAAAGGAAAAAAGAGGTAGATAGCATGCAAACCATTGAAACAATGTTAAAAACAGTTGATTTGTCAATGTTAACTGCATTGAATCAATATCAGGTTTGCACCCTCCATTAATATTGAAAAAATATTGAGATTTCAACAAACCACCATTAAGCTGCTTTAAATGGTGTTGATCCATTTTTGACATTTATAATTGTTTTGGTTTGTAAAAACACTGCCACAAGACAAACAGAAAAATTGCTGACACATTCAGACATCATTACTCATCCTACAAATCTCAACAATGGTGACAATCATCAAACAAATTTATATAAAACGATCAACTGCAATGCATGCTGGGAGTTATAAATTAGTTTAGTACTACGATGATACCCAGCATGCATTGCAGCATGAAGCTTTCTTTTGTTGATCGTTGATTCAGTAGTTTAACTTTTTAAATGTGTTTTGTAATCCTCAAAATAACAGACCTGACACTGTTTCTAACTAGTGTAAAATCCATTTTTGCACAACTTTAACAGTATTTCATTAATATCATTTAGGTATATCTACAAGACTTAAACTACTTGATAACATTAGATCTTTTTTTTTGCAATAGCAGATGAATTTTAAAACACAACTTCAGCAGCCAAAGAAAACTTACCATTAAAACACAAGAGTAAATGGCCCAACTAAAGCAAACATTGATCACAATAATGGCGATTTGTTGAAATTATTAATATTTTTTCAATGTGCAAATGTGATATTGATTCAATGGTATTAACATTGACAAATCAACGATTTTTAACGTTGTTTCAATGGTTGCATGCTGTCTGGGCAAACAAGTCACGTGATGGAAAAGCCTTCGACATGCAGCAATCATGCCAGGCAGTGGCCTCTCTTCACAGAAATTGGCCAAAACACAAAGCCAGCAGAGGTGCCTTGTCCTTTTCAAATGGGAATTGATTCACAGCATGAAAAGTAGGTGTGTAATCAAAATCCAGCATAGCCCCTGCACTCTATGGCTGTCTCCTTTCCAGCCACTCAAAACAAAAAGAAAGCAAAACATAAGGAGATGGAGAGAAAGAAATGCATGCCTTCATTAGTCACAAAAGGATCTTTTTCCTCTGCGTGTAAACTGAGAACTGATGGCAAGACTTTAACAGAACATAAACAGAAACCATAAAATATTTAATCTCTGTGTTCATCATTGCTCAAATTGAACTAGCCTGTTTTTGCGACAATTCAATGCTCAAGAGCGGTCTGTTCAGTGCTACACTCCCATTATAAAGCTAAAATTGCTGTTCATCAGTTTGCAGTGTAATGCAATATGCATGGGGCACGTCTTTAGCTCTCGCATGCAGCTCTAGCTCGGGGAGCCATTGAGCGGAGAGAAAGTGGAGTTTATGAGATTGGAGCTTGGATGTTTCCCTAATGACACGGAGCGAGCAGTTCAGTGCACATCTGAGTTTTTTCCTTAACTCTTGCTTACTGTGTGTGCTCTGCAGGTCTCCTCATTTCAGTCTACCCGTTTATAAGAGCATGGTTTAATTTCCATCACATACTACCCAATATAGGTGAGACCCCACTGTCTTCTCTTTGTCTTGGTGTGGAAATATGGATGGATAACAATATGGATTATTTTTATTACATATCATCAAATTTTTATCTGGTTTTCACTGCCGTGCTGAAATTCAGTACAGTGCCAAGATTGTTAGGGTTCTGTTTTTATACAACAAAATGTAACCATAAGCAAGCATTAAAGGGACACTCCACTTTTTTTGAAAATATGCTCATTTTCCAGCTCCCCTAGAGTTAAACATTTGATTTTTACAGTTTTGAAATCCATTCAGCCGATCTCCAGGTCTGGCGGTACCACTTTTAGCATAGCTTAGCATAATCCATTGAATCTGATTAGACCATTAGCATCGCGTTAAAAAATAACCAAAGAGATTGGATATTTTTCCTATTTAAAACTTGACTCTTCTGCAGGTACATTGTGTACTAAGACAGATGGAAAATTAAAAGTTTACTATTACTTAAATTAAAAGTTTACTAATATACTCTCATTCTGGCGTAATAATCAAGGACTTTGCTGCTTTAACATGGCTGCAGCAGACGTAGTGATATTACGCACTGCCCGAAAATAGTCCCCTTGGTTACTTTTAATAGCAGGGGACTATTTTCAGGCGCTGCGTAATATCATTGCACCTGCTGCAGCCATGATACATCAGCAAAGTCCTTGATAATTACGCCAATAAGAGTATAGTTCCTAGCCATCTCTGCCTAGAAAATCACAACTTTTAATTTTCTGTCAGTCTTAGTACACGATGTCACTACAAAAGAGTTCAGTTTTAAATAGGAAAATTATTGAAACTCTTTGGTTATTTTTAGCGTAATGCTAATGGTCTAATCAGATTTAATGGATTGTGCTAAGCTGTGCTAATAGTGGTACCGCTAGACCCGGAGATTAGCTGAATGGATTCCAAAATGGTAAAAATCAAATGTTTAACTCTATGGGAGTGGAAAATGAGCATATTTTAAAAAAAGTGGAGTATCCCTTTAACAGTATAGACAAATAATGGTATATGTGACCCATGGACCACAAAACCAGTCATAAGTAAATGTTTGAAATTGAAATTTATACATCAGGATTATGCATGAGATGTATACCTGACTGCTGAATAAATAAGCTTTCTATTGATGTATGGTTTGTTAATATTCAGAGTATTTCAAATTTTGAGAAAATCGCATTTAAAGTTGTCCAAATGAAGTCCTAATTAACACATTTTACCAATGATAAATACATTTTTTTATGTATTTATGGTAGGAAATATACAAAATATATTCATGTTACATGATATTTACTTAATATCCTAATGATTTTGATCATAAAAATGTTAATTTTAACTCAGACCCATGTAATTTTGGCTCTTTGGTTTTGTAGTCCAGAGTCACATATAAAATCTCATTAAATCTTGATTGTGTAGTATAGTTTGATGTTGCTGAATTGTTTCCTCTTGAGATCATGTCACATCACTCGAGTTAATATGTCAACATCTCGTTTTCTCAGGTAACTTCAGAGTTCACCCAATGGCTACAAATTTAAATCCAGCTGCAGAACAGCCCGTGGCTACACTCACACGAGAAGGTAGGAGGCTGTTTCATGTGAAAATGAATACACAGAGCTATTCAGACACATTTTCTGTCTGTGTCTAGACTTTGGTAGACTGATTCTTTTGACACCAATTCAAAATGACAGTAGTTCTCAGGGTCAGTGTAAAGGTGTTATTTGCTTCACATTTACACTCTCACTGCTGCCAGAAGTGAGACATAAGGCTGTGATATAGCCCTGAGCTCTAGACAAAGATAATACAACTTGAGAAGTGACTTTAATTTTGACTGGGTAATAACCAAAATCTCTCTTTTCAATGATGACTCATTTTCAATTGTTAATTGTTTTGCTTGGTAGTTGTTCCAACTCTGCTGTAGCCCAACTGCTTTGAACAAAACAGCAATTAGGTGCGATAATAGTATGGGATAGAGCATATCAAATAAAAATAAAATTAAACCCATAAAACACTACTATAGTACATAATAAAAGCCATAAAAAAGCACTTGCTTTATAATACTGAGATTATATGTAGTGTTGTAGTAGTAAATGATCTATGAACTTATACTGACTTGACCCAGCAAGAAATTTAGTGTTTAAAAGATGTCTAGCTGTACAAACACAGCCCTGACATTTAGACTAAAACAAAGCAAAATTTGGCCGGTCAGTAAAATTTAGAAGTCTAATTATAGCCCCAAAAATAAATAAAATAAAATATATAAATACTGTAAAACCAAACACCTTGTAATAACTGTTGACTTTGCTTACATGATGGGATATCCTGCATCTCACAAGTTATTGTTTACAGAAGTCAGACAAAAACACTTTTCTGTCTTGTTTGTCATTACAGATTATATTATTAGCATGCAAAGTGAAACGTTTTATTTACTAACTTCAACATGAATTACATAATATCTTTGTATTTGGCAGTGGCGGCTGGTCAAAATACGTGCCTGCTGCATGTGCGTCGAAAGGGTTTATGATAAAAGAGACGATTACGTTCACAAAATACTCATAAGACACTCACTTAACATTAAATTCTGATTACATCGATCTTAGATTAAGTGAGTATCTGGCAAACGTGATCGTCATTTTTATCATAAAACCTTTAGACGTGTGTGCAGCAGGCACTTATTTTGAAAAGACACATGATGCACATGGTTGACATGACGCGCCAAAAATATTTTGAAATGACGAACCACACTAACACGGTCTCACACCCATGGCGTCGGTGTTTGACGACACTTGACCATGCGTCGGTGTGTTGGCGCGGGGGGTGTACCTTTCGCGTCATTTTTTGACGAGCTGGGGACTTCAATACTATTAGGTACGCGAAATTAAACAGTTGTCGCCTGGCATTGGGGTTAGGGAAAGGTTTGGGTAGGGATGTCATTATGTAAATCTAACCCTACACCGACGCGAAAATGGTAGAAAATGGTAAGAAAATAGGAAAAAGAATGCAACGGACTTAATAGTATTGAAGTCCCCAGTTCGTCAAAAAATGACGCGAAAGGTATACCCTCCGCGTCAACATATTGACGCATGGTCAAGTGTCGTCAAATATTGACGCCATGGGGTGAGACTGGGTTGTAACACACACATGATGGGCTAGATACATGTTGTTACAAGCTTCGCATTGTAAACCCTCAAAAGAAGTATCACTTCTTTTTATGGGCACTTCCCTCGGAAAACCGTGCCCAACCGTCAATCAGTGGGATACGCTAGAACTTACAAACATCACATCACGCGACACAGCTTTGTTTAATTTCAAAACTCAACAATGGCACGAAAGAAGAAGTGTGTTTTTGGATGTAAGGATGCCTTATGAAAACAATGGATATAGTTTATTATCCGGGGTAGCAGCGGAGTTTTGCGTGTGTGTTTGATGCGCTGGATTTCATTAAAAGTTCCCAACCGTGTCATGAGTTGCACGCGGTAAGTAAGACTTCTGTGTTATGTTGGAAATAGGCGTGTGCATATTATATAAATGACACGAACATGTAGTGAATCATAAGTTTAACACTGTTGTATAAAGTGTTGTATGACTCGTATTCGCTCCTCACACGGTAGTAACTCCTCCTTCTTCATTTTTTAGTACGTTACCAGAAAGAATCGGTAAAGCTAATCTTTCTTTTATAAATCTGATAAAACTAAAGACTCTTCGGAGATATAAAGGATTTAATATTACTCTATAGGTACTCCAGATTAACATCAGAAATGCAGAAACATCGTGTGTTATGTTAGTTTTACTATTATCTACGTGGACTGAAATTGTTAAACCGCTCTGTCTGTTTGTGTTACCAGAGTTTTTGAGAACTCTTCAAAAATGGGAACATTTGGCTTGACCGTGAATGAATGTGTGATGATGATTAAGCACAACATTTTCACTGTCTGTATTATGCCCTTAAATCATACAACAATAATGCTGTGAGTCGTGTAAACAGGCCAGTGAGGCCACAGAGAGAATGTGTAAAGTGCATAAACAGCAATCTCTCTATTTCTCTCTCATTCTTTCTTTCTCAGGGACTCAAAGCCAGCTGAATGTAGAGCGTTCAAAGAGCCGGATGGGGACGTTTGTTGAGATTGCCCCTACAGTAGCTGAGGGCTCACAGGATGATGGGTGGGGCATTCTTTCACATCCTAAAAAACTGCCCTTACAAAACAGCACTCATGTTTAACAGCAGCAAAAGAAAATGGATAGCTTAAACACTTGAGGAATTGACCTTTGAGAAATATTTTGTCGTTCTCACATTCAAAATTTAACATGAATGTGAGGTATAAAAAGGGCAAATTTAATTCACACATACAGTACTCCCTCATTTGCCAAAAATGAATTTTCTCCTTCAATATGCCAGTCTATCTAGAGCCCGAGAGGCATTTAATTCAATTTCTATTTGGTTCCCCAATTAAAGTTACATTTCATTCTATTTTATGAGTTTACTAATTGCAGGGCTTTATTTTGATTGTCACTTTTTGTGACATTACAAGTTCACTTTAGAATACAGAGATTTTGTGGATTCTGTTGTTTCTGACAACAACGCAATGCTCTAATGTAAACAGGGCCTGAGTTTATTGTGCATCTGCATAGAGAAGAAATCTCTTTTCTGCTTAAGTACCTCTACTTAAAAAAACAAAAAAATACAAGGTGGCTACTGCTTTCCTTATAAGCTTATTGGTCTCAAACCAACAAAGAAGTTGCTGTGGATGTGGTTGTCATGGAGACTTACACCGCTACCTTTACTCATACAGTATGCGACCCTGGACCACAAATCATTCATAAGTTGCATGGGTATAGCAATAGATACATTGTATGGGTCAAAATTATCAATTTTTTAATGCCAAAAATCATTGGGATATTAAGTAAAGATCATGTTCCATGAAGATATTTTATCATTTTCGAACTGTAAATATATCAAAAATGTATTTAACTATCATTAGTGTTGCTAAGGACTTTAAATGGACAACTTTAAAGGTGATTTTCTCAATATTTCGATTTTTGGCACCTTTTGGGGTGGTTTCCCAAACAGGGATTAGTTTAAGCCAGGACTAGGCCTTAGTTTAATTAGAAAATATAACTAGTTTGATCAAACATGCCTTATTAAAAACATTACTTGTGTACATTTTGAGGCAAAACAATGGCCACTGATGTATTTTAAGACATGTCAGTGCAAGTTGTTTTCAGTTTGGGCAGCTCTTATATTTATTTTAGTCTAGGACTAGTCTAATCCCTGTCGGGAAACCGCCCCTTAGACATTTAGCAAATAGTTGTATCTTGGCCAAATATGATCATATCCTAACAAATCATATATCAATGGAAAATGTAGTTATTCAGGTTTCAGATGATGTATGTAGAAATCATACTTTTACTGTAAAAAATAATAACCATACAGTATGTTCACATAGTTAAAGGAACAGTATGTAAACTGGTACTGCAATCACACAACTGGTGGCCAATACACAACATGACAACATAATCATCAGTTGAGGGCTGCAACTCCACTTTTTAAATGACAATATCCTGGCCATACTGTACCACTGTTGTCAGTGATATAAGTATTTGAAATAAAAATGATTTCTTAATGTCTAGTGACATATCAGGGCCATTTATAATTAATTGATATAAATTTCGTACTGTTCCTTAAATATTTAATGATTCTCCTTATAACTTTTTCTAGGCCTTCTACAGATGTTCCAGATATCCTGGGCAGGCGGAAGTTCAAGTCTCCATCATCTGACCAAGACCTCTCATAATAGTTGGATCCGACATATTGTCAAGAGCAAGCAGTGTTCATATCACCATAAGTGAGACTGATCTCTGCTTACAGCTCATTACAGTATCCAGTCTAATTCCACTGTCAAATCTGACAAGGTGTCTGCTAATATTAAAACAATGCATGATGAGAGGCACGAAACTACACTGTAAAAACATCTTTGTGGTGGGAAATCTAAAATATTACTTCAATTGATATCATCTACTACATTGGATTACACCAACAAAAGTGTTTTTCAGAGTTAAATTGAGTTAAATGAGTCATTATGTTAACAACCGCATCCTAGTTGAACAGTGAAGTTTCAAACTTAAAAGGGGTCATATGATGTTGTTAAAACATTATTTTGTGTTATTTTGTGTATTTTTTTAAATGGAATGTGTTTACGCAGTTTAAGGTTCAAAAAACACATTATATTTCACAAACCGTACATTACTGTTGTTTGGTTTCTTAATACACCGCCATTCTGAAATGCGTTCTTTATGCCCTGCATTTTCATTAGATCTTACCACAAAGTCACGTAGATATGTGGGAGCGTGTTTGAATGAGGTGTTTTAGGAAGGCATGGTTAAGCCTTCACTTTTAGAAAGAATATCGCTTTACCACTTTACTGATCTTCCACTTTTAAAGACCCCCTAATATAAAAAATGCAAATGTGGAAATGTTTTTCTATCAAAAAATGAGTCGCCAGTGTGTGTGCAGAAACATCCTGTAATTATACAAATCCATCTATTCTTCTTTGTGTAATCTCCTTTAAACTGCAACAGTCACACAAAACAGGCTGTTAAGGATCCCCTATCAATGTGATGTCACATTGATTATGCCCCAACCATGACCGTTCACAGACTCCACCTTATGAGCGTGTAGTTCAACCTTCTGCCATAGACACATATTTTGATGTAATCCAAAGCACATGTTTAGGCACTTTACCCCGTACTGTGCATACGGGGAGGGGAACAGAAGCACAAAAACAGTGCTTTTTTCATTGCAGCCACAAATGGCCATGTTCAACATCGTATAATGAAAGATCTGTTGTACATTTGAGCTGAAACTTTACAGACACATTCTGGGGATACCAGAGACTATTTTGTTATTGCTGAAAACACCTAGGTTAGGGGCCCTTTAACACTCCAAAGACAAGATCGCATCATATAAAGCTCACTTAAGGCAAACGAAGGAACAAACATGAACTTTTTCACACTTTGTTCATTATGTCGTTTTTATTTGTTGTCTTTGAATTGATTTTTTACATTTTGGAGCTGCCATTTCAAATGCCTTTGTATTTGAGACCTGGTATGATGCATAAAACTCCAAACTAATTTGATTTTAACTTTTAACACAAAGTAAACATAATATTTGTGTTGATTAACATGATTACTGTATTCTTTCTCTTGCGTTTTCCTTTTTGGAGCTCCATGTAGAAAAGACTGAGACTGTGTCACGTAAGAACGCGCAGCGTGCACAGAACACAATCATTTAACATCCCACGCAGACCATCAATGACACAATAAGCCTGAATATGCAGTCTCTGTCCCTGGATGGTGACACAGAGAGGGGCTGCCTTCCGTTGCTAAGATCTCTGACGTGCGCTAACGACTGAATTATGCATCATTGTATACTCTGTGTCTCACATGACAGCACCAGAGAAAAGTTCAGCCAACTAGTACAGAAAAACAGCAATGATCCTCACCAGACAGTGAAGGAAATTCATTCAGCTTGTGCAGTTAATTAAGCTAAACACACAACATATAGACACTTTCACAAATTGTCTCGGTTACGAGTCTGGATGGAACTTAACTTCCGATCTCTGTTTGTTCAGTGGTCTGGCTATTGGCTAAACTGAACTCTGGAACAAATACGTTGTTGAAAATATAATTTGGTTTCCTAAAGATGAGGGATGACGACGATCATGGATCACCGCTATGTAAAGGGAGGTTTGGCAGATGATCTGTAGTTAACATTGTATAAAATTTGTTTTGCTTGTTATCAGAAATAAACTCCTCTAAAAGGACTCAATTGTTATTGATATTTGCAAAGTTTACTGAAATTTACGTTTGTTCCACGAAAGCAACTTGTTTATGTTGTTACTGCTATAATGTACCTAAAGCTGCATGACTGAAGTACACTAACAGGATCATTGGTTGTACTGTAGCTCCTTAATGTTCACCCATTTATTCAGACAAAACACCACATATAATAACCTAACTCTTAAAACAAATTAACTTTTGTTTCCCTTTATTAAAGGGACATTCCACTTTTTTTGAAAATATGCCAATTTTCCAGCTCCCCCAGAGTTAAACATTTGATTTTTTGCCGTTTTGGAATCCATTCAGCTGATCTGTGTGTAATATCACTACGCCTGTGCAGCCATGTTACAGCAGCAAAGTCCTTGATTATTATGCCAGAATCAGAGTAGAGTTCCTAGCCATATCTGCCAAGAAAATTGCAACTTTTTATTTTCCGTTGGTCTTAGTACACGATATAACTGCAAATATCAAAACTATTTGGTTATTTTTTTGTGCGATGCTAATGGTCTAATCAGATTCAATGAATTGTGCTAAGCTATGCTAAAAGTGCTAGCGCCAGACCCGGAGATCAGCTGAATGGATTCCAAAACGGTAAGAATCAAATGTTTAACTCTAGGGGAGCTGGAAAATGACCATATTTTCAAAAAAAGTGGAATGTCCCTTTAAAAAAAATTCTATTACACTTCAAACAATTTAGCTGTGGTATTTTGCACTTCCAGTGATACTGACTTCTTTGTATGAGTTGCTGGAATTAACAATATTATTCTCAAATTTAAATTGAAGTATCTGCTAAATGAATAATTGTTAATTTAAGATACTTTTTTACTTCCAAAACAGTGGATACTTACTATTTACAGAAATAAAGCAGAATGAGTAAAACATTAAAAACTCTAATAGATGACACTCACTGGCAACTGTGGTATGTAAGTGGAAATTTTGTTTCTTGCAAGGCTAGACACTTGCCATGGTTTCCACCAACATAGCAAATAGTTATATCCATTACATTTCCTGCAACTGCTGTAAAATCCTAATAATGTAATGTGGGGTAGTCAAGGTGGCAGTGGTAGTCAATGATGCCAAGTTATCATCATTGTATCAAACTACTGTGGTGTGGCGGAAATTGTGGTTACCATGGTAACAGTAAAGGTTTATACTGTTAATATCCACGTAGAGTGCTGGTTTGGCCCTTATCAGATAGTAGCCTTCAGCACTAGGAGCTGTCCACACACTCCACAGACACAGCAGTTATAATGAGAGCCCCTCCTCCCTACAGTACACAATTGCTGAACCCATGCCCACATTAACAGACAACCCAATTCCCATCCAGATCATGAACACTGTGTTTAACTGCACCTTCAGTACTTATCTACACGATACAGGCTTCCGTGCAACCTGTTACAGCGAACGCGCGCGCGTTTTCAACACCAAGAGACAGTGACGCGCCACGCCTACTCATCTAATATCACTACGACGAAAGCTCATTATCTTTCTTCGTTTCAATTTCTCTTGGACTACATTTCTTTCTCGGGATTTGCGTGGACCACTACTGACGACCTAAATTGAGTGACAGGAGTGTTTTGCCAAAACGCGAAGTAAAGCGATGACTCGTGCAACGGTGGACGATGACGGAACCTGTGTAAAAGACGCCGTACCTTCTCATTGTGTGGCGTTTATTAACATGGAGCTTCATGTTTAACGGACACGACGCTTTTTATACGTAACGGGAGATCTTCATCATCAACCCGGTGTCATTTCTAAGCGGTCGACTAAACGGTAAGACTCGCTTAGAAAGACCCGCTGACGATCTTTATAAATCACTGCATGTCTATTACACCTTCATTAGGTAGACTGACTTAATCATCATAGCTCACAAAATCATGTCAATCTTGTGTGTTTTTAATGCTCATTTACCAAATTTATATTTGGTAGAGGTGAAAGCAGCTGTACAATAATACCATCATGTTTTTCCGAAGATTTGGTGGTAAAAGATTTGCTTTCTAAGTTTCTGCAGTCATTGCTTTTCAGTGATGTGAATGGGTTCTTCGCAGCAATTTTAAGGTTCCTAAAATGTTCTTTGTCAGGCTGTACAGTTTCATAAAGAACCATTAACTTCCACAGAACCTTTATGTTGCACAAAAGGTGTTTTGTAATGTAACAAGGTTCTACAGACTAAAGATAAGTAAAAAATAGTTCAGTTAGGAGCCTTTGACTTAAAAGGTTCTTTGGAAGACCCAAAATAGTTTTAACACGTCAATTCTGCACGTAAAATAAGAGTTTTTGGTTCCCAAAAGGAGCTGTTTCTTATTTTTTCCACCACAAAGAACGTTTTATGCAACAAAAATGTGCCGTGGTTGTTAAAGGTACCATACAGACTGAGAAGAACATTTTAGGAACCATTATTTTTTAAGTTTTGTTCATTATGGGCTGAAATAGAAAGCTTCACTGGAGTTAGCAAATAAGGGCAAATGGTTGAAAACTCATCCATTCTCTGTCATGCTTGTTTAGTAGGTAATAAGCCATTGATAGTTTGGTGAATAATGAAAATTACCCCATGATTTACTCACCCTGAAACCATCAAAGATACATATGTCCATCATCTTTTCGACAAAACTTTTTATTTTTTTAGTTATTTTTAGTTATTTTAGAAAATGTCCTTGCTCCTCCAAGCTTTATAATGGTGGAAAACAGGGTCCATGACTTTTTAAGCCCAAAAAAGTGCATCCATCTTTCGCTGAAGTAATCCACACGGCTCCAGGGGGTTAATAACCCCTTCTGAGGGTAATCATTATCAATGTAATTTTATGAGAAATATCCATATTTAAAACTTTATAAACTGTAATGAATAGCCTCCGGTGGCAGCTAATGCACATTCACCAGTGAGTATTAGCATAGGACGTAGCGTACGATGCGTAGTGACGACTGGGGAGGCACAGAGGAGACACAAAAATAAAATGTCAGTCACAAATAAGAAGCCTAAACCAAATATTTTAAAGAAAATTGCATAGGATTCGATATAAATAAGACAAGAGGACATTGAGGTAATCCTATCTGTAGCATAAGCAACTCACAACGCACGGTTCTCGTGAGAGTCTATTCTCACCGGATCTCACGCATCATATGCTACGCTACTCTCTCGCATCGATTACCCTCAGAAGGCCTTTATTAACTCCCTGCTGAGTGTGGATTACTTCTGGGATGGATGTACTTTTTTGGGCTTGAAAGTCGTGGTCCCTGTTTAAAGCTTAGATAAGCCATGGACATTTTCTAAAATAACTCAAATTGTGTTTGTCTGAAATATAATGGACATATGTATCTCCGATGGCTTGAGTGTGAGTAAATCAGGGGGTCATTTTAATCAGGGCTTTGAACCAGATTTTTTTTCCCCAATTGGTTCGTTCCGAACAGAAACAGTATTTTAATGTTTCCGGTTCAACCCTAAAATTTATGTTCCTGAACCGGTTAGAACAAAAAATAAAGTTCCCAAACCGGTTAATTACGTTCCATGTCAACTGTGGGACATACAAATAAGTAGGCTGATCATTAAGACATTAAAGATAACATTATTAGTCTACATAATTTTCCTTACGTCTCTATCTTGTCATCAAACATTAAAAATGGCTACATTATATAAGCGGCATAACTGTAATTCTGACATGCCTACATTTGTTTCAGCATTATACATGACTTAAGACATGGAAAATTTCTGCCATGTCGCTCCACATAAAGTGAAAATTATGTTTTTATTCAACAAATGTATTGTAATGGACTACAGTATGAGACACAGTAGCGCAACTCTCTCTCAAGTTTATACATCAAAAGGTCTGATCTTTGAAGGGCATAGGGATAATCACGTTTGATTGGAGTTGGACCGGACACATTCAACCACATGTGCAATTGTGCAAAAGTTTCTGGTTTTCGTTTTCGTTACGTAAACCGGTTCAAAGCCTTGATTTAAATTTTTGCAAAACTACCCCTTTAAAGTCTACATTTAAAATGTTAGACCTTTTAGTATGAATATGTTAGCCCTGTATATGTATTAACCCTGGAGAACCCAAGAAGATTTTGGGTAGCAGAAATTAACATTGGCCAAATTTGACCCCGTGGGTTCTCCAGGGTTAACTACTGTGCTCCAAAACATTGACCAAAATCCACATGAGATAAAAGCATTCTCTCACCTCTGCCAATACAAATCAAAAATGTTTATGACATTATATTCTGAACTTTTATTTCAACAAAGCTGCATGTTTCTAACCAACTTCAGTGGATTTTTAAATTCTATCATTTTAATTCTTCACTGCAGGTAACTTTCCTGTTGAGTGTGAAGCGAGCACTCATGAAGACGCAATGCTTGTCTTCTTCAGTTTGCTGATAAGGACACAGCAGGTGTAAGTGGAGTCGCGAGACCACGCCATGGTCAATATGGTTTGCAGTGAGCAGAGTTCTGGCACGTCGGTGCCCAAAAAGGACACCCAGAGTCGCAAAAAGAGGAAGTCCCGTCCGCAGGGTCTGCCTTCTCCGGCCCTCTGCTGTGCATGTGGATTGTGCATTATGTTGGCAGGCATCAACATCACCTTAGTGGGCGCCTTCGCTTTTAGCACACTCGTGCCCTCAAGCAATCCTCCAATTATCATCGGACCTATACTTCTGGTGGTGGCGTTCTCCTTCTTCGGGGCGTGTTGTATCTGCAGTCGATTGCCTCCTCCTCAGAGCTCTCGTCGGGCCAAGGGAGGTGGCGGTTTGGGGTTTATGGGCAGAGGCGGAGGGGGGTTGGGTGGAGGTGCAGCATTTGAGATCGAAACCAGCGAGCACACGATGCAAGACACTACAGCTGTGCAGCTGAGCCCCACTAACTCCCCCTGCTCCTCTCGTGCCTCCAGCCCAGAGAGAGAGGCTCCGGCCACTGCCGCCAATGCAACGGTTCCTGCCCCCGAGTATGTTCCTCCAAGATCCTGCAAGCTGTTCACTATGGAGGCCAATGGACCCAACTCAACTTCGGCAGCCTTCTCTGCTTCTACAGGAGGTGGAGGGGCTGTCCGACTGACCTTACCATCGGACTCTACTGGCACTTAAATTGCCAGTTTAAGTTGCTCTCTGGAGAAGAGCTGGTATTACATTATGTAAATATGTTTTCTGATGAGAAGAGTTCATTTGATTATCTCAGATTGCCATGGGGTGCAATAACATTGAAATGGGTTGGCTTTTGTGAAGGCCATGGCAAATGTATCTTAGTATTGACTGCGGTTTGAGATAAGAGTATGAAGAGGTTGTCTTGTGCTTACGCACTGAAAGAGGGACAGATTTGAAGAGTGAATCACTGTGGCGTGCTCCACATATTCATACAGTGCCACTGTTACTCAGAGCATTCACAGTTACTGCTCTCCAAAGAGACAGAATCAGCTGTTGTGTAAAAATGGCTTTGGAGATGAGCCTAAGAAATCTCAATTACACTGAGCATTAATGTGTTTTAGTCCAAAAACATTTATTGGCTAGATGTTGTATATATACGTCTTGTTTATCGTTTCAATGCTAAAATACGTTTAGCTGCAATCGTCTGTTTTTTGACTTTTCATGGCCAACGCTTTGGATTTTGTTTTATTTTTGAAAGCTCAAATAAACCGTGACACTGTGTAAAAGCTCTGCCAATTTCAATTTTTTTCACATGACTCTCGCAGATGAGGTTGCTAAGCAGTGCCATAGTTGTTTGACTTCAATGAAGCACAGAATAAAGCCAATTCAATTTCCACATGAAAATAACGCATTATGTTATGATTTGCCTCGCACTGTGTGGCAAAAACACTTTTTTTAACTAATGCGCATATGAGCATATAAGCATATCTGAGTTTGTGGGCTGCACATTTGTTTATTGTTCCTGTAGCTTAACTGGTTGAGCAATGCATAATGTTGTGGGTTCAACTCCCAGGGAACAGATAAACTGATAAAATGTTGCTTTGGATGAAAGCGTCTGCCAATGATTTGTTGAGAGTTGCGACATTAATGAGCTAACAGACCATTTATCTCTAAAGAACCTGCAAGCCTTTAATCTTTATTTTACACTGTGGTTTGTTTTATAATGCTGCCATGTAAACCAGTATAATTTTCAATGGACGTTTCACCCCAATATCTCTGTTTTGTTGTCTGCATGTCGTATTCTTGTGATAATATCGTAGATTACGGTTCAATATTCTTAGCCAAACTCTCTTTTTCTTTCTGTCTTTGAATGTCCTTTACCCTTTTAAAGCAAGAGCCAGTATTGTTCTCAAACATGCCCTCCATCACTGACTCATGCAGATGGTTCGGGACAAACAGTGAAACTATTTTCCTAATGTTGATTCTATCAGATAGGTCAGCTTACAGCAGCAGCCCCTACAAAAGTAGGACATCATCCAATTACATTATACTATTGCAACAAAAACAAATAATTTTAAATTATTTTGAGAAAATCACTTCTGTTATCATTTTCATCATCTAAGAACTAGCAGTAAGGGCTTGATATGATATAGTTTAATGATGTAATTCTGTATTTAGTGTTTTCTTTTATCATTCTGTCACTGTTGTAATTTCTTTCTTTGTACCTTTATCTGTGTAATGCAGTGTTGTATATTTATTATACCTAATGGCCATATGGGTCAGTGTTTGGACAATACGCAACATGAACTGCATGCTTACAAACAATGCTCTGTTGCCACGGAAAAAAAGATGTGATTGTTTGTTACCCATTCAAGAGAGCTTTCCATGTACTGTATGAAGATTTTGGACAACTGACCCTGGAAACCCTATGTTCTTACCATAAACATTACAGTTATTTTTACATAATGCTAATTGACTGATTATATCCATTTATGTTTGTATGCTGCTATTTGGCATCTACATCTGAATTGAATACTGCCTTAATGACTGTGATCTCAGGATCAAACCTGTGAGGGCTACAAAAATGTCCAGTGAGAACATTTGGTCATGTTGTATTGTACTTATAAAGATGTTGTACTGTTTATTTATTTTTGTTCTCTATGCGTATTTAAGTGTTTTTAAATGGACAGAGGAGGAATGAAATTCATGATGATAAGGTTTAATAAAAACATCATTATTGTTACTATGACAATAAGGATCAGACACTATTTTTGTCAATAGATTAAAATTTTTTTAATTATGGAATAATTGACGATGGGCCGTTGAATTATGAGAAAATAATGCACACAGAGTCAATTATTCTGCTTATACCACGGTTAACAAAAACATTGCTCTGGTGTCTATTTTTAAGACATTTGACAAAGGTGTGCAGTTTACAGAAAAATAATCAACACCCATAGAATATTTCACAGCCAATCAGAATAAAGCATTCAACAGGCCCGTGGTATAAATTCAAAATAATATTGAGTAAACAAAAATATAAACTTATAGATAACTGCCTTATTATCCTAAAATAATTATATCATAAAATAATTAAAATTCATGGATTAAAGTCAATGGATTTAAAATATTATTAGGGAAAGTAAATAAAAATTCTGCTTTTGGGTAAACAATCTCATCATGTATATGCATTTTGTAATGGATTATAGTGCATGCTATTTTAGGAAGCCACCATTCTTTTTTTATACAAAGGGGTATACAGGGGTCTCTCTTTCTGCAAAGAGCCACATAACTGCAAACTAAAGCCTTATAATATATTAAGATTAAAACTGACTACTTTTCAGTCACAAAATAAAATTGGTAAGACTTAAACAGTATAATGTAAAATCTCAAAATACATTGCCCATTAAATAACGCAAACATTTGTAATAATGCTAAAACATTGGATAAATCAAGTCTAAATAAATGAAAGTGACATAAAATAAAGTAGAAGTGTTATTACTGCTGTATTCTGTGGAGTAATGGGATTACAGCGCTCCCAACAGGCGTTTATAATATTGCAGGTCTTGAAGGGTAACTAATAATAAAAAAATAAAATAAATGTACTGTTCTCACAACTTTATATAATTATAAACTAGTTAGTGGGATACTAATGATACACTATAGATTATCTATGTGCATCAGCTCAGCTCCTTTAGGTTTAACCTCTCCAGCATTTTTTCTGGTAGTGACGTGTTTTTGTCACTAGATGGCGTGAACCACACATTTATTAAGCATTCATCTGAAATTACATAATGTTTGGTCTTGACTGGATTCTTTCAGTTTAAATCAGTTTAATTCTACTCAGTAGTAAGGCATTTTATTATCTTCTACATTAAGAAAAGTAAAGATTATGTCTCATGAAAATGATATTTAGAATAGATTTAACAGTTAAACTGAAGTTCTTCAAAAGTACAGTTCATTAAATATATTATAGTAATATATTATTACTTATCAACATATTAAACTATATCAATTTTCAGGGATTATACTATACTGCATTTTACTTCCCTATAGGTTTGACAAATCTGAATCCTGAATACACAAATAGAAAATGTTTGAATGAAAAACAAAAAGGTGAAAACTAGTGAAATTTAGTTAGAAACTAAAACATTGACATTTTATGTTAGGCATAACTAAAAGCATTTTTGGAAGTTGTGTCAGATTAGGTCTAAGGATAGTTTAAATCCCAGTCTAAGGACGATCAGTAAAAAAATCTAACAATTTGTTAATCAGTACAAACTATACTAGACCTCTAGACTTTCAGGCAAGCAAGGATTTTTACCATGCCAATTGTAACAGCTAAACAGACACATGAAAAAACATGAATCAACATCCTTTATCTCTGTCAGAGAGTGTTTAGATAAAAAAATCTCTGTAAGTAAACCTACATATCTTTGCCCAGAATACATGAAAGGTATTTTAATTTCATTTTAATTTAAAGATTACCCTTACATCACTATTTGTTTACCCTGACCCATTGTATTACCTTATGATGTAATAAAGTACTCACTCTTTTAGTGTCAAATGATTTAATCAAAGCACAAATACTGTTTTTTTTTCAGTCTAAGTGCCGTTGTATAAGAGCTCATCTGACAATGCTTTAGTTTTTGCATGCACTGCAGCTGAGTGAATTTGACTAGAGTGCTTATCTTCAACACTTCAAAGAAAAGACCGATTCTTATTTCAGCTGTCCTCAGACACCAGGCTAAGTTACAGAGTCACACAGAGTCAGTTAGATATACTGGGACACTTTAAGTTCCTGTGACTGGGCGAATTCTCTAAAAAACTGTGGGTTTTTGTGGTCTGTCCAAATCTGACCCTGTCTGTGAAAATCTGTGATTTCCTGTTAGATAAAATCATGCTATAATATAATGCAAAGAACATTCAGTGAAAAATAACCTTGATATCTTTAATACTCAATACTCAGTTAGATCATCAAAATTAAAAAGAATTCAAAGATAGAAATAAAACTTTGATGCTCCTACTATTACTTTAGCCTGGATTTCACAGAGAGGGTCCCAAATAATCCCTTAGTCAATATTAATAAAAGAGCACAATACACAGCATGATCTCTTTTCAGAATTTGTTCATGCGCTGATCCAGATGTTCGCCCCTTGTCAGGGTTATTGTTTTATTGCACCACATTTAATAAGCAAAAATATGATTGATCACATGACTATCCATGGCTACCATCACTGTACAATGAGTTACTGTTAGAGAAGACACCAGGTTTCACGGTAAACTGTGCTGGTGAAACGCAGCTTTGTGATGTGGTTGGGTTGTGGAATGCAGAGGTCAACATGAAGGCCACTGTCCTGGCCGGCAATGAATAAGCATTTTTTTAAAGAGAAAATATTTTATGTATCATTTTGTATATTTATTCAGGTTATTGTATAGCTTTTGAAAGCAGTTGGCATATATGCACAATCACTTAAGAGTAAAAAGTGAGTCAGCAGAGTCTGCATAACACATCACGATTGTATGCATCAGTATTAATCAATAAATAATATTGTGACCTTGCACATTTTAATATGTTGTTATATATTGGGGATGCAGCAGGCTGAGGTGTGGAATGAGACTAAATGGATGGATACTATGTCAATACTAAGACTTTTGCACACTCATTTCATGCAATAATTTCTAAATTAAGTGGTTGTTAAAAGCTCCCTCCCTAAATGCAAACGCACTGTGTGACGGTATGGCGTGATTCGCATGCATCAAATCCTCTTGCTCTGCTGGGGGACAAACAGGGTCCTCAGCCCTCTCGATCCGCTCAGAACCGGACCATGGCGGATGCTAGGGTGTGCATTGTGTGTATAATCTGCTTGTGTGTAAGCAATGTTTTTCGTCTTCCCAGCTTGAATGAGTCAGGGAGGGGAGAGAGAGAGAGAGAAAGAGAGAGAGAGAGAGAGAGAGAGAGAGAGAGAGAGAGAGAGAGAGAGAGATAGAGAGAGAGAGAGAGAGAGAGAGAGAGAGAGAGAGAGAGAGAGAGAGAGAGAGAGAGAGAGAGTGAGAGTAATCAAGCAGAAGAGATTAAGAAAAGACGAGAGGAAGGAGACCTATGCAAGCCGACAGCTGTTATGTAACTGTGGTCAACTGAACCCAGTTATAGAGAGCATACTGGGAAAAACCAGAGGAGAGCTCTCACATGAGAGCAATCACAGGAAACAAGGGCACCTGATGGCTTTGGAAAATAATGGACTCCTTATCAGTGTCGTCCTGTTGGTTTAGGTTTAAAGTAGATCTAGCTCTATCAGCCTTACATCTTACTCATATAGCCTAATACTGCAATATGCCAACGTTTGCGTGCATACATATATAAAAAAATATAATAATCAACACTGTAAATTTGTGCATCTACATGGCACTAACCTACAGAGATGGTTTAGGTTATGCAACTGGCACGCTGCAATTTGATACAGAAGTGTTTGCCAAAGTTATGCAACAATTTGTAGGTGCAGGTATGTTCCCCTGACTGTTCCAGAAATCACAGTTCACAACCTTCTGTTGCTGGGAAACGCTATGATGGGTGGTGATGAGGGGAATTTAAAGTGTCAAATAAGGATGTTTTTGCTCATCCAAGCCACAAGGAATATAAATTAGCCTAAACAAAGAATAACTAACAACACTGACCTCCCTTCATTCGATAGTAAGCGCAAGTTTTACAAATCATCCTTTGCCGTTGCGTAAGCGTCTTCTCCGAGACCCTCAACAGGAATCAATAGGAATCAGCGCATGCGCAAAGACCACAAGAAAACCCCCTGATGTGACTGCACACTTTTTGTGCATACAAAGTGTTTGACTCAGAGATTGTTGCCTGGGATTCATTTCAGTTCTGTGAAATGATGTTTTTTATATGTTGGGAAAAACGACATTGATTTTTTTTGTCTTTTTTGGCTGTTTACTGCACGTTATTTAAACAGATCGATAGGAGGTGCAACCAAAAATAGAATCAGTAATGTCGTGTTATCGCTTTTGTAAGTACATTTGGAATATGTCCAGTAACACGTGAACTTTTTAAGCTATGTTATTTGCTTGAACTCCGTTTCCTTGGAGTTCAAAATATTGATTTAAAACATCCAAAGCGTACATGAAATGTTTGATTTGTCAGCTAAATTAAAACTCGACAAATTTAATAAAGCATTAGCGCATCATTCACCACGACAGTTTGGCAGATATCTGAAATTGGATGGTAAACAAGCTGCATTACTACTAATCACCAATAGAGGGCTTTACCATGGCACAATTAGATCCAATTCATATGTAAAGGTGATTATGGGTCTTTTTTCTATAAATATGCAGTCAGTCAGCAATCACAATTCAAACCATACACTATGCATAGTTAATAATACAAAATACTTGTTTATTGCTTTGCTTTTATCCAAAACATCTTACAGTGCATTTACAGTAAAACATTCGTGTCAGCGTTTCTATTTAACTAGTTTGCTGTAATGCGTGTGTTCTCCTCTGGTTATCGAGTATTTCCTAGACTGGTCTGTCTTTGCACAAGAGGCCAAAGTTCCTAAATTCACCTGCCTGTCTAGCACTTCCTCCAATTGCTCAGCAGTAAATGCTAAATAGCTCGCAACAAGCCTATAATAGCCTCCATTAGTTTATCAAGATGGGTTATGCAACAGGTTTGTATGTGGGCCACTCAAATTAATGATCTGTAATAAAATATCAGTGAAAGGAGCACAGATCAAACAATGTGGAGTGTATATTACTTTTCCTTGAGGACTGAATGCACGCCACTTTGACTGAGACAAACCAAATGCTGGTTAACTGGTGCGCCTCTTTGCCGTAGCAGAACTGAGCATGCAGAGGCTGCCATGTCTCCATTCATTACAACAGGATACCATCATCTCCCGGCCTCTTTTCTTTTCTAAAGGATCACTCAGGACGAAATAAAAGCGGGATGCTTTACACCTAAATTACTTTCCCACACTGCTCCCCCAAAAACAAGCCCAGTGCTGTGACAAGGAGGGGAGAGGACCTTGTCTAATAAGACTAAAGAATACTGAGTCCAGTGTCTGACCAGCTCGGCCATCAGCTGCCCTTGCCAAGAGGGGGAATAATCACGCCTTTATGTGGACGGAGACCTCCAGGGACAGCTTTCTCATTATGTGCCCCCCTTGTGTCCCCATGGTGGTGGACTCTCTGAGCCTTCTCGGGCAGCAGTAGTCACACTGGTCCTCCAATCGTTGGTTCTGATCTGCATCCCCCTGAAAGCGGATTGTTCAAGCCATTAAGTAAATGTACTGGGTGAAAACACAGGCAACACAAACAGCCTGTTTTCACTTGGCACATAATTCTTCGCTGAGAGTCTTTTACAAGACCACAAGTTTTAGAGGCCTTTGGGATGGTCAAGCCTGTTCCGGCCCTCCCGGAGAGAAATGCTTTAAAGAGATGTGATTTATGTGTGCAGCTATTGAGAGTTAAACTCTTGACGCCTCCTTGTGACTGGGTCACAGGAGGGATGCTGGCTTATAAAATGTTTCATTCAAAAAATGGAGGGGACAACATTTTACTGACCAAAAAAGCACACTGCTCAAAAGGATTTATGAAAATCCCTTAAATATTCTCTGAAGACAAGAGTTTGTGGAAGATTTGACAAAAACATGTGTGACATAACATAGGAAGATTTTCATCTGTCTCAAAAATGTAAATAGCACATTGACAAAAGGGTCAAAGGGGAACAGCTCTTTTCTTGTTGTAAATCTCCTTTTTGCTTGTTGCTAAGAACTCATATATGCTTAAAGGGACATTCCACTTTTTTTGAAAATATGCTAATTTTCCAGCTCCCCTAGAGTTAAACATTTGTTTCTTACCGTTTTGAAATCCATTCAGCTGATCTTTGAGTCTGCCGCTACCACTTTTAGCATAGCTTAGCATAATCCATTGAATCTGATTAGACCATTAGCATCGCCCTCAAAAATAACCAAAAAGTTTTGATATTTTTCCTATTTAAGACTTGACTCTTCTGTAGTTACATCGTGTACTAATGCAGACGGAAAAATTAAAAGTTGTGATTTTCTAGGCAGATATGGCTAGGAACTATACTCTCATTCTGGCGTAATTATCAAGGACTTTGTTGCTGTACCATGGCTGCGGCAGGCCCAATGATATTATGCAGCAGCCAAAAATAGTCCCCTTAGTAGCTTTAAATAACAGGGGACTTTACAGGCACTATGTAATATCACTACGCCTGCTGCAGCCATGTTACTGCAGCAGAGTCCTTGATTGTTGCGCCGGAATGAGAGTGTAGTTCCTGGCCATATCTGCTTAGAAAAATCGCAACTTTTATTTTTCTGTCGGTCTTAGTACTCGATGTAACTACAGAAGAGTCAAGTTTTAAATAGGAAAAATATCGAAACTCTTTGGTTATTTTTAAGCGCGACGATAATGGTCTCATCAGATTCAATGGATTATGCTAGGCTATGCTAACAGTGGTAGCGCCAGACTCAGAGATTAGCTGAATAGATTCCAAAACGGTAAGAATCAAATGATTAACTCTAAGTGAGCTGGAAAACAAGCTTATTTTCCCTTTAAAAAGAAAACCGTTTTCTTTGACTTTCAACATAACTTTATTGGGTTTCAATTTGGCTACACATAAATGCTATTCAGACGTGTCTTATGTTACCCATTTTATAATAATGCTATGCAATTTATGTTCTCACAGATATAAAATTATTTCTTGTTGTAATCACTAGACATAGAGTAGACTTTTACAAGGACATAATTGTTCTTACTGGATGCAATTGTTGTTGTTATTATTCACACTTATTATTAATGCTGTATTATTTGTTAGCATAGCACATACCCATACATGTTGTGTCTGTGCATGATGTCTGTCTACAGAAGTAAAAAACGGCTTTTCTGAAAATCACACTGTGTAGCTCTTAATAGCAATGTAACCTTACTGTTGCTAAGCAACAGAACATGCACTAATTTAACACAGAACTAAGCAATGTACTACAGATTTTTAAAAGCATAAATGCATAATATTTACAAAATAAAGAGGCATGCACTATACAGACCTGTAATGTTACCTATAGACAAAACAGGTGACAATGTTACCAAACCTGTTCTTTTTCCTCTTGTGTTGAAAAATACTGCAAGTAATTAAAGAGATCAAATGAAAAACCCTAAGTTAATCATGCAAAAATGTACAATCATCAAATTACAAAATTATAACGAAACCCCACCTCTAGCCCCAACGTTACAGGGGTTAAGGCAAGTTGTACAAAAATGTACAAATGTGGTCGTACGAATTAATACAAATTAGCCAACTAAACAACATGGTTTTGCAAGTCAATTCAACCTATTTTCAGTTTTGGCTTGTGAAAATATATGACTTAAAAAATCAAGTAGAAATAATTTAACTTCATTTTATAAGTCAAAGTAACTTAAAAATATAAGTTGATTTGACAAAAATGTTTCTTTCTTGTAAATGGGCATTTTTTAGACTCTTAATGGATTCTGCCAACAAAGCAGTATTTCTGAATGGCCAGGATTAAGCGGATTTTAAGTTAAAGTATTGCGAATGTATGTTGCGAGGGCATTGGGTTCATATCATTATCTTATTTTTTATGGAGGTGGCGTTAAGCTGATTCTGTGTCTGAGGAATCTAATTGTATAAGGAAAGTTATGAAACTGAACTGTCCTTTCTCATTTTGAATATTTCATGAATGGAGATCATATTCATTTACTCAAATTGTGCTTATTGTACATCAGATAAGACTCCAGTATTCTTCTTTGTTGAATGAATAACTAAAGTTCCAGGTTTACAGTGCAGATAAAAAAAACAATACCTGAGACACCCCTGCCTAAATAACACAGATCTGGTTCATATACCTCACGAGATTTCTAGGAAGTCTCTTGTGCAACAAAACGAGTTCACATAGACTTTGTAGGATCAGTTTTATAAAGCAGCAGTGTTTAGCGCTCACAAAAGCCTTTCATATAAAGTTTCCTGAGAGATGGCGTGATGTTATGGGGTGTTACTCCGTCCTGTCGCTTTAAGCACTGGCTGTGAGTTCTTAATCCTTTCACCGATCTACTTACCTCCATTTTCTATTGGGCTGAGAAAATAAAGTTGTGAAACCACAATAAGATCATGTTTAAATCCTTTGTAAACCTAAACTGTGGTGTAAGATTTGTTGTGTGTACAGTACATTGTTACTTGACAAGTTAATCAAGGGATTTGTGATATGCTGCAAGTGTTTCGTATAAATTTAATTGACATATTCAGATTTGTGTTATTATGACATACTGTTTAAACAATAGTGACAAAAACAATGCACTCTTTTACACAAATTTACACAATTTAATAATTTTCTTACACCTAATAATGTGATATTTTTTACTTTAGGTAAGAAGATAATATTGTACAAAACTTCATGTAAATCCTATTAATCAAATACAATTTATAGATATCTGTATGTGATCAGGTTACTGAATCACCATGAAGACTACACTGTCAGAAAAAATGGGTAATTACTTTTAAGGCCCTAAAATGTATCATTTAGGTTGAGGGTACTACTGTACTGTATGTGTTACAACACTTGACAAATTTCAATTGATAAAGCATTCAATGTTTGTCTTTTTCCTGTTTAGAAAGGCATTGCCATACATAATTAATCTGTTATCTCTACAAGTTAATCAAGGGATTTGAACAGCTCGATGCATGATTTTTTTAAGAAAAGAGGCTTACAAATCCTATATATATTTATTACTGGTTGAACTCTGCAACCTCGCACCACAAAGCTGGGCTGGATTGCTCTTGTCTAATCTATACCTGACTTGGAAGCATTCCCATACAGTTTAATAAGTTCAGTGTAAAAACGGATTATACTATTCACAGGTTGAGACCTGCTTTAGAAACAACTGCCCTGCACATTTAAATCCTACATGTATTTGTTTTTAAACAGAGCACCTGATTCAAGACAAGAGCAGTACAAATATATGTCAGTACCAAAGAATTAGGGAATTAGTGTTTTAAATGTGTTATAAGTACTGTAAAAAAACTTGATTTGAACACAGTCAACGATCACACTTTAAATAAAATTATGTTTACAACAATGGCATCAGCTGCTTCTCAGTTTAATGTTTAACAATTTACAGTTTCAGAATGACTTTATTTTAACATCTGTTGTGTCCTGGAACATCACATTGTAAAATGGGGGTAAATAAGGTTTCCTTACACACTTGTAAAATAAAGCATCAACATTTTATTTATTTGATTGGGAACATTCAAAAAGATAAAGGTTACACACAGCTTAAAGTGAATTTAAAAATTAAGCTTTTATTTGTGTATATTTTTTATGGAATATTTTGATAATACTGCAATAAATATTACACAACACCCATACTCTAACCTCATTATATTTTCTCAGCACTTTCCCCTGTCAATCAAAATGAATGCTTGTCAGTTAACGGTTTGGTGTTACTGTAGCTTTACAAAAACATTTATAACAGGTATAAGATCACTAAACATGCTTCAATAAAACAGCACACATCTTAAAGGAATAGTCAATTTTCTTAAAAGAAAAATCCAGATAATTTACTCACCACCATGTCATCCAAAATGTTGATGTCTTTCTTTGTTTAGTCGAGAAGAAATTATGTTTTTTGAGAAAAACATTGCAGGATTTTTCTCATTTTAATGGACTTTAATGGACACCAACACTTAACACTTAACTCAACACGTAACAGTTTTTTTCAACGGAGTTTCAAAAGACTATAAACGATCCCAAACGAGGCATAAGGGTCTTATCTAGTGAAAGGTATTGTCATTTTTGACAATAAAATTAACAAATATACACTTAACACTTAACTCAACACGTAACAGTTTTTTTCAACGGAGTTTCAAAAGACTATAAACGATCCCAAACGAGGCATAAGGGTCTTATCTAGCGAAACGATTGTAATTTTTGACAATAAAAATAACAAATATACACTTTTAAACCACAATTTCTCGTCTATCTCAGGTCCTGAAAGCGTCAGCGTGACCTCACGCAACACGTCATGACGTCAAGAGGTCACAGAGGACGAACGCGAAACTCCGCCCCAGTGTTTACAAGTGTGTTGAAAGAGGACCGTCAATTGATACTAATTAATGTCTTTGTGTCAGTTTATTGTTTACAATGGTACGCAAATGTGCGTTTTATATATGTAACACGTGACCTCCCTACGTCACTACGCATTTACATTAGGTCGCGCTGGACCGGACCTAGATTAAAAGTTGTGCTTTAAAAGTGCATATTTTTTGTTTTTCTTGTCGGGGGTGGCGGTCGTTTCGCTAGATGGGACCCTAGTGCCTCGTTTGGGATCGTTTATAGTCCTTTGAAACTTTGAGACTAAGTGTTGGTGTCCATTAAAGTCCATTAGGGTTAGAAAAATCCTGCAATGTTTTCCTCAAAAAACATAATTTCTTCTCGACTGAACAAAGAAAGACATCAAAACGTTGGACGACACGGTGGTGAGTACATTTTCTGGATTTTTCTTTTAAGAAAATGGACTATTCCTTTAATTTTCAAATTTGCATGTATAACTTGATTTTGCACTTGTCTTCTTGGCACAGCACAAGTGAATGCAGCAGGACATCCAGTGATTCGAGTGTAATGCACCCTTTGAAACTTTTAGGGGCCTTGCACAAACTGAGCCTTATATGAATAAACAAGCACCATCTTACGTAACAGAGACAATGTTGCAAGGACTAATTAATATAGCACAACACTAAAAGGCATTTCATGGTGTCGCATTCAGGATCGAAATCTTATCTTACCCCATTGCCAGATTTTTTTGCTTGTTGTATGCACAAAATCACTTAAATTTCAAACATTAACATTACATTTTTTTTTAAGAATTTTTAGTTATTTTTACTAAAAACAAGACAAAAATACTAAGATTTTTTTCTTGAAAATAATTTTTTGCAATGTGAAAGTTGGGTCCATGTTTTTATCAAATCATGGGCTTCATCATATGAATTGAATACATGTTCAATAATCGAAGAAAACTACTATTTTATCTCATTATAATCTATTCACGAGGACAATAACATTTGCACTAACACTATACATTCTAGTCCATATATTATTATTTAATATATTAAATCTTTCACATTAAGCTGCTTTGATAGTGCAACACTGTAAAAAAAGTGCTATGCAAATAATTTTGACTTGACTTCGACCCAGCATTTTCTTAGAGAGTATATGTTGATTGCAAAAATGCAATTTCCTTATTACGTATAGTAACTGTAATGAATTAAAACATGCTTTTGGCTAGCTATGGGGGCTAGCTGGATTATATTAAACTTTCACCCTTGGTATGCAGAGGTTACAACTGTAAAAGCATACCGAATAAGATGTAAGAGTAACAAGGATGTGTGATTTATAAGCCTTCATAAAACCTTGTTAGCTTATAGGTTATTAAATCAAAGTATATTTGCGTTGGTTCTGTTCAGAGCAACTGAACACAAAGACCCAGTTTTAACTCAAAAGGGTTTGTGTACTCCCAACAGTTCCTGGCACAAAGCTTATTCATGGACTCTATCCAAATGGCTTTATGACAAACTTTGAGCTATGAAATGGCCATTGTTCGCATTGAACCAAATTATAATTAAGATCGGGCAGGCTGACCACCACAAGCGGAGGATAGGAAGAAAGGCTTTTGATGGGTCCTCACTGGGAATAGTTATAGCTTCAGCAATGTACCGGGCTTAAATAACAACAACATGCCTGCCAGCATTTGAAGTAGGACTCATCCACTATTTAGGTCAAATGAATTTCTGACAATATGCCCACAGAATAGATGTCCACCAGGGCAAAAGGTAAATGTTCCAGTAGATCCATTGGGAGATCTGTGGATAAAAAAGACAGGCACATTTTGTGAGACTCTTGTAAAGATAATAGGCCTAGACTTGTTATGCTGATACCACAGGTAAAGGTCTGTAAGGAACAGCTGTCATGGTGCCATGTAGACAACAGATACGTCTGAAGGGAATAATGAGAAAGACGATCCATTAAATGCAAGAGAATTAACAGAAAGTAAAGGTATAAAATACAAAAACAACAACAACAACAAAAAAGATGCTTGTTGCATGATCTCTTCTGTGAGTGAAAGACCTTTCTCTTATCCAAAATTTTTTCCCACATCTAGTCTTTGATTTTAGCAACTAAATTATCCATATTGTTCTTTTTAATTTGCCATAAATATTAAATGGTCCTAAATTTAAATGTTTTTAGCACACTTTTAGTTACAGTGCAGCGACAAAATACTTCATACTTTAGTCTTGCATGAACACAACTACTGGATTTATGCACAATAGTTTAAAAACAAAAAAATTGAAACATACAAACTTATGAGCCTTTATATAACCATAATCTTTAATATGTGACTAAAGACCAAGTCAAAAATTGAAATCAACATGAAAGCAATGCCTTTATTTCACAGGCAGAGTCACATGAATGATTTCTTCAGAAAATTAATTTATAACTTTAGTTAGTAATACATAGATAGTAATCACATCACTAATCTGTCATACAAAAGTTCATCTTAAGGCTTGTAAAACATTACAGTGACCTCACTGTTATCAGTGTTAACCACTGGAGGGCAATCCATTTGCGTGTCTGACTTCCAATCTAGAACGTCCTTTTTCACTGCACGCTGGAAACACGACAGCTTGATTATCTGCAGTCCAAGCAAGTCGTCCCAAAAATCACCCAGCTTGTTCCCGACAGTGTTTACACTGCTGGGCCTGGTTCAAAATATACAAAGCTGCCTAGGTCAGGGTTGCTTTCCACTTTCAGCTCATGCAGCTGTCTTTGGGGTATAACAGGCTTAATGATAAAAACAAACATGGTTTTACTGTAATCAGATAATAAAGTGATATAATCTGTGTCAACAAGGCATTTATCACTCATAAAATCTTTTTAAAGTCTTTGCATGGAACATTGAAAAGAATAAGAGTCGTTCTATTTCAGGAATTTATACTTTTTCTTTTACTTTGATTGAAACCAAGACATTATCTCTGTTTCGTCTGACAGTTCATTGAGCATACATAATGTATCTCTGAATGGCTGACATTAGACTTAGTGCTGAATTGTTATGAATTATTTGAATGGGACTTCCCAAAAAAGATTTCATTATTAAGTTGCTTGATTACTGTAGATAAAGCAACATGATCTTACGGCAAGTTTTGTTATAGTAAAGTAAAATTTGATTAATTAAAAATCAGTAAAATCAGCTTTGTTTCATGCCTTGATAAATGTCTTTTCGTGTCACTCAGCACAAATTTCTATAAATAGTTTTTCGTGTCCGTGGCACGACTTTCTTTTTCGTGTTATTTTATGTATTGTTTTCTCATTGTTTTTTCCCTATTTTTAAATCATTGTCGCTTGGGATTAGGGTTAGATTCGGAGTTTGGGTTAAAATGTACTTTTATGTATTGGTTTCTACATGTTCTTCTTCCACTTTTAAAACTATTCTCACCTGGAGTTGGGGTTAAGGGGGTCGCACACTGGATGCGTAGCGCCGTTCTTAAAAAATCGAACACATTGCTTTCTATGAGTATACGCACACCGGCGCCAACAGGGAAGTTGCTCAAATCCCTGTTGCGCCACAGAGCACCACTTACATAGTTTAACATTAAATAACATCATATTTGTCGCAAACATTAACGATTAACATTGGCTGCTAACGTATATTTTGCCTTTTGAAGTAGACGCTATCTGACGAAGCTCGCGCTGTTTAATGTGCACTTCCGGTTTATGATACCTCCGAGTTGTCCTAGACGCGACTCGACGCGGCGCTGAGCTGCACGTCCGGTGTGCGACCCCCTTTAGAGTTGGGGTTTGGGTTAGGATGTCTAAAAATGTAACAGAAAGTGATTCTAACCCCAAGCGACAATGGTAAGAAAATAGGAAAAAAACAATACATAAAATGACATGAAAAAGAAAGTTGTGCCACAGACACGAAAAACTATTCATAGAAATTTGTGCAAGTGACACAAAAAAGACATACGTGCTCAAGGCACAAAAAAGCTGAATTTCGTGCCATGGACCCAAATAAATTAATCAAAATTTTTGTGACTATAACACGACTTTCTGAGATAAAAAGTTTGTAATATAAAAAAAATTATTTTCAAGCTTTATGACACAAAAAAGGAGTGAAGGTAATTGTTTATTGTAATGTTTTTGACACAGACTCAAAATTAGAGTTTTCCCCTGCCTCAAAAAAAAAAAAAGGATTATTTTCTTTCCAGTGTTAAAGCATCAGTCTTTCAGCTGATCAGCAAACTTCAATTCCTTCCTCAGCAAGGACAAAAGACTTTGATTTTAGGCTAAATTCAGCATTTCTCTCTTTTCCTGTGCTGATGGAAGCAGACGGTTCCGGATTTGTACCTCTTTCTGGGTGACGCCTATTCACAAGAGTCATTTCTTTCCCGAATGAACAGGATTTACAAAGTGACCTAACACTGAATGCTCACAATGTACCTGTACTAACATTGTTGCTCTAAAATGTACAGTACTCACAATGATACAGTTAAATTATATTTTTACATCTCCAGCTGACCAATGACTGAAGCTTTTCAAGCTGAGTCACAGCAGAACTTTGAGCTCAGAGAAAGAGCACAAGACAGTAATGAGTTTATTAAGTCATTGTCTCTTAGCCAGACTGATAAGGAGCCACATTTAGTTACATCGCTTTCCCACATGCATTGGAATCGTCTGGTCAACATTTTCCAAGGACAATAAAACACTTGGGTAAATTACATGACAGTGCAGTGAAAAGGAGTGACGCATCACTTTAATCCAGTTTTTTCTGGTTAATGATTTCTTGACCTGCTACATAATGCTGTTGTTACATGCAGTATATCAATTTATTGAAATAGATGTTTTTGCTGATAGTTCAAGTTAAAGCCACACAGGTGACTTATTCAAATGCATGACACACTGTCATTTTTTTCCATGTTGGATAAAAGTGCCAGTTGTTTTCATTTGGCTGTGCAGACACTTTCATGTTGTGAAAGTCACATCACTTTTTTATCTGAGACTTGACCTGAGACTCATGCAGGGAAACATCTGTGCGTTGGATTAGAGTTCTTCACTTGAGTTTATTTTAATAATCTCTATAGCTTTACTTTACTAACCTCGAACACCAAACATTGACGTCATTCAAATGCCCTATACACGTAAAAGTTTTTCGACGTGTTGACTGATTAAAATGTCATTCTGTGAACCCAGTTTCACTTTGCATTCTGTTGTGCACTTTAAGACAGCAAAAATGCATCCACTATACATTTTGTGATAAACTTTTGTGAAAATGATGATATAGTTTGATAAATGATTGACATAAAATTGACCCAGCATGAAAAGTTAGTTCTTTATTCATTTTAAATAAAGAATTTATAATATCTAAAGTGATTTTAGTCGTTGCGTCATGCATGCACATCTTGATCTTTATGTATGATGTATGTATGTATTAGAATGATAGAATTATATATATATGAAGGTAACTTGTGTAATGATTACTTAAAAACTTTAAGTGCAGTTTACTTAAACATATAAGTTGTTCTAGCAACAATTTTAAGTTGAATAGACTTAATGTTTTAATTTCTTCCAACAAATATTTGAAAGTTCTTATCAATATTTATTCTGTGAAAAAGCAGAAAATAATCAAAATATTCAGGCTCAAAGGATTATGGGTATTCCTCACAACATGAACTAATAATTTTAAGTTCATTTTACTTGAATGTTTTGGTTTAATGGATTTTGTAAGCTTAAAAGTTAAATCAACTAAACTTGTTAAGCTTTGGCTTCAAAACAGAAAATATTAAGTGATGTTTACTTGATTGTTTAAGTAAAGACAATATCTGGGTTAAATATACATATTTTTATTTTTTATTTTTGTCTTGTGCTATGCCACATGTTTGCAGTATAAAAAACAGATTTTTTTGAGTTTTGTACAAAACAATAAATATTTTTAACTTCCGTTTACAATTACAAATGCTAAACAGCCTCTGTGTATGCTTGTTTTACAGTATCAGTGTTCATGAATGGTCAATAGACTGTGCTTATCCTGTAGGCCTGCACAGTGATTCTCAAATTACTGTAATAGATGGGTAACAGAAAACACAACCCGTAGGAATTTCATGGAAATGTTTTTTGTGTGTGTAACTGGATCAAATTTGGAAGTTGGTGCTGCAATTCTAAGAAATTTTGGTTTGACACAGAAACTGCAGCTCTTCAGTTTGTTTCAGCTTAAAACTTCTGCACACTTGCGTCACTCTTTGTCTTTCATGGATCACTTTTTGATTGCTTGCTCAGGATTAAACTGCTGAGTCGAACACAATCTTAGTAACGCAACAGTTTGTCTGTAGTGTGTTCTGTTTGTGCCCCATTTTAGCCTGTTCTGTTGTGTGCCATTTATTTGATGCAAATCCAAGCACACTGTTCTGAGAAAAAATAAAGGATTTACAGGGTTTAAAGCAACAGCAGGCTGCAAGACATAGTTTTGCTGGTGCCCTTCATTTTTCAATTACTTTAGAGGAGGTTAAAGGGAAGGGGACAGACATAATTATTAATATGAGTTCTGGGTCACAAAGTGTTTTAGTTAGTAGTGAGTTTATTTACAGCTTAGTAGACTCTGAACGAAAAGTGTGCGTGGGAGGAATGGGGTCAGACTATATGTCGTAAACAAGTGCCGTACCTTCTTGATCACACACACACAATAGTTTGGATATGCCTTCTGGAAAAGGCCCCACAAATACAATAAGTGACAAAAAATAAAACATTTAAAATGACAGCCATTGTCTCTTAGAGAGAGCCCATAAAGTCTTTCAATCTCTCTCTCTCTCTCGTGTGTGTGTGTGTGTGTGTGTGTGTGTGTGTGTGTGTGTGTGTGTGTGGGTCACATGCTGGCCAGACGCATTCAGTATTTAATTAGTTATGGCACGTCAAACAATTTATTTAACCTACTTTCAAAAACTGCACTGAGGCTTAGGAAACAAAATTGCAAATTTACTAGAGCAGATTTAGAATATTGTTTTTCGAAGAGTGTTCAAATGAAATATGTCAGCAATATTATAATATGAATGTTAATTTATAATTTTGTGTATACTGAATAAGACCAGTCCTCATCATGTTTTCTTGACCAATGATTTGGTTTCTCTTAAATATAGTATGTATAAAATTATATAAAAAAAGTTGGGTGTACAATGTATCCCTATATGTGAGTAAATTAAGAAATTAACTTTTGTTAGGTTGCCTAATTATTTAAAGTTGGTTCAGGTGATTTTTTGTAATTAAGTTGACAGACATGGGACATTATTTAGTGAATTGAGTTAGATTACTTGGTACAAAAATATCCTTAAGTTTGTTGTCTTATTTAAGGTTTCTCAACCTTTGACTTTTTGAAGTGTTAAATACCAAATACATCAATCAAATATATAATTATTCCAAGAACTAAAAAATAAATAATGGTTTCTACACTGTAAAAATTTATTTGCTGCCTTAATTTCTTTGTTTAATCAACTCAGATTTACAAGTCATTTTAACTTACTGTTATTTATCTTGACAAAAAAGTTGCTACAACTTATAAAACGAAGTTGACACATTTCAACTAAATTTTATAAGTTATAACAACTCAATTAAACAAAAAAGAAAATGAAAGTAGCAAAGATTTTCTTTCAGTGCGGTAATGATTTCTTGTACAGTTGACCCATACATTCCTGACTTTTGTGAGGTCTTGTAAAAGCAGCTGAACTGGTATAATCTCAGATCAGGAGTGATGTCATCAGTGATCTCAAAGATTTTGTAATCTTATCACAATCACCCTTTACTTACGTCTCACTTCACCAATGCTGTTTACCATGGGTGTAAAACTATTGTGTGCAATGCTGTATCTTTACCTGCTTGGCATGTGCCCTGTTTCCACATCTTACCAACAGAGGCCACTATATGAAATGATCACAATGAAGGCCTTGAGAAGCTGCGGGCCTGTTTTCAATTAATCTAACCTTGATTTTGCCAGTAAACTCTAAACAGTCCTGGCTCAAACTACATAAACAAGTTTACAGACATCATCCAAATGTTGGAAGTACGACAATCTTTTTTAGTTGGAATTTGCTGGTTGAGATGGCCATCAAACTAATTTATCTGAACATATAAGGAGGATTTCAAGACTCAGAGGCGTTAGTTGATTAGGAAATATAACTAGTTTTAACAAACATGCCTTACTAAAAAAATTACTTGTGTGCATTTTGAGGCAAAACAAATAACACTGGTGTATTTTAAGATATGTCAGTGCAAGTTTCAGTGTGAACATCTCTTACATTTATTTTAGTCTAGTACTAGTCTAATCCCTGTCTGGGAAACCACCCCACAGGGTTTAGATTAAGCCAGGACTAGGCCTTATATATATAGGACATATAAAAGTTGTTTTTACAAAAAACATAACTACTTTACTTCTTGGAACAAAACAATGCCACTGACTTAAGGATAGGTCAGTCCAAGCTGCTTTTAGGTAAGACGGCTAAAAGATGTATTTTAGTCTGAGAATAGGCTTAAACCCGGCCCGTGAAAGTGCCCCACAGTTCAGTTGTATTGCTGTTCTAAAACTGTGATTAAAGGAAGAGTCAGACGTGAGTCAACAGAAGGAATGTTCCTATTGACAACTGACTACTCCCTCATGTGTCAACACTTCCTGGAATAATTCTTTTAATTCAAGTCAATCCTCTTGTTAGGTCTGACGTCAAACAACACTGCTTCCGGGTCCAAAAGCTCTATCAGATGCTTAAAGCAAACAACAAACAATATTAAGATTTACTCACTTTGTGCTTTAAAACTATGAAAAGTGATCCTGTGATCCTAAACTTTATCTCCAAGTCCCAGATGACCAGACAGTGAATTCATCTGTTATGAATTGCAAAAATCCACGTCCACGATGTACAATGTAGTGTACACCAACTGTGTGATATGAATAATTATACAACAGTTCTTTCTGGTTCTCGAATCTGATTGGCTAAGAGCTATGCGATATTGTACTGATAACGGCACAGTAACCGCTTCACCTTTCGTATCATTCCGCCACCTAGTGAATGGAGGTCCTAAACAGGCTCATCTCTGAATGGATAAACACAGACGTGCTGTTTTTAAACACTCTCCGTGTGTCTCATTAGTTCACTAGCTCGTAAATCGGTGAATCCCAATCGGAAGTTATTATTCCGTCAAAGATCAGCGCTCTTGGATGTTACGTTAAACTTAATGGGAGTAATGTCTTGTCACATCGTGTGGACACTTGGAAAGAGGAATGTAAACACTCATTTTTTCTGGAGCTATATCTCTTATCAGAACGCGAAAACACCGTGAAACTGCAGGTAAGCACCGCAGCTTTTAAATGTGGACATTGATCATTTATTTAATCGCGACGTGACTATTAAAACATGTTATGAGAATATCGCCACTGGTATATTTATAAGCAGCATGCAAAAACATCTCTCTGACACTTATAAAAAACAGTTTTATATAGTACTGACAAGAACAAAGTTTAATAATAATCGAGTGCTCGTATTGTGTTAAGAGTAAATGGGAAAGCAATAGTAACATTATATAAATATAGTTTTATTAACTTTTACCTTGCGCCAAAACAATAACAACACAAAAGACACTAAATATGAATAAGAAAACAAGTAATAGTTTTATCATGACACCAAACATGCTGATTTGATCTCATTTTGACCATCAAACACAGACAAGGCGAATATCAGAGCCAGGGAATCCCTGTCAGAGATGTAGCCCAGAGAGGGCGGTGGTCAGCGGGGCGAGTGAACACTGACGTCAGCTCATGCTTTGGTTCTCATACGTACCGAATCTCACTAAGCAAACGTTCAAACAGGCGCTATCTTTACTAATCGACTGTAGATTTAAATATAATAAATATATATTCTCTACTGAACTAATCTTAAAACTACACTTTGTGACCAAGAAACGTTAATATAAAGAAACGCCTATCCGTCCATTGAGTTATTATGAGATTCAAAGCAGCCGAAAGTGTTACCTGTCATTCTGGCAGCCCAAATCCGTGGCGGAAGAAGTAGTTCTCAAACAAAGAGGCTTTTAAAATAACTCCGTTGTTGTTTTCTAGTTTTCGTTTTTCAAACGTGTGCCGTCGAACTGTTGTATAAAAGCAATATTGCTCTCAGAGTCGTGTGATATAGCTCTATACCATCACGGCTGTGATTAGGCCAGAGGCACGAGGCCGTAGGCCGAGTGCCGGAGGCAATCACAGCCGTGATGATATAGAGCTATATCACACTCCTACTCGAGCGATATTGCTTAAATAGCTCCCATAAACGACTCTTGAGATTGTAGTCTCACATGAAAAGAGTGGAGGCTTGGACCCGGAAACTGTATTTTTTATATCACAATAAACAAGCTGATTAAATGGCTCAGATTAGCATGAATTTGGTAATAAATGGACCTTGTGTGTTTTTAAAGGAATAGTTCACAAAAAAAAATTACCCCAAAACGGACCCATTCTTATTTCAACTTAGCTGTATAGACCGTTTCATCGGGCGCACGTGCAGTGACGCGATAAGCGTCTGGTCCGAACTTTACTTCCGGTTTCTGTTTGTTTAATGGTCTGACTAATAGCTGAAACTAAACTTTTAAACAAATACCTCATCGAAAATAACAAATGTTTTGCGTTCCTATAATCTAGGTGTTGTTTATTTTGCTTGTTATATAAATAAACTACTTTAAAAGAACTTTGTTGTTATTTATTCTTCGCGGAGTTTACCAGAAGTTACGTGATGACCACGAAAGCCGCTTGTTTATGTTGTTACTGCTGAAACCTTCTATATGACATCATTTCTTTAGACAAACACATGTGGAGTTACATTAAATAACATCCTGGCTCATCCTAGCTTTGTAATGGCATTGAATAGTACCTAATTTATGTGTAAAACTCAAGAAAATCACATACACATAGAATAGCATTAAGATGGATAACTTATGGGCTAATTTCATTTTTGGTGACTTATTAACCTATCCAGTTCATCTATCCAAACACAACACTGCTGTTCACCTAATCTTCAATAAATGTAAGATAGTCTAAACGCTAGTTAAAATATCCATCACATCTATTTTCTGGTACATAAAGGCATTTATGAACTCTAGATCCGCCCAAACATAGGACCATAACCCTTTATCCAACCAGCAATTTATGTCTTTTCACACAATAGCCCCAGCAAAAAGTCTAATAATTAGTGTTTTGTAAGTAGTGGAGACCTTAAATGTCAAAATAGTTCATTTAAACCTGATCTTCAGGTTGTTTTCGCATGATGCATTATGAAATGTCACCCCTGATAATCATCAACAACAGACAGAAATTGTTTCTGTTTCACTTTTAATAAAAATTATTAATTTAGCTGAATGGTAAATTTTAATAATTAACTAGATCTTTCTACCTATCTAAGCTGTGTTTATATATTAAGTAGGTAAGTATTTTCAAAAGTTTTGTCGCATTTTCTTTTATTTATTGAGTTGGCTTATGCAATTTTGGTTGGAGGGCATTAGAAAAGTTCATGTGATTTCCAGTAAAGGATAGCGATGCTTTGCATTGCTGGTATATTTAGTGTACAATGCGCTGTAAGGGTTTTAAAAATACCAGCTACATTTATATGACAATGATGTAGTAAAAAGCTGAAAAAATGTTGTCCTTGCGTTTCTGAAAAACAAAATCATGTACACACGACACAGCATAAAAAAACAGCAATCAAAAATTGTAAAGCGACAAAATTTGGTGAACTTTGTCGGAAAAGCGTTAATTAACTTATCTTGAGCAGCACAAAACAGTCCTGTGGGCTGCCATGTTGTTTTGAATATACTCACACATGCCTACTGAACATATGCGCATGACGTCACCATTATCACAAATTTTCGTTTTTATAGTTTTCAAAAAATGGCACTTTAAATTTTTTAAAGTTTGCAATTTCAGGGCCCTTAGCAAACAGCCTAAATGCAGAATTTCTGTTAAAAATTAAAATTAACGTGAATGACCCCTAATGCACAGTAAAAGATAATCGGGCCGATTTTCCCCTTATGACAATCCAAGGTAAAGTCTTAATTCTCTTTGTGGTTAAAGGTGCTCTAAGCGAATTCACGCGTTTTAGGCGATAAAACATTTTAAGTTTCATACAGTAATCATCTCCTCACAACCTTCTAGCTGCATGTCCTCTGAACACACTGTAAAAAAACGCGGTCTCTGCAGATAGCCCAGGCTTCGCAAACTGCAACAAAAACAGAGTGGTCAAACCTACCACAACGAAACATAACAAGTGTTCCAGCCAATACAGGGAACTACACTAACCTTTTCCACTGGTGGCACTTGCGCTGCCAACTTTTTCAGTTACTGGCGCAAAATATTATTTGGTCGCACATATTTGTTTTTCAAGTTATATTAAGACGCTCTGGATAATAATGAACAATAATGAAAATGTATTGCATACAGATATGCTTTTTATTTTACTTGCCATCTTTTAAACCACATGCCTTCTTGTTTTCTTAAACGTTGCAGTGTTTCTCACAGATCTGAAATTTCCTTGTGGTGGTAGCCGGTCATTACCCACTGATAAATAATGGACTACTATACATGTGACGAAGAACTAATAATATGTGACACAACACAATACAATACTGATTTATTAAAGATTAATATTAATTTCACATTATATTTCATTACTCTAACCACCCCAAACTTTCTTTGCCATAAACAAAGCTGACACTATTTGTCAAAGCACCACGAAAACACTTTATGTTTTTGCACTGATATATGAAGCAATTAACCCTTTTATCAAACTCAATATAATACAATACTATGTATAGTATATTAATAGACAGCGCAGGTCTATAGATTATAAATGTGACTGAGGTTATGACTGATGTTATAATGGTAATAATTTCTATTAGATAGGCACTTTTCCTGCTTCTGCTCTATCTTTCTATTTCTCTCTTGCCGATTTAAAAAGTTAATCCACTCATTATTTCAGATTTAAAAGTCTACTTGCTGTCCCGGTGACAGATTTACATTACTTTGCTCATTCAGTGCAATGGGCTTGACATTAGCACTGCTTTTTTGCTACAATCTCTGTGCAAACTTAATATGGATATGGTTTTAGAAAAGATATGGTTTATTAATAATAAGATTATTAAAAAAATGTGAGAAAGAAAATGCAATGCGTTCTCGTAACAAGAACCATCGCCATAGAAACCGGAGGCACACTGAAACTGGACTCGAGCTTTAGCGCGGTAGGGCTCATGGCCGTTTTCCGACTGACTCGGGTTATAAACACAATATTAATCAGACTTGGGACCCAAAGTAATTAAACTAGGTCCTAACCGGACCCGACTGACCATTTAAATTATAAACCCGGAATCATACGGATCCCGCATACTCAGTGAAGAAAGACCTCTGCTCAAGTTCAGAAACATGGAAGACACTGAGCTTGCTTCGCGTCGCACCAAATTCATTGAGAAACAGAGAGCACGCGAACGCACTCATAGGGAGAGACACTACGTGCTTTCACGCAAAATGAAGCCAACGTAGAGCACGTTATAAAACGCATTCTTAAAATCCACATTTCTGTTTTAATAAATGTTCATAGTAAATCATAGCATATTGTCTAAAACATTAGGTAGCACATTTGCGACCCATTAAAAATTACGGTCGCAACGGCAGTTCAAAAGGTCGCATATGCATATGTTACATTAAATAACATCCTGGCTCATCCTAGCTTTGTAATAGCATTGAATAGTACCTAATTTATGTGTGAAACTCAAGAAAATCACATACACATAGAATAGCATTAAGATGGATAACTTATGGGCTAATTTCATTTTTGGTGACCTATTAACCTATCCAGTTCATCTATCCAAACAAAACACTGCTGTTCACCTAATCTTCAATAAATGTAAGATAGTCTAAACGCTAGTTTAAATAACCATCAAATCTATTTTCTGGTACATAAAGGCATTTATGAACTCTAGATCAGCCCAAACATAGGACCATAACCCTTTATCCAACCAGCAATTTATGTCTTTTCACGCAAAAGCCCCAGCAAAAAGTCTAATTATTAGTGTTTTTTAAGTAGTGGAGACCTTAAATGTCAAAATAGTTCATTTAAACCTGATCTTCAGGTTGTTTTCCCATGATGCATTATGAAATGTCACCCCTGATAATAATCAACAACAGACAGAAATTGTTTCTGTTTCACTTTTAATAAAAATTATTAATTTAGCTGAATGGTAAATTTTAATAATTAACTAGATCTTTCTACCTATCTAAGCTGTGTTTATATATTAAGTAGGTAAGTCTTTTCAAAAGTTTTGTCGCATTTTCTTTTATTTATTGAGTTGGCTTATGCAATTTTGGTTGGAGGGCATTAGAAAAGTTCATGTGATTTCCAGTAAAAGACAGCGATGCTTTGCATTGCTGGTATATTTAGTGTACAATGCGCTGCAAGGGTTTTAAAAATACCAGCTACATTTATATGACAATGATGTAGTAAAAAGCTGAAAAAATGTTGTCCTTGCATTTCTGAAAAACAAAATCATGTATACACGACAACGGCATCAAAAAGACCAGCAATCAAAACATTGTAAAGCGACAAAATTTGGTGAACTTTGTCGGAGAAGCGTTAATTAACTTATCTTGAGCAGCACAAAACAGTCCTGTGGGCTGCCATGTTATTTTGAATATACTCACACATGCCTACTGAACATATGCGCATGACGTCACCGATATTACAAATTTTCGTTTTTATAGTTTTCAAAAAATGGCCCTTTAAATTTTTTAAAGTTTGCAATTTCAGGGCCCTTAGCAAAGAGCCTAAATGCAGAAATTTCTAAAGCACAGTAAAAGATAATCGGGCCGATTTTCCCCCCTTATGACAATCCAAGGTAAAGTCTTAATTCTTTTTGTGGTTAAAGGTGCTCTAAGCGAATTCACGTGTTTTAGGCCATAAAACATTTTTTGTTTCATACAGTAAACATCTCCTCACAACCTTCTACACTGTAAAAAAATTCTGTAGAAATTGCAGCTGGGTTGCCGGTAACTTACCGTAGATTTAAATTTATGTTTTTTACTGGCAACATTTTGTTCAAAGTTAAATGAACATTAAACATTTACAAGTCTTTGTCTTTACAGAGTAAAACTAAAAAAACAGCATCAAGCAAAACATTCTGGGAAACAAAATCTGAAGCAAAAAACAGAAAAAGGTTGATGATGATTTCTGGTTCCCATAATGCTTTGCATGAGGCTGTTATTGTATAGTTTTATTCTGTAAAGATAAGGAATTGTTAATATTTAAAATTTATTTAACTTTGAACAAACTCTTGCCAGTAAATAACATAAATGTAAATCTAAGGTAAATTACCGGCAACCCAGCTGCAATAACATTGTAATTTCTACGGAACTTTTTTACAGTGTAGCTGCATTTCCTCTGAACACACTGTAAAAAAACGCGGTCTCTGCAAACAGCCCAGGCTTCGCAAACTGCAACAAAAACAGAGTGGTCAAACCTACCACAACGAAACATCACAAAGTGTTCCAGCCAATAAACGACAAGAAGGATTTGGGAGTGGGGGTTGGGCGTGTTCATGACTCGTTCAGAAAGCACAGAAGGGAGTGGGAGGAGTTGACTACACTCCGAACGTCAACAGGAAGGGACGTCAAACAGATTCGCTTAGAATGCCTTTAAATCGATTATCTCATCAAATTTTCCTGTGGTGCGCAGTGTGTTAAGAACGTCTAAATCTGCTCGGAAGCACGATGGAGGTGTTCCGATCACAAATTGAAAATATTCAACAAGTTGAACATTTACGATCAGAAATCCTGTTGTGTGTGGGGAACCTCGAGGACAAATGCCAATGTGATCTCACAAAGTTCTGTGGGATAGTCACAGAATTTTTTGCTCATTTTTCCGTGGCATTTTCACGGATTGGCTACTCAACTGCTTTTTCCTATTTTCAAACCATTGTCACTTCTGTATTTTTTTATATTTTCTAAACTTTAATCAATTGTCGCCTGGCGTTGAGGTTAGAGTTGTGTTTGGATGTCATTTTATTTAAATCTAACCCTAAACCGAAACGACAATGGTTTGAAAATAGCACAAAATTTGAGTAACCAATCCGTGAGAATGCCACGGGAAAATGAGCAAAGTGAGATCAGGTTGCAAATGCAAATGCACGCTGTGTGTAGATTGTCACGTGAAGCAAAACGATACCCAATCAGAAAGCGAGCTGATGAAAGACAAAACCATAACAACCGCATTAATGAATTAACTGTATTATTGACATTTTTTATGTCCATCGTCCGTCGTGTTTGTATACTGTGAACATGTTTACTGTGATTAAACATGACTGTAAAGTCATGTTTAATTACAAGAGACATTGCAAGATTTTTGAGAAAGGTCCTGTGTTCTCCGTCGAGACTTGCGTTGTTTGTGAACTTATGTGAAGGGAATTTTAAGATGTGTGGTCTGCTTTGAGGACCACATAGCGGCGATCCACACACTATGGACAAAATGCTCACATTTTGAAAATCTGATAAGATTTAAAAAATCTTTTGGTGTGACTCTAGCTTAAGACTTTTAAGGCTTTAAAATGTCCAACTCCTTGATTCTTGATGTGACCTTAATTTACAACACCTGACACAATATAATGTTCTTCAGTAAAAAGTGCAACATACTGCAACTCGAACATATTGTTTGTATTTGTAAGGAATAAAATAAGGTCCATTAAAATAAACATAGATAAGCTAAGATTGCTTCTTAAAAGGTCTGAAAGAAAAACATATGACTAACCTGTCAGACTAGTCCGAGCAGTTTGAAACCGGACACTGGGCTCACACGTAGGGTGTAGAAGGCCACACTTATGATTGTGCGATGAGCTCTTGTTTCTTCATTCTTAAGGCCTCAACAAAATGATATGAGGGTGATTATTACATTCCTTATGCCGTAATAGAGACAGAGGCTTTATCCGGCTTTAAGTGTCCTACCTCTGACCTTAACGTGTTACAGTCAACCACGTCATATACCACATTAAAGAAACATTTAAATTATGTAATAAAAAAACATGTGTTTATATCATGATTGTTTGTTTATACAATACCTTATATTTGGTATGTAAACCCCTTTTAGTTCAGAAAGGTGGATTCTTTCTGCATTTTGAAAATGAGTCTTAGGGTAATCTTTAATTCAACTTAATTTGGTAATAAAACTGAACAGAAAAGAAGACTCAGTTGGATATCATTTTATACTGGAAAAAATACTTAAAAGTTTGTTTTTACATTCACATAACATAGCTCTGCGCTAACTGATGTGCTTAACTTCATTCAGACCAATCGGCATATGATATCAAAGTACCTGAGAAAAATGCAACATCAGACTGTTCCGCATGCTTTGGATTCTCTTCTGTAGTACTTTGATGTCATACAGTGATCAATCTGCACAGGGCCACAGAAGGTTGAATGCACATAATCTGAACAGAAATATGCTTGGCATGTTAAAGCTCTTGTTCTTTCTGTGTTTTTAAAGCTTTGATTGTGTTTACAGTGTGCAATATAACATGTGTTCATGTTTCACGTGTAAAAAAACGAAGTATTTTTTACACAATTTACTTATCTGTATATCGCTGTTTTCACTGTCTTCCTTGTTCTATGAAGTCCCTCCTTCAGAAATACGTATCGAGTTCTGATTGTGTAGTTTGTTTAGTGTGTTGTGATTCGACAGCAGCCCAGCTTGCCGTTAGCTTAGCTGGCGACTGACGTATTCCTGTGGGCGGAGTTTAGTCAGAAAACCGTTCTACTGACGTCATTAAAGCAGGAAGTAGAGGGCTGTAGTCCAAACCGGTCGTTTGAAGGGCGAATTCTGTTAAAGAAAATAAATCGTCTGGCAGTGAACTTTGAGCTTTATCATTTTACAGGTATGCTATTATAGCAACATTACACACTAATAGGGTTTAAAAAATGGGATCAGAAAGAACATGACCTGAGGTCAGCATTAATTGATCTGCCCTGAGTTCAAAAGGTTGAAGATCCAACTTTGAGTGTCGTGAATTATGAGTTCTGAGATGTCTCAAATGCAATGTTGTTACCGTAGTTTGCAAAGAATTGTGTTTTGTTTGGAGTTTTTGAAAGATTTACAATTACATTTCTAATTGATGTTCTGTGTGATTTTTGCTTGGTGGATGATGAAATCGGTAAATCTTTGAAGCAATCACTTAGCAAAGCCTTAAAGGGATAGTTCACCCAAAAATGAAAATTATGTCATCATTTACTCACTGTAATGTTGTTACAAACCTGTATATATTTCTTTGTTCTGATGAACACAAAGCAAGATATTTTAAGGAATGTTTGTAACCAAATGTCACGGCCCGAGCGGACCACGGACTACCACTCTTACCAAAGTTCCGCCTCGAGGAGGCCCCCAAAGCACCCCAATGACAAGACAAACGAAAGAGATAAGTAAAATAGTGAACAACTTTATTTAATTTAATTAAAAGAGTCAAGGGAATGGGGAAGGGAATCTAAAATATCCTCTCGCCCTCAGGGGGAACACTACAGGCCTGGGACGTTGGAGGGGAGAGTTCAGTTCCGTGAGGCCAGGAATTCACAGGGCAAGGGCCGGGCGGAGCTCCCTCGTCCTCGGCCCACCTCTTGTGCGGACAGCCTCCTCGCGGCCTGCTCCGTCCTCCTGAGAGCAGAATAAAACACAAGGTGAGTGCTATGGCAACCTGGGCTAAATTGACGTCTTCGTCGCTGAGTTCTTCCCTTCTCTCTTGCAGGTTTCGCTAGCCAACTGGGTAAGTGTAGCTTTAGCTCGTGGTGCAGTAAGTATGTTCTCTCTACAGGCATTCAAAATGTGCTGGGTAAGTTTAGCTTTAGCTCGTTATATAATGAGTGTGTTCTCTCTACAGGCATTCGAAACATTGTACAGTAGGAGTGGCACTGGAGGAAGTGGGGAAAAGGTATACGTCACCACATCGCCAATGGAGCCCGACACGGGGGGGTCCCTCCTGATGCTGTGGCCGGCGCGGCAGCGCCTCGCTATCCGTGAATTCCAGCTAACGGGATCCACACGTCCTCTTCCCTTTCTCCTAGGGCAGGCGAACATCTAGACGGGATAGCAGTTGGTTTCCGGTGCTCTAGCCACACACAGCGTATTCACGGCTCCTAGGCCCCCGGTCCTCCTCTTGGCGGCTACTCCGCCAATGGTTTCCAAGCAGTCTACTATTTTCCTCTCAGTACCTCCTTTACAGCATCCGTGGGTGCCCACAGGACTTATGTCGTGGTGTGTGTAAGGTTGGCTGGGTATTCATCGGCGCGGCGGCTGCCGATGGTACTCACAGGAAGCCCAGTTTCCCTGAGGGGGAGCACAGACAGCAAGACACGGCACCACACTACAACTTAGTGTACTCACGTCAAACGATCACTCTTCACACTGCACGTCACACACTCCAGTGAATAATTAGGGTCCAGGCTCCTCTCTAGGCAAGACCAGCTCTGGACCAGGAAGACAGCCTCCTCTGTCGCGCTGACGATGTCCCAACCGACTAAAAGCTTCGATGCCTGATGCCTGTAAGCACACTTGGTCCCCGGCTCACCCACCGGCTTCACACTAGGTGGGGCCGCTAAAGAAACGAAAACACACACTCCTTTAATAATTTAGGTTTCTCAAACAACAATGCGTACAATTACTCACGGCTCTGTGGTTTCTATCCCACTCACTCGATGTCCGGCTCACCCCCGACTTCCACTTGGTGGGGCCGCTAAGAAGGTAACGCACACACTCCTTTAATATTACCAACTTCTCAGACAACAGTGTTTACAGTTCTCACGACTATGTCGCGTTCTCCCTCTGTTTCTCTTCTCTTCCAGGCGTCCTCAGCTTCGAGCGGCTCCGTAGGAACAACTCGCCCGAGCCTCCGGGTAACACAACAACAAGCCAATCGTTTGTAATGTTATTATCACTCCAGTGCTCACCCTTTGCTGATTCTCACTGTGTCTCTCTCTCTTGTGCAGATCTCCAGTATTTGCCCAACGCACTCCAAATCTGAACACTTCAACTTCCTATGACCAACCACGCCGTCCTCTCGCCCAGACCAGCCCCGCGCTCTTTCCGCCCGCTTCCTCGCGGTTCCGGGATCAGCGGGGCCTGCAGTCTCTTCAGTGGCGGGTGGTTGCTATACTGCCCAAGGCAGGAGTTGACTCGCCCAAAATCGACCTCCATTCTGCTTCTTCAGCTCACCTTTTATGCCTCCAGTCATCATATGACCCGCCCAGTCAATAATCGCCACCTCGTTTACGCACCTGTAGTGAATTACGCCTGATTTCGTTGCCGTGGAGAACCAGGAAGTAAACATGAGTTTAAAAAAATTTGGTCTGGGCGGAACCTCTCCTCCCCATTTTTGGTTCCGCCCTAAGTCACTCCGTGACACAAACCGTTTGTGGACCCCGCAATCCATCTTCCATCAATGGGGATGGGGATCCACGAATGGTTTGGTTAGAAATATCTTTCTTCGTTTTCATCCGAACAAAGATATTTATACAGGTTTGTAACAACATGACAGTGAGTAAATGATTTTTTTGGTAAACTATCCCTTTAAGAATAACACAGGACACCTTAATGACAGCATACTGTAGCAATGACCTAAAATTGCCCTGAATATTTTAATAACCACAGAGCTAGCAGTGAACCACCCACAACATCCTGAGTTTCCCCATGGCTAAGCATCACTCACAAATTTAGTTTCATTATTTCAACTCGATCAACATCCAGATCCATGGAGACATTTTACAGCTTTGTGGGCACCACATCCTACAATTGATTGTAAAATGTGAATCCAATAACTTTTAAAATGTGAACTCCAATGCCAAATGAAATTAAAAATATACGCATCAACATAACAAGGATTTGCCATTGTTTGTTTATAACTACCTGTATATGCCTTTATCAGGGTCGTCATACAGGCCCCTATTACATTAAGTCTATTTGTATAGTGTGATATATCCACGTATCATGGCAACACAGCTGATGTGCTTCTCTCAAGGGTAAAGGTGCGCCTCTAAATAAAGATTACTGTAACCTGGTGACCAACTAGTTCCTATTACCAAAAAGCATACAGCTTATTGGAATAGGACTTCGATACCAAGTATTGAGAGATATTGTTCTGTATGTTTTATACTAATGTAATATACTTCAAAATGAAATTTTAGAAAATCAACATATAACCAGTAATTGTTTTGGATGTATGAAGTGTAAGAAGGCACTTTACATTAAAAGATTTTCTAAAGTGAATTAAAGTTGAGCACTGTTACATAAAAATATCATGAATTATCAACATCCCACTTCTATTTTGGTCAGAATCATACCTTTATTTTAACATCAATAGCCAGCTCTTTGTGTGATACACCATTTTTGTTCATGAAATGAAAGAAAAAGAGAGCTCAGATCAGAATGCAGTCTGTCGTAAGAGAACATTCTGTTCCCTTTTTCCTTTTGTTTTTCTGTAACCGAATTCCTCCTATATTATGGAAAATTGTTTGCATGCATGGTTTTCATTAGCGCTCTGTATTTTTAAACAGTTTAGGATGCGTGTTACCACTCAATAAGATAGAAAAGGGTGACATAAAAATAGGGACAAAATGGGAAGTTTAACTGCATAAAGTTACTACAAACACAGCAGAAACAGCAAAGCACATTTATCATCTGGTCCTCATGCAACTGTTGCATTGCACACATCCTCCAACATGCCTAAAGGACTTATATGTAAGATGACGTAAATAATATTACAACAGACCAAACAATGGCCTTGTTCTGTATTTTTCAAAGGCTATTGTTGCCAGTCTGCTGAGGTGCTTTCGAGGACAGAACATTTTGTTCAACATGGGAAGTGAGAAAAAAAATCACCTCTCTCGGAGGAAAATCTGGAAAAGGGAGGGTCTCTGTATAAACGGACTGTGCGGTTTTAAGTTAAAGGGAGGTTCCATCAAAAAGGGAGGGGTCTGGCTCTCAGACTGACATGTGATAGGCAGGAATTGCCTGGTTTCTCAGTGCCAGCATTTTTCTTGCAACTAAAGCGTCTGACCTATGACATGCTTAGACGTAGAGCTTTACACTCATCTAACACAACCAGTCACAGCCAGTGTTCTGTCAAGGCTTGTTTACTTGAATGCTGTTTTTATCTTATACTGCGCAGGTGCTGGGAAAGTGACATGCTTCTTCCATATTTTCCTCTTGCCACTCACCCTATTCGACCAAGGATGTGCCATAAGGATGATGATACAATGTTGGCCAGTGGGGGAAATGAAACATTATATTACAACACTGTTTCTATACCAAAGAAAAGTCAACGCGGACACTCGGAGGTCCTGTTCATGACTTTTATGGATTTGGTATTTTAGGCCCTACACACAATAATTAAAGACATGCTTATCACTCAAGCTAATTGATTACATCTATGTTCTGTGCAGTTTTAGCCTCATTGGTCCTGATTGCCCCCCAAGGTCATCCAGCTGTCTTCCTTGTAAAGTATTTTAGCAGATTTCTTCAATTTGAATCTTGCAATGGCTCAAAAGTGGATGGGGTATGTTACTCCGTTTTACCCCATAGAAATAAGAAACTTAAAAAACTAAGAAATCAATGTGATGTTTTTATTTTCATTTGTTTTGCTGTAAATGTACAATGCAGAATGATTTGTTACATAAATATTATTGTATGTATGCACAAAAGTATATTTATATCACTGTGCCATAGAGAATCTTTGAAGAAAAATACAGTGCTACAAATAAACTTGACTTGCAAGGCTCTAGATGGCAATGCCACACGATGTCTGAAGACGTATTATTCATGTGCATGATGTCACCATTTTCACGAATTCCAAAACAGTAGAGACAATAATGGTGTTGTTTATAATAACTTGCACTTTAAAATCACTTGCATTTTAAGCTCCCAAAACATTTTGTCATGTAAATAAACAGCCAAAATAATAAAAAGTTCTTAAAAGTTTTTTGTTAAAAATGGCGTTGTGTAAATGGCTAAAAAGAGTTACAGAAAGAAAGAGAGGATATGTTTACTGAACGCCAGCTTACTTGTTACTGTATTGTGTAGTATATACTGTACAGTCTAATAATTGTCACATGACCACATTGCACATTTATTTCTTTGACTGAAATATAAACTTTTGTGTTGTTTTTTTTTAACTATTTGTATGTAATAATGTCTTATACACACTTGATTAAAATCACAGCTTATGTTACATTTGTTTTATTAATCACACACACTGTAAAAAATACTTTGCTGCCTTAATTTTTTTTGTCGAATCAACTTGGATTTACAAGTCATTTCAACTTACTATTGTTTATCTCGAGATGAGTTCTTATAACTACAGGTGAGTTGTTATAACGTATTTAACATTAAGTTGACTTTTCTCACCTATATTTTATAAGTTGTGACAACTCATCTCTGTTGACATGACTTGTAAATCTGAGTTGATTTAACAAAAAATTTTAAGGCAGCAAAGAATTTTTACAGTGCAAGAAATCAAAAAACAACTTAAGCAAATTGCAGTGTGAGGTACAGAGCAGTATGTAAATTTATAAAGTATTCCATGCATATAGAAAATGTGCATAGTTAGCATACTGTGCATGGTATGCATACTGCAGAAATACAAGTAGTATGGCATCACAAAAGTATACAGTATTTTATGTTGTTTTTAATAGATTTACTAAGACTTCCTCGGTCTGTAGCAATGCTGCTGTTCTCCATACAGCTGTGTCTCCAGCATCCAGTGCTGTAAATAAATATTGGGGGTTGCTTGGTGCTTGGGGGTTGTGAGCATTAACATCCCGAGAGCCTTTACCACTGTTGCTTTTGCCCTCTGGGGTGTTGTTCTAGCAACATGTTCCTTTCCCACAGCTTGTGAAGAAATCCCAAAGCTGTTATTATGTCCTTGTATGACAAATGCCAAGCCTAATTTATTGCCATATTCCACTGAATCTGTCTGCACACAATCAAAGTTCATTTAGGGAAGTCTTGGCACTTGGCGTTCATGTTTGCAACACCTTTGGACATGTATTTCATTCATGCAATTCCGAGTCATATGTACTGGAATGAGGAAAGACCAGTGTCTTTGAAATCATTGGCCAATTAACGTCACAAACAACATAATTCTGAATACATGGACGTTCAAATGGGTTGGTCCAAAACATACACTGGAATATACGCCTTTTTTGTCCTTGATGCCTTTTAATAGACCCCTTCAAGGTTTGTAAACATTGAATGACTATCCCGTTTAGGCTTTCTAGTTTAATCTTACAGGGCTGAAAAATTATGGCTTACCCGAAATGAAGTTAGGACTACAAACACAAGCCTCTTTGATCTTTGCATTGTCCCAGTCTGCATGTTTAATTGCTTGCAGCCACACATTGTTGTATTTTTTGTTTTTGAGATTCTGCAGGAATCCCAAAAAACTTACGGCAGACCTGATGCGATTTTCAAAGCCCACAATGCATTTTTGACGATACCGAATAATACGCAACTCAATCTGCTGTAGGCTAATGACTTTCTGACCCCGACATGCGCAGTGGGAACCGCTTGTGACGTGAACTGTGAAGGGGTCTATAAAACTATTGCTTGCCTAAAAACTTTATTTACCTTGTTCTGTCGCAGGCCGGACTGCAGCGGGTGAAAGTAAACACACGAAATGGAGTTTAAATTATATGGACTCTGAATGAGGCAAGTAAAATGGATTTAAGGAAGCGGTAGCGTGGAAGTCAAGGCTGTAGCTAAAACACAGAGCGGACATTTCTCTAGTAAAATGGATTTGACTGATGGCGCTCTGACAGGTTAACAGGCATATGCGCTAAATCAGAGAAAAAGTGATTGGGTCCAATATCATTGGCTCTGACGTACCCACATATAATGGTCCCGACGCCCATGTCCGAAAAACAAATAAACTTGACGTCGACTGTACTTTCTTCTGCTCAAACTGCATCAAACATACCTTTTACATACCAGGTTGCTTCAGCTACACTATAAAATTGCAGCATCATGAAGTTTAAACAACTTGATTGTGCAAGTCAATTCAACCAATTCAAACTGGCAAATACCTGGCAACACAGTACAGAGCCCTGCCCATGAGAATCATCATTGTTTACCCAGCCAACACTTTAATATCTCAGTGAAGTCACCATGAGTTTACAAGATCCTCAAAATGTTGTCACAATGTGTGCGTCACAGTGAGCTAAAATTGTAACCACACAGCGCACTCATGGTGTGCTCATATATTAAAGCGATACTCCATCGTTTTGTCATATTAAACTATGTTATTACCTTAACTAAGAAGAGTCGGTACATACCTATATAATCATAATGTGAGGGAGAGTGTTACTGCACCGAGTCGAAGTACTCCCGAAAGTGCTATTCCGCCATACATTATAGTCTCGGATGAGCAGTCATGAGCCACCACTGGACATTACACAAGACTTTTTAAAGATGTCCAATAAATCTTTGGAGTCCCCAGAGTGTGTACGTAAAGCTCAAGCTCAAAATCCAAAATAGATAATTTATTATAACATGTTAAAATTGCCTCTTTGTAGGTGTAAGCAAAAATGTGCCGTTGTGAGTGTGTCCTGTTGAATGCAAATGAGCTGATCTCTGCACTAAATGGCAGTGCCGTGGTTGGATAGTGCAGATTAAAGGGCGGTATTATCCCCTTTTGACATCGCAAGGGGGGCCAGATTTCAATGACCTATATTTTCACATGCTTGCAGAGAATGGTTTACCAGAACTAAGTTACTGGGTTATTCTTTTTCACATTTTCTAGGTTGATACAGGAACCCAATTATAGCAGCTAAACATGGAAAAAGTCAGATTTTCATGATATGTCCCCTTTAAGATTTTGCTCAGTTTTAAAGCGGAAACCCTCAGCCCGGAAGGAACAGCAACAGAACCCCCTCTATTATCCACCCAAAATTTCATGCTGCTTTTTGGATGGTCTCAGCCAGTCTGTAAACCTAATCGGTACCCATCTGTTTATTCAGCCTCTGAATCATCACTTGTAATTTTCATTATTAAAGTGATCTGTTTCTTTTTACATCTATTCATGCAAACTAACTCATGCACACTCAACATACAGTACAGACACTGCAAAACATATATGACAGCATCACATGTTAGTAGCTGTTATATAACGCACAGGGAACAAACAAACTGCTAAAAATTTGTACCCTGAGTGTACTACAAGTTGCTTTGTATGCAAGTGCAAAACATTTAGAGTATTTTACAATTACATTTGGCAGATGCTTTTATTCAAAGTGACTTACAGTGCTTTCAGGGTATACATTTTAATAAGCGTGTGTTTCCTGAGAATCACACCAAAACATTTGCATTAATCAGATCAAATACTGGAACACTTAGGATCTGTGTATCCATCACCTGTGGACTTGAATACCATGTCCTGATGCCGACTGCAGCCAACAGTACTATTTTGCAATAAAAAATCCCATTGCACTGTGTAATAAAATAATACATTATTTAAAGCATTTGGCAGTCCACGGTTTATAATAAAGGCTATTATTTAGCCATGGGGCAATTTTATTGCTTTGGTTCCTGTACCTGGTAAATGTTTCCCCATTCTGATTGCATAACCATGTTTTTATCTCCCCACACTAGAACCAACAGGGCTGAGCCTGAGCATTCTGGTGGTCGTCATGGCAACTGAGCATCATTCCTCTTCTCCAAGCCATCATTGAGTGGCGCGTCTCAGAGAGCATGTTATACGAGGGTCACAAGTACTCAGGTGGAAGATGTGTAACATCTGAACAGAATATGCAGTTAAACGACACTCGCTGCTCGGATTGTTTCTGTAACAATCAGGTAGTTGACATTTATTGGCTCTCATCTATAAGGCCAGGGGTACATGCATGCAGCAATACAAAATTGTGTAGACCTGGATAAATAGTCAGCATTGTATTATTAGACATCACAGAGAAAGATACATTGGAAATCATCTTTCTTCCATGATGCACTATTTTGTTTTTATTGTCTGTCTGTTTTTAAAAGCTAGAAAGGAAAGCGTGTCAGCAGCCTGAAGTGTTTCTCTGTGCATGATTTATGGAGATACATGCTGTATTATTTGTCCCAACCGGAAATAATCTCTTAGCCCCTTGTTATAAACACTATTATGTATTGTGCTCATTAATTATTCTCTGATTTATTCTCTGTTTTAATGGGACTAGCCAGTGGAATAGACCAAGCAGCTTAGCATTTACTTTATGATTAACCAGAAAGGTTGATTTTAGTGCTCATTGGAGTTAAACAGTTACCCAACTGCACAGAGCCATACACGCTAGTGCTTCCTTTAGTCCTTAGCTTGCGTATTTGGAAAAGATAATAATGGTTGGGCTGCTCTGCCACATCATTGATTAAACACTGCGCCACCCTGACCTACTCTTTTTTTATTAGCCTACCCTGACCTACTCTAATCTAACCTCACGTAAACTTTTGCATATTTACTACAGTTACTTAATAACGTGTAATTTTATTTAACTTGTATATTTATTTAATAGAACGTAATAAGTAAACAACATAAATTATGGACCTGTTGATTCAGAGAGAATTTATTTAAAACAGCAACATTTTATTAATTGCCTGTTTTGGATGTTTCATTAATTTCGATGTTTTTATTTTTGGGGGATAACTTATTTACAATTGTACGAATGCTAACCTATCACTGCCCAGCAACGTCTTCCGAGGGCCGGATAGAAACAGCATTCTAATTTGTGATTGGTTGGCAGTAGTTTTGGGAACCAATCAGTGACATTTCAACAAAACCTAAAGGCATTTTTTTTAGTCTGGCATGGAAATGTAGGTAAAAGGTTCCACAACAAACTTGTTAACCCAGCCCCCCACCTAACAGGGAGACACATGAAGTAAATATTTTTGTCCCAGAAGGCTCGGATGTTCCTACGATTCATAGAATGAAACGGAGACACCGCTGTGTTCCCGCTTGCGAGCCAAAAACGTGTAGTGAGTGCATATGACAACAGTTATCTGAGCCCGACGGCTTCGTGTATGTGCTTGTCGTTGCATGAGATAAAACAGAGCAGTCTATACATCGATATCGATGATGTTGCAAAAGTTGAGCTGCAAACTCTGCAATATTCCAGCAATGTCGTCATCAATTGAGCGCAACGCGTTTTATGGTGAATAAACCTTTTGACGACCAAAAAGTACCATTCGCCAAAATAATGTATGCAATTATTTGTGGGTAGAGATTGTATTTGACACAAAACGTTTCAAAACTACTTTTGACTTCAATGTAAATGTTTTCTGGGTGCTGCGTTTTGTCGCAGAGAAAATAGTTATCGGATTTGAAAAAGTAGCAAAATCCTTCCGAAAAATTAACCGTATTTATTGTAGTAACTAGGCTATGCTTTATTCGGTGTATTGATTAACATTTGCAAAACCATGGATTTACCATCTTTTGTAGCACAAACGTGGTTATTTGTCGTGATACGAAGTTGAAACATTTAGTATTTCTGTCACGCAACTTATTTTCCTCAAACCATACAAGTTGTTAATACCCCTATAGTTAGTTTATGGGCTTCCTCAAACAAGGATGAGCCTTTTAAAACCCTTACGAAAATTAACCGTAGTAAAAAGGGTTAATGTAGTAAAACCATGGTAACCACAAGATAACCAGTTTTTTTAAGCTAAACCATGGTTTTGCTGATAGTAATTTACACACAAAAAACCATAGTTACTACATTTTTACAACAATAAAACTGGTTAATTTTTGTAAGGGGATGCTTTACAGGTTAAGTATGCACTGACGCACGGGGCCAAACAAGATTTGCAGTTGAAAAGTAATTGTTAGCAAATGAAGGACAGGCTAAACCTGTTCAAGCATAATTGAAACACACAGCACTTTATATTGTTGTGTTGAAATGTGGCTGGTTCAATTAAAGGCAGAGATTACGATGCCCTGGGAGGGAAACTGTTCTTTTTTCTCCCAAACAGGTTTTAATCTTTGGAGGTACACCAGAAGTAGAAAACAAGCACACAAGGTGGAGTTTGTGGTAAAAATAAATGTTTTAAGTCTCTTTAGCAACTTCAGATTTATACCAAAACTGGTGCCATCATATAGTAGTAGACAAATAACAGAGTCACAAGTATAAAAACAGGACAGTTATTTAACCTCAATTGTAAAGTGTACCGCACAACATGAACAGTGTGTACAATCATAATGGATACAAAAGTCTGCCATTTAATACACTGCCAATGTATAAAGTAACATTAAAAACATTACATACTTGAATAATCAAGCCAACATACCCAAGAACATGACTAGCTATTGGTCTAAAGAAATGACATGTCATCTAGCATTGGCAGTCTCTAGGTTCTTAATGTGCACGTTAACACATGCATGTTGACTTTAAACAGAAAAAGGTAGAACCACAAGATTGCTAAGTGTCTTTAAAAACACTAATGTTAAACATCCACTCCCCAAATTATTAAAAGGGAAGCCAAGACCAGCCCTGCAACGTGTCACTGTGTAAGATCAGATTAACTAGCTTAATGTTAAGTTGACCAGTCAACTTTAGCGATATTAAAATGCCAGGTTAAAACCACCCTGATAGAAAACAATACAGTACTAATTTGGCCTCATAGCCATAAAAGAGGGGGATAAGAAAGAAATGGGTAAAAGGAGTAAAACATAAGGGGATGTAAATTCAGTCCAAGAAAAGAGAGATCTAGTATTCCACGGGTTCATCACCCTCTTCATCAAGCAAACATGTGCGAATCAGGGCCTCCGTGACTGCATATGGGTCACAGTTGGCAGATGGGCGGCGGTCCTCAAAGTAGCCCTTTTTCTCTTGTCCCACAGATCGTGGGATGCGGATACTAGCTCCACGGTTGGCCACGCCAGCAGAGAACTCGTGGATGTTGGAGGTTTCATGGCGGCCAGTAAGTCTGCGAGCATTGTCCAAGCCCCCCTTAGGATCATAGGCACGGATATGGTATTCGTGTCTCTTTCCAAGCTTTTCGATAGACTCCTCAATGCATCTGATTTTGGAAAGAAAATCAAATTAACACAATAGCTGGGAAAGGACAGTTTCTACTTTGAAACAATACATCAAATTATAATAAGTCAATAAAGCAATATCCATATAATGCAGAATTTTATTGGCTTTTAATAAAACTGGATGGACACTCACTTCAGCCCTCCCTCTTCCCGCATTTCCTTTGTACTAAAGTTAGTGTGGCAGCCAGCGCCATTCCAGTTGCCAGAAATCGGCTTGGGGTCAAGTGAAGCTACCACGCCAAAGTCTTCACATACTCTGTGCAAGATGAAACGAGCGATCCACAAATGATCTCCCATGCTGATGCCTTCGCAAGGGCCAACCTGGAATTCCCACTGTAAAAATAAACCACAGATTAAGACCTCGTAAATGGGTCAACACATTTAATGACCTACATTTGCTCCGAAATCTACTGGAACGGAGGTTACCTGAGCTGGCATGACTTCAGCATTAGTTCCACAGATCTGTACACCAGCATACAGACAAGCTCTATAATGTGCCTCCACAATGTCTCTGCCATAGGCCTTGTCTGCACCAACACCACAGTAGTAGGGTCCTAGAGATAAGAACGGGCATGTTTATGAACTAGAACCATAAACAAGAGTTTGTTAATGGTGTCAACGTCAACAGAGAAGGCCCTCTTACCTTGGGGACCGGGGAAGCCGTTTGATGGCCAACCAAATGGATGTCCATCTGTGCCCAAAAGAGTGTACTCCTGTTCCATGCCAAACCAAGGGACTTGTTCCCTTACCTTTTCCATGACCTTGTTACATGTCTTACGATGGTTGGTTTCTGGATTCAAAACAGGAAAAAGCTAAGTTTTCTATAAAACCACTTTACAATTAAAAAAAAGTGGTGGTAAACAAACATACCAGCAGGCTTCCGGTTATATTTGAGAACTTCACACAAGACAAGTTTGTTGGGGTCTTTGCGGAAAGGATCCCTGAACATGGCAGATGGGATGAGATACATGTCGCTGTTGGAGCCTTCAGATTGATATGTGCTGGAACCATCAAAGTTCCATTCAGGAAGATCTGAGTCATTTAAAATACAATAAATTAACTCAAATAACAATAAGAAAAAACAAAAGGAGCGTTCATGCTTCGTCTGGCTTACCTTCAATGCATTTAGGTTCAGAATCCAAGGTTCTGCTCTTGCATCGCAGCCCTTCTCCGGTTCCATCTATCCAGATATACATGACTTGAACATTATCTCCCTGAGGCAGATCCATATACTGCTTTTTTACCATTTTACTCAGCTGAGCACTTGAAGACGTGGCCATTTTAATTACTATAAAACACCTAGGACGAAAGAAACCACACAGTTAGCATACGTCAATATTAGATATTTCGCGTAACGTGGACATATAAACTCTAAACACCGTGACTTAGCAGTCGACAAAATTACTCGCGTGAACATTAAACGTTTCAAGTTTAAACGAAAGAAAACGACCACAACCAAATAAACTGATGATAATAATACGATCACAACAAATCCAGTTAATCTTCCTTATTAGCCGACTTGTACAAACATTGATTGGATTAGACCACGTGCTCTAGGATCTACGCTCCTGAATATCACAGTCACTTGTGAACTCACAAATTGATCAGGATGTCTCCTCTGAGTATCGATCAATTATATCTGTTGGTCAAGCGGTATTATCGCTTTTCCACAAACATGTCAGACAAAGGAGCTCCGAACATTTAACTCAATACGTCGAGCATCCCGCGCTACTCAAATGGCAGCCGGTAGCCATGGTTACAACGCGGCAAAATAATCACAATATAGTATTGGTATCACAATATAAAAAACGTGATCAACGGTAACGATATAAACGGCAACAACAAGGCTATTTAGTTTCCAAATAACGTTACAGTGACTATAACAAAAGAATGACACGTTGCACAGACGATCCTTACGGCGTTCACAAAAAGCACAATAGATACAACGGCAGTCTGTTGAATAACAACTATAACAGTTACGTACCTGAACACCAAAAGAACTTAAAATGTATAATGGCAAACTGGCAGTTCCAGTTATTTGACTGATAAATTTGAGTTCGGCTTTCTCTCATCCTCAGTGAAAATGTTGGACGTCCGCTTGATTTATATACCTGGAGCGCAGGATCCAGTCGGATGTGATTGGTCAGGTCAAAGTACGATCTGTTTGCTTTCACGTGATTGACGGGACACGCGGCTAGATCATTGGACGAGGCACCAACAGTTACGCCCACTGGTTCGGCAGAAGAATATTTGCATACCAAAAGTCTTTTGTTGCCGGTCATTTCCACAACACAGCGATAAAGTTGTTTCTCACAGCGAAGTCACAGCATACTAGGTTGTTTAAACATGAGCTTAAAGAACATTTTGTTACAGACTAACTGGAATCTCAACAAACTCAGATAAACAAACCTTGTTGTGTGAACGCGAGCCTTACGTTAAATAACATGTTGAATGCCCCCATGTGGTGTAAAATTGTATGTTGTTAGTATCGCGCTTCTCTTTGAACTTGGATATGTTGGGATGATCTTTAGACATAAAATATGGCCTATTTCAGGCCTGCTTATACATTATACGTTAAATAGGAATATTAAACGATTATCAACATATTGTTTATTGTACTAACTGATCTTGTATGAATTTGAGCAACTTATTGATTATTTCAATATGTACTTTATAGCGCAAAAAATATGTTTTTCTTTCTAATATTGATAAACATGCTTATGCATTTGTGAAAATAGTACACGAGTACAGCATTGCTGTAGCACTGTAGGTAATAATACTTATTTTGTAATCTTCAGCATTTGAGAAAACATTGAGTGTTTAAAAAGAGCATGTATATCTTTTTTTAATGTAAGAGTAATAAACTAGCTTACACCCAGAAACCAAAGAGCTGTCCCATAATCAACGCACGAGACATCACAAAAATCACAAGGTCTTCAGAATTGCACCTTCTGCACTCACGAAACTTTAACTGTATGACGTAATTGTCGTGAAGGCATCAAAATGATGAAATCAGCACATTTGAATAATGGTTAGCCCTTAAGACATGTAAAATAAGTGATCAATCTTCACACCACACAAACAAAACGTTGTTGAAGATTGCATTTGAATTCAAATAGCTGTCCAATTTACTTATCTGTGCAACATATATTTTGATGGTCTCTGCAAATCAGCAGCCATTCTCTTAGTGAATGGCTTTCAATCATATAATGTGATGCAATTAAACTAGATAAGCTCCAAACCATCAGTTCTTCTATTTCTTCCTTAACCTTATGCACTGTAAGTTGCTTTAGATAAATGTGTCAAATGCAAAAATCCCATATTATCAGGTAGGCTAATTGAGATACATCGTTACTTGATCAACTATAAATGTAAAAATCAAAAAGTATACTGTATTGATTAAGTATTTTATTTTAGACTTTAAGTTCTAACAAAATTAATTTAATAAATGTCTTCCATCTAGTGCAAACGTAAAATTGACAGACCAGTTTTTTGTCAAGGGCGTACAAGGATTGTCAAAGTTATATAACTTTAGTCGTTCAAGGGTTTGGTACAATATGTGCCATTCCCCTTACATAACCTTGAGTGATGTCTTTGTGACAGAAAAAATATCAAATTTTCATGTGACTTGCTCCAGTTTATCTTTAAAGATTTTTGTAAAGAGTCGTGAGGTCCAATGCTTCATAAAGATTGTAAAGAGGAAGAATAAACCAGGACACCTTTGGTGGTTTTGTTGTGCAGGGAAAGGCACGAGACCTAGAAGATCAAAGCACACTCTGATAGTTCACTACAGCTTTAGAGAGAGAAGTGACCCTTAAATTCAGATTAGGTAGATTTATGGCTGGGACACAATTTATGGTGAACTTAACTCAAGAGTGCAACTTCACCACCTGTGCTGAAAACAGCTGGTGAAGTCATATAATCTAAATCATTTGTTGCATATTTTGCCTTGGATCGCCCTTTTTAGAATGAGATGGATAAATGTGTGGTCCTGATTAACAGTGTGTTTCAAAACAATTTTTCAACCTCCTACTCCTGCTAACAACTATTGGAAATGCCCTTAAGTTTGCTTTAAATTGTCCCCTTAACTTCAACATTTTACACCTTAATTTTTCAAGATGCCAACATCCAGCTTTGGAGTAAGATTATATTTAAGTATTTATCATGGGAATATGTAAATATATAAACAAAATCGTGAATCGATAAATGCCAATGTTGTTAGAAATTAACCAGTTGATTTAGGTAAATATATGTGTAAAATAACAGTGTATGTTATGTTTACAGTTGAACGTTTGAAGATTTAAACACAACAAAAATTTATGGTGCTATCATCTCTGTTAGTTTATTTGAAATATTATGTTTGGTTTATGTATCCTTTTGTGTGATTTGTCAAGTCAGTAGAGATACTTGTAACATTTATACAGGTGGCTCCCTCTAGTGGATAAAACATTAAAGTGCCTTAAACATTAATTTCAATTTTTTGTTGTTTTCTAATTTTCAAATTTTATTGACAGCAATGGTTTTAAATAAAAATCTAAATAAATAAAAAATTAGCATATAGTGTTGTGACGATGAAAAATTATTTTTTGTCATATCAGAAACTCATCTAAAAAGTAGTTTGTATTTTATCTTTTTAGGGTCTGATGCTCTTTGCAAATAGCATGTTGTCTTTATAATATCAAGTCCTTGGTATCAAACAATATGAAAAACAGTACTCTAGTATAATTCCTGAAGTTTGTATTGCTTATTGATGTTCCATAATAGTAGTGATGACACTTAAAATAACTGTGCAGCAGATACATTCACTATTGCCTCGAAGTCTTAAACAAAGTTAATGGCATAACAATATTAAATCAGTGTTACTTTAATCAGAAGAACATTTTGGATGTTTCTCCTACTTTGATGATTTATTCAAATGAATGCCACTCGGCGCTGCGGGGCATCCATGACTTGTTATCCCTATTTACAGCATGTTTCTGGATCGTAATGTGTCCATAAACCTCACATATCTCCCAGCAGATGTTTGGGAGACGAGTTTGGAGGGTGTAAAAATTTAATGGACACAGATGTGTTGGTGTGAGACATATTGAGCTGTTTGTATCAGGAAAGGAAATTTTATGTAATTTACTTGCGTGTGCTCTGATAGGCAGATGTTTGTTGGTACTTTGTTTTTATCTCTGTTTTTATCCAGAAAAGCTTGACTTTTTTGGTAAATAGAGATCTTTTTTCTACCCTAGAAGTTCATGATTACACATGAGATTAGTTTAGACAGAGTTTAAGCAAGAATTCATTCTTTTCACAGCTTTTACAGTATATTATTGTGAAATTCAGGCTTATGTGTTTATACTGCACCACCGAATGAGTTTTACTTAAAGGGATAGTTCACCCAAAAATGAAAATTCTGTCATTATTTACTCACTCTCATGTTGTTACAAACCTGTATAAATTTCATTGTTCTGAAGAACACCAAGGAAGATATTTTGAGGGATGTTTGTAACCAAACCAATTCACCTCCATAGGAAAAAAGAATACTATTGAAGTAAATGGGGCTCATGAATGGTTTATTTACAAATATTCCTTAAAATATATCCCTCAGTATTCATCAGAACAAAGAAATATACAGGTTTGTATATATCATGAGAGTAAATTATATTTTTTTGGGGGGGGGGGGTTAACTATCCCTTTAACCATTTTGATACAATATGGTATAAGGATAATTGGATAATTATCACATCATGTTTTAGACTTTTGTTCAGTACTTGAGGATCTATAGGACTTGGAGCAAATTCATTGATTTCATTGGTTTTTGTATTTTTCATAAGACTGTATGACAGAATAATTATGGTTAACTCTTTATTGGTCTAATTTTAATCTTATTCTAATTCTCTCATTTTTAAGAATGTGGGACAAATGCTATTGTATTGTTAAAGCACAAGCTACTTTTTTATAACATTACCATCTCATTTATTTTAAGCTGTAGAAGGCACTTATAATTTTAGGTTTAGGAAATGTGTTTTTGTTAACATAAAAATAGAATTATAGTTTCTGTCAGATCGCTTGAGAAAATGCAGTTATTTTAATAATTTCTGCACAAATGTGTTAGCGGACTCTTCTGTATTCAGGCTCCTGCAACTAATTATAGAGAGACCTCAATTTATTATGCATAGAGCGTGAGTTTTTGATTGGTTTTTCCTAATGTGAATGTTTTACTGTTATTATTACTGGACAATTCCCAAGAGTCAGTCAATATCATCATGGGAGCTAATAATAAGCTTTTATTTATATTACTCATTTAATTTAGGATATTATAATGGCTGAATGGTTTTTTAATCCCAAAGGAATTCACTTTATAAAAATTGGTGTGTGTGGTAAACCTGGCATGTGGAAATGTACAGTTCACAAACCACATAGTATTAGAATGGGCTCACATTTTCCCATTGGCTACCCAGCATTGGTCAGAAAAGGGACGAGCCCAACCGTTGGGTTAAATTAACCCCAACATTTTTTATATTTGACCAAACAATTAGTTAAAACAACCCGGTACACTGAAAAAAAGGTTTATTCAATTTATCTAAATTTTTTTAAGGTAAGTGGTTGCAATCAATTTATTTAAGCTACATTTACACAAAAGTTTTTTGTTTTGTTTTGTATTTACATTTTTTTGTTTAAATGTAGCTTAAATAAATTGATTGCTACCACTTACATTAAAAAAATTGAGTAAATTGAATTAATCATTTTTTAGTGTATTTTTGGTAAAAGGATCCCAGTTAAATTATAACCCAACAGCTGGGCTCATCCCTTTTTGACCCAACACTGAGTTCAAATAACCCAGAATTTTAATAGTGCATTTTTTCTTTTTACCCTCACATATTAATTCATTATGCTCTTGTATACGACATAAAACAAAATTACAGTTACGATAGCACAGTACACAAAAGCACAAACACAATAACACTGTAGTGGTTTTTGTTGCTGTTTAGTGTTTTGGGAGAGGGAAGTTCAAAGGGCTTTTCGCTCCAAGGGCATTAAGTTCCACTGTGCCCTAGATTTTACGTCGTCCCCCATAATCAAAGAAAAAGTACACGCTCTGATTGCTCAGTCATTGTTGCCAAGGGACTACAATCATCTAACCAGCCTGCTTCGCAGCACTCCAGCAACCATGTGGACATACTGGAGTACACTTTACAGATGGAGCCGGGTAAGCGGCCCAATAAAAATCATCAGTGAAAATGCCACATGTGATTTTGAGCGTGAGATGGATGACAAGGCCAGAAAGTGTGTGTTGCTCTGGCAGTAATCACTGTTGTCGAGCCACTAATTGGTCTTGTCTGTTTGTGAGGCCGCACACTGTGATGTGAGGGTTCTGGCAGATGGGTTGTGGACGCTGTCTTTAAGCCAGGGATACCAGATAGGCCTCTGTCGGGCCATGATCAACAATAAACGACACTCCAGGTAGACTCTGTCTGTCATAGTCAGTTTGTGTAATTTGTCTGAATGTCCCAAACACATGATAAAATAAAATGTTTTCATTACCTAACTTACCTTGTGTTCTCTAAACCCATATCACATTTAAATCTTGCATATGAAAAGGAAACATTTTGAGGTTGATGCTGTTCGTTTTCCAAAAAAATTATGCTAAAAAGTGACGGAGGCTGTTTGTTTTGAACTTTTGTACCATAGAGCAATTGGAATATGCAGTAGCATTTAGAAACGGTCAATATTTCATAAAAGCTGAAGACTGGTCTATAAAAAAATCTCTGTCATGGAATAATATACAAAGCATAAGTATTTAGCTACCAACACTGAAACATTGTTTTTAAGAGATCTGAAGCCATGTAAAATAAAATCATAAAAAGTTTGGAATTTCTGCCATATTTTTTAAAACTAAGCAGTTTTGCAGTATAAGATCATTGATGCAAGACGTAAGATAAGTGTCAATGCCTGAATGCATCAGCAGATGGCAGTGTTTACTACTAAGAGAATCTCAGATCCTCAGTGAAATCCCTGACAATGAGATGGTTTGTGCAGCTGTGTCACTTTATCCATATCTTTGTTCTTTTGGTTTTATTTTACTAGCACATGTAGAACATCAGGACTGTAACAGTGTAGATATCTCCAACTGTGTGACTAAACACTTCTGTGTGTGCTGGTAAGATTTGTATCTTTATTCGGAAAATGATAAAACAGTCTGCAATGACTGAGTCAGAATACAACGATAACAGCATTGTAGATGTCTATTTGTTATTTTTTACACGTGTTGATTTTAATTTTTTTAACTTAAGCATGCTTTTTTGATAGGAAAACATTTTTGTTTTGACTTTCTTTCGGTTGCTTAGCAGCTTTACCTACTTTAAAACATATATTAAATAAATTATATATGTTGTAATATATATAATATATATAAAAGTTCTTTAGGTGAAGCTGCCGAGGAAATGAAAGAAAGGAAAAAAAATTAATGTAAAAAATCAACACGTACTGTATGTGTGTGTCTATATATATATATATATATATATATATATATATACATTTAATATACATATTTTCATTTATGCAATTGGCAGACGATTTTATACAAAGCAACTTACAATGCATACAATTATTTTTAAGCAGTATGTGACATTTTGCGCTACTAATGCAATGCACTACTACTGAGCTATACAGGAGAACTGTACAGGAGCAATACAGGATGAGAGATATACAGTACTGTGCAAAAGTCTTAGGCCACCATTAGATTTGTTGTTTCTGCAATTGTATAGTGATCATATATAATTATTTCTCAGTCTCTTTATTAGAATACAACCAGAAAATACAGGAAATGTGTATATAGTATTAAAAACTGTATAAGAGTATATACTGAAGTGTTAAGTTTATAGGGTAAACTCCTCTTCCACTTGAGCAATAGCAGGCAGCTGCAGGATCTCTTAAATCTAAATAAAAATAAATCCTAATTTCTAATTTTAATCAAATAACTTCAGGATATCAGTCTCCTCAAAAAAGCTCAAGATGTGTTTCATACCAAGAGAGGTCACACTAAATACTGAGTGATGCCTGAAGAAGACATTTAGTTCGGAAAAAAATTTGTTTTTAATTTTGTGTACATATTTCCGGTATTTTCTGTTTGTATAAAAAAGAGTGAAAAATTAATATGGATAAACATTAAAACTTTGCTAAAACAACAAAGCTGGTGATGGTGGCCTAAGACTTTTATACTGTATATAAACACTTTAAAATAAGGTTTTATTTGTAAAAAAAAGGATTTACTAATACAATTTTTAAATCAAAAGTTGTACCTGTTATCATAGTTAATGCACTATGAATTAATATGAATAACTGTACTGGTGTTAACAAACAGTAAGAAAGATTAAGTAATGATGGAAAAACTATATTGATTATTGTTACTTCATGTTAGCTAATGCATTTACTAAAGCTAATGTTAATCTTATAATAATTTAACATTTTGTGACTAACTGTAAACTTGCGCTTATAAGCTTTACAGCAGTGAAATTTATTTAGGCAAAAACTTTAGAGTTCTTCGTATTAAAAAAAAAATCATAATTGACTGCTTATTATTCCCATGATGAGACGAAAGCCTTATTGCCAAACATGTTTGGAATATGAAACGGTTTTTGACACATGGGCAGATGTTTTGCTTTTTCTTTTCTCCTATTCCCTATAATCCTCTGCGAAAAGGTTACTCTGCTCCCCAGTCTTATGTTAATTAATGAAGAGAAAACTCCTCACCTGAGAGTTTGAAAAAGTACACAACAGGAATACTGATGAAATACTGAAGTTATGCAATATACAATATACTGTTAGGACTTATACTCAAATGAAACTAAACAAAACATTTATTTAGGATCACAATACTCATGATCATGCCTGCATGGGTGTAAGTATATTATACAGTATCATTCCAAAGCATTGCATTTCTAAAATAAGGTTAAAAAGGACAAGATTTATTCATACACAGTTAAACTCCCAGTGTGTGGACCACCTACATTGATAATAGTTCTGGATTTGGATTATGCATCTTCACAATTCACTGCACATTACTATATGTATTAAAAAAAACATTGGTCAGACCTTTGACAAGTAGGGTTTCACAAAATTTCCTATATTTCTCCATCACATTTCCTTCTCTCAAATTTCTAATTCTGTCTGCCAGGAAAGCGAATACGTGAGGATACAGCGTACATGTTGCTGTTTATACAAGCAGACGCAGTTATAGACAATCTGCACTGAGACGACATCTGGTACCGCTGTCACTCAAACCCTCTCTCTCTTCTTGTTCCACCAGGTGACACACTCTTTTTCTCCCTAATGTCATGTTTTGCATCATGCAAGATAAATATTTATAGAGCCTTGACAGTGAATTGAATAAGCCACTCTCTCCCGAGAAGTGAGAAGAAACGTGTCAAAACAGGTCTTAAAAAAATCGGTCTCGTCATCTGTATTTTCTGAACTGTCGCCATCGCTACCAGGTGTTTGGAGTCGCATGATAGCGCTTATTATTTAAGGTGCCTCTTTGTGCCATCAGTCATAACATTTCCGATCATCCTGTAAACATCTTAGAATTGGTTTTGATGGTTCGCAACGAAATGTGCATATTTAATTTTCCTCATCACACTTGTGGAAAGACTTTATGCTTTGTGCTACAAGGAAGTATGTGACAGTGCTAGCATATTGACAGACACAGCGATTTAACAGAGTGCATACAGTTCTTACTTAAACCCGAGTACGTGTGGACCCAGGCAAGGCAATATGCTTTGTCCAGCATGAAAAGCTCCCTGTGGGGAAATTGGTCTTCTTTAACACAGGAGATTGGCTCTGAGATTTCTCGCTGATAGCTGGACAGGGACTGCGGTAAAACCACACACATAGAGTTTTTTCTGCCGCTAGCAGACCCGGAGGACACAGGCCAGGTTGTAAATATAAAGATATGATTGGGGGAACAAGAGAAAGGGAGTAGTAGCTACTTCTTCATACATGATTTGCAGCTGTATGCAGAGGATAGATACTGTTTTTTGAAATTGAAGAGAAGGGCGCGTGAAGGTTTCGCTGTTGAATTCCTGTCAAGTTAAAAGTGATTTGTGTGATGTCGAAATACCTTTTCTAGCTTAAAGGAACAGTATGTAAGAAATGTATATCAAGGAATCATAAAATGGCCCCGATATGTCACTAAACATTAAGAAATCATTTTCATTTGCAGCCCTCAACTGATGTTTATGTTGTCATGTTGTGTATTGGCCACCAGTTGTGTGATTGCAGTACCAGTTTTGGCCACAATCCTACATACTGTTCCTTTAATAGCTACAAGTAGGTTGACCCCTATGAAAATTGTAAACATATGATTCTGTGGCATTCTGTTTTTTTTTTTAATAAATTGTTTGAGTAGACCAACCAGCCTGGCCCTACAACCAATGGCAATAGCTTGGAGTGGGACATATTGCTGGTCTCCAAAAAAAAGAAAAAAAAAAGAAAAATGATGGGGAGTGCTTAAATTGTTCAAAAACAGCCATTATTGTCGCAATGCCATTTGGTGCTTATTGAAATGACACACTTTACCTTCGACTTTGCAGAAAAGCGATTGAAAAGAAAGATTTTATGATTTTCTACTCCCTGATTGGCATACACGAGTCAATCTGCCTTTGTATATCAAGCCCTCGAATTCACTTCCTGTATGAGCTGTATTATCTGAGCCAGAGCCCCATTTCATATGGAAATTTCTGGAGATGCATTGAAAGAGCGCCTGAAACATTAGCCATCTCATTATGTCTCAGAGCATATTATCTTGATGGGCTGAAGAAAAATGGTGGTGTATTGTAGCGATGTTAGCGTCACGGAGTGCGCGATGGTGACACAGCAGCAGTGAAACTGAAGTTTTATTTAATCCATTGTCGTCTCTCCTGGCCTGATAACTTCACAGCCCATCCCAGGGCTTGTCTGTCAGCGTTGACACAGTAATATCTCCCAAGCCCTCTGTTTCCTAGTCACTTTCATTTATTTTAAAATACCATTTCACACACTGCTGCCTTTAACTAGGCATTATACAGTGTGTGGGGAGAAAGGCCTAGATTGAATTGTGACAGAGACAGCGACTCTCGCCGTGAAAAATAACGAAAATATTGTAAATGGCAGCAGAGTCTATAAAATGGCAAGGCTGGAGATGATGATTTTCCTTCAGTTTTTTTGTCTTTCATTTCAATCGTGTGTGTGTGTGTATAGGCCTATATATCTGTGTGTTTGCATGTCTGGCTGCATGTGTGTTTACTCCATGAGACTATCTATAGATTTACTCTGGCTATCAAAACAATATTCCCCACACTTCTCTTCAAATTCAGAAAGTCTTTCTTTTATTTCTCCCAAATCTTCAGACTTGCAGGCAGCATAGCATGCTGTTATCAATGCCGGTTTAAGCCATTTTGATGCCCTAGGCGAACCTCATATTATCACCCCCCCCATACAAGATCATACAATTTTATATGCAATATTACACACAAAAAAGACAACTCACAAATTATGTAAAAACCAGGTAGTCCTTTAACACTCAAATAAATGCATCACATTCAACAAAGCAGTTAAATAAAAAATTTACCTATGTTTTTCATTATCTATAAGTTTAATAAGGGAAAAAGAATTGTGTGTGCTTTTTACCGAACCAATTCTTAAATTGACCTTTGAACCCTTTGGTCTGATGTTGGTGTTGAGTGCTGAAATTACAAACTTTACATATAATTAATGATCAGGCAGTAACTGATCCAAGGACATATTTAATTGACAGTACTAATTGACAGCCTATAAGGTTGTGCCACCAATTGGACAGGGGTGGGCAAATATTTTTGACTCAAGGGCCACATTGAAAAGCCGCATACTATGTAAATGACAAATTTTTCATTTTATTTTTTTCTTCGAATCAACTCTGAATTATTACTGGACATTCATCTTTACCCTGCTTTTAGGAACACAAAAAACGCATCATATTTACAGTTCTAAAGTAAACATCACAATAAAAGTAATATTGAATTTTTAATTTAGCATTGTAAGACAACTTTTATTTCATATACATTGTGAAGACATATTTACAGTTATCATCATAAGAAAAATTAACCATGGCTTTATTTTTGTAGTAACCATGATTTTAGAAGATAAATTATAATTTGTAATACCATAGTTTTACTACAAATAAAATACCATTGTTATTATGGTGAGAACATTTTTATTTGTAGTAAGTAACCACAAATTTACTGTGTTTACTATACTCTTTAATCATGCTTCATTTACTTAAGCACAAATCATCACAAGTTCATTGCTTGATGATAATTATTTCATATCAAATATAATCGAAAAAATGTGTTAAAAACAGAGGAAAGCAGGCTGTGGTCTTAAAAAAATGCAATACCTTTGGGCAAATCACACATACCACCTTCTGTCTAATGCTGGTGAATTTTTTGCTGTTCATTTTGTGTTAAACACGCAACATAGGGTTGTTTCTCGGACAGGGATTAGCTTAAGCCAGGACTAGGCCTCAGTTTAATTAGGAAATAAAACAAATTTTAACAAACATGCCCTTAGTAAAGACATTACTTGTGTGCATTTTGATGCAAAACAAAGGGCAATTATGATTTAAAGATATTTCAATGCAAGCTGTTTTCAATTTGCACAGTTCTTACATTTATTTTAGTCTAGGACTAGTCTAATCCCTGTCCAGGAATTATTATTTTATTTTTTAAATTTTGTTGCAGTACAAATTTTTCACTCATTCAAATCAGTGAAGCGACATTCAAAAAGTATATGTGCTCTTTGGCGCCCCCTTTACAGCTGGTGGCGCCCTAGGCGACCGCCTTGTTCACCTATGCCTAGAAAGGCCCTGGCTGTTACAGGGTGTTCTTATGTTTGCAGAAAACTAGCTCAATTTTGAAGCATGATTAATACCTAAAACTTATTGATGTACATTCCACAAGTAGCTTGAAACAGTTAGATTACTTTGTAACCATACACAAGAGTCACACTTTCTGTATGCCATTAATCTGTCTATCTCTGTATCAGAGATAACTCACGGGCACGCAGAAATGATATGCTAACATATTCGTCATTTCCTAGTGTCTCTGCATAATTTAGGATGCCTCCCTGCAGGATTAATCTGATTGGACAGTTATGTAAAGAGACTGAGGCCTGAGCTGTCAGTCTCAAGCCAATGGCTACAACAACAATTGTTTTTGACATCTGGGCATATGGCATGTATATTCCCCCCTCCTCCTCAAACTACTAGCAATAGATAATCAACGTGAGATTCTTGTAGTCTTGAGTCTTGATAATATTTTTAACACACATTTGTGTTGTTTGTTATACAATATAGTCTAAAAATGCAAAGTCGGCAACACCAAAGCTCCCAAAATATAATTTTTTAAATTATTAAATAATATTTTACATTTTAATAATAAAATGTTTTGATATTTTTGGAGCTTTGGTGTTGCCGACTTTGCATTTACACATTATAACGGGGTTTTTTGTTGAGCACCCAATTTAGATTGATGTGCGTGCTTTTGCCTGCTTTTTTGTTATACAATATACACAGCAAAAACTCCAGTGTTAAATGGACTCTCGCAGAGTTGATTTCAACACTTTTTCAGAGTTTATATAGCTCCACACCTATCAGAGTTAAATGAACACTTTCAAGAGAGTTATTTTTTAAACTAGGTCAGAGTTTCTTTGACTCAAATAAGTGTTAGTTAATTTTTTAACACTAGGTCAGAGTTAAAATTTTAACACTAGGCCAGAGCTTCTTTGACTCAATAAAGTGTAAAACGGGTCATATTATGAGATTTCTAACATGTAAAATAACTCTTTGGTGTTCCCAGAGTGCAAATGTGAAGTTTTAGCTCAAAATACCCCACATGTAATTTACCTGTTAAAACCACTTTGTAGGTGCAGGCAAAAGTGTGCCATCTTTAGCTGTGACAATTAAAATGCAAATGAGCTAATGAAATGGAAACACTGATCACAATGATGGTGAACAGCCAACAACCTTTACAAGTTAGATGTAAAATGCAATTTTAGGTTTCAAACAGAGAAGGTGATAGAGAAGATAAAGTTACAGAGGAGCATTAAAAAAAATAGTGTAAACAATTTAGTTTTACTTACAATTCAATCTGCAGGACACATGGAAATGGAAGACTGAAATGTGTGGGCGGAGTGTAATTACATCTCCAAGGAGTTAGTTTAACACCGCCATGATTAACTCTGTAGATTAACTCCAACTCTGAACAACAATTTACTCTAAATATGTTACATTTACTCTTTGGGTGTTGAATTCAACTCAGAAATGATTAACACTGAAATTTTAACTCTCAAATTTTTGCTGTGTAGAAAGAAAATCTATAGTTTTTAAGGGTTTTGTTGATTAATTCTGTATTACATTTTATGTTACACAGTAGTTCACTAAATAGTTTACTGTTCTTCTACCATTGAATACTTAGTGAACAGATCCTATGATGATTTTGTACTGCTTATTGCTTTAGTTTTACATTTGTGGCCATTATAAATTGTCCTTACATGAACAACAGTTACAGAAAGATTTTTATTTTATAGTCAGGTTAAGCGGCAACAACATAAACAAACAGCATTTTTTTGGACCAAATGTAACTTCCGGTAGTCTTCTGCAAAGAATCAATAACAACAGAGTACCTCTAGAGTAGATTACTAGAGTAGATTAGAATTTCTGATAAATAACAAGTAAATTACCTTATTTCAAATCATAGCTAAAGTGTATCAACTACTACACTGAGTTAACGTTGCTGTGTAAGATTGGTGTATAAAATGTTAGATCTTTGAATTCTTGCCTGGCTGCCAAACCAACTTGCTGTCTCCCTCATTTTTAAGAAACTGGGCTGCGTTCCTCGAAACCTTCTTAGCTCTACGTCGTTCTTAAGTTGTACCTTAAGCTGTACCTTATCGTTAATACGTGTTTCCCGAAACGTTCTTAGTTACGTATCACTTCTGTAAGTCATTCGTTCGGAAGGTTGGTCTGGAGCACTCTTAACTTTACCTTATCCCACTTGACTCCGCTAGGGGCTGTTATAAAAGCTTGTGTAGATTGCAGTCTATAACTAAATATTTGTAAAAAAAAGTTGAAGTACACTCCGTGTTAAATTAGGCTTTTTTTAAGAATAAAACATTCACATAATTAGACATTATTACACTGATGGTTGTTACATTTTTTTATATTTTTTTTCCCAAAGGAACATCAGCTGTGAATTATTATTACAGGCTAAAGAAAGTATTAAAAAAAGATTTTGGGTGGAGGAGTTGGTGAAACTATGGAAGGCAGCTATACAGCCAATCTTACTATTTCATTTGTGCATTTCATATCCGTTAAATCTTTAGTTTACCGGCTATTTTAGCTGCAAATAAAACAAATCAAGTTAAAAATCGCATTCCACGGGAGCAAATTCATCACGAAATCATAATTGTTGATTTTCCTAAATATTATTATTGATGTTAATTCGACTTTGCATCGAGGTTTTAATGTTTTATAACTTTAAGGCAACTACATGCCATATTCTTTATAAACATTCAAAAGAAACTGCTCCACTTGATTACTGCTTGTATAGTCTCCTAAGGTCAACAAAATGTCCACATTAAAACTAATCAAAGCTAAAATCTAATGCAATGTCTTATCCGCATTGTAACCACGCTGCTTGCGCATCCAGTGTCCAAGCATAATAAACGTGTGAACTAATGAACGGCAGTTTGTTTTTATATATATTTTAATTTTAATGCACATCCATGCAGGTGACTTTCACGACCCACCTTATTCCCCTGTACAATGCACTTATTACAACCCCAAAACAGAAAAAGTTGGGATACTGCAGAAATTGTGAGTAAAAAAGTAATGGAATAATTTACAAATCTCATAAACTTATATTTTGTTCACAGTAGAGTATGGATGGTGTATCAAATGTTGAAGGTGGGTTATTTTGAGATGTCATGCCAAATGTTTGCTTATTTTGGATTTCGTGAGAGCTGCACATTCCAAGGAGGGTTGGGACGGGTAGCAATAGGAGGCCAGAAAATTTTAATGTACATATAAGGAACAGTTGAAAGACCAATTTGCAACTTATTAGGTCAATTGGCAACATGATTGGGTATAAAAAGAGCCTCTCAGAGTGGCAGTGTCTCTCAGAGGTCAAGATGGGCAGAGAATCACCAATTCGCCCCATGCTGCGGCGAAAAAGAGTTTTCTGAGTTTCTTAGAGAAAAATTGCAAAGAGATTAAAGTTATCATCATCTACAGTGCATAATATCATCCAAAGATTCAGAGAATCTGGAACAATCTCTGTGCGTAAGGGTCAAGAAGCGAAAACCATACCGGATGCCGGTGATCTTCGGCCCCTTAGACGGCACTGCATCACATACAGGAATGCTACTGTAATGGAAATCATAACATGGGCTCTGGAATACTTCCAGAAAACATTGTCAGTGAACACAATCCACCGTGTCATTCGCTGTTGCCAGCTAAAACTCTATAGATCAAAAAAGAAGCCATATCTAAATATGATCCAGAAGCCCAGGCGTTTTCTCTGGGCAAGGCTCATTTAAAATGGACTTTGGCAAAGTGAAAAACTGTTCTGTGGTCCAACGAATCAAAATTTTAAGTTCTTTTTTGGAAAACTGGGACGCCATTTCATCCGGACTAAAGAGGACAATGACAACCCAAGTTGTTATTAGCGCTCAGTTCAGAAACTTGCATCTCTGATGGTTTGGGGTTGCATGAGTGCGTGTGTCATGGGCAGCTTACACATCTGGAAAGACACCATCAATGTTGAAAGGTTTATCCAAGTTCTAGATACATGTGATCCCATTCAGACGTTGTCTCTTTCAGGGAAGACCTTGCATTTTCAAACATGACAATGCCAGACCACATACTGCAGCAATTACAACATCATTGCTGCGTAGAAGAAGGATCCGGGTACTGAAAGGGCCAGCCTGCAGTCCAGATCTTTCCCCCACAGAAAACATTTGGTGCATCATAAAGAGGAAGATGCGACAAAGAAGACCTAAGACAGTTGATCAACTAGAAGTCTGCATTAGACAAGAATAGGACAACATTCCTATTCCTAAACATTTGGCCTCCTCCAGCTGTTCCTTATACATTTAACTTTTCTGGCCTCTTATTGCTACCTGTCCCAACTTTTATTGGAATGTGTAGCTCTCATGAAATCCAAAATGAGCCAATATTTGGCATGACATTTCAAAATGTGTCACTTTCAACATTTGATTTGTTATCTATACTCTATTGTGAATAAAATATAAGTTTATGAGATTTGTAAATTAGTCCATTCCATTTTTACTCACAATTTCTACTGTGTCCCAACTTTTTCTGTTTTGGGGTTGTAGGAACCCCTAATATAAATTATCCTTTAAAGTGAAGGCATAGCGGATGCATTGAAGCAGTTTATGCATGATACGTTTGGAAATGAATTGCGGGTTTTGCACGGGTTTGATATAAAATAAAAGGTTGAATTTAGTTGTTTGCAATTTGAAATATTTTTACAAGATATTCCTAATAAATTAGTAATTCAGAAAGCATCTTAACCCTTAAAAGAGGTCTTTAGGTCAAAATTGTTAGGAGCACAGACGAGGAATTTTAAGAGGCTTAAGAGTTTTTTTAGCAAGCGGGAAAGTGGACAAAACACGAAGAGGGAGACAAACATGTTGCACACAAGTTTATACTTTATTTATAATAATCTAATAATAGATCCTACTCTTTTTCTTCCTTCTTGGACAACCAACCAATCACAGTCTTCAAAAGATAGTGTCACACGTAGCAACGAGGTCAACCACACCTACCACTAAGATAGGATTTTCCATTCATTCCTTGCTCAGAGTTCACTGAAAATGTTCTGGAATCACTTCTAAGCTAAAACTCCTGGCAAGGAATTTTTAGGTTAAGTTAAGTTTAAGGAGGTCTCTGAGAAGATTCTCAGAATCTTTAGGGATACGGGCCCAGGTGCCTAATCATGGCAATGTGTGTGTCCGATGAAACAAGTCTATTCATCTTTTATTAATTTCATTTTTTGCAATCCTAATGAATAACAGCATAGATTTGGAGCGACATGAAGGTTGGTATAATATATATATATATATATATATATATATATATATATATATATATATATATATATATATATATATATATATATATATATATATATATATATATATATATATATATATATATTTTTTTTTTTGAGAATTATTACTTAAAGGATTAGTCAATTTTCTTAAAAAAAATCCAGATAATTTACTCACCACCATGTCATCCAAAATGTTGATGTCTTTCTTTGTTCAGTCGAGAAGAAATTAGGTTTTTTGAGGAAAACATTCCAGGATTTTTCTCATTTTAATGGACTTTAATGGACCCCAACACTTAACAGTTTTAATGCAGTTTAAAGGTGCAGTTTCAAAGGACTCAAAACGATTTCAAATGAGGCATAAGGGTCTTATCTAGTGAAACAAATGTCATTTTTGGCAAGAAAAATAAAAAATATGCACTTTTAAACCACAACTTATCGTCTTCCTCCGGTCCTGTGACGTGCCAGCTCGACCTCATGCAATACGTCATCAAGTCAAGAGGTCACAGATGACGTATGCGAAACAACGCTCCAGTGTTTAAAAGTGTGGAGAAAGAGGACCGTTCCGACGTTGTTGTATGTCAAATTATACTAATTAATGTCTTTGTGTCAGTTTATTGTTTAGATAAACTGATAAGACCCTTATGCCTCGTTTGAGATCGTTTAGAGTCCTTTGAAACTGCAATTTAAAACTGCATTAAAACTGTTGGGATTTTTGGGGTCCATTAAAGTCCATTAAAATAAGAAAAATTCTGAAATGTTTCCCTCAAAAAACATAATTTCTTCTCGACTGGACGAAGAAAGACATCAACATTTTGGATGAAATGGTGGTGAGTAAATTATCTGGATTTTTTTAAAATTGACTAATCTTTTAAAAAAATCTTCTAAATTATATGTGGACCTACCAAGTCGCTTAAACATTTATCAAGGGTCAATGTTATCCCCCTCAAAAATAATTAAAAACAAGCTTTTTGGAAATAGAACATAGTGCTTCTCTCCCTGCATATTGCTCAGCTTATTTTAGGAGTTTCGGGGCTGATGGAGCTCTCTCTGTCTCTGGGTGGGTCCACCTCAGGCTTCACCGCCGCTGCTGCCTGACATATCTGTGGCGTTTATTAAGAGAATGACAAGTCTATCAGGCCCCATAAGCAGGCTCTCACGGGCGGTAGATCTTTTGTTACTTTCAGGGAAGGGATCATCAATCTTGCCGGCGCTCTGCTCTCCTGAGTTGTTGATAGCAAACACAGATTCTCCCCGCTCCCTCTTCGTTCCTCCTCGCTTCAGCCGCTCTCTTCTGCCGTTCAGCCGCGCGCAGAGAATTCGAAAGATGTGACTTTATTCGGCAACAGTGAAGCTCGATGACTTGACGGCTCATAGGCCACCGAAAGGTTGATACCGGGGAAAATTCAGTGTGTTGACAGCAGGTACTTTGTTTTTGATGAAGAGGCAGAGGAACACACTTCACCAAGGGGTGTCTTAGTACAATCAGACTGATTCATGCATTCAAATTCAATGCTTACACTGCATTAAAAACCTTTTACGAAAGCTAGAAGACTGCTGAACTTAAAAAAAAAACACTAGTTAGGCAGGGACCAACTGAGATTTGCTGTATTATAAAGATTTACTGGTTTTTATTTAGCACTTATGTGCCCAGCTAGTTTACACACCACATTCAGTAGACCAATAAAAATGCAGTAGAGCAGTTTTACTAAAATTTAAAGAGAAAATTCTGTCACTCTCGTTGTTTCAAACCTGTACCGTTTTCTGGTGTATTAAAAGAAAAGTTCCCCTGAAAGTGAGTTGTATTGTGCAAACAGGAGCAGTATAAAATTTGTAAAAAATAACTTCACAAAAAGACAGATTTAAATATTGCACTTAAACGCATCAATGACATCAAATGCAATTCGTTGATGGCCGATAACATGTTTGAATGCTTAAAAATGCATATGAAGGCCAAAAAGGTTATATAACAAACAATTTAGATTTTGGTTAAACTGTTCCTTTAACTCTTTATTGTCACAGTGTTATATATTCATTGCAGTTTGGGATTTAGCTACTGAGAGAAGCTTCTTCTCTAATCTGACCACAGTTATTAGCTCTCTCTGACATCCGTACAGTATGTTAAGCCCAGCGTGCTTTGCAGAGAAATGGGGAGCTTCATTAAGTGAGAGGTAGTAGATTTATGAACTCCAGTCTCTCTGCAGACTCCTCTGGAATGGCTGAGGTCTAAGTGAGCACAGATATGATGAATATACTCCACTCTGGGATTGGCCAGGGTCAGTGAATCCAGAAATGTGAGTCTGTAAGATATCTCTGCTGTGTTTGTTATTGCTGGTGTAAAGATGCTTGGGAAATGAACCCTTTAAAGTGTACTGTATTATAAGTTTATTAGTTTAGTACAGATGCAAAAAACAGTGTTCTTAAAATCAAGCATTTAAATGTAGACTCTAAAAAATAGTGCTAAATAGCACTAAAAGTGGTTTACTGACTTGTAATAATAGAGGAACCATTTTAGTGATAAATCACACATATGTTGAACCACACTCTAAAAAAACAAACGGTGCTATATAGCACCAAAACTATTGATTTGAATCGTAACCATAGAAGAACCGTTTTTAGTGCCATATAGCACCGGTGAAGCACCTGTGTAGAACCATATAGGGGCCATATAGCACCACTATAGCACCCCATATGGTTCTACATAGCACTATTTGGTTCTACACAGGTGCTTCACTGGTGCTTCACCGGTGCTATATGGCACCAAAACGGCCCTTCTATGATTACGAGCAAAGAACCACTTTTGGTTCTATATAGCACCGTTTTTTTTTAGAGTGCACCTGTGTAGAACAATATTGTGCTATGTTGAACCATAAGTAGTGCTATAGTCATGCTTTAGTCATGCTATAGCACTACTTATGGTTCTACAGAGGTGCTATAGCACTAAAAATGGTTCCCTTATGGTTACGAGCTTTTAGTACTATTTAGCGCCATTTTTTAGAGTGTATTAAAGGGACACTCCACTTTTTTTGAAAATATGCTCATTTTCCAGCTCCCCTTGAGTGAAACATTTGTTTATTACCTTTTTGGAATTCATTCAGCTGATCTCCGGGTCTGGCGCTAGCACTTTTAGCATAGCTTAGCATAATCCATTCAATCTGATTAGACCATTAGCATCGCGCAAAAAAATAGCTAAAGAGTTTCGATATTTTTCCTATTTAAAACTTGACTCTTCTGTAGTTACATTGTGAAGACCTATGCTAAAAGTAGTAGCGCCAGACTCGGAGATCGTCTGAATGGACACCAAAACAGTAAAAATCTAATGTTTAAGTCTAGGGGAGCTGGAAAATGAACATATTTTCAAAAAAGTGGAGTGTCCCTTAATATTGAAAATTGTAATATGTCATCCAGTCTTTGAAAACCCAGCTAAAGTAATTTTTTGTGATTTACTGTTCATCCTTCATAATGTAAAAAATATAACCTTGATATTAATATTGACTAAGACCATGTCAAATATCAATGACTAAAATCAAACTTTTTTTGTTCATATTCATGGTGTCTCAAAATAGCACAAATAAGGACACTTAGATAATCTTAAGAACATCTTAAAAAGTACTAAAGATGAATGTTTAGTATATTAAGTACAAAATTAGTGTGGGAAAATAAACCACTTTAAGTACACCATGGAAGTGTACAAGGGGCGTCATGCATCATTTTTTTAAGGGGGCACAGCACAGTTCACAGAAATGTACACAGACATCAAACGAAATATTAAAGAGCTTTTAGTCTTTATCATGACACATACATTTCTAACAATCTGAGCGTCCTTGCCTTCATGCAAAAAAATCCAAAATAAAAGTGTTGACCAACTTTATATCAAATACTATTCAACCAGAATAATGAGATTGGCATCATATTTACATCTGAAATTATCCTATGAAATTAATGTAATTTTAAATCCATAAAGTATAAACAACAAAAATGACATAATATGTTTAGATAAAATTATTACAGGAACAGATTTTTGCATTCAATTTGACCTCATATGTGAGCATGTGTTCCGCACCCCCGTGAACTCTGGCGAACTTTGGCGTTGTATCAAGAAGATGAATCTAGAAATCTAATATAACGTCCAGACGGTCACATTTTAAATCATACATTTTCTACATAGAGGAGGTTAACTGCACATTACCGTACTGGGGTTTGGAAATGTTGTGAGCGTTTCTTACACATTTTAATTCCTCAGATAGCCAAATGCAGCAGCAAGCAACGCAAAGCTCGTGAGCGCGATCAGACGCTGATGACGTCTGCGACTGCGCTGACTGCAGCGCCTGCCGCCAGAATAAAGTAATGTAACATGATAAAAAAAACACTATCACAACGGCAAAAATCTCTGAAAATTTGCAAGGATGCAGCACATAATTGATAATATTGTGCATAAACAGCTTAAAAGACAAGTAACAGATAAATGGACGCTTCTTTGATTTTGAGGATGCATGCAAAATCCATCTGGCTAAAAAAACCGAGGGGGCACGTGCCCCCTCAGTTTGAATTGGCAATGAAGCCTCTGAAGTGTACTACTTTTTCACATGGTTGTTGCAAGTTGAATTATTCAATGCATTTTTTAATCTTATGTGGTTTTGTTTATGGGTTTTGAGGATGAGGGCAGTTTCTCTTCCTTTTGAAAGTTCATTTTGCTATCCTAACACACGATTATATGGTTAATTACATTTTGTAATTGGATTTAGCATTATTTTTTCTCTGCTGTCCTATCAAAAGCACTGATCTAGATTCATCAGGGTCATTATGATGACTGCACAATCCCTGTTTCCTGATAATTTCCAGAATTTCATTTAATTTTACAAGTTGGGGACAAAGGTATTATATGAAATGTAATAATGAATGCCTATTCAAGACATTCAACAACTACAAGTTAGTGAATAACAAAAGTCTTTTCAGATGCACACTACACACCACTATCACCTTGATAGTGATTACCAAGACAATGGTGCGTTTGGCTATGCTACAGAGCTAAGGCTTATTGGTTGGCCTTAATGAAAGAGGAAATTTGATTTTTCTTCCTTGATCAAGTCTAAGCTCTTTAATTTACTAGTCAACAAAAGGGAATGGGAACCAGAGGACGGGCCTGCCTTTGTGCTCTCAGATTGCCAAAAATATCAAATCAATCTCCTCATTAACATTACTAATTCTTGCGTAGGCAGTTTCCTGCAACTGCAAATTGGTCTGGCAGTATTGTTAGTTCAGGTGTTCAATGTAATTGATTTTTTCTTTTTGTAATGAAAAGCCTGAATGAAATAGAAAGAAAATGATGGAAGGAAGGTTGTATTTGAACCGAATTTTCCTTCAAAAAGAGGGTTTAATAACAGATGTCCATTTTAAATCTGTAGCAGCTCATTGTCTGTTAGGTTTGTAGACAGCAGGGGAAAAACAAAGGTAAAAGTATAATCTAATGGTTATGATAGCAAAATGTATATATTTAAAATAAACTGAATTTAAAAGTTAAGAGGAAATGCTTATCATCTTTGGGGTGTTTCATTAAACTCAAGATATTTTAATAACTTGATCTGTTATTATGTGGATGAAGTTATTCTCAAGTGGTAAAGCATTGAGTTCGATCCCAGGGACCAAGCATACTGATAAAATGTATAGTTTAAATATTTTTTTTTGCATACATTTATGCATTTGGCAGACACTCCAAAGCAACTTACAGTGCATTACAAGGCATACATTTTTTTTAATCAGTCCCTTGGTTTTGAACGAATGACCTTATGTGCTGCTAAGGCAATGCTATACCACTGAGCTATACAGGAGCACATATTAAATGCCATAAATGTACTTGCATTTGAAACCAAGAAAAACAAACAGGTTTGTGCTAAACAAGCAATAAATGATTGTTTAATTTGACAAATTTCAGTTTTTCTTTTACACAATTTCAACTTAGCAAGATATGTTGTGCTGAATGTACTATACCAGATTGGCACGTGTCTAGTTAAGTACCACCGGCCTATAGGACTGTAAATGAGTTACACAAGGGAGTACTCGAATATCTTAGCCACTAATTGTTAAAAAGACATATTTTAGTCTAAATGTGAGTTACATTGTGCTTTAGGGGCCATTTTCACAACTTTCTTAATCGTAACTCCTCACAATTGGGCCTGAGGGGTGGGAGATACGCACCTGATTGTATCATCGTATAATTTCCCATCTAACACCGCTTATTTGTTTTGTTAAGATAGAAAGGCATGTAGGGGGAGGGAAAAGCACTTTCTTTCTCCGCTTCTCTCTCTTTTCTTATTCTCTTTATTACACACAGCTGTGGTGGTGTGTTAAAAGATGGCTGTGATAATGGTGGAGGAAATCAGGCTGTCAGGGGTGATACAGGCTCCACATACTGACCCCGTCACCCAGCTTCTATCAGTCAGCCTGGCCTTGGTTCGACTCCTCACCTCCTGATCCCTTTCCTCAGCTCCAGAGTACCTAGAAAAAAACAAACCAGAGTTGAACCTAAATACCTTTAGTCTGTTCTGCAAGAGGCCAACGTTTCAAGGCTTTTTCTATATAGGGACCTTATACCAACTTGTAGAGGACAGGGCAAATGATGCAAAGGTTTAATTTCACATTTTATTGCAAAAAGATGTGCCACATACTAGTGAACAATACTTTACTATAGTCATGCACTGGCCCATCTGCAAGTACAAAAGAACAAACATATAGCATTGCATTGTTAGCAGTAGCCAGTAGTAATGACTCTGCTGTACCCATCGTCAATGCAATCACTTCTCCGACTCTTTCTTCTCCGTACCCACCAGATGACACATCAGGACTTCTCTTTTTATTGACTGTAACTGACATCTTCATCCAATTGCCGGCGTCTTTGCTCTCTCCATTGTTGGTGCTCTCATCCGCTGCGTTTCCACACGGTTGCGTGGAGGTGCGCTGGGATTTCACAGCGTTCTGACTCAAGCTGACACCGTGACAGGCGAGCAGGTGGGAGAAAAGCGCACTAGTCATTCTCCGACAGAAAGCGCAATAAAAGGGAGCTTATCGAAAAGTCCCATCACAGCAAAAAGATTCCTTCAAATGAAATGAAGTGAATGCAACTTTGTAGCGAGGGGGGAAAGACAAAGAAAATAAAAGTGGAAAGCGCCAAACGTTCACTCCATTAAACCGAGTGTTTCTGCTTCCTCAGGTGGCTTTCATAACTTAATTAAATCCCATCTTGTTTTCGAGCACATTTGAATATGGTTTCAATAAGGGTGAGGCAAGAGGCACAATAGGCTTAATAAGAAATAGTCTTAAAAAACCCACAATGACTACAATAGTTTTTCAGTCTTACAAGAACACATGTGACCCTTTCTCTGAAACTCAGCTAAAGGTGTTTTATGATTGATTGTTTTCTACATAAAATCATTCTACATGATGTAAAGAACAATAGGAAATATAGCTTTGATATCTTTAGGCTATTAACTGAGTAAAGTCATGTGAAAGATTGAAATCAATGATTGAAATCAAACTTTGATGCTCCAAATCTCTCATTTTCATTATAAGACTGGATTTCACAGGCAGGGTCAGACATATGAAGAAAATAAAATAAAATTAGTCTTTTGGTCAAACTTGTATTGAACTACATTCTTAACTTTTCTGTCTAGTCTACACAAACTTAAATATGGCTATAGCACCCAATATGAACAACTTTTATGAGGCTTTCTGGAGCTTTATAGCTGGTCACTATGAAGTGCTGCTGTTACTGCATTATAATTTTACAAATATTTACTATATGGCCAAAAGTTTTGGGACACCCCTCCAAATCATTAAACTGAGGTGTTCCAATCACTTCCATGTCCTCGGGTGTATAAAATCAATCACCAAAGCATTTAGACAGCTTTTACAAACATTTGTGAAAAAGTGGGTCATTCTCAGGAGCTCAATGAACCTTCTTTGTCTGGCAATCCGATGGACGAGTCTGGGTTTGGCAGTTGCCAGGATAACTGTACTTGGTAGACTGCATTGTGCCAAGTGTACAGTTTGGTGGAGGGTGGATTATGGTGTGGGGTTGTTTTTAGGAGTTGGGCTTGGCCTTAGTTCCAGTGAAAGAAACTTTTTATGCTTCATCATACCAAGACATTTTGGACAATTTTGAGGTTCCAACTTTATGGGAATAGTTTGCGGATGGCCCCAACATGATAAGCAAGGTCTGAACATGGATACAAAGAGTCTGGACAGAGTCCTGACCTCAACCCAATAGAGGATCTTTGGGATGAGTTAGAGCGGAGACTACGAGCGAGGCTTTCTCGTCCAACAGCAGTGTCTGACCTTACAAATGGTCTTTTAGAAGAATGGTTAAAAATTCCCATAAACACACTCCTAAACCTTGTAGAAAGTCTTCCAAGAAGAGTTGAAGCTGTTATAGCTGCAAAGGGTGGGCCAACTCCAAATTAAACCCTATGGCAGGGGTGGGCATTCCTGGTCCTGGAGGGCCACTGTCCTCCAAGCCTAATCAAACACACCTGAATGTCATTTCCAAATCATACTGAAGCCTTTGATTGGGATTTCCAGGTGGATTTGATTAGGGTTGGAGCTAAACTTCGCAGGACAGTGTCCCTCCAGGACTAGGAATGCCATATATATAAATGACAATATTATAATTTTGGTTTAACTGTTTCTTTAAGTCGTCACTCTAGCCTACTGACCACATTGAAATGAGAAAAAAATTAGGTGAAAACATTGCCCGAATGCTTTTGGCACATATTATTTTGGTACATTCATCTAATATTTTTGCTTCAAATCTGCATAATCCTGGCCTCAGGCCATTTATAAATACTGGTTTGCTCGCAGAATCCATTAAATGCCAGGTAGAAGAATTGGATGAACAACGTTAAGGTGCAAGACTTTTTTTACCCAGTTAAATGAGCTTTACCAAATTAATTAGGAAATTGAGCACATTTTAATGCGTTTTACCTTTTTTAAGATAAAGGAAAATATTTTTTTTTAAAGTGGAGATTTTTGTACTTAGAGGGTTTTGCAACGAAAGACAGCTACATTTGTTAAATACCAATGAATTAACATATGTGACATTTGTCAAAATAAGGTATTTCAATTACTAACTAATAACCTTTCCAATGCCATTAAAGTGAAATTACTGAACTTAAACAAGCCCGATAAAAAAATGCTCATTTACAAAAAAACATGTCAGACGCACTTACTGTGTGTTCACACCAGACGCGGAAGAGGCTGCAAAAACGCGCTATTCACACATAGTTGGACGCTTGAACAATTTGAGTTTACTCGCTTCATTCTAGTCATTCGAGACATTCACGCATAAATTCGCGTTATGGTAGGGGCTTATATAGCTCAAATTAAGTAAACTTACCTGATCCTTCGACCTACTCACTCACTTTCTTCCAAACAAGATCCTTTTAATTCCTGTAAAAGTACAAAGATGTCTATAGCGATGATGATTGTGGTAACACTTTATTTCGATAGTCCACTTTAGACATTTTACTAATTATAAGTAACTTTGCAACTACTTATCAACGACCAATCTTTAGAGAATTAGTAAACTGTCTGCTTAATATCTACTAACACTTTATTGTGATGATATCTCAACAGATATTCAACTGTCTATCAGTATTTTTGCAGGTGCATGTCAAATTATTCCACTCACCCAAACCTCTTCCCTAACCCTAACCCTTACAGTCTACTAATTATCTAATGACAGTTAGTTGACGTTTAGTTGCAAATTATTGAAAGTTAGTTGACATGTAGTTGCAAAGTTATTTATAGTTAGTAGAATGTCTAAAGTTTTGTTTTTCTGCCTCCGCTTGCTTTCTGTAATCACGTCACTGCTAGAGAAAAATCCTGATTGATTAACGTGGGGTGAAAATCCGCTAAAGTGCAGATTTAAACTCTAAACTTTCAACGCTCAATTTGCGCTGCGCCTTCCACCCCATTCGTGCTTACCGTGCCAAATGTTGCCTATTCACGTCTATGCATTGACTTAACGTAAATCACTCGTGCTTCCCGCCTCTTCTGTGTCTGGTGTGAATGCACCATTAAAGCACGGTACAAATTTTGTCAAATCAACATATATTTTTCTTTTACTTTAACTTAACAAATTAAGTTAAACAATTTTAACTTGTTATGTCAACTTACCACGAGTCAAAATTTAAAATAGCAGGTTGAATTGACTTGGAGCACTTCATGCTGCATTTTTCATACAGTCAGACAAGCTGCTGTGTAAAATCCAATAGCACTGGATGGACTAACATTATATTTCTTTATCCAGAAATTTGCACAGAACACAATCACAAGCACCGGTTATCCACAGTATTATAGAAACATCAGCTGATGCCAACCGAGTGCTTATCAGACCGTTTGATATCGCAAATGCTATTAAAACTCCGACTCGCACATTTGATAATGTCTGTTTTCTCAGGATCTTGACACGCCATAGTCAGCCACTCATCCTTCAACCTGTTTCCTCAGGGGAGCACAGTTTGAGAGAGAGAGAGAGAGAGAGAGAGAGAGAGAGAGAGAGAGAGAGAGAGAGAGAGAGAGAGAGAGAGAGATAGGGAAAAGCCTTTGTGAAGTATAAGTGTGACTTACGCTCGGTGGTGAAGCTATAGATGAAAGACTGTCATTCCAAGCTGGGAGAAACTCGGTGCGAAAAAAACTCCACGATACTTTTAAATGAATAATACCAACAGAATAGTCCTCCATTTACATTTTCTCTTGACATATTCTGTTTCACGGAGAAGGAGAAGCAAGACGTATGATTTCTGCAGTGTTTTGTTCACACGTCAAAGTGGAATGGAATGTGTTCTGGGTACAACTGATGTTCAGTTTCTCCGTCAGGCTCGGAGACTTCACTTTCGTCTCATAGACAGTAAAGGGCAAACAATAAAATCATCTGCAGTCTGTTTGTGAGGCGGTGCAGGAGAACAACATGGGTCTTTCAAGGTCATTCAGCTTGAGAGGCAAGCAGGCTTATGGAATTGTCTACATGCAGTTGCTGCCACAAATAAAATATGTCCTCTGCTTTCAGTGTTATTCAGAACAAATCATTTAAACTACACATGCACCGGTATTTATTTATTTTTCCCACGATACCGAATTATTTAGACTGATATTTGCCAATACTTATAGTTTGATGGTTATATTAACTTGCATTAACTGAAATCTGAAAATTACATTGTCTGAATGGTATTCATTTATATAATGACCGCTAATGTTGAACATTAAACTAGTGATGTTTCTTTACATTGTACAAACAGATGTATATGTTCCTTGCATTGGAGGAGATCCCATCATAGCAACATGATCGCACGGAAAGTCGTGATAGAGTCACGGAAAATTGTATTTATTCTCCATGGCATGAAATTCAGCTTTTTTTCGTGCCTTGAGCACGAATGTCTTTTTCATGTCACTCAGCACAAATTTCTATAAATAGTTTCTTATGTCCATGGCACGACTTTCTTTTTATGCATTGTTTTCTTTTCTTTTCTTTACTATTTTTAAATCATTGTCGCTTGGGGTTGGGGTTAGATTTGAGGTTTGAGTTAGGATGTACTTTTATGTATTGGTTTCTACATGTTTTTCTTCCACTTTTAAAACTATTCTCGCCTGGAGTTGGGGTTAGAGTTGGGGTTTGGATTAGGATGTCTTAAAATGTAACCGAAAGTGATTCTAACCCAAAGCGACAATGGTAAGAAAATAGAAAAAAATAATAAAAACTATTTATAGAAATTCAAGTTGAGTGACACGAAAAAGACATTTGTGCTGAAGGCATGAAAAAAAAGCAGGTTTTTGTGCCATGGACACAAATAAATTAATCAAATTTTTCGTGACTACAGTATTACAGAACTTTCCGTGAGATCAGTCTGTATCATAGATATTCAAAATGGTCTCCAGAGAAACAAACGTGAAATATAGATCCACTTCTGATGGATTTCTAATGTCATTTGGTTTACCAAAATTTATTTTGATGGGGTTGAAATGCTCGGTCCCGAAACTTGCAAATTATTTGTCACCCTGTGTGTAAAACCCATGCAAAAGCCTTGTTATCAAATTTTGAGATTAGGAGCACCAAAGTTTGAATTCACATTGATTTAATCTTCGACATGGTCTCACTTAATCAATATTAACCCCTTCAAATCTGAAATATGTTCCATGTTTCCAAAAAAAAAAAAAAAAAAAATCACAATTCTTGAGGCTTCCATATAATAATAAGAAATAAAGGTTATATTTACATAATGTTCTTAAAGGAATAGTCTACTCATTTTCAATATTAAACTATGTTATTACCTTAACTAAGAATTGTTGATACATCCCTCTATCATCTGTGTGCGTGCACGTAAGCACTGGAGCGCGCTGCGACGCTTCGATAGCATTTAGCTTAGCCCCATTCATTCAATGGTACCAATCAGAGATAAAGTTAGAAGTGACCAAACACATCAACGTTTTTCCTATTTAAGACGAGTAGTTATACGAGCAAGTTTGGTGGTACAAAATAAAACGTAGCACTTTTCTAAGCGGATTTAAAAGAGGAACTGTATTTTGTGGCGTGGTAGCACTTTTGGGAGTACTTCGACATGCCTGAAAAGTCTGCTCCCCTTCTCACTCTCATAATGGGAGAGGGAGGGTGTTACTGCGCCGAGTCGAGGTACTCCCAAAAGTGCTAAGCTAAATGCTATCGAAGTGTCGCAGCACGTTCCAGTGCTTACGTGCACGCACACAGATGATAGAGGGATGTATCAACTCTTCTTAAAAAAAAAAAACCTCTTCTTAGTTAAGGTAAAAACATAGTTTAATATTGAAAATGAATAGACTATTCCTTTAACATTATGTAGGATAAGTTTAGAAAAGAGTGAATTACAATTGGTCAGATTTAGGCGTCACATTAGTATATTATACCAACTATTTAAACCACTTAATGGCGCAGTGTGTAAATTTTAATGGCATCCAGTAGTAAGGTTGCGAATTGTAATCAACGCTATGCATTCACCGTTCTATGCATTCACCGTTCACCGAAATGCATAGAGAAGCTACATTAGCCGCCACAGGACAAACATGTTATAGTCGCAGACAACTTGGTAAAGAAGTTTGTCCATTAAGGGCTGTCGTAGAAACATGGCGTACCAAAATGGCGACTTCCATGTAAGGGGACCCGCGGTGTATGTAGATAAAAACAACTCATTCTAAGGAAATAAAAACATAACGGTTCATTATAAAAAGGTCTTTATACACCACTGATAATATAGTTTTGTATATTATAATGCATTTCTGTCAAGAGAGTTCCACACTGCACCTTTAAGGCAGCATTTTGGCAGAATGCATTGCAATAAACTACAATTATTTTAATATATATTTATTTCAGTGCTGAAAAGTATTTATATTTTACCCAATATTTGTGTGTTCTGTGTATTTTATACCGATATCGGTATATTACAGCCTATTTAGCAACAAGCAAAACCGATGCAGGCAGCTCACTAGGCTTTGGAACTAAAGTCTCATATCAAATTGGGAGGTTGAAATGAATTGTATTCGAAAGGGTTAGACCATATGTGCATAGTTTAATGGACCAAATGTTTGTACTGTGAGATCTTTGTGGGTTTATTGAAATAGTTCCGTGTCTGTCTGCTGTTCTAAATGACTTTGATGCCAGGCACGCTGTGGTTTGTTTTTCCGCCTGTTCTTATAATGGAGAAGATGTTTTATACAATTGGAGCAACCACACTGTGGCTTTAGTGGGCTGTTGCTGCCCAACAGATTTTGATGGGTATGTTCAAGCTCCCCAGGAGAAATATTGGGCTGGCTCTAAAGTGAGCTACAAAATAAGGGAACCGGAGACAGAACCATTTCAAAAATGTTTTGATCCACTTCTCCCTCTTGGGGTTGTCTGCTGGTAATAAGAGAAACAGAAAATCAATCCAGCGCAAAATACAGAGTGCTCAACAAGATGTATTTTCTTACTTTTCCAACCTTTTTCACAATTACACAGAGCGGCACCTCGCTCACAGAGGTATTTGCTGGGAGAATGACTGTTTTCCTCGTCATATCTGTGAACCTGAAATAATAATTCAGCACGGCGGAGGGAGGAAGACACTTGGCTACGGTGCAAGCCATTGACACGACAAAAATCTCTTCCGAAACAACAGCTTTCAATGCCCCTTCTCCCCTGATAATTATGAAAGCCAAGGAAGGAGAAAGAGAAAGAGAGAGAGAGAACTGAAGCAGTGGTCACCGAGAAAACAAGTGAAAATGAGCAGGAGGAAAGGCAGCAGCTGGTTTGAATAGATTGCGTGTAGGATGAATTAAAAAGTTGAACCTTTCCCGAGCCGTATTCAGATGTCTGGCGCGCGGTGATTAATCATGCCCGTCAGGATCCGAATCCCCTTTTCAATGAAAAACAAATGCGAAAACAGTATACTCCGAACCTACCCTGTCCAAGGGCCCTGTGTCCTGTTTACATGATCACAATGCTGAAGTCATCGTGGGCAGAAGGGGAAGAATGCTATTTGCTTCATAAATACAGCTGATCCCGGCACAAGGCATTTGTTCATACGCATTTTTAATTGAAGCAGTATGAGAAATTATATTGGAGTTTGTAGTTCAGTTTTTACATCTGTGAAGTTTGTCATTGGCTTTGGTTATTGAGTGTTCGTTCAAATTTTTAATCATTTTTACAATTCACATGGAAAACTGCTATAAGAGACATTGTGTGTTTATGAATTTGACAATATTTAGAAATCTATGTTAATTGTATTAAATAATTTTGTACCTTTAAAGGGAAAGTTCACCCATAATTAAAATTACTTCTACATTTACTTCTACATTAAACTTGCATGAGTTTCTTTATTGTGTTGAACACAAATGAAGATAGTTGGCTAAATCATGGTAAGCACACAGTTAACGCTACACATTAACTTCCATAGTAGGGGAGAGAGGGGCACAACCTAACGCTTTTTGGTTTTGTCTCAATCGTTCAAAAATATTTGAGTTTGATTAATTATATTTTTTCACAAGCAACACACACATCTCTGCTACAAATGAACATTTGAAGTTTGTTTCTAGTAGCCTACTTACAATTCTTGAACAATTACACCAAACGTGACAACTTACCCCATAGGTGGGGTTAATTGTAACAGGCAGGAGGTTAGTTGTAACACTTGCTAAAAATTAAGTTTGCAGGCAAATATTTCAATACTATTTTGTCTATATACTTGAAGTGGATATTAATTATATATCTGTCTATAATATTATAATAGTATTCATTCATCCAGCCCTTTTCTAACAATAGTTCAATTATAAATAGATACAAATGTCAAAAGCAGCACAATTATGATAAAACATTTTTTAATATGTGACCCAATAACAATACTACAGTTTCAAAATCAAATTCTGAGATAATGAGCATCAAAGTCTGATTTTAGTCATTAATTTCATTAAGAGTTAAATCTTGGACATGACCTTATTCAATCAATATTAAAGATATGAAGAAAAAGAAATTTGACACACGATTTTTGATAAGACAAGCACATTTATTTTGTTGGCAGCCAACAATAATTCACGTGTAGCCAATTTAAAACAACAACAAGAATTACGTTAACGTTAGCGGTTTTCATATCATAAGTGCTGAGGGGTTAGTTGTAACACAGTGTTACAATTAACCCCGTTGGGTCAAAATATTTTCAAGGCCACCAAAAAAGTTGCTAAGAGCTCCAGACATATTTCAAAATGATGCTATGTTTTAGTCAACAAGACACTGATTAATATGACATAGCATTGGATTTGGTATCTTACACACCCAACTTAGAAACCGAAAAAAAAAACATATTATGAAAAAAATTACTTACATGCCACCAGAGCCATAGAGAAACAGAGTTGTGCCAACGGAAGTCCAGAAGCTCGGTCGTCACGTGATTCACGGAGACTACAGTTAGTTCCTAGAAGCCCATAGTGAGCCATTGAAATACATTGAGTTAGAGGCAAAGAGCTGTGATTTTTCTTAATTTATAGTCAAGAAACGCATTTTTTTACAATATTTCTATATCACATCAAATGTAAATGTAGTATTGTTATGTAGTTATATAAACAATGTTTTTTGACAAATTAAATCCACCAATATAGGAACATTTGTATGGTCATCTGCTGGTATGTGGCTTGTTAACATGTTTTACGCTGCCTTTAGCCACTTTAAAATGCATCACACTGTACTAATGTAAGTTTATAATGTTATGCTTGTTTATAATGTACAAAGTGAATGTGCTGTGAATGTAACTCATAGTGGTTTTTATTTATAAATATACAAAGCACAACATTAAAAAAGACTTTAATATTAATTTATTTTAATTTATTATAAATTATAATAATATTTCTGGCTTAGTGTAGTTTTCTTTTTGTTGTTAATATAAACATCTGATGGGACATAACATCATCATCACTTTAAATGATTACTAATTTCTTAACTATGTAAGTATATATTTGACAAGTTATTAATAAATACATTTATTTTATTTTATTTATTAACCAGCAAAACCACAGTGTTAAAAACATTCCACTCATACGTTGATGCATAAATATGCACTTTATACCACCATCACTTTATTTTGCCTCTCTAATTACACAATATTTACAATAATGGATGAATCTGCATTAAGAAAACGAAATTTACCAATACAAGGCTGTTAGTGGTTTGTTGTGTGTTGCTAAAGTTATCCACAGCTTGTCCTAGCCTGACCCGTTTTCTACTAACACCCCCTAAATGTACTAATTAAATGAGAAATAATGCACTACAAACACACTGATGCATAAAGTCATTCCATTCACATGTATTGCTAACATCCAATCTTATTTGTCAAGCGTATTAAGTCTTAAAACTTGTATTAAGTTCAACACATTCAATCTTTCTAATGCAACTCTATGGAGCTGACTGTGACTTCCGGGAACTTTGGAGAGACTCCGTGGTCCGCCATTGCTGTAAAAAAACCGTTCCATTGGAGTGAACGGACTTGACGTAACTCTATCCTTCTATGGCTCTGCATGCCACCAAAACACTCGGGACAGGAGATCGTCTTTTGGCAGCATGAAAAAAATACCAGAAAAACAAAACGCTCAACCTTGTGCAACAATGTAAACAGTCTGTGTTACAACTAACCCTGCGTTAGTTTGTGCCCCGCGCACCCCTATTTGTTTTTCCTACTATGGAAGTCACTTCCACTTTCATAAAATTAAGTAACTTTATGGTAACTTAATATTGTTTACCCCTTATTTTTGGATGAACTATCTCTTTAAAACACCATCACATTGATTTATAGTTTCTGCTAATTTGACAATGGTTTCTGTGAGATTTCTAAAAAGTTAACGTAACAACACTGTTAGACTTAACTGTAATTTCTACAGGATCTTACCACAAAATGCCCAGTAAAATACCATCATTTTCTTTTCCAGTTCATTACTGTAATATGCATTGCATTATGGGTATTAACATTTAATTTACAGTTATTTACTGTATTTTTTAAATAAATTTGCGGTAGACTGCTGTAAAACAACAGCAGTAGTGCTACTGTAGGTGAATAAAATAGTGTTATAAAAGCAAGCATATAAAATGGAAAAATAAAATGTATCTATGAAATTTATTTGTTATGCTTTTAGCAGTAAAGCAAATTTCAAATGTGAATTGTTTTTCAGCAGTGTAAATAATTTTTTGAGAATTGTAGATAGAAGGGATTATGGATAAATGCTTGACCGTCAGATTTGAATTTGACCTCAAGACTTCAAAACACTGGTGACGCCAATATTTCACTCCTCGGAGTGTCGGGAGAGTGACAGAAGAGGCTACTAAAACTAGGTTACAGTAAGGGTGTTATACTGTAAAATGGAACTGCGGTAAAGGCATCATACTGTAAAAAAGCATGTACAGTTAAACACGTTGCCATTGAGTTACCGCATATATGAAAGTCTAACAGTGAACATCTAACATATGATGAACCCATTCCTATATGGCTCCACATAACCTTTTTGCATTGTTTTTTCCTCTTGAAATTTTCTGTGGACCCCTTAGAACCCCTGGTGTAACGTACATAAATCAGAAAGCTTTAAAGAACATGCTGAGCTTACTTAAATTCATCCATAAAATGCAAATGCAAAAAACTTTTTATAGTTTCAACTAAATTATATTTATAAAAATCTGCAATCTTAAAAATTCTCTTTTATTAAAAGGCAAAGGGTTTGGTTCTTCCAGTTTTGACATCCAAGGATTCACAAAGATTTGTTCATGTATAAAGTGCGTTTTCATAGCGGCTGTCACTGCGTTAATATTTTCGTTTCAGATTTAACATACACAAATGCACATATGTAGACCTTAGATACGACTACCTTTCATCTTTAGTTTCAAGCCTAATCTAGTAACTTCCGATTTAACCGTTTGCAACAATATTTAAACCAAATCAGACTCATCCATTATGCCTGTGCCAGTGTCTCCCGAGGCCATTGGCTTTTCTTAATGAACAGCGTGTCACATTTCTGGAAGCTGTGGCAAAGAGCTGATCTAGTTTGAGAAGCGTTGAGAAAGTCAAGAGCCAGCAACATTGGGAGAGAGGAGAGAAAAGTGTGTCATCAGCATAAAAATAGAAGCCTGCTAACGAATTCCTAATCATATCCCCCGTTTCCTCAAGGGGACGTGCTAAGGAGGTTAGCACACAGACTCTTAAATGAGAATTTCAGGCACATTAGCCTCAGATATTATTTCTTGCCATTTTAGGGGGTTGTAAGCATTATTGATCATTGAACTCACCTCCATATTACGAAACCATTTCGGTCTATTTTGTAGAAGACCCACTCAAGCATCAGGGCTTGGCAATGATCAAATCTCAGGAAAGAGAAAAGATTAGAAATAAAGGAAATGATGTGAAGGAGTGTGACTTTTGCTTGATGACGGTCGATTTGTGGACATCATCCAGCAAACTCTACAAGCCAGCAGCACAAATCAGATTCGTTTCAAGGGGAAAGGAGCGATACAAGGTTCAATCTGTTGGATGGAGATATGATTCCCAGTGGAGCGTCACCTTTACAAATTTGTTTAGTACAATATTCCATGTGAACTAATGGTTGCTTTTAGAAAATGAGGAAATGTTCAGGGTTTTTTGAGAGCAAAGTCATCAGCACACCAGTATGTTTTCACAAGCAAACTGCATTGCCATATTCACTATAGTCGTATTGTCCTCAGTAGTAACAATGTTGCCATATTGTTTCTGTTTTGTACAAATGTCTCAGTCAGTACTTATTGCAGAGTGCTTGCGGCAAACTGTGACAGTCTACTGAGGACAATAATACCAGTTGCACCAGGTTAACACGATGGGTGACATCTGTGCTGGTCACAAACACGGTCACAACCAGCAGCAACAGTTGCATTAATGAGGAAGAACACACAGACACACACCTACACCATTGAGGAGGTTGTGCACTGCACAGCAGCTGCGAGATGCTTTGTGTCTAATGGATCTCTCAAAGCATTATTTACCGGCTTTCAATGTCATTCGAAACGCACAGTTGGAAGCTAAGATATTGGGTGCTGTTACATTTCAAGACGTTTACTGTACCTGTATATGCATGAATGTGAATTTGGGTTTATGTTTAGCAAAAAGAATTCACAGGCCTGTGTATCGCCTAGTTTTGTGAAACACAAGATATTGCGAGGAGGAGCTGTTGTGCCGTGGGCATGTGGTTAAAAAAATGCCTCTCATTTCTCGTCCTCACCTAATGTGATGCTGAGCGCATAAACAGATGGATGCTGATCGCAAAACATCAGATGTAACATTCAACACAGGCATATAGAATTTCACAGTGCTCATATTGCATTGAAACGTCATCGTGGTGCCGCTCTATACGTTTATTAAACGAGCACAGTCCTGAACTTTCACAATAGCATTATCAAAATCATTTGTTTATCTTTAATTTCAACGTCAATTCAACACATTAAAGAACACGGGGTGAATTCGATAAACGGCGAATATGTGTAGAGATAAAAAGCAGTTGATGTGTTTCCTTGGCTGTAATTTCTTAACTGTCTCTGTAGAGTTTGTTGCTCATAACTCTGAAGAACAGACAAATATCTTCACCGGTACAGCCACCGGGATCTTTTTAGTTTTATTGTAACGAGTGCTGCCATACAGCGGCCACACTTTAGTGTGCGCTCAGTAGATTCAGAGTGAAATAAGGTTACTCTCGCAGGCCAGGTTCATGAAATTGTATGAGAGGTCCAAACACATGAATAGAGAAGTGTGCAAGCCCAGCATAAAGGATATCCCAGAAGCCCAGAGGTGAGAAAGACGAGAATAAAAGAATGTGAGAGACAAATAAAATAGATAACAAAAATGCGAATGAACTTTGATTCGTGCTTCTCTGCCTGTGGTGCGATGGAATACACCAATGAGACTGAAACCGTATATTAGCGTGATATTACTGGATCACACCTGTGACAATATCGTAAAAGTTATGTTAGAAAAAGACATAGTGGCAGTATCAGATAATTTAAATAATTTTATAATTTAAACTAAACATTTTTTATTTCAAATTAAAACATAAAAGACTATGATGCGAAGCATTTCTTTAAAGCGGCAATTCGTATTTTTGGTTAAAAATAAACAAAATTCAGTTATTGTTCATAATAAATCATACTTAGGTGCAAAAATTATATATATATATATATATATATATATATATATATATATATATATATATATATATATATATATACACTCTAAAAAAACAAACGGTGCTATATAGCACCAAAACTGTTGATTTGAATCGTAAACATAGAAGAACCATTCTAGTGCCACATAGCACCGGTGAAGCACCAGCGAAGCACCTGTGTAGAACCACACAGGTGCCATGCAGCGCCACTATAGCACCACATTTGGTTCTACATAGCACTATATGGTCCTACACAGGTGCTTTACTGGTGCTTCACCGGTTCTATATGGCACTAAAAACGGTTCTTCTATGATTACGAGCAAAGAACCACTTTTGGTGCTATATAGCACCGTTTGTTTTTAGAGTGTATATATATATATATATATATATATATATATATACACTGAAAAAATAATTGTATGATTTACTTAAATAATATATATATATATTATATATTTTTATATATATATAAAAATAATTACACTGAAAAAATAATTGTATGATTGACTTAAATAATTGGTTACACATGATTGAAGTTGTCTTAAAAAGATATTAAAATAACCACAGAGGTTCTATCTTAATTTAATTTTAAAGAAACACTTTTTTGAAAATATTCTCATTTTCCAGCTTGGAATCCATTCAGCCGATCTCCAGGTCTGGTGGTACCACTTTTAGCATAGCTTAGCATAAATCATTGAATCTGATTAGACCATTATTGTGCTAAAAAAAACCAAAGTTTAAACCCAGAGTTTAAAAATGTTTCCTATTTTTCACTTTAAATTTTCTGTCAATCTTAGTACACGATGTAACTACAGAAGAGTCAAGTTTTAAATAGGAAAAATATTGAAACTTTGGTTATTTTTGAACGCGATGCTAATGGTCTAATCAGATTCAATGGATTGTGCTAAGCTATGCTAAAAGTGGTAGCGCCAGACCCGGAGATCAGCTGAATGGATTCCAAAATGGTAAAAATCTGATGTTTAACTCTAGGGGAGCTGGAAAATGAGTGGAGAATCCCTTTAAGAAAACATATTGAACCGATGTCCATAATTGAATTAAAGGTGCAGTGTGTAGATTTTAGCGGCATCTAGCAGAGATTGTGAATTGCAACCAATGACTCAGTCCACCGTTCACTGAAATGCATAGAGAATCTATGGTAGCCGCCACAGGACAAACATGTTGTTGTCTACGACAAAATACAAATACGCTCTATAGAGCAGTTTGTCTGTTTAGGGCTACTGTAGAAACATGGCGGCATAAAATGGCAACTTCCATGTAAGGAAACCCACGGTGTATGTAGAAAAAACTGGTCATTCTAAGGTAATAAACACGTAACAGTTCATTTTGTAAGGTCTTTATACACCACTGATAATATAGTTATGTATATTATATTGAATTTCTGTCAAAAGATCATTCTAAAAGTTACACACTGCACCTTTAAATAGATCCAACAATTATTTTTTTTCCAATATAATGAACAATAAACTATTTGTAGGCTATTTTAATCCACCAAACAACTAAGCACTAACAATGGCACATTGATATAAAATTTAATAGATGGCTATTTTAATATGCCTTTCAAAGTTACACAATCAAAACAATCTATTTTACAAACTCTTAATTTGCAAGGTTTTAAAATAGTTACACAGACCTTCAGGCTTAAAGTAACATGAACATGGCTTGGTTTTGTTCACCTTTGGTTTTCCATTAAAAAGCAACTTTCTTCAGAATATCATGTGTTGTTTATGCATAACGTAAAATAATGAAATATTTCAACTGCGTGAAACACACTCTTTAGTCTTAGATATTAAAACATTTTGGGCTCATATGATACACCTCCTCCTACCTCACCACTCCCAGTTGGCAGTCTGTGTACTCTTAACGAAGTTTTAAGTTATTTCCGCACGCAATCTGGGGTCTAGTAACATGCAACAATAAAACTATTTTCAGAACCTAATACTGATTCATTTAAAGCCATGTTTATGAGCTCACAACGGCTGCATATACTTGGAGAAAATCTTCATTATAGGTGGCAGGTTCTTTTGCTGTCTTTGAAATCCCTGGAGCGAAATGAACAGGGACAGCTACACTGCTTAATGCAACGTAGCCTAGCAACAGAAATTGCCACGACTTCAGGAACACACTCTCATATTTATGTTTACATGAGAGAATGATTCGTATGTCAAGCTGATGGGTCCTAATGTCTCCAACTCCCGCAGGAGAACTGCTTCATTCACTGGCTCCCTTTCTGCACCCCACCTCTTTTTCTATTCTTCTCCATTTTTTTTCTCCTCTGCTCCTCATCACGTATAAGACATAGTCAAAGTCAGTGATATAAGGTCGCTGTGCAGCATTTACTGGCCAGTCGCTTTTACATAGAAAACTTGACAAAAGTGTAAAATTGCCTGCTTGTGATAATGTTGCATTTAAACGCTCACTGTAATGCCCTAATTCAGGGCCCTAGGTTGGAATTAAGGTTTTTTTAGGCCTTTGATATTGCAGGTCAAAGGATTTACATCTAATTGTCGATGCAGGGAGATATATAGGAATATACAATGTAAAAATAAACAATTCAAAACAATTTTGTTATCGGTACCCCTTAAAGGAGTAGTCTACTTTAAAGATGGGGTCCATTGACTTTTTATAGCAGGAAAAAAATACTATGGTAAGTCAACGGGCCCCATCTTTAAAGTGGACTACTCCTTTAATAGTTAAACCAGAATTTATATGACAATCTAGGAAATCTTTGATCTAAGATTCTGAAGTGTTAGGCTTTTAATGCAGTTTTCTATTCCAGGTTAATATGCAGTTACTTATAAATGAGTCATTTGTATGTTGGCTATGTGGGAATTTCAGAATGTCACTCTGTGTGGGTTTTGTGTGGGATTATTCGTTCAGTCAACCAAGGATGAGATGGTGGGACGTTTTTATTGTCCTATACAGACATTTCACTTTTAAGCATGGTCACACATACTTATTGCATACTTAGGGCTCTATTTTAACGATCTAAGCGCATTGTCTAAAGCGCACAGCGCAACGTCTAAATGGGCATGTCCGAATCCACTTTTGCTAATTTAACGACGGGAAAAATGGTTTGTGCCCCGAGCGCATGGTCGAAAAGGGTTGGTCCTATTTTTTAATGAGTAATGGGAGTAATTTGGGCGTAACGTGCAATGAAGCAATGAGAGTCTCAGCTCTCATCCCCTTTAAAAGCCAGTTGCGCTGGCGCTATGTCTAATCCCTATTTAGATAAAAGACTTTGTAAACTGAAAAACTAAGTGGAGGAAGAAGATCCCCAGTTAAAGATTAATGTTAAATAATTGTGTTGTTTTTTACTTGTATTGAAATTGTTATTTTTTGTTAAAACCTTTAAAACCCGTTTTCTTTTAGTCATGGAAGTAAAAAAGCAGGCTTTTAATTGCTTTAAATGTATGGCTATATCCAATATCATAATTTCTTAAGTATGTAAGAAAAGGTTTGTACTCTAAAAATACTTTATTTGTAACAAACAGGAGATAAAGAATTTACAAACGGCTCTCTGCGCGTTTCAGCACTTGGACAGCGTCATGAGTTTTTTTTTAAGCATTACTTAAAAATGTTTCTCATCTCACCATATCCACAGGTACAGAGTCATCATATACAATACATCCGTGAGGTAGCATTTAAAAAAACATTTAAAAACAGATGCATTTGTTTAAAGCAAAGCATTTATTTACTTACCAGTCTACAGGTGAAGCAGCTCTTTGCGCCTTCTAACGTCTCATAATTAGTCCTCATTTATGTCCAAGAGACTCAATAATAATCTTTTACATTCCAATCCTTTAATCTTTCATATTTTAAAACGTTTTTGTGCTGCTGCGCATTCATGTATGTGATAAGCAAACCCGCATTGTCGTCCCGTTTATAGGCGCATATTACTAATGCTTTCTTTTAGTTGCCTCAAAATAGCAATGCGCCAACAATGCGCCTGAACACACCTTGTTTTCAGACCAGAACGCCCATGGGCGCAAAAGGGGGCGCAAATACATTTGCTATTTAGACAACGTGGCGCTAAACGTGAAAATGCTAATTGCGCAGGGTGGAAACTAGCAAAAGAAACTTGTGTCTGCATTGCGCCAGGTGTAAGATAGAGCCCATAGATTTTCGGAGATCTCACAGTGGGTCCTTCAAGAATAGACTTTCCGGACTATATGCAGCCTGGCATTAGAATTTCATTTCTCTATCCGTTGTTGTTTACAACATTGAATGGCCCGCAGGATAATAACATTAGGAGCTTTGCTTGAATAATAATGTTTTTAGATTGCACATCAGTGATGATACAGCTCTCAATGTCTAGATGAAAGGCAGGCGAAGAGGAGGCTTTCAAACTTCATTGGACGGTTTAGTCATCAACATTCAGCTTGGGTGCAAAAAAGTTATGATGATCCCATAAAATTTGATAAGTGCTTTGTGATCTTAAATTGATCTTGGATTGTGTATCATTTCATTTCTTCCTTTCCGTTTTGTCACACGCTCATTTCAGCTGTGTAAAAAATATCCCTGATTTCTTTCACCACATGTGAGACAATGGTGGGCCCTCTAGCCTTGTTGCCATAGTTACCAAGCAGTTTAGGCAGACAAGAATTGTGGGTGCTGACAACAGTGAATCAACTGATACTCCAGTGACCTCTCCATTCCATCACCGATCGCTTTTAATGGAACGTCTTTATGCAGCAGCTCTGAAAACAGTGTACCGCTGTAAAATAAAACTGTATTAATATGTGCCAAAGAACGGCATATATGTCCATGTGTCAATGTCTTCTATTTATGGCTCTTTGAAGCACAAAATGTTCTCAAAATGTACCCTTTTGGCATCCCAGATGCAAACTAATTATTGTATTTGTACATGAATTATTAATAAATGATTAGTTCCAGTCATTGATTGTGATTGGTCAATAGCTTTGTTTTATTTACAATAAAACACAACTATGACCTCTGCACCCATCGATTTGCATTTTGCCCAACAACACTTTTCGCCATGACTTAGCATAGCCTCTTGTAGCTTATTGTTTATAAACATTTATACCACGGGCTGTTGAATGCTTTATTCTGATTGGTTGAGAAATGTCCATGGTTATGCATTATTTTTCGATAAACGGATACCTGACCTGTCAAATGTCTTAAAGAGCACCAATCGTCCGATTCACGATTTTACATTTCCTTTGGTGTGTAAGTGCGTATTAGTACATGTTAATGATATGAAAAATGTACAAACCCCAAAGTAAAAGATGACACAAGTTATCATCTCCAGCGTAAATCTCTTTTCTTTGACTACAACAAATACATAAGTTGTAAGCAACAACTTCCTGGGATTGGTGATGTAGACAAGACCGACATTATCATAATTCCTCCCGCTTTGACTCACAGCCTGTAAGTTAACTCCTGTTAGCATTGCATTGTGGGCGGATCTTTCAAACATGGTAGGGAGCCTCACATTTCCGGCTGAAGTCAGAGGTATTCAGGCCAATCACAACGTACAGATTAGCTGGCCAATCAGGGACACAGAGCTATTCAAATCTGTGCGTTTCAGGAAGAGAGTGAAATCTGGAGCTACAAAAATGTGCGGTATGTGGAAAATAATGTTTTTTAACCATAAACCACGCAAACACATTGTATTATACCAAATACACAAAATAACCTTGTTTTTAGCAATGAAATAGGTGCTCTTTAAAATAGAGCAATGTCTTAGCAATGTCAGTGGTAACCGTAATATAAGCAGAATAATTGACTCCAGTCCTTTGAATTATTTAAAAATAATGCAGACCTGAGGTGTAACCACCGCATTACCACATTGGGTGTGCATTATTTTCGAATAATTCAATGGCCTGTCCTCAATTTTTCCTTACATTATGAATATGGTAACATGTTGATAAAGTTCTCATTGTTTTTTTTACGTCTCGTGATGAACATACATAAGACGACTACATTGTAAAAAAAATGCTACAGTGCTGCATGCATGCATAGTCACGGAATTTTGTGCTAATTTTTCCGTGGCATTCTCACGGATCTCCGCATTTTTCCGTGGCCCTGCTACGGACTGTCTTTTTCCATGGCATTCTCACGGATTGGTTACTCAACTGTTTTGTCCTATTTTCTTACCATTTTCGCTTCGGTTTAGGGTTAGATTTACATGAAATGACATCCCTACCCAAACCCAACTCTAACCCCAACGCCAGGCGACAATTGTTTAAAGTTTAGAAAATATAAAAGAATAAATCAGAAAAAATAGTATAAACCAATACTTAAAGTGACATACTAACGTAAACACCAAATCTAACCCTAAACCGAAGCGAAAACGGTTTGAAAATAGGAAAAAGCAGTTGAGTAACCAATCCGTGAGAATGCCATGGAAAAAGACAGTCCGTAGCAGGGCCACAGAAAAATGCGGAGATCCGTGAGAATTCCACGGAAAAATTAGCAAAAAATTCCGTGACTATCCCACGGAACTTTGTGAGATCATGTTGTTATTTAAATTGGTTATGCAAGTCCATTGAACCTACTATTTTACTTTTTTGATTAGTGTTGTATATAGCTGACATAACTTATAAACAAGTTGAAATTGTTTAATTAAATTTTTTAAGTTGAAGCGAAACAAGATCTTTGAGATTCTTTGTTTTTGACGTGCTGCCATATTTGAACTACCGTACTGATTTGTATGTTAGTAATGATACACAGCATATTGATCAAAAAATGAATTGCTTTCTATCACAAACTCCAGAAGACATTTTATTAAGCCACTGGAGTAATTTGGATTACTTCAATGATGGATGTTTGTGCTTTTTGGTGATTTGTCATATTGAGTTCCATGTTAGAAGATAACATGGGTGCATGTAAAATGAAATAATAATATGAAATATTCACTTGTGTTTAGCTGAAGAAAGAAGTCATATAAGATGTCATAAAACTTTTTAATCAACTTAAAAAAATCATTAAATTGGTAACACCCAAAACTTTTTTTTAGGTGTTACCAATTGAAGTAACTTTTTAAGTTGAACCAATTTCACTTTTTACAGTGTTAACTATGAGACAATTTTCATATTTCTGTCAACTATCATTTAATAATTTGCTTTTAAAGTCTTTATTTGTTATGCATCAGCATGTTATCTAGGTCAATGGATGAGATATTGGCAATTTTTATGTGATACTATTTTTAGCATCAGAAGCTGGTTGTTAGACAATTGCTACTGTCAAAATCCACCGCCAATCAAAACTGCTATTACATAAATATAGAATAATGAAAAAATACAAATTTTTTTCTCATTCATTTACTACTTTAATACATTTGTCCCCTTGAATATTCTATCAAAAAATGTTAAACAATTAGAAATACACAAACTGGCACACACAAAGCCAAACACCTACTTCTGCCCATACAAAATCCTTTGTCTCCTTTGTTATCACCTATATGCTGCACGTCAGGTGGGATAGACTACGAGTTAGCCCATGAACAGTTTTGACTGTGCGCTAATGGTTTTATATGAGAGCTAATCACTGCTGTGCTGTTAGCCACATGCTCGTCTCTGGCTCGGCGCTATGTTTCAGGGGTTAGCAAAATACTGGCGGTACACATGATGGCTCTTTACGAGGTGGAGGCCAGGAAGAGGGGGTCCACAGACACCGCTAAAGAGACGATAATGACAGCCATTCACCGCAATCCAATTATGCAAAAGGGAGTCTAAACAATTCCATCATCTCCCAAATTAGATTGTCCTAACCAGATAAAGGCACCAATTAATCCTGAATTAATTTCTATAGCTCATTTTCCCAGAAAACACTCTAATATGCTAATGCAAATGAGAGGCAAAAAAGAGAACAGCCCTTCAGCGGGGGTTGACCAGAGTTCAGTTCGTTTAGTTCCGCGGAGTCTTTCAATAAATGCTGAGGTGCAACATGAAATTTTTAACAAACGCAGACAAGATTGCAAACCCCAGAGGTTCAAAGGCTCACTTTGACAAGTCTCTGTGTAGAAGTGTGTTGTTTTGTGCTTGAAAGCCCGATGGGCTACTGGAGCTTAACAGTAAAAAATATGGACAATAGAGAATCACTTTACAACCATAGCTTCTGCATAAAGCCAACAAATGCAGAATTTCAGAACTTGATTTATATTGTCAGGATACAATAGTCATTTTCAAACTGCCACAAAAGGGTCAGCCATAAAAAATGTATTAATACAAAAACACAGCATCTGTGGAAATTTGGTGTTTGATGGAGTTTGTTGGGGAGGTGCTGCGAACTACTCTAACTTACCTCATCATCATTGCTTATGATATATACAAAATTTCTGCTTAACCAATTTTACTCAAAATCGCAAAAACATTGTACAAACCATAACCCTAATTTTATGTATTAGATTTATATTGTTGGAAAACCGTAATTTTCACACTGTCCCAGCAAAAAGAGTTATTTCATTACTAAAAACAATGTTATTTTGTGTATTTGGTATAATACAATGTGTTTGCGTGGTTTATGGTTAAAAAACACATTATTTTCCACATATTGTACATTTTTGTAGCTCCAGATTTCACTCTCTTCCTGAAACGCGTGATATCAACTACTTTCAGCTAGTTGATATCACGCTGATATATGTTCAATTGTTCTTTTTTGTGATACGTTTTATTTTAGCTAGTAATTTGATGCTATAGAAACGGGGCGTGTAATTATGATTGGCGTGGTTAAAATGGGCGTGCGAGCGTTTGGGCGGAAGTTTGATACCGCCACTCCGTCTCTGCGGACGATTCCTTCTGCGCATGCCTTGGCTCCAAACTGACGTTTTACGTAACATGGCGGCGACCACGGTCGGACATTTTTGGCTTAAATTCATTACAATGGGGAGAGGCGACGTCGCGTCGTCCATCTTTTTTGCAGTCTATGGTAATAATACACACTTACAAACCAAAGGAAATGTAAAAATGTGAATGGGACAATAGGTGCTCTTAAACAGGGTTAATCCATAAAAATCCTAACATCTGTTGAAATCTGGTGTTTGTTAACGTTTCTTGGGTGGTGTTGTTTAATCAGCCCAGTCTTACGAAATTTTGTAATATATCACGTACATTTTTTATTCTTTTTTTGTGATATTATCACGAATTTCCGCATTTTTTTGTGATCGTGTGGCGCATTCCTGTTTTCGTGTGGTTGTCACGTATTGGTTGCTCAACGGTTTTGTCCTATTTTCGTACCATTGTCGCTTCGGTTTAGGGTTAGATTTACATAAATGACAACCCTACCCAAACCCAACTCGAACCCTAACGCCAGGCAACATATAAAAAATAAATCAGAAAAAATAGTAAACCAATACATAAAGTGACATTCTAATGCAAGCACCAAATTTAACCCTAAACCGAAGGGACAATGGTTTGAAAATAGGAAAAAGCAGTTGAGTAACCAATACGTGATAATCACACGAAAACAGGAATTTGTTATACGATCACGAAAAAACACGGAAATTTGTGATAATATCACGAAAAAAGAATAAAAAATGTACGTGACTAAATCATGAAACCTTGTGAGACTGGGTAGCATTTACTCTAATGTATAACTCACCTCATCAGCATTGCTTTTGATGTACACAAAATTTTCAAGGAAGCAGTCTCATGCAACTTAACAATGTACATTGTTGTGAAAACTATTATTTCCGCTATCACAACCGAATGAAAGGCCCTTTGGGAAGTGAGCACATGCAGTAAGAAAGCTTTCAATCACTGATCATTGAAGCAAGATTCATCTTACTCCTGTTGTCTAAATCAATCCACAGCAGCAGATTCCCAAAGCTCCAAATGTTCAATAGGAAAAATGCTGTGCACTCTGAATTGACCTCGATACTGGATCAATGCCTTCAAAGAAGATATGGCATAATTTTCATTGTCTGTACTCACTGCAACGCTATCAGCGTTAAGCACTTAATTCAAATCTAGCCTTGTTTAAGGCCTGCAAACGCAGGGTCATAACAGAGATTCCTGCACTTTGTTTAAAAAAATAAAGGCATTATAGATTTGGTTCATCATCATCACCATTATCATCCTCACGGTCCTAATTGTTTGCCTGCCAGCTGTCGGGTGGTGGGATAATTGAGTAATCTGACATTTTTGCAACAGCTTCCTGAAACGATCTCCCCATCAACTCAGAATGCTTGTTTACCTAAATGAGGTGCTTATTTCATATAGAGAAAATAAATTTGGTGAAGTGGTAATACATGGCTTGCCCTTGTCGGCCGTGAATGAGCGTGCTGGGAATGGTACCAAATATACCGTATGAGTGACTGTGTTCTGACATTTCAAAGTATTTTTGGCATGGTTTTTAAATGCATATAAACAGGACAAATGCATACATGTACAGTAGTTCTTTATTTTAAGGGGTTATTTCATCATTGGAAAAATATGTAGTGATGTAAATAGATGTCAGTTAGACTAACTCACGATACATTTTTTTTACTTAAATGCAACCTGGCAATTTGACACATAAAGCAATTTTTATCTGAAATTTACTTTAACATTTTACAGTACAGTTGTAAAAGGGTTGAGTTAGTGTTGATCTTTCATATATCTGCCATGTGCTCTTACTCTTATTAATTTAAACTAGCATGTTGGTGATCTTTTTTCAATATCTTAAATGTAATGAAATAGGACACCAGCCTTTTTATTGTAATACCAACAAAAAATACAATTGGGGAGTTCAGATGCAAAACCCCAAAACCCTGCGTCTGACATGTTTTCTTGTAATTGATCATTCTTGTAATTAGTCAACCATTTATATGCCTTAACAAATGTCACTTTAGTCAATTCATTGGTATTTAACAAATGTGACTGTCTATCCCTGAAAACCCGATAGATGCATGCAAGCTTTTTTTGCAAAAAATCAATTTATAAAAAAAATCACTTTTTTAGACATAGTAAGACGTAGTAAACAGTTGCAAAATCACTTAAGATGCAACTAGAAACATTGCAAAAGATGAAAGTCAGAATGTAAAAATAAAGAAAATGAACCACACATTAAGGGGCACTGTGATTCATGTGTCTGCAACATTCGAGTTGTATTTAGGTCCAAGTATCGTATTTTCCGGACTTTAAGTCACACTTTTTTCATAGTTTGGTAGGTCCTGGAACTTATAGTCAGTTGCGACTTATACGTCAAAATGATTTCATATGAACCAAGAGAAACCATCTACAGCCGCGAGAGTCCGTTCTGTGCTGCTCCCCTGTATTTAAGTAATTCAATGAATTCAGTGATGCAGAATGACTTTGGGACCTTTTCGAACTTGATTTGGCTTTTCAGGTTAATTTAGTCTATTCAGCCTTCCAGGTTTGTTTTGTATGCTATTGTGTATAGTGTAAATAACTGTTTATGTGACTTTAACATGGATGGACATCTATTCAGCCTGCTGTTCTGTGTGCTATTGTTTAGTTGAATAACTTGCCTTTCCAGATTAAATGTCTGTTTTTTGGCTTGGATTTTGTGAAATCATTTTCTAAATAAACGCGACGTATAGTCCAGTGTGAATTATATATGTTTTTTCCTCTTCAAAACGCTTTTTTGAGTGATGTGACTTATACTCCAGAGCGACTAGTCCGGAAAATACAATACTTACAAGGGACACAAGTTTGAATTTGAACCACAGTTGTTTTACATCTTCTGTACACTTAAAGGTCTTTGCTGAAAAATCTGTGTTTAGTGGATTCTTCCAACAAACTGGTATTTCTAAATGGCCCGAGGTGGGGATTAAAGGTAGGGTAACACATTTTGAAAAATGCTAACGGTAGCCGCCTAGCAATGAAATCCCGATCCCACCCTCAAGTCAAACCGCCATCCAAAGTCACGCCTCTTCCCAAACACATGAACACGCACAGATCAGACGGTCACATCTCATGTCTCATTCAGCAGTGAGAAAACTTTGCAGCACAAAGTCGAATAACACTGCCAAAATAACCAAACAACTGGTTTACATCAGAATTAGTTTAAGCACACGTTCGGTTGTGTAGACGTAGTAACTATATCGTTACGCTAATCCGTAAACGAACACAAATTTCATAAGCAACACAATGTTTCATCAAAGTAGAATATCTGAATCCATCTCAATTAAACATATCGCGTACCTACCTTACCAAAATAAACTGTGCAACGACTCTTTCAGACCCTTTGCGTCCTGCAGCTGTTTGCATCTCGTGGTAAAGCAGTAAAGTTACCGATGTTCATTTGGGTTTTTGCTCTTGCTGATCCAGGCAGTTTTTGCTGTTGTTGTTATAAAAAATGCCTTTAGTTTTGTGCCTCCTGTGTAGGTTGTCAATTTAGCAGAAAAGTTTGCTTTTCTCACTGTTTACAGGCAGGAGGTGAGCGCACGTGAACGCGCCGATGACGTATGGTGTCTGCGTGGACTCGCTGCGCGGTGGGCATTCAAATTATGCTTACGTATGAGGGACAAAAATGGAAACGTCCGTTCGGACCGAAATCTATGATTTGTTGAACATTTTTTGGTCCTACGCCTTTCACAGATGACATAAATTTCTACAAATGCATTTGAACGGCTTGACGCGGTGATTGCTATCGGGATGTAGGGAGACTTTTAACCAGCATAACAAAAAATGTTTCAGGATCAAATCTGTTACCCTACCTTTAAGCAGATTTGAAGCAAAGGTATTTGATGAACATGTAGATGTTTTCAGCAGTTATAAACAAATATGTTGTTTCATGGAACAAACGTTACTTCTGGTAAACTTCCACAAAGAATCAATAACAATAAAGTAATTTTAGAGTAGTTTATTTCTGATAACAAGCAAAATAAACAACAAGTAGATTACCTAAATTCACATAATAGCTAAAGCATATCAAAAACTACACTGAGCTAATGTTACTGTGTAAATGTATTAAATAATGTATACAATGTGAACTACAGATTGGCTGCCAAACCTCCCTTCACATTGCCGTGATCCATGATCGCAGTCTCCCCTCATCTTTATAGGAAACCAAAACATTTGTTATTTTGGTATTTGTTCCTGAGTTAAGTTTAGAAACTAGCCAGACTATTAAACAAACATGGTCTATGAAAGTTAAGTTGCATCCAGACCTGTAAACGCGGCAATGTGTCGGCGTCCGATTAAAATGTCTATAATACGTCCAAAGAGCATTTAGTTAATATTACCATCTTATTTTGACGGAGGTAATGTCTAGCGACTTTTGCATGAGCTCCTCAATTTACATTGTCATAGCATGAGAATTATTCATTTGTATTCATTTGTTCTTTTGTTCATTTAATGTGTTTTTTTCATTCTATATCAGCTAAACTATATATAAATGACCTTTATCATGCCAGTGAAAGCATCAGTTCTCAATTGAAAGTCTCATCTAAAGCCTTTAGTGCACAGAACAAAAGCATTCATTTCTGTATGAACTGGGGTGCGATGAACAGATAACCACCAAGTACATGCTACTCTACTGTCAGAGTATGTGTTTATGCTTAATGGCCTATCCTGCACCATTCTCATTCTCTCTTCCCTGGCTTTCATTTGAGTGCCTGCTGACAAGAATAAAACGAAACCCCCCATCACCACCACCATCTCCTCATCCTCACTTAGATGCTCTCTCTCTCTCTCCCATTCTTTCTCTCTTGCTCTCCTGGAGTTATTTTTCATTACAGTGAGCTGTTGCAGTAAATATGGCGCTCCTCAGACTGCGGACCTGGGCTGAACCGCTGACCCCTGCATCTCAAACTCCACTCCCAAGGTCCCTCGCCTCCAAGGCCTCCCTCCGTGCGGCTGTGGCCGAAGTGCGGCCTCTGTAATTCACCCGCTTGCTAGATCGCCTGCCAGCGAGTATTGATTTTTGTTTCCCCAATCTCCAGGAGAGAGGGGAAGAAAAGATTAAAAACACTTTGTCAGTTTGGTGGGGAATAAGAATTCCACGCAAGGGATACCTTGGCGTGTGAAGGGTCAGGGCTGAGGTACATCTTTATGGCCTTAACTCTTTCCTCACTAAAGACATTTTGCTCAGGGTCTTTTAGCGTCTTTCCGGCAATCTTTCTCTGTGGTTCACTCACTTGGATGTGTGGATGTACATTCTTTCCAAGCAGAAACTGGCCTCGTCGTTATAAAGTTATAAAATGCAGTAGCTTATGAGAGATGAGCTGATGAAGGCACGCTGGTGTTTGTGGTTTTGCAGCACCGTAAATCACATCAATAATATAACTGGACCAATACTGACCTCAGGTGTTAATCAAAGACTGATTGAGACATCGCTCTGGAATGAAAGAGAGATGAGAGATGGATTGTGTTGAATCCAATTAAGTTTTTTTTGTTTATTTATCTCATCTGGGTTGCTAAACATTGTCATATATTAAAATTGTCCACTGTATAAAATAATTTAAAAATTTGACTTACTGTATAAATGGTAATTCAGATAGCAGGTTGACTATTTATTTAAGGGACAGTTCACCAAAAAAAGTAAATTCTATCATCATTTAATCACTCTCATGTTGTATACAAACCTGTATAAATTTCTTTGTTCTGATGAACACGAAGGAAGATATTTTGAGGAATGTTTGTAAACAAACCGTTCATGAGCCCCATTCATTTCCATAGTAGGAAAAAATAATATTATGAACAAAGAAACAAAGAAATGTATACAGGTTTTTCATTTTTGGGTAAACTGTCCCTTTAAGGGGTTGTGAGTAGTGTTGTAGTTCTCGAGACCGGTCTCAAGACCACTTTTTAAAGGTCTTGGTCTCGTCTTGGAATCGACCCTATTTTTACTCGATCTCGTCTCGGTCTCAGACAAAGAGGACTCGGAATTTTATTTCAAGACCGGTCAAGACCACAACTGATGGCACATCACAAATTTATTTTTTATCATTAATTTTATGCAGTTTATTCAGGTTTGGCATATGATGTTGGCATTGCTTAAGCATTGTTTAAGTTTCTCCCAATGACAATTATTCTAATTTTATTACTAAAAACACCTGCATTGTGTTAAGTGGATGGCAAGCCATGGAAAGTTGATTTCAGCTCTTTAGTGTTTGTTCACTTATATTTGCTTAAAGACAAAAATAAATTCCCACATATCTGCAATGCTTTTGATTATTTTATCAACTTCTCTGATGGCATACACACACACACACACACACACACACACACACACACACACACACACACAGACAAGAAGTGCCTAATCATATGCATATTGCATATTCCACATTTTATCATAAGTGTTTTAATGCAGTGACTTGCACTGGTCTTGGTCTTGATTTGGTCTCGGCCTGTCTTGGTCTTGGTCTTGACTTGGTCTCGACCCTTTAAAGTCTTGGTCTTGTCTCGGTCTCGGCCTGTCCTGGTCATGACTTGGTCTCGGTTTAGGTGGTCTTGACTAAAACACTAGTTGTGAGTTCAAATTAATTATATACAGTAGTTACTGTTATAGGATCATTGTTTTACTGTTTGTTGTTGTCATCACATTCCTGGGACAGTACTTTCTTCTTGTGTGGTTATGTTCATCTTTTAACTTTTTGATGTGGTGTTTGTTGCTTCTCACAATTGTAGGGTGTGTTTTAGATGACGAGTATTGAAGATCTTTATGGGTCTTATTAAAAAACATCTTGATTTTGAAAGGCATCCTCTCCTTTAAAGCCCATCTAAAGTTTCTAATTTTTGCTAATTGAAAATTTGCTGAACAAGAAATCTTGTTCACAGTTGCTGAGATAAGAATTTATTTGCTGAAGCAGAAACGTGTAATGAACAAATTTCAATTTGGCCACAGTACTTGAAATACAACCAAGAAAACTCATTGCATTTTTCTAAGTTCTGTATTAGCATTTTTCAACATCACCATACAAAGCAGGACATTTTAGTTACACACTGATAGAGAAAATGATCAACATTTGTACCCCAGGTCTTACTGAGGCAGTAACCTTAAAAAAGGTCCTAATATGTACTATTAGGTAGGTACAGTACAGATGTATACATTTGGCAGTGTATACTTTTGAGATAATAATATGAACCTTTTTAGGTGCAAAGCTGTAGTTTTTGAAAGGGCACAGCCCCAGTGACAGCTGAGGTACATACTGTATTTTGACAGTTTTTTTCTGACAGACTTTACTTTTTACTTAAAAGTGAAATATATCTTGCATTGAGTTGAATCTGAGCAAAGACTACAGAATTGGTTCTAATAAAGCCAACCAGCTTGCCACAAAACCTTACGATTATGTTCTACGATTATCTTCATTCTGATAGCACTGCACATTTACTGCCTTTTTGAAATGATGCTTCTTGTTTTCATCTGACATTTCTTCAATATTTGATGGGCCATTCATCTCTAACTTCCCTTCCCCATCCCACGTGCCTGTGTTTAGCTGCCAAGCACCTTTCACCCGAGGCTAAGACGTTTCTTGGTCTACATTGCATCGCTCCACATAGTCCATTAAAGCAAATATTCTGTCTGCTTAAGCCCCTCCCCCAATCCAAACCAAAAATGGTTGTGCTTGATTGCCACAGCTGACAGATATCATCTGAATCAAAACTTGCATCGTTCCATAAACTGCTACAATAGTTCAATAGTGATTTGTGACAGTTTCTTTAGCATATAATTTCATATATTTACTTTGTAACAGCTCAATACCACATGGCACAGTACACAATAAAAATTACATAGACTAACAGTGTATTTTTAGGATAGCCATGGAAAAATAAGAGACCACTCTAGTTTAAGCTTTAATCATTATTATTCTACATGTACTGTGACCATTTCTATCCAGTGTCTGTTAAATTCCAATAAAAGCAAACCTCAGAGTTGACATAAAGTCACCCAACAACAATGTAAAAGACTGAGAGCATGCCAAGACACATGGAAGATTATTCCTTCAAATATTCATTTTTGAACTATTCCATAATGCATGTTAAAGCTCACATAACACACGCTGTTTCTGCATTTCTTATGTTAATCTGCAGTACCTATAGAGTAGTATTACATCCTTTATATCTCTGAAGAGTCTTTAGTTTAATCAGATTTATAAAAGAAAGATTAGCTTTACCGACTCTTCCCGATAACATTACGAGTACGAGTCATACAACACTGTTTAACTTATGATTCACTACATGTTCGTGTCAATTATATAATATGCACGTGCCTATTTCCAACATAAGACAGAAGTCTTACTTACCGCATGCAACTCATGACCCGGTTAGGACTTTTCAATGAAATCCAGCGCATCATACACACACGCAAAACACCGCTGCTACCCTGGATAATAAACCATATCCATTGTTTCATAATGCTGTCTTTCTTCTCCTTACATCCAAAAACACTCTTCTTCTTTCGTGGCATTGTTGAGTTTTGAAATTAAACAAAGCTGTCGCGTGATGTGATGTTTGTAAGTTCTAGCGTCTCCCGCTTATTGACAGGTGGGCGGGGTTTTCCGGGGGAAGTGCCCATATAAAGAAGTGATACGTATAGAAACCCTTGAAACGTCAGCTGGACATGTAATCGAAATAAACTTTCCGAAAAAAGAAATACTCTGTAACACGTCCAATTGCTTTTTTGACACTTTGGTTACGTTTAGCATGAGGAAACAACTCTATAACTGTGTTAATAAGTCAGAATGCATGAAATACCATTGAACCACCCCTTTAAACTTTAATGCGTGTTGTTTAATAATGAATTTCAGTTTTGATTTCTTTGCAGTATTCAAAATTTTAAAACACTGCATTTTTTGTTATTTTGACCCATTTCAATTTTTCTGTAAATAAATGCAAATAAAAACATTATTTTATTAGGAATTTGGCAGAAATGTTATTGGTAGTTGAAAGAATTAAAGAAAAATAATCACTTTACTTAAACCCATACCAACAAATACTAATTTTTTTAAATCTTGAAGTGGTCTCTTAATTTTTTCAGTGCATTGCTATTCTTTCCTTGGGAATTTGTCGTGCTCTACAAGTTGAACTACTACAGCAACGTTAAGCCACATAAATATGCAATATAAAATTTTATGTCTCTGCTGTATTGTAACCATAGCAGATTTTCAGAGGGGTGCAGATGTTGGTAAAATTATAATTTAATGGATTGCGATAACAAATATCTAATCTTTCCTTCCATTGCTTCAACCCTCTAAGGCTGCAGTCTGCGTGGCATTGAATGGTGTCATGACATTTATACTTGGCCAAGGGCTTCTTTTATATGACCGCATTTGCTGTTTGATTCGATAGTATATTGTCTTCATATTCAGCTGTACCTTTGAAAATCCTCTGAGGGTGAACACACAGACTAAGTGCCCTGCTTAAAGGCATATAATTTTATTCTCTCATGCATATTCATTTGCTAAGCCTTTGAGCATAAAGATTTGTCACGTTTAGACACGGGTTCTCTTTCCATCACCAGCTATATACTCTTTGCCCTGTAGGCATGCACTGTCTTTCTTTCTTTCTTTCTTTCTTTTGTCCATCTATCCATCCATTCACCTCTATTCCTTAATTCATTTATTTCCTTTAGCGTTTTCCCTTTTATTCTCTGCTCTTTTCAGCACTAGCCAGGTCTATTACAAGAGCCATTGTTCCTCTGAGTCTTTATTCCTCTTTCCTGAGGCTGGCCAGGTGAGGTGTCCATGTGTGTGTCACAGGGGACCGTGTGTGTGCATCCATGCCTGGACACGTGGCTTTGTCTTGTCCTGGCAGCCCTCTGCACACACCAGATGTTCACATACATTATCCTGCTCCTTTTGGACCCAAATTCCAGGGGATGCTTTCACTTTGTGAAGAGCTCCCTATTGTTCCAGCACCGTTTACACCTATTTAACAATATGACTGCGTGATTTTACTTGTTTTAAAGGGATTTTGTTTTCCTGTCTAAAAGATCATTAGTTCCGGAGATTAAAGCAGCTGCTCTCTGTATAAATCAGTTTGGTTTGTGGAAAATCATTGAGACGGATACTGTATGTACTCCTCTGTTTAAATGTGTTATTATACAGTGCAGTATAACTGGACATCAAACTACTGCAAACGAATCTTTACATGGTATAAATAACTATATATATCTCATTATTTGTGGTTATTTTAATGATAATTATATTTCGCTCTGCATGTTATATTAGCTCAGCATGGTTACAAATGTTTTGCTTTGCATGTGGGCTCAAAGTTAAGAATATTTTGTCATATCTCTGTCTATTTGCATTATTTTCCTACTCATTAGTCAATAGCCTCACGACAATGGCACCACTTTCAGACCTCGACTTCTCACTAGTGGATGCTGTGAAAAACCAGAGGGGTGCTGTCTCTCTCCCTCTTACAAAACACAAACAAACATCGACAGTCTGGTATCTGACGGCCAGGTGGTTAGCTTTCTTCACCGTTCACCCGGTCATTCGCTGCACGCGCTCGACTGGAGTGAACAAATACACAACAACACTCCTTTCAACAATAGGAGAAAAATTTTATTCAAATGTATTAATTCAAAACTGAAGCATGCCTGTCAACAGAGGGACAGTTCTTCTCAATCTGTCATCGTTGAAGTCACGCGCGCCTGACACCGCGATTCATTTGTCTTGTCGTCACTGACAGTCGGATTTTCCCACAGCACTCCTGCGTGGAGTCGTACAGGGATTTTAGAGACAACGCGAAGAAAGGGAGGGTGAATAAAAGACAACACACTGTGACAAGGAACAGCCATTTCATTAATGCAAATAAGTCTCGGAAAATGCTACCAACAGCTTGGAGATCCTGCATTATGTTGCTTTAAAAGGAAAATAAAAGTAGATTCATGGTATAAGAAGTTATGTTTGTTTAAATCAGCCTAAGGTGGATGATTTATGCTCAGTTACTATTTAATTTTTCTTTCCTTCAACGTCTTTCTCTCCCTCGTGCTTTCGCCGACCCAGCCCGCCCAGCCCCTGCTATTTGTAAGTTTGATTTGGAGCGCTGGGTCAGCACATAAACTCGGCCAGCTATCTGCCCACTCCTCTAAGTGGCCTTTTCACATGGGAGGGTGGGAGGTGCTGAGTGGCCTTCCAGTAGCATCTCTTGACATTTACAGTAGACTTCCCTCGCTCTATTCCTCCAGGCATCCACCCCGCAGCCGTAAATGAGAATGCTTTATGACAGGCCCCTCTCCCTCTTTTTCTGTGGTCAGGAGGAGCTGCATGGCATGTGTCCTTACAATGGCCTGGGAAACTGACAGCCGTGCGGAAGGATGCTCAGAAAGGGCGCATTTAGATGAGTTAAAGTTACCAAGTAACCAAGGTTTCAGCAGTTTACAATGCAAAACAGCCTTTTGCATATGAAATAGCAAAGCAACGTTGTTCTTACTTTTGATGAGGTTTAAAGTCAGTGTTTATTCGTTTGCGGAATTTATTGCGTGGCTACCGAAGGTAATGACTGACAAAAATACACATTTGTCCGTCGCAGATGCAGTTCAAAACGAACAGGTATATTTGTTCTCATCCCAAAAGCTTTAGGTATCAGCAAAACGCTGAATCAACTGTAACCCATTTAAAGCTCAATGAAAGTTTAATTCCTCCAGCTCCGTTTTAAGTCAGCGAGATGGAGGGATTCTCAGGTTTGCACTTGATGCAGACTCAAGCTGTGTTCAGGACTCTCTATTTCACGTTGCCTTTTATACATGCTCGGGGGATACTGCGCTCCAAACAACTAAATTTTTCATCACAACCTCCCCCTGAGAGATGAAGTAGTTGAAGCTTGCACCACCACAATGTCTTCTCAACCTGGTCCACACAGTCGCAGTGCAACTGTGATCAATAGACATGTCATGAACTTGCTTTACTCAGCCATTGTTTTTCAGAAAGGTTATACGAATGTAATATCTAACAAAATAAATAATCGTAAAAAAGATTCAACAGGGGCGTCGGACTGGAGGTAAAACCAGTTACCAGGGCCCCAAGAGGAGAGATGGGGCCCTTGAAAAGTATGCAATATATTTTTTTTACCTAAATATTTTAATTTCCTAATTAAATTTCATAATGAATGTCAGATATATAGTTAGTATATAGGCTGAATAACTGACTGACTACATTTTGTGTAAAAACTATCTAGAGTCTCACGGTCCCACCCCTTGCTAATGCGGCAAATGGTTTAGTCCATCTGCGCGCGGATTTTGTTTATGTTAGTTGAGCGTCCGGTGGAGCTCAAAGTTTTGATGAGCGGTAAAAAAAAAATTCTTAAAGAAACCTAAATCAGGCCACCAAAAAAGACAGGAAAGACAGGAGAAGGAAATAAAACAAAACGAGGGGAAACGATTTGTGACTGACTTCTTTTTAAAGAAAGGTGAGCAAAAACTAGAACACGAAATCTGTAGTGCTAAACTGTTTGAATATCCCCCGTGATTATTAATGCTAAAAATGAACTGAGACAACCCATTGAAAAAGCAGAACATACACTTTCAAATTATAATTTGGTTGTAGACTACATGCAATTTAAGGTGAAAGGCTAAATAAGTAAACTGTATACTAACAATAATAGCCTAATTTGAAACATATTTCATTTTAAATGAATAGGCTATAATATCTAAAATTAGCAATAATAGGTTTTGGTTATTAAACAAATCTTGTTTGGTTATCATACAGTTTGTTTATGTAGTGATAAGAAAACTAAAATGGAAAAATGGAGAGGGGGGCATTAGGACTGCCTATGCATAGAGCCCAGGACCTTGTGCTATGCCCCTGCAGATCAACACCGAACCCAGAGCTTTTGGAAACCCTTAGGGGTGGTTTCCTGGACAGGGATTATCTTAAACCAGGACTAGGCCTTAGTTTAATTAGGAAATATAACTAGTTTAAACAAACATGCCTTACTGAAAACATTACTGGTGTGCATTTTGAGGCAAAACAAAGGGCACTGATGTACTTTTAGATATGTCAGTGCAAGTTGTTTTCAGTTTGGACAGCTCTTAAATTTATTTTAGTCTAGGACTAGTCTAATCCCTGTCCGGGAAACCGCCCGTTAGTGTTTTATTTGTCATATTTTGTTACCCATAACATCAGCTCCCTTGTCATTGTAGCTTCTTATCGTGACATCATAACTTTCAGTCTCCATCTTTGATCACTGTGTTTTTCCTATGGCATGGAAGATTGCCAGTGGCGAGACTGACGGGGCAAAACAAAAGTTGCTAATATTTAATTCTCTGAGAGTTTGTGACTATTCAGCTCTGCGTCGCACGGCTATTTAAAACATTTAAATGTTCCAGTAGCTTTGAAAAAGATGAATGTGCCTGATATCAGCCGAAGTATGCAGATCACACGTTATTAGAGGGGACAATTTAGATGAGCTGGCATAAATATGAATGAAACGAGTGAGCTAGAAAGGCGTTCAGCGGTAGCGCAATGTGCTCTTTTCACCATTGGGAATACAGAAGTGCTGATCGGCAGGGAAAACTGAACTACTCTATATTCAAACCACTGGAGTTCATGCATCTACAAGAGAATGTCAAATATCTGTAAGTGTGTTATTTGCTGTGTGAAGCTCATTGTAAATTTAGATTGGGCACCGTCTTTTTTTTTAACGTGTGAGCAATTTTATACTGCTAGTATGACCAGCAAATGTCCAAATATGGCTTGCCTGATGCAGTATTCTTTATTAATAGGAGATAGTGTTTATGCAGCAGTATTTCTGGATAAGTGTGCATTTAATCAAATGCACTGCAATCTTTCTAAACACGTTTGACATTGGCTATGTGGTAATAGCACATGATGTTGTAGAGGCTGTATAGCTGTGAAGAGGTCAGACAATCATTGAGGTCTGGTTGCACAGAGGAAGGTCACATAGCCTATACATCTGTTCCAGCCCAGCAGTCTTCAGATACTATCACAGGTGCAGCGCCAGTTCCTTGTATCATTAACTAGTTTCTCCTCGTCTTCAACTAATGAGAAATCTGATGGATCGATTTAACTTCTACTGTAGTGTAAAAAATGACTTTTACCAAGAGTAGGCTACATATCACATTTTTGCCATCATTCATGGCGAAACATCTTTTCTTTGTTGATCTTTATATTGAATTCTATAACATTTCTATATTATTGTGAATCAAGCTGCTACAATTAGATTCATGCTTGGGAGTTTGTATTTTTTTACTTGTTATCTCAACCTTGTTGGTTAGAGACATAATAAGGCATTCATCATCTTCCAATCAAAGCAGCATTTTTGAAACAAGACTGAATTTATTACACAAGCTCTCAATTTTATCTTCAACCCATAATGCTTTGAATGATTTATACAATATCCTGCTCATAACCGTTTGCTCTTGGAAAATGACGATTTTGTATAAAATAAAAAAAGTTGTGATATCACCTACACAATCAGTACAAATCAGCAATCGCTTGTTAAAGTGGTGTCATTTCTCATAAGCAATATAATGGAAGGTGACACACCTCATCTGTTGAGCACAGTGATGAGACATTGAATAGTCGGAGAGCTGCTCCTGGAATATTTGCTCCACTGATGGGTACTCAAGCATCAGAAACAGCCTCTTTAACACTCTCTTTATTGGTCCTGTCCACAGCACCTGCAGCCAGAGCGTGACATTTCTGCCACATTCTGGGGTCCATGTCAATAGCCAGTGAATTTAATACCGTTAAATAGAGCACACGGCTCAGCAAACTGCCTGTCTGATAAATTTTCCATGATACATTGAGTGGCCATGGCATGCATGGCTTTTTGCAGCGTTATATGTAAAGGTTCATTTTTTGCAAAGAACATGTCTGTATTTAGGTAAAAAAAAAATATTTTTTGGTGAATGATACTTACTTCGTCCTCATTGTGATTAAATGTATGATTTACATTTATGCATTTAGCAGACAATTTTATCCAAAGCAACTTACAGTACACATTATATCAGTATGTGTGATCCTGAGTTCGAACCCATGTCCTTTGCGTTGCTAACACAACAGGATCATGTGTCACTTGTATATAGAGACGCCATGCGTTAATCAATATATATGTACAATGAATCCTTTGTATAAATCTCTTTACAAGCCCAGCCAGACCCATAAATGATTTAAAGCAAATGAAAATGAAGTGATGCTAATCTTTAATGACTTTATTCATTGACAGACTGAGATAAAATGGAGGTCCCGTCCCGGTTCAAAGTGGGGAAAGAATCAAAGCCCGATCCTTTGCGCGGAGCACCATTATTTATTTTCATGTTCAACCCCAATCCATCACAATGTTACCACCCTGTCCAGTCCCAGCGCTAACGCCACATCTTAAAGCTTATTACGGCGACCCACCTTCCTCGGAAATATGATTGACGTATCGCGGAAGAATAAGGGAGGGAACAACAGCGCGTTCTGGTCCAATCACGGGCGACCAGGCGGAGCCCCGTCGTGTGTATCAGTGTCGGTGGGCGTGTCTCACGTTCTGTGTCTGTGTTGGTGGGCGGTGCCTCTCGTTATGTGTCAGTATTGCCAGCAGCAGACCTGTGCGAAACAAAAGCACTTCTCTCCACACGTTTATCGCCTTCAAAGAGCGTCTCAAGCCCGTTCAGTTGCAAAGCTGTCAACGGAAACCAGGAGTTACGCGTCAGGGTCGCAGATTACGCGGGATTAGAGCAGCTCTTGTACAAAGTTGTCTTGGCTTTGGTGGCAAGAGCAGGAGTGGCTTGGTCCTAAAGCAGCTCTCCAGATCAGATTTCACCCAAACCAGCTGTGTGTGAGAGAGAGGGAGCTTTGCCTTTTCTCCCCTCTCCATGTTGTAAGCGAGCTCCAGAGATCCAGAAAGAAAAGGGGGAGTGACGGAGAGAGTTCAAGGGGTTCCTGAAGGAATTTGAATCTGAGATAGGCTATTCCATCTATCAGGCAAGCAAGAAAAAGTCCTCAGAGTCTAGAGAACAGCGGCAAGGATGGATGATCAACCCCGGTTGATGCACTCCTCTCACGGGGTGGGCATGGCCGGACACCCCGGCCTGGCGCAGCATATGCAGGATGGCACAGGAGGAGACGCCGATGGAAGGAAACAGGACATTGGAGACATATTGCAACAGATCATGACCATAACCGACCAAAGTCTGGACGAAGCACAGGCGAGGTGTGTATCTGTGAATTTATGCACGATATTTCTGTTATAACTTGGCAGAAACAGTGTTTTACAAGTCAGCTGGTATGTATTTTTTACGCGCTGCTCGAATAGCGCAAACTTTCCTCACGTCCTCCGTAAAACTTTTATTCAGGTGTAAAAATGCAAAACTGTATTTTTGCATCCACAGCCACTTTGACACAGTCGTGACTGTCTTACGTCCAGATGCACCATGTTGATTTCCAAATGCTCTGAATCTCGCAGGTTACAAATGAGAAAGCGCATTGATTCAGTGCCACATAGACTTAACCCACTACATGTTGCGGGTGGATCCAGTCCTGGTTTATTTATTGGACCGCAAGCACCCAAGGTCTAAACAAGGAAACAAATGCTACCGAGATTGCACGCTAAGAAATTTATAGTCTTAGGTGTTTGTCAGAAAGTCTATAATTGTGGTTTGAAAAAGCCTCCCTAGGCTGTAATATTATCTATGCGCTTTATTGTTTCTTAAAGAAAAACTGTAAACCTTATGCATTTTATATAACCGATGCATGTATAATTTCGGTGAGAAATTACAAAAAGGTTGTTGTTAACAGTTAGTTAATATATTAGCTAACATGAACTGACATGAACAATACTTCTACAGCAATTTTTATTCTTACTTCATGCTCATTTCTGCATTTACTAATACATTTTTTTTTAAATCAAGCATTGTAACATTAATTAATCCACCATGTACTAACATAACTAGTTGCATTGACATTAACAACATTAACAATAATTAATACATGTTGAAAAAGTATTGTTCATTGCTTGTTCACGTTATGCACTTATTTATATTTACTAATACAACCTTATTGTAAAGTGTTATTTCATATAAAACATAATTTGTAAATAAGATATTAAAAGCTAGTTAAAACATCACTTGACCCTGTAACCCAGCAGTTCCACAACACTAACAGAGCTAATAAATTATTTTCTGAAATGCAAATATTTATAGCCTACATTTCAGTTTTGAAACAGACTGGTTAATTGAAATTAAAAATGAATTTGTACTAGAAAGCCTTATGTAATATTTATGTTTATTAAATATATGTCTGTGTTGTTAATATTTATCTTTTTAATTTTTTTTTAACTCAATTTAGGAAGGCAAATAATCAACTTAAATAGAGTATTTCATAGTAATCTTCCTTTGCAGTCCACATTTTATGCTGCCAGTCATAATGCAAATTAAATGTCCCGACATCATTTTTTATGTAACGCATGCATTACTTGTAAAAATTGTTGCACAGTTTATAGCCATTGTCAGCTGTGCTCTATTACATACCATTTATAAAATGCTCAAAAGCATGTCTGCATCAGACCCACCAGATACTCCTTCTGCGCCTAATGTTTGTATTTTGACAGTTCTGACAGGTCATGGATTTTGACAACTTGGTATTTATTTTCTGTCTGTATTTTTTTAGGAAACATGCACTGAATTGTCACAGAATGAAGCCGGCTCTTTTCAATGTCCTGTGTGAAATTAAAGAAAAAACAGGTGGGTGTTTTATGATGTCTCCCATATTGAGAGTTAAAGCACAGAAAGTTTAAAGAAAGTACTTTTCTGCTTTGTTCAAATCCATCACATTAGGCTGAATATTGAATATGGATTTTTTTTACAGAGCTTTTTGGTACAGTGATTTATTGTGTGTCTTATGAGAATGTGCGTTATTAGATATTTAGATAGGACAATTCAAAATTAAAGTCAGGAATGCATTGTGTCAACGTTTAAAATCTAACAATATTAACACAAAAATTCGTGCTGTTCAAATATTCTTTAATTTAGACCGAACATTCAGATTCCTTGAATAGATAGCTAAGGTTATTTTGTATGATAGAGTTATAATTTGTGCAGCTGTGCATAAACGTATTATTTTATACAGCATTGTACATTGCAGCACCCTGCACTGAGCGTTATTGATTTGTCTTTTATCTTAGTTATGATTATAACTTAATATAAAAATGCATGCTTTTGTTATGCCTTGCATTTTTTAACCGTTCAGCTTTTCCTCATGCCAAGATCTTAATGTCTTAAATATGGTTTTGATAAATGCATCTGAGTTTTATAAACTCCACTGATTGCAACATAACTTTTTAGTTTTTTTCTGCTGTGCTGTCTGCCTAGATACAGATGCAAAATTGGTAATGGATAAGTTTAAAAGTTTTTGTTTCCTAAAATTTTTTAAAAGTCCACCAGATCTACTTCGGGTAAAATGAACATGCTGTTTTGATTATGCGATCATCCCGCAGTGAAGGTTTTCGAGAGCGGTACGATGAAAAACCGTTAATGAAATGACAAAGTAAAAGAAAAACACAACCCTATCATTCAAGTAATTAGCCCCAAAATGTAATTTACAAAGATTTCATTACTTGGAAGCTAAAGTTGGCTCTGTGCCTGAAAGGCTCTGCAGTCCCACTCTCCTCAGTAAAACTATGACCGTATGAAGAGGGTTTAGAAGGGCCACCATGTCAGCCATCAAAAGGGCCTCATGGCTCTAGGATCTCTCTCCTTCTTTTCCTCCGGTTGTTTAGCAAGGTTCTCCGAGGAGGAAAAGAGTTATGCCTGGCTCTTTTGAACTGCCTGGCGTCACCCCGGGTTCATTCAGAGTTCGTTTCTAAGATGAAGAACAAAGTAACTTGGACCTCTTCCTGGCTTTTGCTCCTGCTTCTCTTCCCACAGTTCCTGGCATCCAGGAACCTGCAAGGCTTTTGACTGAAAAGAGGAACTCTGTTAGATGCAGAGCATTCCAAATTCACTTTAGGTGATAAGATAGCGAGTACCTGAACCCGACAGCCTTTTTGTTGACAGATTACAGTTGTGGAAGCTTATTGTGTTGTCACTCTCCTTTACGTGAATTAGTTTGTTTGTTGTGGGAATGTCTTTGTTTTGTCTGTATTATCCACTTCATACCTCAGTGCACAATATGAGATGCCTCCTCTACACCTCATGTAGAGCTTTTGTTTGTACTTGAATGCACCTCCGGTGTATTTTTTTTTTGTGCGTGTGTTTGGGGGGGCTTTCATGGCTGTGCTGTGACTCTCTCAGGACTTCATTAGTAGCATCGGATCATTGAAATCAAACCTACTTATATTTGATCAGTGTTTGTATTAAAAATGAGCATGATGTCTAGTTTTTGTTAGTTCATTAGATATCAAAAAGTTTAGAAGTTCTGATGTAATTTTGCTGCTGTGGTAGGAAGTAAAAGGAAGGGAACTTGTCAAGTGAAACAGTGTTGTTTTCCTGTAAATATAGTTTATTTAAAGCTTCAAACATTTAGACCCAACCCTTTGCAAGCTATTGTGGGCTATTTTGGTAGATTTTAGAGTCCTGGCATGGGAATTGAGTTCTGAAGCACCCAACTTTCACAAGTTTTGATGCCTTTAAAGAGGATGCTATAGATAGCATGGTTGTGACTTAATTAAACAAAACATGAAAAAACACAAAAAATAGAAATAAAGATTCTCAAGAAGAAATTTAGTTTTTTATCGGTGGTAGTGTTTTGATAATTGCTGTAGCAGATTTAGTTTAGCAAACACCCTTTGTCCCTTTAAGCTTGATTGAAAAGGTCCTTGTACATTATAATTCTACATGCGCTCTTCTACAGAATTAGCTGTGAGCTCTATCTCGGTTTTCCTCTGTGTCTCCTTAACGTAAGGGTGTAATTTCACACTGCGCAGACAGATACCACTAAAAATCCGCCACTGCCTCAGAGAAAATGGCTCAAAACCTCCGTCGTGACATTTACTGCAAATGTGCTGAGTGCTAGAATGCCCAAACGAGAGCAGCCACCAATTTTATCAGGCCCTTTTAAATGTTTTCCTTTTTTAATAAAAAGTCAGCCCCTTTTACGGTTTTACGTTGTCGCAGCCGTAGAGTCCCAGGTGGATTACAGAAAAGCGAGGTTATTAAATCCGTAGCCGGTCTGTTTTGTCGAAATGGCATAGCGTGCTGTGGAACTGTGGTGCCTTAGCTTTCATAACAGACCGTGGGGGTCATGTGTCTCGGTGAAACGCTGGCTCCTTGTCTTATAAAATTCACCTTTTCAACTCACAGTAGGAAAACGTCGAATTTTTAGATCAACTGGCTAGTCACCTCTTGCCTACTGCTTTAAGCGCAACTCGTAATTCCTATTTGGACGCAACTGGCTTTCTTTGACAGGAATAATACATTCTCAGCGTGCTAACATATTTTATCTGTGAGAGCGTGGAATGACTCGGCTCGTGTAATTCTTTGTAACCTATGGTCGCCTCGCAGAGATTGACGCGGCTGCGAGTTGCCCGGCGCACCACGTGTTGTGTGTTAGTGGCGTAAGCGTGTTGACAGCCGTGCGGGAGGATGAGCCGTCCCTGGCAAGCAGCTGACAAGCGGGGCAGTGCGGTGTGCCAGCAGCGGACAGAGCAGACCTGAACTCCTGACCTCATTGTGTATTTTTACACAGGCCCTGACCGAGCTAACATGGCACAGGCCGGCGTGCGAGTATAAACAAGCATGGTGCTGTTCTGCGGCTCACGGAACGGGACGCAATAACGGGGTGGGGGCTTTGAAACAAGACTGCAAGCGTTTCAGATTATTTAAAGCGTTTGTGTACTTGTGTGTAGTTCTTGGAAATGTGAAGCCTCTGTGTGTGTAAATTCAGTGAACTGGCACTTACAGATGGACGTTTATGGAAAGCTTGACATTAACTTGGATGTTTGTGGGTATCAGGTTGCAGACCTGTGCTCCGCTTTACCCTTGGGGCCTTCATCAGGGCTGTTTCACATGGACATACATTTGCCCTCTGGTAAAGAGAGCTTTTAAAAAAATAAACTAAATTTAACCTTGACATGAACTTGCTGGATCTTAAATCATGGTCAGTTTTAAATGTGATACAGAGTGGAAACATTTCCTGCGTTTGGTAGTTCAGTTACACTGTTAAGCGAATGAATAGGAAGTTAATTTATGGTAGCGTTCAGCAAATTATACATTTTGGTAAGTGGGTTGCAAATATGGAGCTCTTTGACATGCCGCTATCATCTAACCTGACACATGCACACACAAAGAACCATGTATTTGCTTGTATCTCATGCCGGATGAGTGATACAACCTCATATGTATCTCCACCCTTGTTTCAACCTAATGATTAATTACCTCTAACAAGCCTTAGCTGCAGAATTCCTACATAAACAGCCAACAAATATCTGCCTTTCTTTCATGTATTCAATTTAACTCTTGTTTAGTGATTTTCACAATATGGCATTTTGCAAAACTGCTATACATATTAGTAGAGACATAAAGAAAAGCAAAAAAATATGAAAAATATACATAAATAATATGTGCTAATTATGCATGTTTTTCATAAGATGTGCATTAGCAATACTTACTGTGAAAATAATAATTGGTAACACTTTGCAATAAGGTTGTATTTGTTTACATTAGTAAATGCATTAGCTAACACAAACAAACAATAAGCAATAACGTTTTTTAGTATTAATCTTTGGTAATGTTTGTTAATGCCAACACTTCATTTTCGTTTATTGTGCATGTAATAATGAAAAAAAAGATTTTAAGTAAATGCTGAAATTAACATAAACTTATAAATAAATGCTGTTGCAGTAAATGCTGCAGATACATTGCATATTGTTAGTTCATGTTAGCTAAAGCATTAACTAATGTTAACAAATAGTCTTTTTGTAAAGTGTTACTTATCTGTAGGTTTGGGAATTTGCTTTTGCAAGGGAATGGTGATCGTTCCGTAATCTAACCGTTCATAGTATATGTATGCGTATCAACTTTTGATTTGTTTTAGAGATACTAACTGTAAAAATAATGGTCATTTCAATTGCAATCATTTCTAAATAGAAGGATGACTGAATAGATGGTAATAGAAACCAATAAGCATCAGAAAAATAATTTTATATGAAAGCTTCTACCTACCTAAGTGCTTTTTAAAAAGTGCATTAAGATATAACGATATATACTTTTCCGAGACTATGATACATTTAGTCAATTAAAATGACCGCTATTATATTAAACTACATTATATGCTGTTGTAGCTTACATAGCGATTACAATATAAAAGTGTATTTTAAAACATTACACTTGTTGGCTTATTGTTTACTTTGGAGTGCCGTAATCAGGGCGGTAACGATAAATCACGTGTCCCATTAAAAAGACCTGTTTAAAATCGATTCTGAATTGCAAGGCTGCGATTCTGTGTTTCATGTGCAGCTTGTGCGTGTACTATGCCGTTTTGGTCAGTAAGAAGTCCTTATTAATCTAAAATCATTATGAGTCGGAGTCGTTTATAAACTGCATTTAAAAAAGCAACACTCGTTAAACAAAATCATTCAAAAAATTCATTATAATCATGAAAATACCTGAAACAAGAAGACCGGCGATATAAATATTTTCTAGACATTTCCTAGAATAGCGTTTGTAATGCTACTTTTTCTGTGGCACAATTGGACTTTCTGCACAAGAGCGCCCTCTGGCTTTTGCATGTGGCGGCATTTCACCATAATTCATTCAAATTTATTCATTGAGAAAACGCGCATTTGCACGATTAATCGTTACAGCCCTAGCTGTAATATATATATTATTTTACATAGATTTAACTTCAATAGAAGAGCTCAGATGCAAAAACTGTTACACGCCACCTCCGTCCAATAATGATTTTAACCAAATAACCATATACGTTCATCAAATACTTTAGCTTTAAATCCACTTAATCTTGGGCTTAGGTCTTTTTCAAATACTGGTTTGTTGGCAGAATCCATCAAGAGTCTGAATGCTCATTTGCAAGAAAACATGTCAGATGGATTTAGATGGTTTTGCATCTAATCTCTTAAAATTTCTGCGTGGCACATTATTTGTAAGCAGGTGAGATATCTCACAGGGTGAGATGTGAAGAAATATTGTGTTTGCTATGGCTACACGAGGGGAGTCTCTCCTCCTGTTTTATTTGGATCGTGATTGCTAATCATACTTGGGGCCGTTGGAACGGACATGCCTCAGTAGCAGCATAATGTTTCCTGTGTGTTTCTGTTATTACCCGGCTTCAAGTCTAAACTCACTCGCAATTAGAGCTCTTTATAAATTATGCAAATGATGACTGGCGTAATTGAGACATGTTAATCATGTTTTAAGAGCCTAATTACAGAAATGTATAACGGAGGTGGGAGTCTCTAATTAGCTCTGATAACAGGTTGCCCATGTGAAAAGTGTTTTCTGTGTTGAAGGCGACGGTCAATGAAGAAACCAAAACCAGCATGTTGTGAAGTTATTATTGACGTGGCAAAGGTGCGCTTGGAACAGTGTTTAAATGTAGATGAAAGCAGAGACTTTAAACTGCTGACCAACACGGTGTTAATATAGTTGTAAATTGCTTTGGATTTTGCGGTAAGCATATAGTATTCGATTTTTGTCAGCCTCTTCACATGATAAGAGGTAACCCCCTTCCCTTTTTTGGTTAATGTTGTTAGCTAGTTATTTTAATACAACTGTGACCATATTATGCAGATTTGATTAACTTTTGTTTTAAATTTACTAAGTGAAATGCAGCTGATTTTAAATGTACAGGTACACTGTAAAAAAATTAGCTGTAATTATGCAGCTGGTTGCCAGTAACTTACTGTAGAAGATAAAGACTGAAAATGTTTCATGTTCATTTAACTTTAAACAAACTGTTGCCAGTAAATGACATAAATGTAAAATCTAAGTTACTGGCAACCAGCTGCCAGTAATACTGTAATTTATACAGATTTTTTTACAGTGTAGTTTGGTTTTTGGTTTAAATTTTATTTATATATTTATATAAATATTTATATAAATTTATATATTATATATTTATATTATATTTATTTACAGTATATAGTATTTAGAGTGTATTCTAAGCTTTTTATTCTTTTAAAACATCTTTTAGCCTTTATTAGTTCATTTAAAATCCTGCAGTGTGACAAATAATTTTTTGAAAGCGCAAACATTTGAGCTCATAAATGCTGCATGCATGATAATTATAAAAGAATGATCAAGATGCTGCTTTTCGCATGATACGAAGCAGATGTCATATCATATTGTACCAAAATGAATTGTTTGCCATTGTTTGTCTTATGAAAAGGGACAGTGATAGAAATGGTCATTTCCTCTCTAAAGATTTGAATGCATCTAAAGCGCATAAAGGCACCACAGCAGCACTGTCCGGTTCGGATATCTGCAGCATCAGTATCAACCATTCTGCAAACCGAGATTTGTTCATAGTTGTTTGACAGATATCATATTCAGAGCCATTACAGTGAAAACATCTACTCACTTATTGGATTAAAAATTGCTTTAGAGAGGAAATTTGCTTGCAGATGCGATGGAGCTTTTTCTGTCTGATATGAGTCTGTGGTGCAGTTTGTAGCCCGATGTAAAAAACCGAATTACAGTAAAAGGCTCTGCAGATGCTGTTATTGTCTCTGTGGAGTCAGTCTCAGCCCCTCAGCGGTGCAGTCAATGGCTGTGATCTATATAACAGCATTAGAGCTCTATCTGCCATTTCCACACAGTCAAAATCCTCATTGTTACAAACACATTTCAATTCATTCATTTCCTTACGTGCCTTAAGTGTAAAAGGCGGGCCTGTTTCCAGCTATGGTTGCCATACCAACACACCGGGAGTTCATTTAGTTTAATTCAAAGGCCGCGAATTGCCGTTTGCCCGCGTCCCGCTGTTTGATTTCGACGACAGCAGTGGCAGCCGCGGAACACATAAAAGCCCCCCCATATTCCCCCTAGCCATCACCCCCACCCACACACTTTTCCCCCGCCGCTGTGAACAGTCAAACACGGACTGGCGAGCGCCCCTTCCCAACTCGACTTAGTAAAAATGACACAAATTAATATATGCTACTTAAACCAGACCAAGATTAATGGCTGGCTTTCGCTGCAGTTTAGGAACACTGTCACTCGACGCGCGCGCTCATTGGACGAGATCAACACTGATCAATCCGCCGTTGCGTTAAGGGAAATGGCAAGAAAGAGCTGGGAAGCCCGAAATAATGAAATTTTATTGTTTTTATTTCACATATCGGGTATTAGAGTAATAAAATGACACCGATATCTTTTACCTTTGCTTGATTTCACCAAAGAATTTGAGTGTTGCCTCAGCCATGTTTTAGTACTCGAGGCGATATCTCAACAGGGAAGTGCATTTTCATATTCATTCCATATACTTACTCCAAATGATGTGATATACAGAGTCTTCTGGGGAAGAGGCATGTTGCCTGAGTGGTTTAGCATGTAATGAATGTTTCTAATGCAGATTAATGTAATGCTATTGGCATGGTGTGGCTCTGCTAAAGATCCCCTCCACTCTCCTTAATCAGTGGGGGTTAGATGTTAAGAGTGGGTGAGGAGATGGCGTCGGGGGGGATACGGGAGGACGTGTGTCGTTATGTGAAGGTAACACATAGCTACGAGTAGCTCTCTTGCCGTGAAATATTCTAATGTATGCTAATGAAGCTGGCGCTGCCGTGAGAAACAAAAGGGCTGGCTATGAGCCTGCGTAACCCCCTTGGTGAACACATACACGAGTACACACATTTTCTCTCTGTGAGATTGAGGGAGAGAAATGATAAATTAAGCCAGCGCACTCGGCGTGTGGTATCTGCAAAACTTTGTAGTATTAAAACAGTTTTTGGTCTCAGCGTAGATTAAATAATATATTGTGCCTGATTGAAGAACAATGACTAAACGGCAGTTCTTTTACATATTATCTTCATAATATTTACATTTTTATTTGTAAACTCACAGTTAATTTGCTATGCCCTAGTTTACGCACTTTCATACATCATTTTGAGTTAAAGCTAAAGTGTTTTTTCTGCGCTACTTGTATAAATAATTGAACAGAACAAATAATAGTTGGTGCGAACAAAAAGTGCAATTACGCCACTTCGTACGCATTTTTTTTTTGGGAAGTATCCACCAACAAATTATTGTTTGCATATTAATCTGGGCAAGATTTTAATACACTTAGCTTTAAAGCCGCAGCAGATACGAGTTTGAATTCGTCCGAATGCGTGCCGGGCTGCAGAGGAACCGAGCATGCAGGGAGGTACGAGGAGGTGGATTTGGATCGCTTCCCAACATGGTGGCCAGTGAGAGCGTAGGTAGCTTTTAGCACAGCGGGGTGAGAAGCAGGAGCTTTAGCAGGGGTCAGTGCTCACCACGGCCGCCTGGCAACACCACACACACACCGAGGAACCGTGACACACTCTGCCCTCAATGCTGACGGAGGTTTAATCGAGGGGAAACACAGAAACCCATCATGTGGCAAGGAATTCAAGGTCTTGCAATTGCTTGGTGGGCATCCCCTTGCAAAACCATGTTAGAAAATTTCAATAAAGGTAATTTAGTGCGTTTTTGATAGAACTGTATAGGTAGGTGTTAATTATTTCCTTCATGCCGAATGCAAAATAATTAATATTGGTTGACTTTGAGGACGCAGGTCTCACATCTTTTGGCTAATTGCGTGTTTGACATTATAGTTCGTTTCTAAACCGAGAAGCTATTTGTACAGTGCATGCTTGTTTTTCCTGTACATCCCCCTAGACACACACACATACACTTTCTATTCCTTCTGTCTACCAGTTTGCCTTTGGCAGTGTTAGTTATGGACAGTTAACTCCTGGAATCCTATTAATGACTGTCATTTTCTTTTTTTTTGCCTTTTGCATAATCATCATTGTGCTCTGCTACATAAACACTTTTAGCAGTTCTTGTCCAAGTCTTCCGTCGCTAAGAGCACAAGCGGAAACATGGGTGGCAGGTGTGTGTATGTGTGTGTGCGTTTGGGGAGCTGGGGAGGAAGAAGGCCGTTCTAGTGATATATTACATTTCAAGACTCCTGCCAGAAAAAGGAACAGTGAGATGTCAAGGCATGTGCAGGAGAGTTTACCTCGACCCGAAGCTAAACCTCCACCATCGAGCCTTTATCGACTGGATGGCTCTCATCGAAAGGCTTGTGCCGTCACACCACCTGGTGACATTGTGTACTCTACCACACTGACTGTCTTTTCGAAGGCTGGGGTTCTGTGCTGTGCTATGAATAACTAGTGTGCGCATCAAGTTTAAAGGACTTTGACACACAGTGTGAATAATAAGACAGTGAAATTTGGCTATATTATTATTGGCTGCTTAGACACTTATACACACTTTTGAAACCATGACCTAGCTGTTAGTGCAAATTTGACAATATTTTGGTACACTCCTAAAACTAATGTGTTAAAATTACACATCTTGTGTTTAGTTAAGGACAACACATCTAATGTTGTCCTTAACTTAAAGGAATAGTCCATTTTCTTAAAAGAAAAATCCAGATAATTTTTCTCACCACCATGTCATCCAAAATGTTAATGTCTTTCTTTGTTCAGTCAAGAAGCAAATTATGTTTTTTGAGGAAAACATTGCAGGATTTTTCTCATTTTAATGGACTTTAATGGACACCAACACTTAACACTTAACTCAACACGTAACAGTTTTTTTCAACAGTTTCAAAGAACTATAAACGATCACAAACAAGGCATAAGGGTCTTATCTAGCGAAACAATTGTCATTTTTGACAATAAAAATAACAAATATACACTTTTAAACCACAACTTTTCATCTAGGTCCGGTCCAGCGCGACCTTACGTAAATGCGTAGTGACGTAGGGAGGTCACGTGTTACATATATAAAACGCACATTTGCGGACCCTTGTAAACAATAAACTGACACAAAGACATTAATTAGTATCATTCCACATACAACAACGTCGGAACGGTCCTCTTTCAACACACTTGTAAACACTGGGACGGAGTTTCGCGTTCGTCCTCTGTGACCTCTTGACGCATTGACGTATTGCGTAAGTTCACGCTGACGCTTTCAGGACGGGATCTAGACGAGAAGTTGTGCTTTAAGGGTGTATATTTGATATTTTTATTGTCAAAAATGACAATCGTATCGCTAGACAAGACCCTTATGCCTCTTTTGGGATCGTTTAGAGTCCTTTGAAACTCCGTTGAAAAAAACTGTTAAGTGTTGAGTTAAGTGTTAAGTGGTGGTGTCCATTAAAGTCCATTAAAATGAGAAAAATCCTGCAATGTTTTCCTCAAAAAACATTCTTTGTTCAGTCCAGAAGAAATTAAGACATCAACATTTTGGATGACATGGTGATGAGTAAATTATCTGGATTTTTCTTTTAAGAAAAAGGAATATTCCTTTAATGCATCTCTGTGTAATTTTTAGAACAACACACTTTTGTTTTAACACATCTTGTGTTGTCCCTTTCATTTATTTAAACACAGAATCAACACGAAATGACACATAATGTGTTAAATAGGAAGGATAACACAAAACAATGTGTTAAAATTAACACATCCTTTCTTAGAGTGTAGACTAGATCCAATACCATTAAGTATTTGTTGATTTCAACCTGATTTAACAGGATCTGGTTGTAATGTGGCTAGTTTGTATGAATGCATACAAATCATACAAAAAGTACAGTAATTAAAAAAGTAAGAATTAAGCTACACCACTAAACCTAACGTCACTGGACTGAAAGCAGATTGTACATTTTTGTAAAAATTAGATGCAGATTAGCCACCTTGTAAGTTTTGAAATTCCATCAGTTTGTTTTGGATGATTCCCAGTATCAGTGTGACAAAATCCAATTTACAAATTTTCGGCAAAATCAATTATGCTTTTAAACCCTCACATTCTCTTTTTAATGTCTAAAAAGCTGACATTAAAGGGATACTCCTGCCAAATATCAAAATTACCCTATGATTTACTCACCCTCAAGCAATCCGAGATACATATGTCCATCATCTTTCAGACGAGCACATTTGGAGTTATTTTAGTAAATGTCCTTGCTTTCCAATCTTTATAATGGTAGAAAACAGGGACCAGGGAACAACTTCTGACTTTAAACCCCAAAAAAGAGCATTCATCTTTCACAGAGGCTCCAATGGGTTAATAAAGGTCTTCTGTGGGTAATATGTGCCGTTGTGTAAAAAAAAAATTCATATTTGAAACTTGTAATAACTAGCTTACGGTAACGGTGCCATCTTGGACTCACATGGTTCATGCGAGAGTTTAAAGGATTAGTCAATTTTCTTAAAAAATCCAGATAATTTACTCACCACCATGTCATCCAAAATGTTGATGTCTTTCTTTGTTCAGTCCAGAAGAAATTATGTTTTTTGAGGAAAACATTCCAAGATTTTTCTCATTTTAATGGACTTTATTGAACCCCAACACTTAACAGTTTTAACGCAGTTTAAAATTGCGGTTTCAACAGAGTTTCAAAGAACTCTAAACGATCCCAAACGAGGCATAAGGGTCTTATCTAGCGAAACGATTGTCATTTTTGGCAAGAAAAATATGCACTTTTAAACCACAACTTTTCTTCTTCCTACGGCTGTGTCACGAGCCAGCGCGACCTCACGTAATTGCGTAATGACGTCGAAAGATCACGTGTTACATATGAAACGCACATTTGCGGACCATTTTAAACAATAAACTGACACAAAGACATTAATTTGTATTATACGACATACAACAATGTAGGAACGGTCCTCTTTCAACACACTTGTAAACACTGAGGCGTGGTTTCGCATACGTCTTCCGTGACCTTTTGATGTGATGACGTATTACGTGAGGTCGCGCTGGCATGTCACAGGACCGGAGGAAGAAGAGATGTTAGGGTTTAAAAGGGCATATTTTTAATTTTTCTTGCCAAAAATTGCAAAAAAATTTTGCTAGATAAGACTCCTCGTTTGAGATTGTTTAGAGTCCTTTGAAACTGCAATTTTTAAACTGCATTAAAACTGTTAAAGGCGCAAAAGAGGATGTTTCCGCCGACTGAGAATCCAAAGACCGTTACTGAGTTTTTTAAATAAGCGCATGCGCAAGAACAGCCTCCCTCCTTCACAGCTCATATCTAGGAAACGCCTTCCATAACTCGTGCACGAGTATTTGAACACGAGTGTTTGTTTACCACTGGCATATGCTGTGTCGCGTCAGTGGATTCATTATGTGAAAAGATATGATAATAAACACATAAGACGTAAAGTTAGATCAGTCGACGCTACTCCCATTTCAACTAGCGTGTAGCAGCCTGGTCACTTACAACTACAGTACAAGAACAACGTCGATATACCTGAATAACAGTACAACAATAATTATTCCACAAAGAAAGAATAATCACTGTTACCTGTCGAAGAGAATTTTTGCGACCTGCGCGTCTGACACCTCTCTGTTCCTTCATTGCTCTCCAGTGTTGAAATGTTTCTCCAATAACGACTCTGGTTAGATAACATTCTTCTGACAATTTTCTCCTCTTCTCAGCGACTTAAAAACTCTTTCTTTTGCGTCCTCCTTCGGGTTTCTTCTCTTCCATGGTGCAGATTCGAGGAGGAAAGCAGGAGCGAAAATGAAAACAAACCGAAACTTAAGACGGATTTTTATGCGCTATGCGCATGCGTCACTCGTGTAACGTTACTGGAGCGCGCACGTCTCTCCCAAGAAACGTAATGGCAGTGATTGACAAGCCAGAGGGCCAATGACGATTGCGATGATTGCATCAACGATTGGCTGATGTTTATAAGGCCCTACCTTATGCACAGATGACATATATTAATTTTATTACTTTCAGTGCGCCTAATAAATAGTCTTTTATAATTTAGTAAAGACAGTTTCAGGTAACATTGCAAAAATGTATTAAACAAACATCCTCTTTTCCACCTTTAAGTATTGGGGTCCATTAAAGTACATTTTAAATGAGAAAAATCCTGGAATGTTTTCTTTAAAAAACATAATTTCTTCTCGACTGAACAAAGAAAGACATCAACATTTTGGATGACATGGTGGTGAGTAAATTATCTGGATTTTTTTAAGAAAATGGAATATTCCTTTAAGTGTAGTGAGCGTTTGTTGCCATGAGTACATTGCGCAGTGACTCTCGTGAATCACATGAATCTAAGATGGCATCGTTACCAGAAGCTAGTTATTATAGTTTATAAAGTTTAAAATATGGATATTTTCTTGCAATATCGCATCGATTACCCGCAAAGACTTTTATAACCCCTTGGAGCTGTGTGGATTCTGTGAAGGATGGAGGGCTTCAAAGTCAAAAGTTGTTCCCTGTTTTCTCCCATTATAAAATTGGAAAAGCAAGGGCATTTACCAAAATAACTCCAAACGTGTTTGTCTGAAAGATGATGGACATATGTATCCCGGATTGCTTGAGGGTGAGTACATCATTGGGTAATTTTGATATTTCCTTGGGGTATCGCTTTAATGTAAAGACCCAAACAGGTACAACAGCCCGGCAACTCCTGTTGCTGGCGTCCACTGTTCTTCCCCAGACAGCATCGCAAGCAGACACCTTCATATATCTGCATACACCTGCTTTCATTTGATTTTCTATTACCAGACCTCATAGCACATGTATTTCGGAAATCCTCCCCGATAAGGTGCTATTGATGAATTGATATCGGCGGAGGCAGCGGGGAGATAAAGCTGCACAGGTTAAGAGCTTTGTGGATAGTTTAACCTTGATATAACAGTTGTTTCAGTGAGGTTGATTTTCTCTCATCCATCTTCATCCATCAGAGCCGCACTGAAGTATGCAAATGAGCGCAGCGGATAGGCGCGTGCTGGCGTTAAATGGGCCGTTTCAAATGTGCAGTGTTCCGCGCTGACAGGGCGATACTCCTTACTGTCCAAATTTAGTGTGTCTTCACAGATATCCCCCCTCCACCTACCTGATAGTACCCCAAACGCACACACGCTTACGACGCCATTACTCCCCAACAGAATGGTGGAAACATGGCGCCTTATAAAATATTAATACAGACTTTTTTCTCACGCTGCCACATTCTTCTTCATATTCAAATGTGTCGGCATAAAGTATAAGACTAGTTGCCACACACACACACACACACACACACTGTGGATATCAAAGTACTGCTAGATTTTTATGTGTGTTTAAAATGAGCAAGGATGTCTTGACAGCAAATACGAGTACATTTTCAACAATTCTTCTGTTTCAGTGCCACACAAGCCAAGATAATCTATTCACACTAGCAGAATGTAATGAGTGTAAATGTTATTAGCTGTTTGTGAAATATGGCCGTGTAGGTTAATTTGAGAGTTAGGAGGTGTTCCAATTAAAATGCTTAATGTCCCAGAATAGCATGGTCACAGGACCACTAGAATTACACGAATGCAGAAAATAAAGTGTAAAAACATTATGTTTTTATTGCAAACCTGACATTAATCTGACACCTCTGGCTTCTTTGTTTACTTGCGCTTTGTTAAAGGGAGTAATGAAAACCAAATGAAATCAGTTATCTGTGAAACAATCTGCACAAAGTGAGTGGTTTTATTAGAAGTAAATGTTGAAATATTGCAGGCCAGCGTTCAGGTAGTGTTATTTCTCCGCAAGCTTTTATTTTGCAAATGTCCGTTACTGCCCGTATATTTTTATGGGACACTTTTTATTATCATGTTCATTGTGTTTAACGTGTGTCGTATGTCAGCTGATAGAGCATGTTATAGTGCTAGCAATGCCAATGGGTTTGATTCCAAAGGAGCAGATGTATGGATAAAATCCGAATGGACCAAAAGTCACTTTTTTTATAAAATCTCTTGATGATTCTTTAAGGCTTTGCATCTAATGAACCACAGACCACTTTGTATGTAAGTTGTAAAAATATCACTTCTGCATTGTCCTTTCATAATTGTTGTTAGTTTGTAAGGGGGCGTAGACTTCAGCTGTTTGTAAATTTGGCCTCCTTTGAGATGTCAGCAAGATATTATTTTTATATAGGAGGTGCTTATGGTTTATAGCAGCTATTACGATCCATTGTGCGATTTCAGTAACCAGTCATTCAAAACAATGAATCTTGAATACAGTGTTAGCCTCTTCATAAGCTGTCAGCCGTCCACTCACTGTATTGCCCTAGGAGGGTTGAAATAAGCCAACTGGGCGGATCCTAGTCAGGACTGATGGATCTCTATGCCAATCAGGCTTCGGTGTGGAGGGAATCAATGTAACAAGCCTGGGAAATCTGCCATGTAGACCTAACCACAACTGGCCTCCACTAAAAAAGGCCATTAACATTAATGAAGTATGGTTTTAAAACTTCTTCAGCAATCAAGCCCGATAGGATTTCTGAAATGAATGGCCTGCCATTAAGAATCATGATTATCATTAGCAAGGTCCACACGATAGATCGGTGATCATTCAAAGGCTTTGAATACCATTTCCTTTGGTACTATTCTGATAGATATTTTTAATCTTTCTTACTATTGCAACTATTTAGGTGAAAAGTTTAATGCACATTTGTGATTTTCTAACTATTAAGGGATTATTGTGCTATATGCAACTAAGAGAAATACAATTTTTAAGCTGGCACAAATGTTAAAGTTTTAACACCGTTTTTTAGCGATAGTAGTGTTTTAGTATTGACCTTAACTAGCCTGTGTTTTCCCATGCTACCTTGCGCGCAAATGTATTCAGGCTGCAAGTCTAACATGGAAACCATGGACCTATTATTACCCCTGAAATAGGGAACCAATCACAGAACGGAGAGGGGGCAGCAAGACGATGACAACGTCTTTGCGACACACCGAAGCAGTTTTGTTTATCCAACACTGCAGCAGACGCAAAGTTATTTTTCAATGCAGCCTTAGTGTTCGAAGTAGCTTTGAATGCAAGTTTATTTAAAAAAAAAAGAGCAACTTTGGTGTTAAACAATTTCATATCCAAGAAGGATGTTTGGATATGGCAAGACATGATAGCCACGGAGTTTTATAGGACCAACCTGCTAGGCATCGTCGTCGATGAAGTCCATTTAACTTATAAATCGTAATTGGTATTTATTAATATCATATTGTCATTATGCCTGTAGTCTACTTACCGTGGTTGTCACAGTGCCACTAAGTTATGTTGCTTTTCAATAACAATATACAGCTAGTTGCGTAGCTTTCAGCTGTGTGCACACGTACCAATAAAAGTTGTTGCGCTTGAATTTATGCTGCTCTACACGTCATCTGGTATAATTGAAACGATTGGCTATGAGCTACGTACAGATGCATTTGATAGACATTCGTAGCACCCAATAAACTAGACCACGTCTTATTCTCTGAGACTGGTCTGCTGTTAGCCAGACTAGACCTTAACTTCTTAACACAATAAAACTATTAGTGATCTCCTGTTTCGATAACACCTTCATGTTAAATGATCAGAAGCTAACCGTATTGAAACAGTACGGGAAGCACAGGGGCCAATGTCGTACATTATATCTCATGCTGAACAGGACGTTCACAAGCATCGTAATAAGTCAACGGCAGCCCAGACATAGTGTTCAATAAATCTGTCTTGTGGGTGTCACAATCATTTTTCTTAGATTGTATGCTAGCGCTTCCTCTGTGCAGTAGGCCTATGTCTGTTTTAGCAATTAGCCACTTTATCCGTTGGTGTCAAATGACCGTCTGTTGGGCAGAGGTTATGCTAGTGAACTAAAGCACTTATTTAATTTTCTCTCTTTCTATAACCTACCGCCCCGTTTTTTTTTTTTTTTGCGACTGAGCTTTAACCAGGAATCTGTATGTTTGTTGAATTACACACCTACTGTAGTTAGCATTAGTGAAGCTTGTTACAGTAGTAGCTGTCACAACATTTGGATCTGAATGGAAACCCCACCAACTAACTAATCAACCAACCAACCAACCAACCCTTTTCGTTCTCTAACATTTTCTATGTCTTTCTATAATTCTCACTCCTTCGGTCAAAGCTTTCATTTTCTTTTCTACATGTTTCTCTTTTTGCTGTGTTTTTCATTCCCCCAATCCTCAGAAGTCATTACAGCGCTGTGGAGTTGTGTAATGGAGCCCGCGGTTATCAACTTAATGAATTCTGCCCAGTCGCCTCTATTTATTGTGCCCCTTCTCGAATGAAACTTACAATGTGTGGATGCCAGTCAAATTTGGCAGCATTTCTGCGTAATATAAACCGAGACACGCCCTTATCTATGTTTGGTAAAGGGTCGCATAGATTTACCGGTATTTAACAGCCAAGTCTTTTTAATTGCAATATATGACGCAGTGGTGTAGTCTAAATTTTGTAGTAAGTACAATGTTATTTTTCCCTCAACCTTACACTCACTCGTCCCAGAGCGACCCCCCCATAAGCACAACCACACTCACAGATGCAGATAGTATGCATCTTCATGTAATTGAGAGCATTCTGAAAGACTGCTTATGTGTTATCATAAGTATTTAAAGGACAGCTAACATAGGTGTTTTCAGCAATATATAGTCAGCAATAGTCTCTGGTATCCCCAGTGTCTGTAAAGTTTCAGCTCAAAATACACCACAGATCTTTCATTACACAATGTTGAACATTTGTGGCTGCGATAAAAAATGCACTGTTTTTTTGTGTGTTCTTTAAATGCAAAAAAGCTTCTGTTTCCCTCCCTGTATGCAAAATAGGGGTGGAGTGCTTACACATGTGCTTTGGACTACATCAAAACATGTGTCTCTGGCAAAAGGTTAAACTTCATGTCATAATGCAGAGTTTGGGAGCGCTCATGGGTGGGGTGTAATCAATGTGACATCACATTGATAGGGGATCCCCAACAGCCTATTTTGTGTGACTGTTGCGGTTTAAAGGAGATTACACAAAGAAGAATAGATGGATTTGTATAATAACAAGATGTTTCTGCACACATACTGGCGACTCATTTTCTGCTAGAAACACATTTGAAAGCGCATTTTTTTAGGTTAGGGGGCTTTAATAAACTATTTACAATCTGGCTAACACATGCATGAAACTTTAAACATGTTTAAACAAAGAACATTTATCCACTCTTAAAGGAACAGTATGTTAAAAAATATATCAATTAATCATAAAATGGCCCTGATATGTCACTAGACATTAAGAAATCATTTTTATTTCAAATACTTATATCACTGACAACAGTGGTCCGGTCAGGATATTGTTAGTTAAAAAGTGGAGTTGCAGCCCTCAACTGATGTTTATGTTGTCATTTTGTGTATTGGCCACCAGTTGTGTGATTGCAGTACCAGTTTTAGCCACGATTTTTGTGATTGCAATACCAGTTTTGGCCACAATCCTACATACTGTTCCTTTAAAATAGCTATTATCTGACAACTATTGATAGCTAACATTGCCATGCAGTAATTTAGTAGTGTAAATGTTTTTAATCAATACCCATGATGATCACTAATTAACTCTCATTTGCGTAGTCGTTGATATAAAAAGCTTTTTTGTACATATAATACAAGCAGTGTCTAGGAATAAAAAATATTAGACACTAAAACAAGAACTGTGTGCAGGTTCGAATTCATTTGGCGCTACGCAGACTGCTTGGTGATGTCAAAGTACTGCAAGAGTGCTTCAAAGCAGACTTCTCTGTGTGATTTCTCGAATCGGTCTCGCTATATTTTATGTTATTCGCTTGTCGGTTGTTGTGGCGCCACACCAGTCACTTTTGGCACCTTTGCAGTTATTTGAATTTGATACACGGATTGCATCGCGCATTTCGGCATGAAGTCAAACACACCAAATATAGCCTACTGTATATGAGGTTTAACCCGCCAAAGTAGCCAGTGGACCTTGTTAATGGTCAGTGCCTCACGTCTAAATTTATAAATGAAAGTGTGAAATGTGTGTCCCAAAACAATGCTGTTACGCATCCTCACGCTTGTTAAAGTTGGTACACGGAAATCCTTGACCTTTCCAATACGGCTTATACTTGCGTATCACAGAGGCTACACCACTGATATGGCGTAAGTTGAGACCAAACGGTCTGAGTCGTCTGTTTATTTTATTTAATACTGAAAATAAACATATTTTAGTTACAAATAACCTGCTATATTTCCTGATAATAGATCATCAGTTTTGCACGAACTTGTGGAGTCCATGTCAGCAAGTACATTTTTTCATCAAATCAATAGGGGCGCAAACCAAATAACATTGTGAAAACCCAGCTACAGTCATTTTTTTGCGATTTACCATTTTCTACATAAAATCACCTTTGATTCTTGTTATCTCAGAATTATATTTTTGGACTTTAGGCTGGATTTCACAGGCAGCCCTGCTGGAAATACCAGCAAGACCAACATATGTTGTGTTTTGGTGATGGTCTGCTGGTGACCACCAGTATAGAGCAGCATAATTCCCATGCTGGTCCATGCTGGTTTGGTGCAGGTTTAGCTGGTGGTCATCAGCATACCAGCATCAGCATCCCATGCTCGTCATAGCAGCAAGATCAGTATATGTTGTGTTTTGGTGCTGGTATGCTGGTGACCTCCAGCTAAACCAGCATGGGAATTATGCTGGTCTATGCTGTTTTTTTCAGCCGGGAAGGTAACAATTAAGCAAAATGTTTAACCTTTTTTTTCTTAATCCATCTATACACTAAAAATGTTATGAAGGTAATGAGAATATTGAAAGATACATTTTCAGTAGGGGTCTCAGACTTTTGGACGCCAATGTGATGCCATATTTTGCTACTGAAATGGCAGCCATATTGCCGGCATTTTCCTGCTTTAGCTTTTGTCCAGCAGCACACTGTTGCTGTGTTTCTCTATTTCCTCTGCTGTGTAGGCTGGGGTTTTCTTTGGCAGACTTGGACCACAGCTCGTTAGACTGAAAGAATGCACTACTTTAATTAATGATATGTAAATATCTTTCAGTGGGCTTCATTTGCATATTAAGAGAGATTTGCGGAATCTGTGGAGTAATATATTTTAATTAGGGATTAATTAAAAATAATGGGAATTTCATTTTGCCTGGCAGGTTGGTTTGCGCTCCAGCATGCGTCTGGCACATTCGCCTGACTGAATACCGGCCTCCCACCTCCCACCAATAAGCTTTCCTTCTCTCTGTTTCTCCTCTTTTTCCACTTATCTGTTCTGTCCTCTTAAATCTTTTACTTCTCCATTCTCCCAGTCATATCCATCTCATCCACTGGCATCCTTTGTGATCTAACTCACCTATAAGAATGAGTCTGTAGATAATTTTAATGTGATAACAGCATTTCAGGGTTTGCAGTATGACTCACATTTTCTCTATTGTTTCATTCCTCCTTTCTGTATTCTTTTTTTACTCCCTGTCTCTCTCACTTGCTCTGTATTTTCCTCCTGAAGGATAGGGAATGACTCTCAGACACGGAACACTAGTTGTGTTGGCAATTATGTTAATGGGCTGCCATTAGGCTGTGGTGCTGTATGAGCGATCAGGGAGCCGAGCTGGCATGGTGGGAGAAAATGATCACAGCCTCCGGGCCTCCTTGATACAGCTCCAGCAGCCTCATTTGCATAGCATAACTCCTCCCACAGACAGAAGCGCCGCCCCATTTCCATGACACAGGGTGGAATTCGCCCAGGCCAGGTGACGTATCGTCACGCACACGGCCGGCATCATCGTCTCTCTTCCTGTGGCCAGTTGGGAGTGTAACCTGCATCAGAGGCCTACTGAGGGAGTTTTATAGGAGTGCCGGTTCATAACATTTCTGAAACATCATCATAACATTGGCATGGCGGCATAATGAGGACATAATGAGGTCTGTTATTACCAGAGGCCTGCTGAAAATCCCTCCACGCTCATTGTTCCCATTTGTGACTGAACTGTGGGCTGGAGATGATGGTGTGTGAGAATGATGGTAGTGTGGCACATACTGTAGACGCACACAAACACACAGGGTCCAAAATTACCACACCTGACAGTGGTGAATAAATTGAGACAATTTTCCAACCATAAATGCCTTTTCATATGTTTATAAATATTTTAATATTTTTTATTGGCCCTGAAAGGGTTGTGGCAATTTTTCCCTTGAATATTTGCAGTGAATTGTGTCATTTGGCCTATCCAAGCATTACATACAGTATGTTTACTAAATGCACTAAATGCAAAATGAATTTTGGTGGCATCATGCAAGGAAAATACGCTCTTATATAACATTCTGATCCTACCTTGGAAACGATAGCATTATTATTTCTGTGTAAACGACTTTAACGCAAAGTGATGAAAATGGTGTAAATAAAATTGCTTGATGCCATCTTGATTATTTGTATTTAATGCTTTTCAGAAGAATGCATATGTGTGCATGCAGGTGGTGTATGCGTAACATTGCCAACTACTGGCCTAGGATGCATAATACAGCGTTTTAGTTGTTTTCGCAGATTCGTGTGAACGAAAAGTTTTGACAATGTTGTGCGAATATGTGCAAAAATGCAAAGGATAAACTTTTTACTTTTCAGTACAACCGTTGTATTGTAACTGTGCTCTCAGTTTGAATCTCATTGATTTGATTGCATTTTTGTCTGCTAAGCAAGATGTCATGGATCAGACTAAATACATGGTTTAAAACCACAGTCTAAGACTAAAGGGCTTGTTATAGTTGTGCGTAGGTCCTACGGCATAGCCGCGACGGCGTAGGTTCCGCGCCGGTTTTCATTTATACTTTTGCGACGTTGTCTGCGTCGACGTGCAAACACACGCGCAGACCACTGACTGGAAGTATCCACACGTGTAACCACAGTAGCAGAGCGACCATCAAAGAAGAAGAAGCTTGGCAAGTTAAGTTAACGCGGACAACGACGCGGACACAGTTAACTTAGTTAACCCACAAACAAAGAAGAAACAGCAACATCTTGTGTATGAGAAGACCAGCAGTGATGGAAGTAAATAAACAGTGACTTTTGTTGCAGTTTGAGTTAAATCACTCCTCAAGTTTGCTCGTCTTTGTTTTCACCGTCGCAAACGGAAATATCTATGACGCAGTTTTTTTACCTGACGGGAGGGGTTCTGGTGGACCAATCACAGCGCTTGCGGTCCGCGCAGAACTGACGCGCTGTTAAAAATTTTGCGAAGTGCACATCATGCAACGCAGAGCTACGCACAGACTATGGATAACCTATGGCGTAGCTACGGCGTACAGCTTACGCACGACTATAAATCGGGCTTAATACTGTCGCAATTCCTAAAAGTTACTCAACACATAAACAGTATTTCCTGTTTTGAGAAGTCTTAATTTTGGACCCTGTTCAAACCCCCTATATATCTGCGTGTTTCCCTTTTTGTCTTTTTGGTGGACAGCATCAGTGCTGACGGCTCATTTGCTCTTTCGTCTTCTGATCTCACCGCTGCAGATAAGAGCACTCCCACCCCCACACCAGTTCACATCAGCAGCGCATATATGTGTGTGTGTGTGTGTGTGTGTGTCACTGTCGCAAGCTGCCAGCCTCTTTCTCTTTAGCCTCTATACTCGACATTAAGCAGGATTGTTTGTGCCCGCAGTGAGTGAGGAAGTGGAAGTATCAAACAGATTCTCGGTAATTTAAAAAATACTAGCGTTTCTTTCAGCAAACAGCCATCCAGTTTTTATCTACAGTACATGGCTGTGTGCGAACAGATCGTTTTCATCTTTGTCTATGTATAAGGTAGAGTCAGAGTGCTGATATTATTGATCCCGGCCTTCAGAATTCATTATGCTGCCGTGCCACATCTTTATTTATGCTCCCGCTATGCGCTTCTCTCTCTTTTCACATTATTCTTTTATTATTTCTTTACTGCTGCCTTATCTGCTGTATTTGCGTCCGGACGAGACTTGGCGTTTCAGGCACTGCCGACTGATTTGATTGGAGAGATATTACAAGCCCTGCCCTTTACTGCCCACCATTTCGACCCTTCATCACCACCAAGACTTCTCTGTCCGATCCCCCTAATTATTCCAGAGATCAGAGACTGCGGCTGTGGAATGGCCCGGCACGGCCCGGTTGGGTTGTGATACCGGGGACGTGACCGTTATGCTGATGGAGGCAGCGGATCAATAATTTAGGCCTTGGCCTTAATGGTCGCGTTAAAAGCTCATACGTCTACAGGCCTGGAGGCTCGGCTGCTTAAAGGTGCAGTGCAGAACAAATCGACTTTGACTTAAAACCCTTGGTGAGCGACGAATGCAAGATATTTTCCCTTTACATGCCTGTTTGAAAGGACTGAAGAGCCATTTGTCCTTAGAGCTGCACAGTGCCATTGGTTTATTGAAATCCATGCACACATTATCGTATATGTCAGCATTGTGCTCTTTGGCGTGCTGCAGTCTTTAACACGTTTATTCGAGCTTTGTTTTGCCGCTAATCCTGTTTAAGACCCGATCCACCTCTTGGTTCTTATTGATTCTTACAAAGCCTTCTTCATATCCACATATCCCAGAAGAACAAAGAGGCCGGCAATGGTACTTAATCTGTCTGCCTCTCTTGTTTCTCTGTATGTCACTCGGGCTGTCTGTCTTTCTGGCCCGTCTTCCTCTTCGTCTCTGTCTTAGCCTTAAGGCTATACACACCACACACTTAGGATTTGGACATCCATTGATTTGATTCAGGGACATTAACGTCAAGGCCCTGCGTATCTTGCCAAATCCAAGAGCCAAGTCAAGCTTTCTATTCCCCAATGGATGGATTGAAGCACCTCATCTACTCACCCCCCCCACACACACACACCATTCGTTCGCATCCTCGTTCAGTCATTTTCTCTCTCTTTCCCTCTCTCCCGTCTCTCTCTCACTCTCTCTGTGCTTCCCTTCGGGGGTGGATATATTAGATATAACCAATTCAATTTTATGCAGCCAGGACAGACTCCCTGAAGGCATAAATACACACATTTTTTAATACACTCCACACCAGGAAAGGCCCATCCGCTGCAGCCGCGGGCTGCACTGGGTCCCCTCACACTCAATTATTAATGTAACGAGTCTGCGACTTAATTAAATAATAAAGACAGTGTGGCCCTGCAAAGGAATGGAACGAGAAGACCTCATGTATAATGAAGCGCCGGCACCCGCAGATACAGACCTCTGTGAGAATAAAGAGAAGAGGATAAACAAATAAAAGCTTGTGGGATGACCTTAAGTCTGGTGCTGGAGGATTGCGAGCTTATTATGGAGAACTGAATGATTTATTAAATAAAACCATGCATGAGGTAGTAAATGGATATTAGCTACGGTCTAAGCAAACTTGGTCTAGCTGATATGCTTAATGCTGGCGGAGCAATTTTATATTGGCCAAGAGATATGAATATTTTTAAGTGGTGTTATTGTGGTATATTAAAGAGCACCTATTTCATTGCTAAAAACAACTTAATTTTGTGTATTTGGTATAATACAATGTGTTCGCGTGGTTTATGGTTAAAAAAACACATTATTTTTCACATTAAGTACATTTTTTCACTCTCACTGAAACACACGGATTTTAAAAGCTCTGTGTCCCTGATTGGACAGCAAATCTGTATGTTGTAATTGGTCTGAATACCTCTGACGTCAGCCGGAAATGTGACGCTCCTTACCATGTTTAAATTATTTGCGCACAATGCAATGCTAACAGGAGTTAACTTACAGACTTTGAGTCAAAGCGGGATGAATTATGATAATGTTGGTCTTGTCTACATCACCAATCCCAGGAAGTAAACTGTTGCATACAATCTGTGTTTGTTGTAGTCCAAGAAAAGAGTTTTACGTTGGAGACGATAACTTGCGTCATTGTTTACTTTGTGGTATGTACCTTTTGCATATTGTTAACATGTACTAATACAAACTTACACACCAAAGGAAATTTAAAATTGTGAATCGGATGATAGGAGCTGTTTATTTGTGTTTAAGATACATTTTAAAAGCAGTAGACTAATCTCTCTTAAAGGGATAGTTCTCCCAAAAACGAAAATTCTGTCATCATTTACTCACCCTCATGTTGTTACAAACCTGTATTAATTACCTTGTTATGCTGAGCAGAAATGATGAAGATTTTTTGAGCATTGTTTGTAACCAAGAAGTTTTCGACGACCATATAGTATGTTGTTTTTCTAAAATGGAAGTAAATGGTGGTTCTCATTCCTGATTGATTGCAAATATTTTCCCTTCTGTTCAGCAGAACAAAGACATTTTTACAGGTTTGTAGCAACTTGAGGGTAAGTAAATGATGACAGAATAATTTTTTTTTTTTGGGGGGGGGTAGTATAACTTTCTTAGCCTTAAGGATACCTATACTAGTATATTCAGACTCTGATAATAGTCTTGATAAAAAAAAGATGTCTGGCAATAAAATGAACTAAATGCTATGTACGATATGAAATGGGGTTGGAGCCCCTAATATGTCCCGACCCTAACCTTCTTTTTCAGTAGATACTAAGGCTGTAACGATTAATCGTGTGTCCCATTAAAAATGCCTGTCGAAAATCAATTCTGAATTGCAAGGATACGATTCTTTGTTTCATGCACAGCTTGTGCGTGTACTACGGCATTTGGTCAGTAGGAAGTCCTTATCAATCTAAAATCATTTTGAGTCGGAGTTGTTTATAACGTGCATTTAAAAAAGCAACACTCGTCAAACAAAATCATTCAAAGTATTCTTTATAATCATGAAAATACCTGAAACAATTTGAAGAACAGCGATATAAATATTCCTGTAGACATTTCCTGCAATAGCGTTCGCAATACTACTTCTTCTGTGGCACAAAGGAATTTTCTGCACGAGAGCGCCCCCTGGCTTTGGGATGTGCCGGGATTTCACCGTAATTCATTAAAATTCATTCATTGAGAAAACGTGCATTTGCACGGTTAATCGTTACATCCCTAGTAGATACTACACAAACGTATGAAAAAACACTGTGTTTCAAGGCACATCAGTGGGTCTTTAACTCTTTCCCCGCCATTGACGAGTTTTTCCGGCAATCCGTATTCCGCTATTATCCACCAGGTGATGCTCTTACCCAACTTATAAAACTTGGAAGTATTCTCTTTGGGCAAACAGTTCAAACTCTGTGTATGTTTTGATCATTGCTCCGAATCTGATCTCTATTAAAAGTCCTTCACAAAAACGCAATTATGTCAGCTTTTTGTAGAAACCTAACCATATTTGAGAGGTGATAAAAGAGAACAAAAAAGGTAGGATAAAAGCGGAATTACAGATTACCGTAAAAACTCGTCAGGAAGGTGTCATTGGCAGGGAAATGTTTTCTCTTAATTGACAAGATAACTTGTCAATGGCGGGGAAAGAGTTAGGCAGAACAAGATCTGATGGCACAACAGTCAAAAGCAACTGTCTAAATATATAAGGATAAATGTAAAGTTTTTTTAGTTTTAATATAAGCATGGTAAATACTGCTTTACCACAATAAATATTAAATGTAGGACCAAAAAATCGACTAATTTACTAGTCATATGAAAACCAGTTACCGTCATGACCAATACTTATTTAAGAAAATGTTTGAAATGATTATAATTAGGCCTGCAAAATGTTTCCGAGGGATGTGCATCTCTTTCTTTTGATTACATTTGGAGTGTGTGCATGTATGCATGTCTAAATATGACTGTAGGCCAGTTATTGGATTTCTCATTGAGATTATGAATCACATTCTCATTGGAGTGTAGCCTTCATAATTGTGAGTTGACCGGTCTTTGATTTGACAGCTGAAGTGTAGGTTATGACCTCAGGTCAGGAGTCAGCATATAAAGCACTGGAGTGAAGTGGAGAACCAGCACTCCAGGCAAATTAATCTCTTTACGGTGAAATCACACGTTTCTGTCCGCGGCACCTCAACAAAGCGGCAAAGGAAGAGCACCCGAAGTGACGCGATCAAAAGTGGCATTATCTTTTACTTCTGTTTCATTAAATTCAGCATCCTCAAAGATTAGCTCTCAAATGAGAAATCCCTGTGGCCTAAAGACAGAAAAAATAGTTCAAACTCGATGCCTAAACCCCACAGCTCTGTTACTATTACTTGTACTCGGTTTATCACGTAATTAATTATTCAAATTTGTTCTTAAACCGAAGTCACATTTGGAGAAGCTTATTCAAAGGCAGACGTCTTTTTAGCTAATGGCAGGCAAGCCCTACCATTAGCTTGAAAAATAGGGCCATTGTTGCTGTTGACTTGGTGGTGTGCCGGGAAAGAATAATTGTGACAAACTGAAGTGTTTCAAATGGGCGAATTTAAATGAATGGCTCCTAAGAGCATGAGCAGTTGACAATATGTCTATGTTAATACTCCTGTGGAGCAAAACAAATGTTTAGGTTCGAATGTGAAACACAGGATGCTTTTGTACAGCTCAAATGATTGAATCTAACTGAGGTAAATCTTTACCTGGTTGGTAACATTTGTAGTCGAATACAAAAACACCACAAGCATGTTGGCTGGTTTCAATGTGGAAATCTGTGAATTAGTCAAAAGGCTAGCGGTTAAACAATTTTGGTCTGCCAACACAAACAACAAAAAACCTGTTGTTGATGTTTTGAAAAATGTATTAAAATTTCCTCACAAGCTGCTAGGGTGTTTAATTTTTCTGTTTCTGGGGATTACTTTTATCAAAGGCAACCTTTGTGTAGGCAACGTAACAATAGCTAAACCCACACGGTCCGGTTTCACCTGTTCAGTCATTCAGCAAGCGTCTATTGATTTATTCAACCATTCAATCTGTATTTAGTCAGTTGACCTAATACTGTGTTTGTACTTTAAAACACTTCCTGCGACGCTCACTCAAGAACCCACTCGACGTTGGGTGCCAAATCTAGCCGAAACAAACCGAGTGACAAATTAATTACCCCATTTCATTTTGCCAGCATGATGTAATCATTCATACAGGAAATGAAAAAGTCTTTGAGGGCTAAAATTGCCCCTTTCCCCACCTTCCTTTCTTTTCTCCGTTCCTTTTCTGAAATGGACTGTGGCTGGCCGAGGGGGTTATTTATTTTCCTCAGTCTGTGCTCAGCTATCCTGGAGTTGGCAGAGTGATTTTGTAGAATTGAAACATTATAGTCTGTTACTGTCAGAGTGTTAAATGTGATATATAGACCTGGGGGGTGTCTGAAGAGGTGTGTGTGTTCGCGCACGAGTCGGGGAGGGGTGGTTGTTGGGTTGTGTAACGGTCTGGAGCAGGGGGCTCATGGGAGAGGGAGGCCATCCAGCATATGAGCTGGCGCGGCAATGTGGCGAGAGGTAATGGCTTAAAGCAGCCTGCTGGAACAGAATGTTTGAGCGCGCGTGCGGATAAGAGCCGATGTTAACCCCTCAATGCCAACGCTCGCCTTTTTCACGTGTGGCTGAAGATGCACAGACACCAGGAGTGTTTGTGTGCCAGCTAGCCAGAGCAGAAGCACATCAATGAGCGGGCGGGTGTTCCCAACAGCAGCCACTGATCTAATAAGGGCTTTGGACGCTCTGAGGTGTTTGCTCAAACTAAAGCTCAGACCACAAAAATGCTTCATACATTAACATTTACACAAACAAAAGGATGTCTGTGGTCTCGGTTCAACACCTGAGTAAAGAAATTGTTCACCTAGATATAAAAAATCTAATTTATTTACCTTGTGTTACCAAACATGCATATGACAACAAAGTGCTAAATCTATAGCACTTAGATTTGCTTGTTTAAATTTTAATTTTTACCAAATATGCTCAAAACTTTTTTTAAAAAAAAGTCAAATTTACTTCTCAGAGGCGCGGAACTGTTTCTGAAACTGACGTTCTCCCCAAACTGAAATTAAACACAGTGTTTCGAGTTTTCCTCGTCTGTGTCATGTTGTTTGCACATCTGATATCAGGAAGCAAGGTAACGTGCACGTGAAGACGAGAGGTGACGCGCTGCGCAAACGAGTTACCCCTCCCACTCCTGAATGTTTTACTGAGATTTCTTATCCCGTCCAAATTGACCATTAATATTACAGACGTCCTGTGATAAAATTACATTACGCCATCTACCCCTGTAAAACTAATCCCGTCCGAATAGGGCTTTACTTGCAGCTGGTTGCCGGTAACTAAACATAGATTTAAATTTATGTTATTTACTGGCAACATTTAGTTCAAAGTTAAATGAACATTAAACATTTACAAGTATTTGTCTTTACAGAGTAAAACTAAAATAACAGCATCAAGCAAAGCATTCTGGGAAACAAAATCTGAAGCAAAAAACTGAAAAAGTTTGTTGATGATTTCTGATTATTGCTGTTATTGTATGGTTTTATTCTGTTAAGATAAAGACTTGTTAATATTTAAAATTTATTTAACTTGCCAGTAAATAACAAATTTAAATCTACAGTAAGTTACCGGCAACCAGCTGCAAGTAACACTGTAATTTCTACGGATTTATTTACAGTGTAGTGTATCATATTAAAGTCAAAAACTTTAAATTAACACAAGTAGTAGTTAGGAATAGTGTAGTGACTATAAATATTGTGATACTAATGAAAGCTGTCATATCTTACAGTATTCAACCATAGTTATACTGTAGCTCTGCACTCTGGATTTTTTTAAGCAACTTCATCCTGCTGTAGGAACTTGTTGCCAGTATTATTTATTATCTGGATCAAATCATCCATTTAAAAATAGCACAATTTATATTGAACTAATTTCAAACATTAAAGCATAAGCATTCAGATTAAAAGGTTTTGCGATCATGACACATTCAGTCAAGTGTGTATTACATGCCCATGGAGCTTTAAAGGGATAGTTCACCCTCAGGTTGTTACAAACCTGTATACATTTCTTTGTACTGCTAAACACAAAGGAAGATATTTGTAATTAAGCATGAAACAGGAGCACCTTTGACTTCCATGGTAATAAAAATCAATATTATGGAAGTCAATGGTGCTCAAAAGCTGTTTGGTTGCAAACATTGCTTAAAACATCTTTCTTTTGTTGAACAGAACAAAGAAATGTATACAAGTTTGTAACAACTTGAGGGTTAGTAAATTTTTAGGTGACCTATCTCTCTTTAAAGGTCCCGTTCTTTCTGTGTTTTTGGAGCTTTGATTGTGTTTACAGTGCGCAATATAACATGTGTTCATGTTTCACATGTAAAAACGCAGTATTTTTCACACAATTTACTTATCTCTATAGCGCTGTTTTCAAAACAGGCTGATGTCTTCCTTGTTCTATGAAGTCCCTCCTTCAGAAATACGTATCGAGTTCTGATTGTGTAGTTTGTTTAGTGTGTTGTGATTCGATAGTAGCTTAGCTTGCCGTTAGCTTAGCTGGCGACTGACGTATTCCTGTGGGTGGCGTTTAATCAAAAAACTGTTCTACTGATGTCATTAAAGCAGGAAGTAGAGGGCTGTAGTTCAAAACGGCCGTTCGATGTAGGCTTTAAAATGCGAATTCTGTTAAGAAATATCGCCTGGCAGTGAACTTTGAGCTTTATCATTTTACAGGTATTATTTATGCTATTATAGCAACATTACACACTAACTAGGGTTTAAAAAATGGGATCAGGAAGAACGTGACCTTTAAGGCTGGTATTTGCACTGTCATACCTTGTGATATTTCAGAAAAGCCTGGGAACCTGAAGTGAGTTCTTCAGATTGTGCCCTTGTGTAATGTCGGGTTTCATTCTTCCTAAACTCGACATGTAAAAAGTAAATGTAGTTGAGTTTGGTTTTGTGCGTCCTTTAATAAGATGAAGTGAAGACAGATTGACACAGCAAATAAAGTGCCTGTTAGAAAACGTGATGATAATAATAATAAAAAAATGTACCAAATATTCCCCATTGACAACCTGCAAAACCATTTTTTTATGACCGATTGAAACTTATAAAAGTTTATTGCATTCGAGGAAGAGGACTCTGCCATTTTTGCATAGCTTTCCGATCCCTGGGCTTTTATGTGATCCCGGTTATTGCCCCACTGTGACATTTTAAACTTTATTGAACAAGACTTTTAAATCTGTGGGCAGTATATAAAAAATTAGGAATTTATTGCTTTCTCCCGTGGATGAGTTTCCCAGGCAGCGGCGGACGAAGGCGTCAGCGCAAGAGTCCTGCTAAACTTGACGGCCAGGTAATTCATTCATAAATTTGCGTTCTAAACACTGGGATTTCATGGCCGGTCAGATATAATGCTGTTTAGTTTCATTGATTCACTGTGCACTTGATGTCATGTAGCATTTACTACTGTGATAATGTTTCCATGGCTACCAAGGCCATTACTGCTCAATCTGGCTGTCCTCCATAATGGTCGAGAAAGCTATTATAAACTGTAGGCCAAACTCGCTTAACATAATATATACCATTTTAGACTGACATAATATCACCTCGGTTCCTCTTCTGCAGAATTTGTAGAAATACACGTTTCTCTTTTTAATTAGCGCTGTATTATTTAAAAAGGTGTTTTATCTGGCGTGAAGCGTCCCACTGTGCATGTATTTATGTAGTCCTCTTTTATGTATCTGAATTGAATTAACTGCCAACCAGTGAATATTAATCACGTTGCTCCTTAAAATGAGCTAGGAAGTGTCTTAGATAACGTAGGTATTGAATATTGGCGCTGTGCACACAGATTAATGCATTGGGACAAGATTTAATGTTGAACAAAGATCAATTAAGCTGAATAAATGTGATAGAATTTAAACAAAAGGGAAATGAATAATGACCTTCAGATACAACACAAAAACTCATCTTTAAACACGATGTATGTACATGGCAGAGACAAGAAAGAATAGACTTGGATGAACGAGCCGAAATATAGTCCCCAGTTTCTTTTTTTGTCAATTTTTTGGAAGGGAAATGTTCAAACCCGGTTTTCATTGCAATTAAAATGAGGTGTCCATCAGGGCCTATCTGTCTTTGTGTGGCCCCATATGTTTGGGTGCTGATATAGTGCGGATTACTCTGTTGGGGAGACCGATAACAGGCTGTTTATAACCTTGGCACAGAGCAGGGGCTAATCTGGCTGCGACACATTTCCCCTCAACCTCTCTGATAAAGGCTAGCTGGCTTTGACACAAGAGAATAAAATAAAGAAAAGCACACCTGCTGAAATAAACTATATGTGTTTATTTTATATATATAAACTATATACACTACCGTTCAAAAGTTTTACAACACTTGACTTGTGACTGAAATGTTTCTCGTGATCCTAAAAATCTTTTAATGTGCTTAAATATTTTGCAGACAACAATAGAATTCTGTCAGCGTATATTGTCAATATAACGTATTGGAATTAATAATGAAGAAAAAGCAGACTTGATAAAACTCTGCTACTTGATAAAATGTCAAGAGTATCATTTCTGCAAACTCTAGGCAAAGGGTGACTACCCTGAACAAGATATAATACAACAGTTTAGATTCTTTTAACCCCTTAACATTCCCGAAAAAGGCAAAAAAATTCCTAAAAAGGACACAAATTTTACCTGCTGTGTTGATTGTATCTTAAAACGGTTTACATCATTCGAATCACAAGAAGTTCGGCTTTCCAAAGATATGTTACATGCTTTTTGTTTTTGAGTTGTTTCATTTAATGAAGTTTTCTGTCAAATAATGCAGTGCCCCCCCCATGGTACACTGGAATTTTAAGGGTTGTTATTTTTAAATGTGGAAATATAATATAAACAAAAAATCATTTTTGTTTTATAATGAAAACTTAATAACATAGAAATGCATTAAACACTTTGTCAAAAAAAAGTCAGCCATTCTCCTGTTTTGTGCTAGATTTGTTTCTCATATTCTTCCTTCTTTTATTTAACAACATAATTTATATTATTTATTTATTTAGTTTGTATATAACTTGATGGTTAATGTACATCCAGCTGTTCATTAGCATAAAATCTGTGTTTATTAAACTGAGTTATTTTCAACCTATGGTTGGGTCAAAAAGAGACGAACCCAGCCATTGGGTTAAATTATCCTTAATTTTTTTATATTTAACCCAATATGGGATACAACAATTAAATTAAATTACAACCTAACTGGTTGGGTTTATCCCTTTTTGACCCAACGCTGGGTTGGAAATAATATACTGAAGGTGATGATGAGATATCAGTACAGGATGCGAATGACCACAAGATGTGATCGTTTTCCAGTCACAAATACAATATAAGCTTTAAACATGATTTGTATTTGTGGTTTAATGATTTTATGTTTTCAGGATAAAATCAATATTTTAAAAACATATTTATCTTATAAATCATTTAAATGTGCTTTTGTGCTTTAAAAAAACAACATCCTAACAATACTGTTCCTTTACTATTCCTTTAAACGCTTTTAATGTAAAACTGTTACTTTTTAGCGTCAATCCATGTGTACAGTGGGGAAAAAGAGTATTTGACACCTCAGCATTTTTTATCAGTAAGGGGATTTCTAAGTGGGCTATTGACACAAAATTTCCACCAGATTTAGCCATCAAGCAAAATATTGAATTAAAATCTGCTGCCATCTACCAGAAAGCTGAAAATGAAAAGGAAACCATGAAGTGGTTTCAAAGAAAGAAAATCAAGTTGCTTGAATGGCCCAGTCAATCACCTGACCTAAATCCCATAGAAAATATATGGAGAGAACTGAAGATTAAAGTTCATAAAAGAGGCCCAAGGAACCTTCAAGATTTAGAGACATTTGTGTGGAAGAATGGGCCAGAATCACTCCTGAGCAATGCAGACGACTGGTTTCTCCATACAAGAGGCATCTAGAAGCTGTAATCACCAACAAAGGCTTTTAAATAAAGTATTAAATAAATTGTGTTCAATACTTATTCCCTGTGTCATTTTTACTTTATTTATTATGACTCAACTTGTATACTTAAATGTTCTGGTTTATACAAAATTTCTTTGTATGAATTCAATATTTGGAAATTTTGTGTCAATAGCCCACTTAGAAATGCCCTTACTGATAAAAATGCTGATGTGTCAAATACTTATTTTCCCCCGCTGTATTTTGACAACTTTCACTGTGCGTAAGCAGCTCAATGCTTATTCGCTAGGCGGCCAGGGCAGCATCTGGCTTTCGGTACGTCATTAGAGTATCGCAGAATGTTCCAACTGTGGTCTATCACACGTTTCCGGCTCGGTTTGGAGTATCAATACACCCCACCATCTCCAACCTCAAACTCAGTGTGAGTTAATGTGACTTTAACAAGCATGGGCTCAAATTAAGAGGTGCAGGTTCACAGTTTGTGTCTGTATGAGAGAGATGAAACTCATAAAGCCCCAGAGCCACAGCACAGTCATGCTTTGTAACCACCACCCCCACACAAAACATCCCAGAGAGCCCTAGAGTCAACAGTGAGACTCTAAAGCAAACCCTGTCTGGCCATGTCAGCCAGCCTCTTCTTCTCTTGTTGTCTCTCTTCCTCACCAGCAGGGAGAAATTACAGCCAGTCTCAGCCACTGAGGCGAGAGTATCTCAGTCTCTGGAGGCAACTCCCAACTAGGTCAGACTCATAATGTAATCCCACCATCTCTACCCTTAACCAGCTGTGCATGAGGATGGTGAAGATGAACAAAACCTCCCACTCCCCTAGAATATTTCAGCTTCTCGCCTGCGGCGCTCTTACGAATATCCAATTTCTATATTTACAACTGTCGAAATTGAAATTCATTGTCATGCTAATTTCAGCAATGGCCCATATCATATCAGATGCCACTTTGCCAATTGTTTTGTCAAGTTTGTTGTTTGCGTTGTGTTAGAGATCCCTCTTGCATTTTAATGATGGCTTGAACAGAAACTCCTTAATGTGCAGGGTTGTGGTATACATATTTGGGGCAGATTGTAATGTAGGGGTCAAGCTGAAAGATAGGTCTGTTATTTTACACAAACAGTCTGATGAGTAAACAACATGTGTTTCCATTTACTGTACCTGCCTGCATCCAGAGGGGGGAAAGCCCAAAGTTGACTGCACAAACATTCCCCGCAGGTGAAAAAAAAAACTTGCGGCTAAAAATACAGTCAGCAGCTGGTAGTTATTTGGAATGGGTTGTGTGCAGAGGAGAGCGCGGCAGTCCAGCTGGGGAGGCAGGTGTGGATGGGCTGACCGACAGAAAGCTGCCTATTTAGTCACACCGCAATCCCTCAAAGCAGATGCCGCGCAAACACGCCTAGCGTTTGCTCAATTTCCTTTTGTGTTGACTCATGCATAGCTTATTTGCGGTGGGCATTTCGGTGAGGGATGGGTAGAGAAAAAGCTTCAGAGCGAGCTGGGTGAAAAAGGAGAATATCAAATGAGGAAGAGAGACGGAGAGAGATGGAGAAAAGGGATTTTTTATGCGATCTTTGCGCAATCGACCAGCCCCTGAGCTGAGACACCAATTCCTCTTGACAGTTATGCACTTCACTGGGTTTTGCATTGAGAGATAAAGAATTATTTTTTTAGGTTTATCCCTCAATTTTGTTTTATGGTTGCCTAAAATGAAGTGTCCTGTATTGTAGATTTGTCACCGCACATGCATTTAGCTTTTAGGGTCAAGTGTAGCCGTTGCCATTCTAGATTTCTTTCTCATTTTTCATACATATCGCCTCAAGGACAGAAGGAGATGTAAAAATGACCCCCCGCTACTTTCTCTAATGAGTTCATATACAAATGACCTCCCTCTTTCTACTTTTGTCTCTTGATTGACAACAGGGGTTCCCTTTGACCCACATGTGCATCTGTTATGCGACCCACATAAGCCAGTAAGATTGAGTGATTGAAGCGTTGTGAACCTCGGGGCGCACTCGGTTTTATCCGGGCAGGCTTTTCTGTAAAGCTCAGTCCGTGTAGGCCTCATTTGCATGTTCAGGCACATTCGTTTCTTAACTCGTACAGTCTGCAGGAGTCCCCATCTCGCTGGGGAGTCAAGTGAGTAACGCTGTTAGCACTAATTAGCAAGATTAGCTGCGCCGCTAATCTCCAACCCAAAACAATCAGAACAGAAAATCCCATGTTGTGACAATTATCTTTGAATATGTGAAAAATTGGATCACATGTTTTTTCTTCTTCTGTTTATGAGGTTTGGGAAATCAAGTGATGCGGTGTATTTCTCAGACAAGATTGTTTTGATTGATTGTACTACTTGTACCGAAGTAGCTTTTGGGTCTTTTCCTGAAATTACGGAAGTTGATTTCTTTTCTAAGTTATTTTATTATCTTTATAGCTTTGACACAATACTAAAAAGATGACAGGAAATCATATGGGGTGAGAGAAAGAGAAACAGGAGTCTGAACTTGAAGAACTCAGGTTGCATGAAGCACTATACCGCAGTAGCTATGTCAGTTTCGCTATTTGCGCCGACATTTACGGGTTTATTTATTTATTTATTTTTCAAATTTGTGTAATGCTACTTACTTTACTTTTTGACAAACTTTTGGTTCTGACACGTCTTCTCATTTTCGATTTTATAGCAAACGAGAATTATGAGTGGCAGGTTGAAACAAACAGGCCCAGCTCTGAGCACAGACCACTGCTCTCCAGGGTCTGCTGCTCACCACACACAAAACATTGGTCTCCAGTGTGCGGGTGTCTTGTGGATGGAAGTTGTTATGAAATTTGAAGGCTCACGTAGTTTTACTTTTAGTTACTGCGCAAGGCAGAGTCGGCAAAGGCAGCACTCGACAATCTCACAAATGGAAAATTCCTATGGGAGACACTTTACGCAGACAGATACCAGGAACAAAACATATGCGAGAGGACATAAAAATATTCTTTCTCAAGCAGTGAATCTTTTGCAAGGTAATGCTGCTGCTTTCCTCAGCAGGTTGTAGATTGTAACAGTTGCTTTTTTAAGAATATGAGTCTGTGATGCCTGTTTCCATAAGACATTTATACTGTACAGTGAAACTATGCTAACAAAAAATTGCTTATAGGCTATAGTCCAATTAGAGATTGTGTTTGTGTCAGTGTTGGCAGTCCTTCTCATTTTACATGTTTACATAAGACGTGTCAAGTCCGGTACCCGGTGTGAGATCTCCAGCTTGCACTTGCAGTGAGGTCATGTTAACACTGGCTTAATGCTGTAACTGGCTTACCTGCGTAGCCCTGCCCTCTGATAATGTTCTTTACCTTGGGGGCATTGTGTTTCAGCCAAAACTGGGTCCAAGTGTGTGATAATAGACTTTCCAGGGCTCTAATTTAGACCTCAAAGGCAAATGATCTGCAGGCCAGTCCTGCAGAGACATGCAGACCATTTGTTTTGAATAGCTGACTCCATAGCTGGGCTCCAAAAGCACTATGATTTGTTCTTCATAAACCCTGCTCAATATTAAAAAAAGATTTACCAAAAAAAAAGAAATGTGATTTAGAAATAAGGACACTTAATTTTGGTATCATTAAAATGTATACATACAGTATGCTGTATACAGTAGCTGCGAGTTTATGTAAATAATGACAGAATGGTCAATTTTGGTTAAACTACTGGGGATGTAAGAAATTATTGTAATATTTTTTGGCAGTTCTGTATTGATTGTCAAAAATGCAATATTCATATTTTTAAAATTAAAATTATACACGATTCATGGCAGTTGTTTCGTTTGGAGTTTACATCCCGACCACCAGATAGCATTCTTCTTATCTCTGAACTTAAACAATGACAGAATGTACTAGCATACACTGTAAAAAGTGCAAGTTTATTAAACTTATAGATTACTTCAATTGGTAACACCTAAAGAATGTAAGTTTTACTTGAGTAGAAAATTTTCAGTTGAAATAACTTAATTTTTAGGTGTTAACAATTGAAGTTATTTTTTAAGTTGATCCAACTTTTTACTTTTTACAGTGTAGGAGCACGCAACATTTTTTATTTTTTTTTGCTAAGGTTTGCAAATAGTTGCATGTTCTCAATGACAGCTTTCCTAAAATTATCTCCTATTATTTTCCCAAATACCCCGCTATATCATCCCGCTTTACCGCATCGCAATGTAGTGCAACGTACAGTATCGCACCAAAACCCCATGGATCGTAATACAGATCATATTGCTAGATTCATGCCGATACACAGCGCTATAAACTACCACTTTAAAGGATTAGTCCATTTTCTTGAAGGAAGGATCCAGATAGTTTACTCACCACCATGTCATCCAGGTTGTTGATGTCTTTCTTTGTTCAGTCGAGAGGAGGTTATGTTTTTTGAGGAAAACATTGCAGAATTTTTCTAATTTTAATGGACTTTAATAGAACCCAACATTTAATACTTAACTCAACACTTTTTTTTTCAACATAGTTTCAAAGGACTATAAACAATCCCAAACGAGGCATAAGGGTCTTTTCTAGCAAAACGATTGTCATTTTTGACAATAAAAATAACAAATATACACTTTTAAAGCACAACTTCTCGTCGTGTAGATCCGGTCGTGATGCGCCAGCTGACCCCACTACGTCACCGTAATACGTCATGACGTCAAGAGGTCACAGAGGACGAACGCGAAACTCCGCCCCTAGTGTTTACAAGCATCTTGAAAGAGGACCGTTCCTACGTTGTTGTATGTCAACTGATACTAATTAATGTCTTTGTGTCAGTTTATTGTTTAAAATGGTCCGCAAATGTGCGTTTTATATATGTAACACGTGACCTCCCTACGTCACTACGCATTTACGTTAGGTCGCGCTGGACCGGACCTTGACGAAAAGTTGTGGTTTAAAAGTATATATTTTTTATTTTTCTTGTCAAAAATGACAATCGTTTCGCCAGACAAGACCCTTATGCCTCGTTTGGGATTGTCTATAGTCCTTTGAAACACTGTTGAAAAAAACTGTTAAGTGTTGAGTTAAGTATTAAATGTTGGGCTCCATTAAAATTAGAAAAATCCTGCAATGTTTTCCTCAAAAAACATAATTTCTTCTGGACTGAACAAAGAAAGACATCAACATTTTGGATGACATGGTGGTGAGTAAATTATCTGGATTTTTCTTTTAAGAAAATTGAATATTCCTTTAAGGTTTTTTTACTGTACACATTCTAATTTTTTTTTGCTAAATAGCACTTAAAGCTCACAAGCATAGGGGAACCATTTTTAGTGGTATATAGCACCTATAAAGAACCAATCGGGAGGTGATATAGCACCACTATAGCACCAGATATGGTTCTTCATAGCACAATATGGTTCTACACAGGTGCTACTGAGGTGCTATATGGCACTTAAAATGGTTCCTCTATGATTACGAGCCAGTGAACAACTTTTAGTGCTATTTAGCACCGTTTTTAGAGTGTACCAGCCCACCAGAAAACAGAATTTTGTGGTGTTAGAATTGGATGTTGAACATTGATATGATTGAAGCAGTGAATGTTGGTGAAATGTTGACATATGACATGTTCGTGAATATGTTATGCAGATAAGTATATTTATCTGCCGGATGTTGAGGCAGAGTTGGAACTGCTGGATGTGGATGCAATGCAAAGATGTGGATGTTTTTTTGTGGTTTAGTGGGTGGCTGGAAAGGCACATGGGATGCATAGGCTGCCTGCGGGTGTGGCAAATGGCCTAATCCCACTTTAATCTGCTCACACTCTGTGTAAATAACTGATTAGAGAGCGACACACACATACAGATACAGAGCCTTCACATATATTTGCAGCCCAGAGCACTTTTATTTCTCTGTTATATTGTATAGTAGCCTACGCTGAAACATCACATAGATGCTTAAAATCTCATATATAAAGATGTGGTTCTCAAACTGTGAAAAAAATTGTATGATTAAAATAATTATATGAAATAAAAATCAGCTTGACACTTGCCTGATGCCTGATTTTGTTAGCATAAATGTTATGTTTTGTAATGTTATCATTCATTTAATTTTAATAACATACAGTAAGTGACAGCTACACGCCAATGTATGTACTGTAGGCATTCATTCATCTTCTTACCTAGTGAACATTTAAGTGTATTAGTTAAAAGTATCAGTCTAGTTAGACAGAACAAACAGTAGTCTGGCAATTTTATAGATCGGTCTCCAAATAAGATGTGTTTTTATTACTGATGAGGGACTCCACCACCTGAAAAAGTTTGAGAACCTCTGCTATGAAGGAACTAAAATAATACTTAATAGCATTAAGATGGATCTGTCTGATAAGGACGCACTGTCTCTACGACTTTAATGTAATATGTGAGATACAGACACGCATGTTCCAGAGCATCCAGACACCACAGGCAATTGTCTATGTGTCTGCGAGTGGCCATATGTTGCACGTCCTTGTGTCGTAGCTTAAGGGAGATGCTCCCCTGGAGATGAGAGGTTATTGTAGTTTGAAATGAATCTCATCTCATCCCTCCCCCTTCCCATCATGCTTCATCCCCCTCAGCACAACTCATTCAGTCATTCTTATGGGATCGAGAGCAGAAAACACAGGAGTCTTGATCAAACAGGTAGCTGCCACCAAATGCTGTCAGATGGCTTTGGTTTCGCCCCCCGGTCCTCTGAAGAAGAAGAAAAAAAAACGAGACAACAGACCGCTTTGGTTGCCGAGCCTTTTCATCTGCCTCCAGATGTGGTTTAATTTACTGCGACTTGGCTAATTATGGTAATTAAGGATTAATTACTGTTAATTACTTTCGCATAAACTCATCACCAGTCAAGGACCGAAGCCTTATGAAATGTGCCACGCGTGCAAACACACACCACAGGGACCTCCGCCCGTGTATAGAGACCCTCTTTAGGGCCAGAACAGAACGGGGTTACTGCTCTCACACATTTACCTCTGATCCCGGTCCCACCTGCACAGATGAACATCAAAGCCTAGTCGTGTTCGGTACTGCTACATCATTACTGTTTAAAGGCCAAGCCTCTGAAGAGGAATTCCCTCATTAGAAAGCAGTATTGGGGAACTGCAAGTGGCTATTAACTTGAATTTTTGTAGTGTTACCGTAGTTCAGTAGTTTTCAGTACATTCAGTACAAAACACATTGTATGGGTCAAAATATTCACTGTTTTATGCCAAAAATCATTAGGATATTATGGAAAGATCAGATATTTTCTACATATCCTACTGTAAATATAAAAAGTCTATTTTTGTGAGTGGATGTAGTTGCAATGATTTCATTTGAACAACCTTGAAGGCGATTTTCACAATATTTAGATTTTGTTGCACCCTCAGATTCCAGATTTTCAATAGTTGTCTCTCGCCCAAATATTGTCATATCCTAACAAACCACACATCAATGGAAAGCATTTATTCAGCCTTCATCTTGCTACGTTTGCACGGAAACGATCTGAAGAGAAAATGCAAAAGTGGCGTTGCATTATCACTTTTTATTCCGCGTTTATACAAGCATTTTGGGGTGAAATCTGCGTGCATATGGTGACGCAAAAGTGTGTGTTATTTGATGTAGTATGCACTTCAGGCGGCTAGGTGGCAATGTGAAGCACTGACACACAACAACACCAAGTCTGTGCGCCTGCGTACAACCTTCTTCCTTGTTCTCTCAGGTCTCGTCCAAAGCCGTCTGGTTTGCCTTCGACGAATTGGTGAATCAACAATTTGATAGAGGTAATTAATGCACCTTCTCTGATCAGTAATACTAGCTGTAAATATTTCGTACAAATGCTGGAAAGACTCTTGTATATTTATCAGAGCTGTTATGGCAACTTGAATGTCTGACGTATGGAAATAATCCGACATGTTTGTTGTTATTTTCCTGAACTGGCGCATGCCTGTGACGTAAACGCGTACGCGACGAGAGCCACAGCAAGCAGACTTTTTACCATAGACTGTAAAAATAGATGGATGACGCCCGTTCGCTCTCTTCCATTGGTGAAAAGTGAAGCCGCCAGTGTCCCGATACGGCGCTGACGTCTTGGGTCTTGAGTCTGCACAGTAGCGATATCGGGACCAGTCCTGCTCAGTAGTGAGCAGGAAGTAAAGCTGCGAAATCAAGGCCCTGCCCTCGCTCTCGCAGAATGCGCATATCACAGCTGTCAATCATGACGTGACAACACCGTTTATATAGCATTAAAAAAACAAACTTATTTTAAAAACAAACACTTGAATTTACATCAGCGTGTTAAAAACTACAGTAAATGACAGAAACCAGCTTCAGAAAAAAGAAGTGTAATTGAAGTGTAATTAAATTGTTTAGTTGATCTCAAGTCCCATTGAATAATATGGGGGAGGCGGAGTTTATGACCTATACTGGGACCAGTCACTGGGGGGCGATCGGCTTCACTTTTCAGGGCTTGTGCGGCACGCTTGGTTTTTACCCTTTAGATGGGAACGCGACGGTAGAGCGTTTTTAAGATTTCCACTCTGGAAAGGGTGGTTTCACTTATTTACGTTTTTAAGCCCCAAAAACGCCGTTTCTGTGTAAACGAAAGGCACATCCGATAAAATATTTTTACGTTTTTACCCCCGAGCTAGGGTTGCACGATTCATGCTAAAATGTGAATCACAATTTTATCCTCTCTTTTTTGTGAAAATTGCCGCTCCAAATCCACCAAGTAAACGACTGTGTTTAGGTCTGCCGCCTTGTTATACGTCACACGTGACAGCGAAACGCCACAAATGAGAGGAGAGAAACTATCGGGTCTGATTGATGAATGAATAGGGTTTGGTTTTACCCTGATTGTGTTAGCAAGTTTGACTGATATTATAGCATCTTGGATTGTAATGTAAATACGTGAACACGTGAATGCAGCATCTAAATACAGGGAAATACTGTAAATGCAAGTGAATCACCGTCATTTCAAATGAAGATCGCATTTATGTATGAATCGTGCAGCCCTACCTCGAACGTTCTCGTGTAAACAGGGCCTTAATGTCTAAATATTGACCCTTACATACTGTATGAGCTCTAAATGCTTTATTAAGTAACGTATCTTTACATCTTTATATATCAGCTTTCAGTGTGGGTCTTTAAGGGAAAAAATGACTTGATTTCCTCGGCAGTTGGTTTTTTACAAAAAATCCTTTCTAACATGCAATCCTCATAAGAGAGGCAATAAACAGAGAGCAGGCGGATTCCCTACGGAGCAGAGATTAAGTCATATGCACCTCTCCCTTTAGTAAACAGGCACCACACACATGCAAGGGATGACAGAGAGGAAGCCATTCCGCTCCGGCTCGATTAGATTAGCAAAATTCACTAGGAGAGGAGGAGGGGGGAGAGACAAGCGTGCATAATTAATTCTGACTTTGATCACTGTCGCTGTCTTTCAAAGGGATCATTTCCCATCTCCAGCTCTTTAAGAGACAGACATTATAGAGCAACTCTAGAAACTTGATACGTATTTCTTATTAACCAATACAAAGAAGGGAATTTACTGAGAATTGATTTCGCACGCTGATGTTTTAGCATGCGGTTCACAAAAGAAATTATGCAATTGGGTAAGGGCACAAACATGGGCAAAAAAAGTGTCGTGGAGGATAAAATAGGCAGTATGGTTCTGGAGTACAATACTGGTACTGCAGAATTATGCCATGATTGTGACCCAGGCTGAATGTACAGTACTGTACGCTTTTCTTCATCATTTAGTCATCAGTCAATTAATTACTGTATGATCCATAGAAAAGGTGCACAAACAACTGATTTTAATTTTACGTTTTTCCCCCTCTGCATAATACTCAAATGCCATGAACCGGTCTCATATATTCTCCTCCTGATCTGTCCTGGCAACATACCCAAGTAAAAGATAACTAATAAAGCCCAAAGGCTATTAAAACTTGCCTGGCATTACGTGCCAAGCTTTAGTCTGATTAAATCTAGTGAGGTGCATTTCTAAGGTACCTTAGAAGACAGGACTTTGATAGCCAGAGGACACGTGCGTTGCCTGTTTTGAATAACAAATTCGTTTAATGAACGCCTTTAAGTGGAAGTGCAGAGCTCTGAACTGTCTCATGGTGTTTATCAGGTTGAATGGTGGAAGCTTGGTAATGCTAATCACGGTTATTAGCCATAGCTTGGGGGGCCAGTGGTGTTTTAAGAGCACCGGATCTCCATTAAGCAAGAGACTGCAGCCGTCCACCCGCACGCTCACGGTAAGGGAGTAGGGGGCAGGAGATGAAAGAACAGAGTCTGAGAGCCACCAGAACCCAGTAACGTAACGCCTGTCATCTCGGCTCCCACCAGCTGTCATCACGGCAGCGTATTCCAGTTCATTTTTTTAATTGACACCGAGCTCTACCATTCCGTTTTAGTTTCTTTCCTTTCCTCCTTTACATGACCAGCGTTCAATCTGTCATTCTCCGATTCCTTAAGCTCATTTGTTATTTTGTTTAGAAATAGTACCTCCAATAGACATTGCATCCTGTGAGATGTCTGGTACCCACTGGACACAGAACTGCATCTGATTTGCACTGTTTATAAAGAAACACAAAATGTAGTCCTGTTTATTTTGCTGGAATGCTTTGCCATAAAATGACAGATCTATAATGACTGTGTCTGTGAATCTCTAAAATGCACAAAACTATCATGAAAGTGTACTCTATGGAGAAAGATGTGCAACTATTCTTTAAAAATCTCGTGTAAGTGATTTATGCCCCCCGTTAGGGCCGTCACAATTATTTAATAATTGTCTCATTGCGATTGTTTAACCTCATTGCGATGATTTCAGATCACCGCAATGATTGCACATCTCTTTAATAAACACAAGGGGGAGCTGCAGCGCCTATATAAACGAGACCCTATAAGATGGCGCTTCTTAACTGACAGTGTCACGCGATACATGCAAAGCCATTCAATACAGTGGAAAAAACACCATTTAAAGAAATGCTGCAAAACTTTGATAAGCAGTATGAATTGCCAGGTAAAACATACATTTCCAAAACACCAATTCCAAATTTAGGGAAGGGAAGGATGCTACTCTTAAGGATCTGTAAGGAATTGATTTTTTTTGCAGCCACAACAGACGTGTGGTCCAGTACTTATCTGTTATGGTATAGTCAGTTTATTTTTATTTTCATTTATTTATTTATTTTGGACACTTTATTGTGTTTATTTCTTATGAAGAATTTTCAGATTTTAAATATATATTCATTTAATTACTGCCAGGTAAACCTTGCAAAATATTTAATTTAAATAATCACAACAATGTATGAAAATTATTTCATGAACAAACAAAAAAATGTATGAAAATAAAATTTCAAAGCAATAAAACAGGCAATTAATTGTCATAATCGTCAAAGTCCTAAAACAGACAATTAATCGTCATAATTTATTAGGCAATTAACCTGCAGCCAAATTTCATAATCGTGACAGCCTACCCACCGTGACCCTGCAAAGAACAAGCGGGTTTGGAGAATAAATTAATAGTTAATAGTCGTACTTTAACTATTTAACTATAAATGTACTTTAGTTAATAGTTACAGCGCATAAGTGTTTAAAACAATTGTCTTCTAACGCTACACTACACTTGCATATCGGTGTATTGTAACTCGATAAGTTGTGCATGCAAGAGTAGTGAAACATTTTTTATTTGTATATTGGGATGAGACTCTCAGCGTGTTGCAGTAACATGGTAAGCAGTTAGAGCCCCTACAGTACAGTAAGAGGACAGAGCTGTGCACAATGACTTTAGATGGTGGTTGTTATTATTATGGTGTCTCTGCCATAGACTCTCTCTGTCTTGTTCACTGTTTTCAGCCTGTGTAAGCAGACTGTGCACTGAATGATGGCTACCCTACATTAACATGTTGCTTTTGTTCTCACAGATGAGTTAGTGACAGGCCCACCGAGAGAGAGAGAGAGAGAGAGAGAGAGCAGATTAGATGCCCCACAGATGTGTAAAGCTTTGATGCTCTGCTAACATTGGCATGAAACATTTCTGTGGTATGGATATCAATAACATGTTACAATAATGCTACAATAAATTGGTAACTTTCTTTCAACCATTACTATCTGTTAATAACTTGCTAATTAAAATGACAGAAATGTTTTTAAAAGCAAAATTTGGAATTCTCCCATATTTGTAAGTCACATCATGGGATAAAAGTGCCAGCGCTCGCAAAATTTCAAAATCCCTGTTAGCCCTTTGGGCAGGGGGCAGGGGCAGTAGCCCGAAATGAATATACTGTATGAATATAATTTTTTTATGTAGAATATTGATAAATCCTGGATTTCTGTGCAAGCCAACTGTTCCTGCACATCTCCACACTGGATCTAATTACCATTTAATAGTAATTCAATGGATCACAAGACTCAACAGTTTGGCATAATTTTTCTGATCAGAAAAATAGGGGCTACTGTTGCTTTAAAGGTGCAGTGTGTAATTTTTAGAAGGATCTCTTGACAGAAATGCAAAATAATATACAAAACTTTATTATCAGGGGGGTATAAAGACCTTTCATAATAACCCATTATGTGTTTATTACCTTAGAATGAGACGTTTTTATCTACATAGACAGAGGGTCCCCTTACATGGAAGTCGCCATTTTGTGCCGCCATGTTTTTACAGAAGTTCTTAACGGACAAACTTTTTTTACTAAGTTGTCTCTGAAGATGACATGTTTGTCCATTGGCGGCTACCGTAGCTTTTCTATGTGTTTCAAAAGCAAGGGGTGAGCAGTGGACTGAGCCTTTGGTTGCCATATGCAACCTCACCACTAGATGCCACTAAAATGTACACACTGCACCTTTAAGAGTCACATCCTAATGTCACAAATCCGATTTCTTTCTCAATTGATTATTTTCACTTCAAGACATTCATGATTGTTTTTTTTTACAGGAATACATGCAGAGATTGCTTTGTGTGTATGTGTCCAGTAAAGACATGAGATAACCTAATTGCAAAAACACTAAAATATATTTTTCCTCTCTAAGATAGCTTGACGGGTAGGGTGGAGATACATTTTGGTAGCCCAACAGAAATTCACAATAGCCCCGGGATGTCTGACTAGCGATTTTGCGAGCCCTGTGTGCCATATAAATAAATGTACATGTATGTATATTTTCTGGTTTGAACAGTAAGGTTTTCTCAGTGTAGGTATTCAACAGTATATCCATCTTTATTTATTGTGCATTAAATATTTTCCCATTCGTTTTTACCTTAATACACATAAAAGATTTTGAGCCGAGCTTTAGTGTAAACATACCCCTTTTAATGCATGAAATACCTGCCAAGACCTTCTTTAAGTACATTTCCATCATGTTTACTGTATATCTTCTATTTGAAGTTGCATTCAAGCCTGTGGTGTAGTGTGAGGTGCTGTACATGCTTGTTGGCTGAGTGCATGTGTCTGCTTGGAGATCTCAGGTCTCAGGTTACCGTATTGACTGCATCTGGAGGGGCTCCAGGGCCCAACGCTGGCTGCCAGTACCAGTCCAGGAAGGCAAACTTTCATCATCCTTCTCAGGGCCATCACAAGCACCTTGTTTGACCATACATCTTCCTAATTGTGACAGAATACTTCAACATCATTAATTAAACATGCTTTCATTTAAGGCGCTCACAGGGAGTTGAGGCCGGGGGGGCTGGGCAGTATCATCGAACGTAATACAGCGGTGGTGAGCATGTTGGTTTATATTTTACGCTTCTCTTTTTTATTTGTGTCTCTCTGTTTAGTTTTTAATGGGGTTGTTGCCTGTTGTTGTGTTTGTTTAAACTATGTAAGACTAAATGAAGTGATTTCTGGAGGATTTCACAGTGTAGTGTTGCTATAGAAAGGTGCATGAAGAGGGTTTCTCACTGTCATCAACATGTTAGTGTGTGTGTGTATATTTGTTCCAGTGCTATTAACACAATGTCATGTCATTGATAGGGCCCTTTCCATCCACATCTTAATTATAGATGAGTACAAAGAGAGGTGGGATTTGTCTCCTGTCACCGTTCAATTAAAACACGCCAGTGAGAAACGATTACTTTATCTGTGGTTTTACTCTGTATGTACACCCTAGTCACAGCACAGGTTTATAATTCTCTGTTTTTCTATTATAATTGTAATTATAATAAACTTAATAACAACGTCTTAATTTAATACAACAAATGAGGTGCTGAACGGCAGTGATGTATTGTGAATTAAGAGGTGCCTTGATCCAGTCCCTCCATCATGTACCATATAGTTTTGAAAGCATTTTTGAGGTTTTGAATGCAGTCTGCATTAGAGATGTGTGGGTCATCTCATAACCCGCGAGCCGGGTTGGGGCGGGTAAATAAATTGTCACTTTATTGCGAGGTGGGTCATTAAAAACAAAATTAAAAAAAATTCCTTATAGCCTAAATATTTGGGAATATATAATATATATATATATATATATATATATATATATATATATTCATATTTTATTAGGTTCGTTGATAGGGTTAAATTACTTAGGCTTACCTAGCAATGTAACTTGCGCAACTTTTTTTTGTAACTTGCGCAACTTGATATCTCCAAACCAAATATTAATATGACCATGCTGGTTTCTATGGTTCATAAGCGTATGTTGTTGCATGTTGTGTAGCCCCTTATGGAGCGGCTGAAATTCCCCAAGGGGGCGTATTTGTGACATCCAAATATATTCATTATAAATCGTGAATGAAAAGTGGGATTCGAACGAATGTCCGTTAGTGAACTAATTGTATACACAATTTATATTGTAAATCGGTCAGAAACGTCAAGATTGTGAGATGAACAAATCGTTTTGGATTAAAATGCTTGGATATTCCATTTCCTTGGACTTTTGGGGATTTATGAACAATTTCACCGAAGCGGATAAAGGGAAGATTTTGAAGGTAAGTAAATATCCTAAATCGGCCCCGCCCGGTTCAGGTAACTTACAACTAGATTACAGTTTTATGACTGCTATAAATCATATTATGCTTTGTGTGTGCGCTTAATGGAATCCCGAAAGTCTAAGCTTTTCAACGATGTGCCGCATGACCGTATATTTTGAAGATTTAATGCTTCAAAGTTACAATGACGTTTATGCAGCCCCACGTGCAAGGCAGGGGGTGTACCGTGTACGGCACAGTGATCCTTATCAGGTTAATTTTAAATTACAAATGCCTAGTATGTCTATTTTAATGGTCGCGGGGCGGGTTGTAAAAATAAATACAGTGGTGCGGGTTGGCGCGGGCCAAATATTTCATAAAAGCGGAACCTGCGGGTTGGAAAAAACCCTGACCCGCGCATCTCTACATATATAATACAACACAGCCTGTCATATCATAGCTTTATTGTCTTGTAAATTAATAGTCTCATCTTTGTCTTTTTGCAGCATGACTTTAGCAACGCCCGACATCTGAACAAAATTCACACATTCTTCTCCAAGGAGGTTTTTGAGGGGAAATAAAGAGCCGAGAATCTGCTGCGTGCCATATGTCTGTCTTTTAGATACAAAATCAGGCCAAATCCTCCTGTCTCAACTGTAATCCATTCACTCTTAGACTTCCAGCTTAATTCCCCGAAGTTGATACCAGCCTTGGTTTAGACATTGAAAAGAGAAACCCTCCCTGACTAAACCTAGCTTGAAGCCCCTGGTTCTTGCTCAAAGTAAAGCGTGTTTTTATTGCACCAAAGGAGGATTACAAGATCTAGCACACGTTTTTAAAAAGATTACAATTTAACAAACATGAGGAGGATGGGAGCCTTCTCGGGATTATCACGGGGAATACCAGGCTTGCTCGATCTTGTTTAAGAAATGAAGAGAGGAAAATTGGGTCTTGCTATCAGGTGCGTGGGTTCTTGATTGGCAAATCGTCTTTGAAAAGCTTGAGAAAGTGAACGCTGGAAGGGTGGAATTAAGGGGAAGTCACAGCTCAAAGCCTTGAAAAGGAAAACATCTCTTCTAGAGAAACATCTAAAACTACAGTTAAAGGGAAACTTTTTTTGAAAATATGCTTATTTTCCAGCTCCCCTACAGTTAAACATTTAATTTTTACTGTTTTGAAATCCATTCAGCTGATGGCTCTGGCGCTAGCACTTTTAGCATAGCTTAGCACAATCCATTGAATCTGATTAGACCATTAGCAACACGCTAAAAAATAACCAAGGAGTTACTGTATTTTTTCCTATTTAAAACTTGACTATTCTGAAGTTACATTGTGTACTAAGACCAACAGAAAATTAAAAGCTGCGATTTTCTATATATTAAAAATATCGAAACTTTTTGGTTATTTTTAGCGTGATGCTAATGGTCTAATCAGATTCAATGGATTGTGCTAAGCTATGCTAAAAGTGCTACCGCCAGACCCGGAGATCAGCTGAATGGATTCCAAAACGGTAAGAATCAAATGTTTAACTCTTGGGGAGCTGGAAAATGAGCATATTTTCAAAAAAAGTGGAATGTCCCTTTACAGTATGCAAAAAAGGAATGGATGAGAGAAATGGCGGGAAAGAAAGCTGCATACAGAAGACAAAAAGTTTAAATAGAGATTGCATCTAATAGTAATTAAATAAAATTTAGTGCGTAAAGAGACTAGATCTCCTGCTTCTCAGATATTTCTCCTAGAAAAAGACCCTAGTAATCTATTCGGAGTCTGTGTGTCCCTTATGAAAAGAGTTTCAAAAGAGATCTCAGCAGGTCACCACAGTCTGCAAACAAAAGTCAGAGGTTTCTATATGAACTCAAACATTTTCCCATCAAAGTCTTCTAATACAAAATTATATTGCATGCGTTCCACAAATAATTTTATAACCGTGCATTTTTTTATTAACAATTGCTTATGTATAAGCATATCATCTATATAAATATGCCTTTGAAATGCCTATTTATAGAGAAGAGTATCAGCATAGCTGAGAATTCAGTCCCCTGAGCTTTGAAATAGGGACCGGTGAGCATTAATATAAAACAGAGGGGGTACGAGAAGAGAAACAGCGAAAATTCACCCCTAAGAACATTGTTAATGTTTGTCTGCGGGTGGTTGAGTTCAGTTCAGTTCACATCAGCAGCACATTGTGCTTGGACCCACACACACACACATACACACACACACACACACACACACACAAACAGGGCTGGCAGCATTACGGCCTAATCGATTGCCATGCCATTACCGAATCAAAATAAATAAAGTGCATTGCGTCGGTTTGGGGTAATTAAGCACCAGCAAAGTGAATTGTATGATTATCCGTATTCATTGTATTTATTTAATATATTTCATGCATTTAATTGTGCACTGGAGGATATGGTTGGAATGAATAAATCATTATTTGCCTCATTAGATTTCCTCTCCAGATGAACGTAGCCCACTTCTGAGCTTGCCTTTCTTTAGTCGCTGCTGCACGCTAGTCACGTCCCCCTGTCGCTGTCTCTTTCTATTATAAAGGCATAAAAGACTGGCCCTTTCTGTCTCTTGTTGTGGTATTGATATACAGTTGTGTTTTTCGCTGGGAAATTGTTAGGTGGGCAGACAGTTGAGATGAGCCCGAAATTGAACGGTCAGGATTTTTTGATCGGGCTGAAGAGTTCAGCGAGGCCTTCGAGATGATGGCGGAATGAAAATAATTACTTTACGAAACGCACGTACTGTACGAGCGCTCGCACGTCACGACGTGAAGGCTTGCTGAAGGACGTTAATGAAGCCGGATGTTTGCTGTACGGCCAGCGGTCTCTGGAGAAATCTGACCTCTCTAGCGTCAACCTGCGCCCTGAACTCTTGACCCCTGGAGCCCTATGACATTTGCCGTGGGAGTGGGCGGATTGAAGGGGGCTGGACTGATTGAGTTTGAGGTCCTAAAAACAGCTTGAAACGCGCTGGTTGCCTCATGTTTATAATGATGTCGCAGGATGATGTGCTTGGCATCTGCCGCAATATGGGATTGCATGAAATTGCATTGGTTGTTTTTTACCTGTTTACATATGGATGTATCAGTACAAGTGGTTCTCAGCTTTGGAGGTCTGCCATGATGGGGTTGTAGACACCAGGAAAACAATCCTAAAAGCATATAATAAACTGCAACTAATCGTTGACATTTGGTCCGATGTTTATTCAACAGTTCGCTTTGTTGTTTTAAATTTACAAAATTGTAAATTGTCAATTATTTTGTATATAGTCACTGTCGGGCATATGCAGTTCATGCTAATATAAAAATGTTTCTGGTTTGATTGTAAATACATTTTTGGTGCTTTGCTAGATTGCTACTTTACTTTCAATCTGGGCCCTCTTGGAGCAAAAGCAGATGAACCCCATCACATACTGTACAGTTTGCTACCGGTTACTGGTTTGCTACCTTTAACATTGCAATTTTTTAGTTATTGTTGTGTATTTTTATTGTCAAGCTAGTCTTACAGAGAACGGTGTTTTGTGAAATCATGTATAATTCAGGATAGATGTGCTGTTTGAAGTTCTTTGTTGTTGGCAGAATGGCTGATTATCTGCCTTACCTCAACAGAACACAAGCAGAGACATCTAGTGGCCAACAAAGATATAACAGCATGTGTTCAAACGCCAGTACAAGCCACATCTCGGATACATTTGAGCTCTCATGGAAACTTTCTCGAGTAACCCAAAAATGAAATAACATTTAAACTTATATCTGTGGTTTTAGAAAGGTAACTGTGAAAATACACATTGATTTTTTTTAACACACCTTTGCCTCCTGCTATTTTCCTTTAGGAAACAGGGATAGACGAAGAAGAGTTACAAAAAGAGGACGAGTTCAGAAGTTAAATCTATACAAATAAATATATGATAAGTTGCATATTTTTTATTTATATTAAGACTTGTTTTTTCCAAACAAAGCTATTGATAACTTTGATCAGAACAGACCCACAGGTTTACTGCAAAAGATTTGGTACTCCTACTCTAGGAACAATCGGTGCTAAATAGCACTAAAAGTGGTTCACTGGCTCGTAATCATAAGGGAACCATTTTAAGTGCCATATAGCACCTGTGTAGAACCATATTGTGCTATTTAGAACCATACGTGGTGCTGTAGTGGTGTCACAGCTGTATGGTTCTTCATAGGTGGAAAAGTGGTTCCCCTATGATTACGAGCTTTTGGAGCTATTTAGCACCAATTTTTTAAAGGTTGTATATTTTATAGCCATTTCACAAGACTTTTTTGAGTTGTAAAATAAATCTTTGGGGTCCACAGAGTACATATGTGTATAAGTTTTATCTCAAAATATCATATAGATAATTTATTATTAAAATTGCCACTTTTTAGGTGTGAGCAAACATGTGCTGTTTTGGGTGTGTCCTTTAATATGGATAGTGCAGATTTAGCGGTGGTATTTTCCCCTTCTGACATCACAAGGGCAGCCAAATTTCAATTACCTATTTTTTCACATGCTTGCAGAGAATGGTTTACCAAAACTAAGTTACTGGGTTGATGTTTTTCCACATTTTCTAGGTTGATACAAGGAATTATAGCTCTTAAACATGGAAAAAGTCAGATTTCATGATATGTCCCATAGTGTGGTTTAGTAGTAGCTTCATTCAAACACAATCTTACCGGCTGATCAAAGTGTTAAAATTTGTCTAAGGTGTGTATTAGAGCAGGCTAGGTTGAAACTGTTACATTCAGGGATAAGACAGGGAACCTCTGTAATACAGCCAATATAAACAGTGATAAATGTAGAGTCTTAAAACCAAAGAGCAGAGTTGCATGGTATATTAACTTAATCTAAGTGTGGAAAAGGAAATGTTTCTGGAGATTGTGACAGTTTAACAGCTATGGAAATAAGCAGTGGACGGGCAAGTCATTTGTTTTTTTGTCATCGCTCTGGCTTTATTGCATCTACACAATAATTTTCCCTATCTTACATTTTGCTGGTTTCACTCTTTAATGAGTAAAATCACAAGATAAAGACTTTAAAACAGTGCTCCGATGGGAGCGGATATAATTATTTCTTTAAAATTATGGTCCAGATCAATGAAACTATGATTTTATTATCTAAAACCCCGCCAAGATTGATGTATAGTCCCACATTTTTATCACAAAGAGCAATTAAAAGCAAGGCCATATATCAAGCCTCAGGCACTATAAAGTCCCATAAGCAGAGAATGTGATGTTATTATGCTGATTTTATTACAGGCATTTACTTTAACTTTACCGTTATGGGGGTCACTCGAATTATACCAATACGTGACTTTAATGTTTTGAAGTAAAGTGTGTCATTTCTATGCCACTGGCTTCATTAAATAGAATTGAAATGATAATGTCTGTTTTACAACTCGCATCCAGAAATATCTCCATTGATTTTATTGGACAAACTCATCGAGTGATCCATACAGTCAGTTTGTCTTGATTCTACCACTTTGGGAATAGCTTTAATAATCCATACGAATTAAGCTTAGAAAGATTTTAACATTGTATGTGTATTCGAAATTCCAATTGCATTATTTAATACGGTTCATAAAAAATGAGGTGAACCTGCAACCAGCCCACAGTTTTTCTCCTTGTAGTTTCTTAGTTTTTATTCTTTTCTATCTGACAGTATTGAGTATCCGTGGAGCTCAAGAGGAGGAGCCACCAGACGCTCAACTCATGCGATTGGACAACATGCTGCTAGCTGAGGGCGTGTCCGGACCTGAGAAAGGGGGCGGGTCTGCAGCAGCCGCGGCGGCAGCTGCTGCGGCCGGCGGGGCCGGGTCCGATAACTCAGTCGAACACTCAGACTACCGAGCCAAGCTGTCCCAGATCCGTCAGATTTACCACACGGAATTAGAGAAGTACGAGCAGGTGAGAGAAAAAATGCTGAGTTTGGACTTTATCACAGTCACAACACCATAAAAACTAGTTTATGTTTAACAGCTGACCTGTGTAAACTGAAATGTTTCAAAAGAAAATTTGTAGCAGGCTAAACAGACTTTCCAAAATAAATTGGTGCTGTCCTGATGTGACCCGCTTGGTGTGAAGATCCAAGAGCACCTCCTGTAGTTGTGTTTATATACACAGTGATCGAACCATGTGCCGCCCTTCTGTGCATGTTCAGGCGTGTAACGAGTTCACCACCCATGTAATGAACCTGCTGAGAGAGCAGTCTCGCACTCGGCCCATCTCGCCCAAAGAGATCGAGCGCATGGTGAGCATCATCCACCGCAAGTTCAGCTCCATCCAGATGCAGCTCAAGCAGAGCACCTGCGAGGCCGTCATGATCCTGCGCTCACGCTTTCTAGATGCCAGGTCTGTATGCATGTGTCAAAACATGTTCTCCTACAGTTTCATATGTTGCATGGAATGAACTATTACAGTATAAGACTAAATGTCTTTATACAGCATGTTAAAGTGTGAATGATTTTTGTTTTTTTCATTAGACGGAAAAGGAGAAACTTCAATAAGCAGGCCACAGAGATCCTAAATGAGTATTTCTACTCCCACCTCAGTAACCCATATCCCAGTGAGGAGGCCAAGGAGGAGCTGGCAAAGAAATGCTCTATTACAGTGTCACAGGTAAGTCACAAGTGGATCCCTGACTAGTGCTTTTTGCTACTTAAACTGGTCAAGAACTGCCTGCCATCTGACTTACATGTCAGAATGTGTTTATGTTCCCAGTATGTGTTCTCCTGTGGTTTAGGGTAGGTTACACTCTTAAAGATAAAGGTGCTACAGTACATGGTTCCACATGGCGATACCAAAGAAGAACCATTTCTGGACCCCCAAAAGAACCATTTAGTCAACTATTCAGCTTCTTAAAAGACCTTTTCATAACCTAAACAACAACCTTTTTCCACTAAGAACGACCTTTTTTGAAACTTTCTGTTAATGTTAACTCTTTCCCCACCAGCAATTGTTTTTTAAATTTGCCAGCCAGCGCCACATACTGCAAAAAATTTCAAGAAAAAAAATTCTTAGTATTTTTCTTGTTTTCAGTAAAAATATAAAAAAATTCTTAAATTAAGATGCTTTTTCTTGATGAGCAAAACAACCCAAGAAAATAAGTCTAGTTTTTAGACCAAAAATATAATCTGCCAATGGGGTAAGCAAGAAAATATTGCACATTTTTCTTAAACACTAATTTCAAGAAAAATGCAGATTTTTTGCTTGTTTCATGCACAAAATAACTTTATTTGATATTTTTGGTCTAAAAACTAGACTAATTTTCCTAGGTCGTTTTGCTCATCAAGAAAAAGCACCTTAATGTAAGAATTTTTTGACATTTTTACTGAAAATAAGACAAAAAAACTAAGACAATTTTTCTTGAAAATATTTTTTTTCAGTACTTAATATTTTTGTCTTGTTTTCAGAAAAAATATCCTAAATTAAGATTCTTCTTTAAATATATAAACATACAGTATATCAAATAAAAGAACAGACTCCTGCTTAAAAAAAGGTTTCATCCTATTTGCTTTTGTTTTCTTTTTATCACTTCTTAATATGGGTAAGTTTCTTAAAAAATACCAAATTTTTAGCAAAAAGCTGAGATAATTGCATTTTTGTAAAGGACTTTTGGTAGAGATCAGATTCAGAGCGATTATCAAAACATACAAATTTTTAACTGTTTTGGCCTTAGAGGCCTTCCCTGTTTACTAGACCCTTTTACTGTTTGTACCCAATGATGACGTGGCAACATATGCACACGCATATTGGCAACGGAAGTACGCCAAGAATAAGCAGTGAAGCAACACAGAGAAAGTTATTTTAAAAAGTAACCTTTAACCTAAAACAGGTACCAGATCCGTGTACTATAGTGGAGTGGATAGAAGACGTGAGCAGATGACCAAATATAAAGTGGCCAGATACATATATACCTATATATTGAAATTAGTATATTATATTAGTGCAACCAAATGCAACAACCAGACATTTTGATTCTGGGAAACCGTTTTGATAAACTTTCTGAGTTGCTAACGCGTTAGAACCACTGGGGAACAACATCACTTCTGTTGCTAAAATGCGCGTGTAACTATTTGATCACGTGGGCTGTAAAAGGGTCTATAAGTTGAGTAAGAGCGCCGCTTGGTGGATAATAGTGGAAATATGGATTGCCGTAAAAACTTGTCATTGGCAGGGAAGCGTTTTCTCTTAATTGACGAGATAACTCTTCAATGGTGAGGAAAGAGTTAAAGGTTCATTATGTTCTTTAAGTCCACGAAAAACTAAGTCTGTTTAAGTAATCATGCAATAAACTCCAACAATTTTTATAAAAAAGGTTGCACTTCTGAACACTCCTCCTGTTTACTACATACTATATTTGATGTCTTTTCAGGTATCCAACTGGTTTGGAAACAAGAGGATCAGATACAAGAAAAACATTGGCAAATTCCAAGAAGAAGCCAACATGTATGCCGCCCGAACCGCAGCTAACGCATCAAGCGTCTCCACCCACGGCAGCCAAGCCAACTCGCCATCCACACCAAATTCAGCCGGTGAGCGCTGTGTTTAAAACTACACACAAGCAATATGTGCATGTTCACAAACAATTTTAGGATACCTCAGACAGCTTTTTTAGCCCTTCTCCAAAGGAGTAATTGCAGTGTGATTATATTATGCTGAGCACACCAACGACACAAATTGCAGCTACTGCAAATCACTACTGTAGCTGCTTGTGAAGCGGTCGCACAAATCAACCCATGTAATTGTGTGCCTGTTACTGGCTTAATGTCACCAACTGAAAGTGAGCGCAAATAACATCATCGAAGTAACGTTTTGGATATTCCACATTAATGCACTCCTTTTACTGTAGTTTTCCCATAATGCCTCTCAGTAAGAGATCTTCACTCTTCTTCTTACCCTACATCAGCAACTTGGCCTGCAGCGTAGCTCAAATAAAAATACTGTTGTGCTTTTCTTTTAACCATCAACAATTCACCGCTTACTCCCTCTTTAGTTCCAGACTCTTGGGGTTTGCAATATTACAAAACAGTCATTTGGCTGAAGTGAGATTTTGCTTTTTGCTAGTACAAAAAACACACGCAAGGTACCAGCATGGTCGGCCAAAAGTCGTTGTCTAGCTGACCTCATGGATGGATGGTCAATCCTTTTTTTCCTATAGCCTTGAAGTGATTATAGCTCCATGTACATTTGATTAGTGCCCTGCAGCGCTTTAAGCGGAAATTAGGTTAAGGCACGCTCTCTTTTAAACATCTGGGGAATTCTCGTCCATTAAAAGACAAATAGCATTCTTTGATTCCTTATGTGACTCAATTTGCACGTCCTGAATGACTTGGCTAAAGCATCGAGATGCAGTGCTAACCATTACAGATTGTGACTGTTTTATCAATAACAGCCCTTTTTCTTTTTCGCCTGTCATTGTTCTTGAAATACTTTATCAGCTGTTATAGATTGTTTTTGTGCTGTGCCAAGATGTGATATATATGCTTGTGGCATTTACAAACTGTTACAAAACCTAGCGTGCTGTCTATAACTTAAGTGAACTGGAAGTTCATTCACAATTGATTTCAATTACATATGATATTTAAAAAAAATACTTAAAAAATACAAAAAGGACAGAAATATTGAGTGAAATATTTAATACTCTAATATTGTAGGAAATAATATATAAAATAATACTTATAATATACTTGTTGTGTGTATATATAATACATTTTATGTATAGTATATGTTTAAAATTGTTGCCGTGTATTCTGGGATTGGTTATACAATATCTTAGAACTAAACACATCTTAATAAAGTGCTGCAAGAATTACGTATTTTTGTAGGCTAACCCGGAAGTTTGCTCACAAAAAAGCCAATTCATTTTTTTCATAGACTTTTGCATTAGCACAAAAAATAAGCTCTGTATATAACAAAAGTTTATGACATGCACACGTTTTGTCCAACAAGTTAGTCTTCTGTATGAATTTGAAGTGTAAATGCTTTTACTGGAAATATAAAAAGCAACATTTTTTTTTTTATAAATTCATAAAAGTTGTCTTCATCTGTGAAAACGTGTAATTGTCACAGAGCTACTTTTTTCTCAATAGTCCAAAAATCTATGGGAAAAATTAACTTCCGAGTTAGCCTATAAAATATGTCATACCTTTGGCACCCAACACTGAAAAAAAATGATTCATTGAATTTAATAAATTTTTTTAAGGTAAGTGGTTGCAATCAATATATTTAAGCTACATTTAAACAAAAAAGATTAGTAAAGTAAAATAAAAATAAAACTTTTGTTTAAATGTAGCTTAAATAAATTGATTCCAACCACTTACCTTAAAAAAAATGATTAAATTCAATTAATCATTTTTTTCAGTGTATATGGCATCTTTGGTACAATCAATGACTATTTTTACATGTACACCAATAATACAACCTGATCTTATGAATTTCCGTGAGATAGTCACATAATTTTTTGCAAATTTTTCAGTGGCATTCTCACGGATTTTCGCATTTTTCCGTGGCCCTACAATAGACTTTTTTCCGTGGCATTCTCATGGATTGGTTACTCAACTGTTTTGTCCTATTTTCTTACCATTGTCGCTTCGATTTAGGGTTAGATTTACAAAAAATGCATCCTTATCCAAACCCAACTCTAACCTCAACGCCAGGCGACAATTGTTTAAAGTTTAGAAAATATAAAAGAATAAATCAGAAAAAATAGTATAAACCAATACTTAAAGATGCAGTGTGTACATTTTAGCGGCATCTAGTGGTGAGGTTGCGAATTGCAACCAACGGCGTTGTCCACTGCTCACCCCTCGCTTTTGAAACACATAGAGAAGCTAAGGTAGCTGCCACCGGACAAACATGTCATCGTCGGAGACAACTTAGTAAAAAAATTGTCCGTTAAGGGCTTCTGTAGAAAAATGGCGGTATAAAATGGTGACTTCCATGTAAGCGGACCCTCTTTGTATGTAGATAAAAAGGTCTCGTTCTAAGGTAATAAACACATAACGGTTCATTATGAAAGGTCTTTGTACACCCCTGATAATGTAGTTTTTGTATATTATTTTGCATTTCTGTCAAGAGATTCTTCTAAAAATTACACACTGCACCTTTAAAGTGACATACTAATGCAAACACCAAATCTAACCCTAAGAGAATGCCACGGAAAAAGTAGCAAAAAAATTCTGTGACTATCCCACAGAACTTTGTGAGATCATGTTGCATAATGCGATTATTTTTAATAATCACAGAAAGATGTTTACATGACTGGGGCTGACCTATTAACTCCTGTTTACATGCAGTTTTTATTTTCTGTTTATTCACTAATGATTGTGCTTATTATTCACAAATAATGATAAACTCACATACTCTCCACTGTTTTAATTTACTTACGTTAAATGACAAACATGTTCTTATGGACATAATTCTGTACCATGATGAAGACAGAAATATTATGATAGTGCCTGTGGAGGTTTTATACGCTGCTGTCGCGTACATGTTTATGCGGTATAGATGCAATTAAAGTGTTTACATGACAGCATACTGGGATTAAAAATGGTGCTTGCTGCGATTATGACCTTAATCGCATTATTTTTTATCAAAGTACTGTGTTTACATGTGGTAAGGTATAATCGCAATATTGCCCAAATCCCATTATAATCACATTATGATGGTGCATGTAAACGTGGTCAATCATTGGGTGCATGTGTTTGATTCCTGATGCTGTCTTTAGGTTTTAAAACAGAGGTAATGTGCCTTGTGCCTGTATGGTTTTAGCACATACAGTAACTCTCATATACTTATACTGTAGTAAAAGCTCTGCACTACTAACCCTCTTTACTTCAGTCTTACTGTTGCATGACTCTGTGTCTTGTCTTTATCTATCCCTGTATCTCTCTTTCTCCTTCTCTTTTACTCTTAGGTTCTGCTGGTTCTTTTAACATGAACTCCGGGGATTTGTTCATGAGTGTGCAGTCTCTGAATGGGGACTCATACCAGGGGGCTCAAGTCGGGGCCAACGTTCAGTCACAGGTAGGGAAAGCTGTTAGGGTAGGAGGCAGTTGACTGTAACTAATTTCATTCAATTAAATCCAGTCACACATTGCGCTGTCATAATGGCACGTCTGTTACTGATGCTCACAAAATTAAGTCAGGGTGACTGTGGTTTACCCAGCAGGCCTTGCTCCATTATTTCTCAAATTCTTTTTTTGTGTTTATTGAAATTCTAAGAAAGGACCCTGTGAATTGTGGCATTGTGTTTTTGTGGGGTGCTTTTGTTCATTTTCGTTTACTTCTTGAGAAGCAAACACATGCAGATATAGAGTTATTTTATTGTTATATATTGTGTGTGTGCATGTTTGTGTTTGGTGTGCTTGCCTATTTATATAAAATGTCAAATGTGCCTGCTATGTTACAATGGCACACTGTGTCATAACTGATCAAATAGTCATCATTTTGTTGCATATCATACCTTCATCCTTGTCACAACAAAATGCATCTCACATCATCCGCCTGCTCATCTCAGTGGCCGTCCTGTGTAAATATCTGTACACGATGTGCCTTCGACCTTGAGAAGGGACCAAGGTTACAGTTTCCCTCAAGCTCTCATATGCTGGTCTGTGGCTATTGTCAACTTCCAAATGAATAGAGCATTAAAGACAGTCTTGGAAACAATACAGCTCTTATCAGTGGGTTTGCATATCTGTCACGCTGTCACAACCACCACCACTGCCGCCTGACCTTGCCCGGCACGCTGAGTCCAAACACGGGATGCTTCCGTTTCTTCCCGTTTGATGTTTTTCTCCCATTTGAATCCACTATTCCGAAGGCTCGGGGTGTTTCATAAATATTCAGTGCCGGAATCCCTTAGGAAATTTTCGCAAATGAGTTCATGCGGTGCAAGAATTACATGAGAGAGATTTTCTTTTACACAAGGTTATTTAGGGTGGTTTGTTAGTGCCGAGTTGCTGTATATGTTTGGACTTGATTATAGTGTTGGATTCTGCTTGATAATTTAGTTTTATGTTAAATTTAGTTTCCAGGGACTTTACAGGAATAAGGGCAAAAAGTTATTGAAACTTCTAAAAATGAAGCCTGTTTGTTTTCTTGGTAACACTTTAGAGTAAGGTATTAGCTTAATGAAAAGTATAGTTTTTCAAAATGTATTTTTGTTAATGTTAGTTAATGTCAATACAATTATTCAAGTTTATGGTGCATTAATTAATGTTAATAGTTACAACGCCTCATTTGATAAATTTTAGTAAATGCCAAATTTAACATAACAAAGTATTGTGCATTAATAGTTAGCAAATGCATTAACTAATTGTTAACAAATAAAGAGTTTGGTGCCAAAACGCAATAAACACCATTTTTTATTAGTTAACACCAAAATCAGTACTGTATCTGGTCAGTATTAAAAAGTAAATTCTTAATTGTACGCAAAATCCGATATCCGCTGTGTTATTCTGTCATCTGTTTTCTCTTTTCTTTTTCCTCATCTACTTTGTGATCAACAAACAAATACAAAATAATACTTTTGATGGCATTGACAAACCTGTGGTGGTTTCTGTGGCAGGGAAGAAACGTAAGCCATCAAAACCTAATAACTTTCATGAAAGGCACTCGGCAAAGGAAAAATGCCAGCTGTTCTTGTTCTCACGCGACAGCATGAAGCTTCTGTCATGCTAACACATTGTCCCCAGCGGATCTTATGAAAAACGTTCCATTATTTTACTCGAAGTCAATGAAAATCAAGCAGGGCCAAAACATTTTACAGCTGATCGCTGTCAGAAATGTTAGCAACGACGTTCCAAAGATGACAGCAGCAATGACAGTGTTATTAATATGACAAAGTAAGTGTTTTGATTAATGCCATTAATGTTTATTTTTAATCAGTGTAACCACTAGTTAACTAAATGACTATAACATGGCAAAGATGAATGCACGTTTATATATTGATTCAATAGATTTATAGCATTAAAAAAACTTTTCATTGATTTATTGCATTTTGCAGAAAAAATAATTTTTTATGTTATTATAACTTAAAGATGCTATGTGAAAGTTTGTAACAGAAAATAGTGGTTTTCATCTCGTCACTTTTTTGGTATAGAAAACACGTTTTTACTGAAATTAGTCAAAATGGATTTATTGCGTTTTGGAACCAAACTCTTCAAATACAACCTTATTGCAATGTGTTACCATTTCTTTTTCTAACCGAATGGTTGCTTAACCTTAGGGACTGTTGTGTGTCAATTTCAGGAGGCTATAATAATACAGAAGGTATTTTTGGCAGCTTTGTTACCAAAATTTGGAATTTAACTAAATTTTTTTATTGTATCTTTTGCTCTTAAATTTTGCTATGGTCTACCATTAAACAGTAAATAACTTTTACTGTTAAATTGAATAGACAACATATACAAGCACATGGGAACTCAAATTGTACCAGATTCATAAAATCCTATTTATTGTATTTTTTTTTACATTGAATTCAAAAAATCTTTTCCACCAATTTGTTAATACCACTGTAAACATCAGTTCAGGTACAATGTGTGTCTGGTCTGATATCTACAACACAAACATTTCACCCAGCATTTGATGACCTTTTCAGTTGCCTTTTCCGTGACCTTTTCTCAGCACAAACGTCTTTGTTTGCATCAGTATTGTCTGACCCCGTTTTTTGTTTCTGTCTGCAGGTGGATACTCTTCGCCATGTTATCAGTCAGACAGGCGGATACAGTGAAAGCCTAGCTGCCAGTCAGATATACAGTCCACAGGGCATCAATGTGAGTCCAAACCGCCATTCTGTCTCTTTTGTCTCTGCTTTTTGTACTTTAATCCCACAACAGTTATAAGCAGTTATGTTATGTCATGGCAGTATTTATTATGTATTACTTTACCTCAAGTTTTAGTGTGAAACGGTTTTTGCACTGATGCCAGATCATTATTAATTATTTGGTATGAATTATCAGATTTTTCAATTTGCTTTGATTTTTACAAATTTATTAATTTTTTAAAACAGTTTAAAATTTATTGTTTATTTAAAATAGACTTTTCTCTATGTGCTATAATATTTTTTTTAAGGTGAATTTTGAGGTGAATTTCAATTATATAGCACTCCTCTTGCTGGCTGGTGCCATACTGATCATTGGTGCCAGGGGCAAAAGTGCCCTAGCAGCGGTCACCAAGGCGACCATAAATTTCAATACCTAAGATTGTCAGCATTACCATGGCATCTTCAGTCACACAAATACCGGCAACACCAAACAAGCCTGGACACTGGTGCTAGTCTCACCACCAGTTATACTCTTTCTTGCATATATAAGCCTCTGATGCTGGTGTGTTAACCAACGGACCAGATCTCAACCCATCAGTGTTGTACTGGGGGAGGAGTGTTTAATAGAGAGAGAAATGAGAGCACAAGCGGCAGAAGCCAGCATGTAAAATCCACAGCGACAAGCTGTGTCGCCAGTAGAGGAAATTGATCAGACAGTCTCAAGGGAGGGTTGAGTAGAGATTTGGGACAGCAATCCAAGCGCATTGGTCATATCACACATCTGCCACCTTAACAGCACTGACAGGAAGCCAGCAAAGTGTGAGGAGGGAAAAAAAGACAAACACACAAACATGGTCTCTCTATATAGCTCCTCTGAAGCAGAGCTGGACGTATCCCCATTGAAGTGACCTAGCATTTCTGTGCCGTTTCTGTCTGATGTGTGCATGGTTTTGTCAGCACGACTTAAATGATTTGAAACATAATATTTGTTGTCATATTTACACTTGCTGCAAGGAAATTTGAAAGGACATTTTAAATATTTGTGACCCTGCCTGGAAAACCCAGCCAAAGTCATTTTTTGTGTTTTGCTGTTTTTACATAAAATCATCTAACATGATGTAAAGAAAATTCTTGTGAAAATATAACCTTGATATCTTTAATATTGACAGAGTAAGACCACGTCAAAGATTGAAGTCAATGTAAAATCAAATCAAACTTTGATGCTACTAATCTTATATATCCAGACTTTAGCCCAGGGTAACTTTTTTTCCAAATTTGACCCTGAATCACAAAATCAGTTCCAAGTAGCATATATTTGTAGCAAAAGCCAAAAATAGGCATGGGCCGGTTACCGGTTTCAATGTATACAGAGGTTTTAAGGTTTCAAAACCACTTAAATGTTCTGTGATACCGTCTCTAAGGTATGAGCTGTGTTTATACAAAATTCATTAAGTCATTAAGTCATGTGATTGATTCAATGTTTACGTTTAATATACATTACGGAAATATTATTTATTCTTTGAAAGCATATTATAATTTGAAGGCTTTATTTTTACCTGGCATTTGAAAATAACACATTTTAGTGTTGCAATGGCAATACAGCAACACCGTGAAACCATGGTATTTTTGGTAAAGGTTATCATACCGCCAGAATCTTATACCGACCATGCCTAGCCAAAAATATGGTTCAAAACAATTGGTTCAAATTTTTATAATGCCAAATATCAGAATATTCCATTCTTATTCCATGAAGATATTTTATAAATTTCCTACTGTAAATATATATAAAAATATTTATTATTAGTAATATGTGTTGCTAAGGACTAAAGGAGATTTCTAAATACTTTTAGAATATTTTTTACACCATCAGATTCTAGATTTTCAAATACAAACCATGCATATGGAAAGCTTTTTAATTCTGCCTTCAGATGAATCTAATATTTTTGCTGACAATATAATTTTAATGAGAACAAAAACAAAAGTCCCTACTGCATTAAAATAAATAAGTTTAAATTATTGCTTTAACTTTTTAAAGTACAACACATTTCTTATAGTCACTCCAAAAACTAATTTAAAGGTGCCAAAGAATGCATTGCAATAATAAGTTAAATTGTTCTTTGATATTTATATAGAATGTATGTAACTTTATTTAGTGCAAAAATGATCCAGAAACATTTTGACATGTCCGTTTACAACTCTAGGATTTGTCCTCTAAATAAAATGGTCTATTTTTGCCCTATTTGAAGGGTCATGAATAATAATATTGAGCTCTACTCTGATTGCTCTGCTCTGAGGCTCATTTCAGTAGCTCACATTAGTAAACATTTTAACAACTTTGTACTTAATTTAATGTGTAATTTAATGTTGGAGACGTACAGCTGGACTGTGACATCACAGTCGGTGTTATGTTGAGATCGGCCTGTTTTCCAGCAGTATTTTGCGTGCATGAGGTTTACATAAAAATGAGAAAACAAGGCTAATGATATGTCATTACCATGTAGCTCTTATTATTCATCTATACCTAGGTAAATACAGTTTTTATTCTATGGCACCTTTAATGTATAAATATGAAGAGTTTCGTTGCAAAACAAGATAACTTCGTTTTTTTACTTTTTACGAAATCTCGTTTTTTGGTTGTGCATTCCAATTAATATCAATTCAACTGCAGTTGGTTTGTTTTGATTTAAACCTTAATAACTTAAAAAATACTGCTAAGTAGCACCATAAAACAAAATAATAACATGATAACATAATAATAAACATGTTTTGACAAAAATGTTAAAAACGGATTTATCTCGTTTTGCAACGAAACTCTTCATATATAAATTTACCCCCTTCTTGATTACCGAGTCAATGATTAAAGACAAAATAATATGTAGTATGTATACTCCTCAGTTTATACATAAAAAAGCAAAAATAAATGGCAGCACCACAACGTTTTCATAGTAACGCTGTGATAATGTAGCGGGAGAACGCGTCTCAATTTTTCAGCAAATTCACTGTCTTAAATAACATGATGTTTTTCTTTCCTCACCCAGATAAGTTATTCCTCTTTATTCCAGTTGTGGATAATGACAGCCTGAGACATAAAGCATTTATGTGGGGGAGCTTTCCTCGAGCCCATGCGCTGTAATTATGCCTTTGAAATAGACATAGGGTGTCACCAAAGCTGAAGATTTGAAAAGTTTTTTCCCTCCCCGCTCTGCTCTTTCTTTTTGATTACAGACTGCCTCTATCTAAAATAACAGGCTGGGAAAATAAGAGGCTGCCAAAGCCCATTTCTAGTCCTTTTTCTGATGGCATGGAAATTGCTATTAATGCCCCAAATGCTCTTTAGGCAACCTGTCTCCCAGACATGAAATGGCCTCAATTTTAGGTGCCCATTATACTTTCATTCCTTTAGCCAATGTGATAATTTGCAATAATTGATTCCTCCATCATCTGTCTTTGAAAATCATGTCTTGGAAATGACTCGTAATACGTGGCGTAATATCGCTCCTTTTATTGCTTCGTTTTGTGACTCATTCTCTCGAAATTGTGTTGATTGTAAGAGAATTTGTTATTGTCTCTCTCGTTAAGGTTTTACGTGAGGCTTGCTTTGGTAATATTTTGGAAATCACTGCAGATGAAACATTTATCATTTTTATAATTCCCCTGGACTTTTGTTTGTCTTTTTTCTTCATCAAAGGCAAACGGCGGCTGGCAGGACGCCCCAACACCCTCTTCAGTGACCTCGCCCACAGAAGGACCCGGGAGTGTCCATTCTGACACCTCCAACTGATCAGCACCGTCCATCTTCACAGACACACTGGATCTTCAGACTGCTCTCACTAAAGATCTGCTCCTCTCCGCAGGCTGGGCTTCATATCCCACACCGGTCATCTACAACACCAACTTATCATCATGGAACATTTGGGATACTTTACAAGATTTTCGAAAAACAATTATGAATTTAAAAGAAAAGAAAAAATCTGTAAAATGACAAAGATGTGTTTGTACAGTTTTCACAGTGTATTTTAGGTGCCACAGGACGACTAACTAACCTGTGATGTTTCATTTTTTGAGGCTATTGATAATGATTGAACAACCAGTCATTGTGTTTCAATTTAAATGCTTCATTCTACCTCTCAGCAAAAGTAAAACAATGAAAAAAATAAAATGCAAAAGAGCAGTTTTTATTTTCTAAAAAAATGTTATTGATAACAGATGCCACTTGATCATGTATAGTGCTTGAGAGGAAGCTCTTGTTATCGGTACGTTCAGTCAATATTTTGTTCATTCATCACTAGTAAAAGTGACTATTTTTTTGTTCATTTGACTTGTTTTAAAGTTGCTTTTGTTGTTAATTTTTTTTTATTAATCTCTATAGATAATTCCTTTGACAATTCTCACCCTAAGCTAAACAGTTTTTATTCACACCCTTAAATTGGATGCGTTCCCTCACACATATTGTAGTCGAAGGTAAACTTTCTTTCAGCCGAAAGTGCAGTCCAAACACAAATCCGTCATCGTAGATTTCATTCCGACTCATTTCCTCACGCTGTTTGTTTTTGAGTCAATGAAAGTATAACTGATTACGGAAATGGCGGAAGCATCAAGTCATTATGGTCTATAATGACATTTCCTCCCCGCTCTCACTTTAGATTGCTTTCAAACGCTTTCTTCGTCTCTTTGCTCCCCTAAGTAAAGGAATTTGACCCAATAAGCTATATATTTTCTTTTGATTTAAACAGAAAGGTGCCCTGTACTACCCCAAGTTATGAAAAACAAGCACTAATGCTGTATATTATTCTGAGTTAATTGTGTTCCCTTTTAAAGATTGAGATTATTTTCCATACTGTAGATGGCTTTACAGAAGCAATGATCTTGAGTTTTTACCTGACAATGTTGTTGTAGGCTATAATTTCATGTAGCCGAGAGCCAACTGTGAGTGTACAGTTTTAGAAACTAACAGGCTCGCTGTATGTTTAACATTACAGTTGAGCTGTTAACCAAAATCTTTTGTATAAACTATGTAAAAGAAGATACATAGAAAAGAATATCACACTCATAATTGTTAAAATATTATTCATTTTCTGTTTCATTTTTGTAAAAAGTTGGGACTTTGGTATCTGACCTAGCCCTATACAACTGTACTCTTTTTGTTAGGTCTCCTGTCATTTTTTTGCCGACCAATTTGTGCTGCTGATGCCACTGTTTCGATTGGAAAAATCATGACTGATGTAGCTATTCTGTCTAATTGAAAAAAATGATGTCGAAAAATCCAATAGTTAACTAATTTTTGTTGAAAATATATCCCTGTCTGTCAAGGCTCCGGGTAATGAAGTTTGTTTTGCAGTACATTGAATCAGAATCCATTTAAACAGGGAAGTCATTAAGTTAATAAGATTTGGACATTTCGACGGTCACTCTTAGCTGTGTTGATGCAGGTACTGTACACTGTCTATATGGACCCTTTGCCCCTGAACAGAGAAAAATTGTCCTGAATCATCTCTGCTCTGATGTATATGTATTATTAATAAAACATGAGTGTCTAATATCATATTATGCCCCCTTAATTTGTGCTCCCTATCAAGTGTTCTACCAAAAACAGCTGAACAATTTCCAAAAGAGAAAAGAGAGTTGCGCCTGTTTAATGGATTTTGGAGGGAAGCGTTTCAGAATGTTCATTGCTACTCACTACCAAAACCAAAAATGTAAAAACCTGATAGTAGCTTATGTATAAGAAACAGAAATATGAGATATTTCATTGCCTTTGACTTCAATAATCGCTTTTTTTGTTATGTTTCCTGTTTTTATCTGTTGTTCAGCTCTCGTTGTGATATGACAACGGCAGTTATTACTTTTGAATAATCGTGTTAGTCCATATGAAAATACAAGCATACGTCATCTGTTATTTGAATGACACTTACGACACAAAATAACTTTTGCTGATGGTTGCCATTGTGAAAATGTATATATTTTGTGAAATAGACTTGACCGCACCTGCTATGAATGCATAGACTACACAATTATGTACCATATGAAACATTGAAGTCCAGACATTTGTTTGGGTTTTCCCCAAAATTCCCACAAACTTTGTCTCAAAATTGCCATGATTATCATCAATAAATGTTGTATTGCTCACTGAACAGTATTAATACACATCAGTATGTATTTTGTGAGATTTTCTTTTTTATTCATTTTTATAAAGGCTTTACAGGGTTTGATGATTTTCTTGTTCTCCGATTCATGTTTAGGGGCCAATTTTACCAAAATTCAAAGATATAAGGTATCAGATTCATATAAGCACATTTGGGATGAGTTTTGCAGACTGCTGGTCTAATAATCATTTCTTAGCTTTTGACATCTTAAGGTCAGGCCTTACCTTTACGTTGTTGCATGTGTTTTGCTTACAATAAAATACTGCAGTGTTTTCAGTAAATCCTGATGTATTTATTCTACACAGTTTTATTTACAATATGTAATAGAAAACACCATGATACATAATACATTTTAAAGACACTTGAAGAGACACTACACTTTTTTCAAAGTTTACTCATTTTCTCCCCTAGAGTTAAACATTTGATTCTTATCGTTTCGGAATCAATTCAGCCGATCTCCGCGTCCGCCGCTATCACTTCCAGCATAGCTAAAATCCTTTGAATCTGATTAGACCATTAGCATTGTGCTTAAAAATGACTAAAGAGTTTTGATATTTTTCCTATTTAAAAATGGACTTTTCTGTAGTTACATTGTGTACTAAGACCGACGGAAAATTAAAAGTTGTGATTTCAAGGCAAATATGGTTAGGACTATACTCATTCTGGCGTAATAATCAATGACTTTGCTGCCGTAACATGCATGGTTGCAGGAGATGGAATGATATTACGCACTGCCTGAAAATTGTCCCTTGCCATTGAAAGTTACTAAGAGGACTATTTTCGGCTGCTGCGTAATATCATTTAATTTTGTGTTGAAACACGCCAGCCTGGTGGTGAAATTACAATTCAGTCAGTTGGGTTCATCTTTAAAATTACATCACATATGAGGGGGACCTTGCCAACCTACTTATTTTTGTCTTCCTAAGCCCTGCCTTTCTGTCATTTCACCTAGCATATTTTTTATGAAAAGAAAAGAGGCTAAGAATGAAATTCATAATAAAAATTCAAGTAAGAAGTACTGTTTTCCACTAAACATATCATAAAATTTAAAATAAGTGTTCTTTATTCTTTGCAATGTGTTTGTTACCACCCCAACACTTAATTTTAAAAGAAAAAACTAAATGTACTTTTAATACTTTCATTAAAGGAACAGTGTGTAAGAAATTTTTATCAATTAATCATAAATTGGCCCTGATATGTCACTAGACATTAAGAAATCATTTTCATTTCAAATACTTATATTACTCACAACAGTGGTCCGGCCAGGATATTGTCGTTTAAAAAGTGAAGTTGCAGCCCTCAACTGATGTTTATGTTGTCATGTTGTGTATTTGCCACCAGTTGTGCGATTGCAGTACCAGTTTTAGCCACAAGTTTTTTTATTGCAGTACCAGTTTTGGCCACAATCCTACACACTGTTCCTTTAAAATACTGTATAGACGTAAGGTCTACCCTCCTGAGACCCAAGAAAAAAACTAAATTTACTTTTATTACTGTCATTAAAATAGACGTTCTACCCTCCTGAGACCTTACATTTATACAGTATTTTAATGAAAATACACTCTCAATTTTAGGTTTTTAAAAATTGCTGGGTTATTTGCAAACTAGCATTGTGTCAAAAGCAATGAACTCAGCTGTTGGGTTACAATGGGTTAAAACAACCAAGTTGGTCAGGTTCGTTTCTTTTTGATCCAACACTGGGATTAAAAATAACTCAGGATTTTTCAAAGTGTACATTTACATGTAGACTTTACATCTATCAAATAGTAATACAAATATTATTATTAAATTATTATAATATTATTATATTGTTTTATCATAACTCAAAGGGGCGGTTTCCCAGACAGGGTTTAGATTAATCCAGGACAAGGCCTTAGTTATATTAGGATGTTTAAGTTGTTTATACAAACAAATCTTACAAAAAAACATTACCGGTGTGCATCTTGAGACAAAAACAATGGCACTAATACATGTATGTTTTAAAATATTATGTCAGTGCAAGATGTTTTTAAATGAAGGCAGCTCAAACATGCATTTTAGTCTGGGACTAAGCTCTGTCTGGGAAACCACCCTAAAGCTTGGTTGTATAATAATCATAAAATATTACAACAATAAAGTTCCAACAATAAACAAAAAATCTTCCAGTCCTGAATTAAGCAGGAAAAAATACATTTTATATTTCTTTGTACTGTGAGTCTTACTAAACCAGCTCTAAAATATATCAAAGAACATCATTAAAGTCACTCTCACCCAGCATTCAGTAAATGTCATTGTGTCCTGTTTCACGGCTTGAGTTTTGTCATTCCCTCACACTGAGAATAAAAGTGGGCCAAGGTCAGCGGTCTGCAGCGGACCTCGACTTCGCATGTCCGTCAGGGTGTCCGCTTCTGGTCACAGAACAGCTTTGGGGTACTTGGCAATTTGTTTTTTATACATACATATTCTGGCAGCCATTTTTCAATGTCTTTAATGCGGGGGCTGGGAAGGGACGAGGTTTCAACATGTCTCCCACCTCCACAGGCCCAAACTGACCCAGTCTCCCACCTCTAAAGCCCAAACAACCCCACGTGTCATTCACACTGCCTAGACGTCCCGAATCGTTCTCATCCACATCCTTCTCTGAGATGCTCCTTGTCAACACGTAAGAGGGATGTGAACGTTAACAGAAATGCAATGTGAAATCATCCTTTATGATGTCAAGTCTTATTTCAGTTTCACAGGGGTTATATTGTTGTTGAAAAACACCAGATCTGCTGACACAAGACGTTAACATGGATTTAGATTAAAATCCTGATGATGTGGACATTCTGGTTAATTGAACAGTGTACTACAAACGTCCCTTCATTCTCTATGTTTAATAATATATGAATGGCTGATAAAAAAATTGTCCTTAGGCATTAAACAATATTATATAGATTTCTTTTTAAACAGAAATGTCATTACTTAAGCATTACTGCTAAGCAGTTCTTGCATTCTGTTAATATTTTAAAGCAATATAATATAATTTTTTTATTTGTGTTGGGAGTTTTTGCAAATGGACAAATTGACTTTTTGCGCTTTTAATTTAATTATTCTCTAAAGTGAAAAAAATATATATAGTAACTATATATAGTAACTTTAGAGAATAATTAAATTAAAAGCGCAAAAAGTCAATTTGTCCATTTGCAAAAACTCCCAACACAAATAAAAAAATTATATTGCTTTAAAATATTAACAGAATGCAAGAACTGCTTTTATAAAGATGCAAACAGAAAATACAGGAAATATGTACAAAACAATAAAAATTAAAATTTCAGGACTTAAAGGATCAGTATGTAAGAAATTTATATTAATTAATCATAAATAGGCCCTGATATGTCACTAGACATTGAGAAATCATTTTCATTTCAAATACTTATATCACTCACAGCAGTGGTCTGGCCAGGATATTGTCATTTAGAAAGTGGAGTTGCAGCCTTGAACTGATGTTTATGTTGTCATTTTGTGTATTGTCCACCAGTTGTGTGATTGCAGTACCAGTTTTAGCCACAAGTTTTGTTATTGCAATACCAGTTTTGGCCACAATCCTACATATTGTTCCTTTAATGTCTTTTTTAGGCATCGTCTGTGTTTAGTGTGACCTCTCTTGGCACTAAACACATCTTGAGCGTTTTTTAACAGAATGAAATAAAAAGACTAATTTTTTTTAAAATTAGAAATAGGATTTGATTTTATGTAGGTTTAAGAGATCCTTTTATGTTTTTACTTATTAAATTAAAGGCACAAAAAGTTCATTTGTATATATTCCCCAATATAATTTAATGTATTATTGCAATTCTGTGATATTTTTGTGATTCAAATGAACCATATATTTACCCCCATTGCTATTCATATCATGAGCTATTTTGTTTTCCTGCATCCATATACCAAGAGAACACATTCAATGTCAATGACAATAAATCCAGCACTGTGTATTGGGAAATTAAAAAGGGCAGTGTGTTGAGGAACATGTGTGGACGGCTCAGTTTAATTCTCTTTATCTGTTTGGCGCTGTAGGAGTCTCCCCGGTTGCCTCTGTGTCATTTGGCATTCCATCTCACGGCTGATCTTCTCAGGTTTGAAAGGACAGGACAAATCCCAGAGATATGCCGTCCAGTCCAGACACACAGGCTCTGCATATCAGCCACTCGCAGGAGGGGTGAGAAATCCCGTTCCTGACACCCGCAAAGGCTTTCTTTGTGAGACCTGCAGAATTATCGGAGCTCCACACACTAAGCTTTGGTGCCAGTCAAATATCGAGCAGCACACAGCCAACTTTAAATTATATTGAATCCATGTCCTTTCCCGAACAAAACTGGGGGACAGAGATGGCGAGATTTTGGGAGCAGTGTTGCCAGCCGGAACGGCTGCTTATTTTTTAGTTAGAAGGTTTTAACTGTGTGTTAAACTAAACTGGTCCTGCTTTACCAAACTTTGTTTTGGCAATTGTTGAACATTTATATTTTATTGTCAATATACCAACATGATCCCACGGCATATCGTGTTATGGTCACAAAAATGTAATTAATTTATTAGTGTCAATGGCAAGAAATTCAGATTTTTTTGTGCCATGAGCACGAATGTCTTTTTCGTGTCACTCAATTTCTATAAATAGTTTTTCTTGTCCGTGGCACGTATTGTATTGTTTTCTCATATTTTTTTTCCTATTTGTTAATCATTGTCGCTTGAGATTGGAGTTAGATTTGGGGTTTGGGTTAGGATGTCTAAAAATGTAACAGAAAGTGATTCTAACCCCAACCCTAAGCGACATAGGTTGGACAATAGGAAAAAACTATGAGAAAACAATACATAAAATGACACGAAAAAGAAAGTCCTCCCACGGACATGAAAAATGAGTGACGCGAAAAAGACATTCATGCTCAAGGCACAAAAAATCTGAATTTCATGTCATAGACATAAATAAATTAGGCTAATAACTTTGTCGTGACTATAACACGACTTTCCGTGAGATTAGTCTGCAATATACAGTATAGTGTTAAGAAGTGACTACTACAGTACCTTAGTAGTCTTTTAGATCAACAAATAGACTATGGGGTGGTTTCCCGGACAGGGATTAGCTTAAGCCATGGCTAGACCTTAGTTTAATTAGGAAATATAACTAGTTTAAACAAACATGCCTTATTAAAAACATTACTTGAGTGCATTTTAAGGAAAAACAAATGACACTGATGTATTTTAAGATATCTCAGTGCAAGTTATTTTCAGTTTGGACAGCTCTTACATTTATTTTAGTCTAAGACTAGTCTAATCCCTGTCCGGGAAAACGCCCATATGTGTAATACTGTATACTCTTTATGTAATTCTTGTTATATATTCATTTACACATGGACACACTGTTCATTTGTGCAAAATGAATCTATCACGCCTATGTGATGCTATGGACATCATGGGCTCTATCATACACTAGGCGCAATGCAGCGCAATGCCCGACGCAAGTGTCTTTTGCTAGTTTCAACCCTGCGCAATTATCATTTTCACATTTAGCGCCACGTTGTTTAAATAGCAAATGCATTTGCACCCACTTTTACGCCCATGGGCGTTCTGGTCTGAAAACGAGGTGTGTTCAGGCGCATTGTTGGCGCGTTGCTATTTTGAGGCAACTAATATAGACTTCGCCATTGACCAACAAAAACGTGCTCTAAAGTCTAAAGTCAATGGCGCAATATGTTTTTTGTTTTTTAAAGAGCGCAGTAAATTATGTGCCTATAAACGGGACAACAACGCGGGTTTGCTTATCACATACATGAATGCGCAGCAGCAAAAAAAGGCTTTTAAATATAAAAAAATTCAAGGATTGAATGAAAAAATTAGAGTCTCGTGGACATAATGAGATGTTAGAAGGCTAAAGAGCTGCTTCACCTGTAGCCTGGTAAGTAAATAAATGCTTTGCTCTAAACAAATGCATCTATTTCTAAATGTTTTAAATGCTACCTTACGGTTTTATTGTGTATGATGACACTGTGTGATGTATACCTGTGGATATGGTGAGATGACAAACATTTAAAGTAATGCTTTGTAAAAGCCCATGGCGCTGTCCGTGTGCTCAAACGCTTCGACTCTCCGCACGTTAGTAAATTCTTTATCTCTTGTTTGTATTTTTAGAGTACAAACCTTTTCTTGCACATTTGCTAATTATTTTATGAGATTACAATGATTATGTAGGATATCAATACATTTACAGGAATTAAAAATCTGCTATTTGTACTTCTATGACTGAAAGAAAACGTATTTTAAAGGTTTTAATCCAGAAAATTAAAATTTCAATAAAAATGAAAACAACACAATTTTTTTACATTATTCTTAAACTGGTCTTCTTCCTCCGCTTAGTTTTTCAGTTTACAAAGTCCGTCATATTAGTACCTCATACCTTAAATGGTAGGACCTTTTTAAAGGGTACCACCCTAGTGACAGGTTCGGACCATTTTGTGTCAATTTTTTTGACAGTGCATTTAAAAATAATACTTTATTATAAGACTTTATTTAGACCAAATGTCAATTTCCCATGAATGTGCTTTCCACATGCTCATGGTCACACTGCCCAAACAGGAGCTCAGTGTGGGGTGGTGTGCGTCTGGGTGACCGGCACTAAATTAGCCATCTCAGCGCACTGCTGTCGCACGAGCAGGGTCACACAGCGTGGCAGCGACCATGACTCCCGCTGATCTCATTACAGAGGCAGGGCTGAGATCTCGCTGGCCTGGCCCGGTAATGATCGCACCCTGTCAGGCCTGATCAACATCTCACCCTTATTCTCCCATCAGTGGGGTCACAAGCACACATCAATACACACACTAACATCCACACGCTTATACTCACCACATTCACCATTTTAAGCATTTTGCCTGTAATCATAACAAGATGGTACACGAGTAGTAGCGGAATAATGTATATAAACAATTTAACTTTAAATCTTTTAAATCAAAAGATTGGAGGGGAAATTCAAAATGCATTTTTAGTTAAATACAAAATCATCTATGATACTGTTTGCAAATTAATAGATTTAAATACTTTGATAAATGCTTGAATTTAGAAAATGAATTTGGCCATTATGCCATAGATGGAATATAAATTTGTATAAATCACACCCAGAGTCTATGTTGTATATATGAGTTAATTAGAGATCACAAAGACTAATCATCCAAAGAAATTTCAGAAGATCATTTAACAGGACATCATTTTTTGCACATCCACATATTGCCTTTTTGGGCATCAGATAGGTGACAGGATGGGGTGTGGCAGGCAGGAGGAACACAGTCTCATCCAGTCATTTTCTGTAGGAATCATCACAGGGGTACAGGGGTTGACACCTGACCCTCATATCATCTGCTGCCCTTTTATTACAGACACAAAGAGTGACTATGATTTGTCTCTTTCCAGCAGAATCTGACTTAAACACGATCTAACTATTTTGTATTTTGACAAAGATTTATGTTGGCTTCATTAAAACATGGCATACTGTTCAATAAAACCATTTAAAGGGATAGTTCACCCCAAAATGATTTTTTTTAATCATTTACTCACTCTCATGATGTTACAACCCTGTATAAATTTCTTTGTTCTGATGAACATGAAGGAAGAAATTTTGAGGAATGTTTGTAACCAAAACGATAATGAGCCCCATTCACTTCCTTAATACTATGGAAGTGAATGGGGCTCACAAACAGTTTGGTTACAAACATTCCTCAAAATATATTCCTTAGTGTTCATCAAAACAAAGAAATTTATACAGGTTTGCAACAAAATGAGATTGAATAAATGATAGCAGAATTTTCATTTTTGGGTGAACTATCCCTTTAATATGACATTTGTGTCCTGTCTGTTATTTTGCTCTATCTTTTGGAAGCAGAGATGCTCTTATAATGGTAAAGGGTAAATGAGATCTCAATTGCATTAAGACTTGTATATGTTGACAGTTATTTAAATTCATAATCTCAAGGAAGGACCACAGGACCTTAAATATTACTCTGCATCCATCCCGACAGATCTATAGCATCTTTCCAATGATTTTCTTTGACGGCCATGTGTGACCATGGATGTTTTTATATGTAGGTCAGTCAGCAGTGCATATCGTTGGCTGTGGTCATTGTTCTACGGTGCGAGATCCATATGAGACAGGCAACGAAGTGGACAGGCTACATTTTTTTTTTTTTTTGAAGGCCCTTTCCCCCCGCATGTGGATCCTGTTTCCTGCTGCTAATGACTTTGACATTATTGGGCCGGACAGTGCAGTGTCTGGCCACATTACTCTCAGCGCTATTGCATATTCATAATCGACTAAATATAGTCAGCCATAGCGAAGACTAGCGGGCATAAAGGAAAGGGATGGTCACTGCGGTTGGCCACTAAACAATGGCGAAATGGCACCGGACCGCTGACTGGCCGCAGGCTGATGGGTAACGGCCAGCTCTCAACATGCAGGGAAATCAAAAGGATTCAACTTGAGGAGCTCTTTTCTTACAGTCCCTCAGGCTTAAATGACTGCACTGAGAAGACACAAAAAAGCCGCACAGATTTTACATGTTTGTACATGAATAAATGACATGGTGATATTCTTAAAATATATACTTAAAAAATACTTTAACTTTCTGTCCAGTTCCATTGTATACTTGATAAAAAAATGTTTTTAGATATGTCAGTTTATAATCTCATCTGTCACCATATAAAATACAGGCTATTACCTAATTATTTTATATTAGTTGTAGTAAAATAAAGTAGAATTGCACAATGGATTTAAATCACACACAAGAGTGTTTAACACCAATTTCTACATTTTAGTTTAATATTGCCTCATGCTAATTATACAAAGCTTGATAGGACATTGTATGCCTATCAAAGGTCCTGATGTCATACATTAAAAATACAGTATATGTATATATCATACACAAAAATATTCAAAAACAAGGGATAACTTTATTGTAATTTAAGTTTATTTATGAGATGAAAAGTATGTATTCATGTATACTTTACAATATTAGGTCCATAAATATTGGGACAGAGGCACATTTTGTGTTATTTTAGCTGTTCACCAAAATTTATTCCAGCTACAGTCATCTAATGCATATTTGCTTAAAGTGAACACTCTCAGCTTTATTTAGAGGGCATTCACGTTCAAATTGGCTGAAGGATTTAGGGATTACAGCTGTTTAATATGTAGCTCCCCTCCCCCTTTTTAAAGGGGCCAAAAGTAATGGGACAGTTGACTTAAAAGCTGTTTTATTGACATTTATTGTCTATTTTTTTAATGATTTCCTCATAAATGGAGCATGTTAAAGGTCTGGAGTATTTGCATTTGGAAGCTGTGGCTGTGAACCCACATCATGTGGTTCAGGGAGATCTCCATACAAGTGATACAGACCAAATTTAGGTTTCAAAAACAACACAAATCCTTAATAGAGATAGCAGGAACATTAAGAGTGGTCAGATCAACTATTTGGTACATTCTGACTAAAGAAGAACACACTAAAATAACACAAAATGTGCCTCTGTCTCAATATTTATGGACCTAACTGTATATATAATATTATTTATTATATGATTTATTTATAAATATGTATATTGTTTATGTATTATTTATAGTATTAAATAAATAAATAAATAAATAAGGGACAATACAAATATATATATATATATATATATATATATATATATATATATATATATATATATATATATATATATATATATATATATATATATATATATATATATATATATATATATATACTCTTAAAACGAATGTGTTAAAATAACACATCTTGGTCTAACTCACATCTCTGTGTTATTTTTGGAACAATACACTTTGTGTTGTTTTAACATATCTTGTATTGTCCCTTTTATTTCTATGAACTCAAAATCAACACGAAATGACAGATAATGTGTTAAAAACAACACACAAATAGTGTTAAATAGTTGTAAAAATTAACGCATCATATTTTTGTTTAAAATCTGTATGACATTAACCTATGGTATCCTTGAAGATGGTAGAGCCAAGAGTGATGTACAGGTACCATAAATAAAAGTGTGAAAGTCTATTTACTACTTCAACCACAAGAGGGAGACATTGACTTTTAGTGCAAAAATGAGCACATATTTTAAAGTAGTTTATAGCCAAAGTGATGTTTATTCGAACACTTCAAGGTGGTTATGTGAATTTTAGGTGACCTTGTATTACAAATATTGGTGTTCTCTTTCAACCCCTACCTAATAAAAACTCTATTTTATTACACAATGTTGCTGATATGATTTGTTATTGAAGAATTTGTGGGTTAAGTAACTTGTGTGTGATGTGTTGATGGATAGACATCCAGCTTTCAGCTATTCTGTTAAAAAAAAGATTGCAGCACTCACATAGTAGTTCAAGGATTTTCACATTTATAAGCAATTTCCTCTAGAGAAAACACATTTGGTGAATGGACATTTTCTACTCCAGCTTTTAAGAGGATTGTAGTACACTCATGAAAAATAACACTCTTAAACAAACAGTGGGTTATCAGTCAACGATGTACCTCTCCTCATGATTTGTCCTTTTGCCTTTGTGCCAAAAGTGGAATGCAAAATATTGGACAAATATAATCCCTGTCCAATCGATAATCTACCATAAACGTGTGCTGGTTTTTATGTCTATAGCATTGTTAAACATATGCCTATTCCTGTTGGGTGTTCTGGACTTTTTTCAGTAACCCTTGGCAAAGTGCTGTGAATTGATTTTTTCCCACGGAATTGATTTAAACTGTTGCCGGGGGTTGTTTATTTGTGAGCGGGTTGAAGAATGATTTTTTTTAAACAGATGCTTATTTATTTACCAGGACAGTGCATATTAACAACAGTACACCTGTAACATGCCAGAGTTAGCCAATGGCTAATTTTCATCTGTAGTCCTGTTTGCCAGTTGTACATTGGCACCCTAGGAAAAAGAAAAATTTTAAAGCTTACATGTGAATACAGCTATAGCATAGCTGCAGTAGACAAGAATTATGAGAATGTAAGATCTTAAAATAAGTTCTGACAAACAACATAATTATACGCACCGGCAGTATGTAGCATGCACTGTCTGTTAGTGCAACAAGTTAAAAACATTTGTTAGATGAGTATAAAAATGTGTTTTATGATTACTTATAAACCATGATTTTTAGCTAAATAATGTGTGTAATGCATAACACATGTAAAATAAGGATTATTAGACATGGAAGTGGCATATTGGGCTAGGCTACTTGGCCTAGTATTAATTGACCATCGAGCGGGTTTTGTTACACAGACCTGGCAACCCTGCTTTGGCCATTGGGTGTGTAGCCAATAAAGACGCGCAGGTGCAGCGACCAAATGTAAAACATCTACAAAAAGGGCTGATACAGCTACAAAACAGCAAGTTTCTAGCATTGTCAGGTTGATGAAGCTTGTAAAAGCTGAGTGAATCTGAGTTTTGCGTTCACCTGCCACATCTGACTACCCCTTTATTAATAGCCTGGGGCTGGACCTCTGTGTTTACTAAACTAAAAATCCTGCAAATTAATTTCACCTTTAAAATCCACCCAGTAGACTAAAAAAAGAAAAGGTGTCAAATATTAGTAAGTGTCTCATTATGATTAGGCCCTCATATAATGAGCACATGACAAGCTGTGGCTGGTCTATCTCTAAACTAATCCCAGTCCTACAATCATGTTTCTTGAGGACAGCTGAACACGTCCAAAAGAATATGAGAAAAATTCACTGGTGCTCTCTCTCTCTCATCCTCTGCCAACACCTCCACAGGGATAGCCATCAAAGATAATCTTCCAAGGACAAGACTTGTGAGATTTGCCGTGTCCCTCTCTGCCTTCTATCTGTTTTCCCCACTTTTCTGTGCCTCAGTGCCTCCAGTGTGGTTCTTTTTGTTGCTGTCCCCTTTTCATTTGCTCTATGTGACAGAGTTTGAGGTGAGGCGGTCAATTGTGTTAAGATGAAAGGCTGCCTGGGCTGAAAAAGCATAAAGAGAGCAGCGGAAAGTCATGTACGGTGATAAAACAAAGCTGTGGTGCTTCAGTTTAAATTAGGATGTTTCTGTTATATGAGATAATTAATTAGCTACCCAGCAGGATTATGGTTGATGGGAGAAATAGGCTTGATTGATTTCCTTACGTTGCATAAATCAGGACGGTGTTAAAGCAGGGCTGTGCTGTATCACCACAACCCACCAGGTGGCAGTATTGTACTTTAGCACTTTTTGAAATTTTGAAAAACTGGTGTGTTCAATTTGTCTTGGACAACGTATGAAAGATAAGAGTTATAAAGAATAATCCCTCTGCAGTGTCATGATATAAGGGTCTTTAACTTTTATTTTGTAAATCAATGTTTATGCTTAAGTGTTAAAATGTGAGAGAGTGACAGCAAGTTTATGAACTTGCTGTGTCATAAATCGAAAAATAAGTGTTCACAGTAATTTGCATGAGGGCTAAGGTGAGAGTATTAAAAGGTTTGTGAATTTTGTTCGTGTCTTCTAGCTACACATCCTCCTCCTTTGGAGGTGAAAATAAACTGCTTTAAATTTGCTTTCACAGCGCAGAGAGAGAAAAAGAAAGCACAGCATTTTCTCGACATGACAGGGTTTGTGTATTCACAGTAGAAACTACAGAAACGAAGGCGGGTATTGCAAGTTGTGACGTATAGATTTTATGGAAAACGTCCAGCAACTCCGAGTTGACTTTTTTTGAAAGCCAATAACTTGAGTTATGGTTCACTTTCAGCTTTGCCAGACTGTTTACATTCACTTACAACCACATGACAATAATTTCCGTGATAGCATAACACGTGCTCTTTAAGTTAAAGGGGAGAAATCATGAAAATCAGACTTTAATATTGTATAAGTGCTATAATTGGGTCCCCAGTGCTTCTGTCACAGGTCGGAGCGGACCGCAGATGTCGTGAGTCTCGCCCCTCCCTAGTTTCCACCTCGAGGAGGTCCCAAGAACACCCCAATGACCAGACACACAAGGAGCGTAAGTAAATTTAAAACAAACTTTATTTAAATTAGTTAAAAGGTAAGTAGGGGAGGGGAAAGGGAATCTAAAATCAAACTCTCGGGGCCAGAGAGTGTCAGTCCTGAGTCGCTTCCGACTCCATCACGGGGGCTCTCAGGTAGGTCTTCAGAACTCTTCGTGTTTTCCCTCACGTGACCTCAACCAGATTATTCACAGCTTGTCTTGGTTATGTGTTGCAGGAGAACTTCCGGTGGAGCCTTCCCTTCCTCCTGGACGTAAAGAGATGAGGGCTGTGAGTGACACTGACGAATTAAATGAAGTGAGTACCTTGTGCTGATAGCGGCGGGTTCCTGGGCTCAACACTGGAAGTGCCTAGAAGGTACACAGGTAAGTATTTGTGGAGCAACTGGGCCTAGTATGATGAGCGTGCCGGTAAGTATACGGACAGGCGTACTGGATTCTTGGTCTTCGGTGTGTGGGTAAGTATGCAAAGTGAATGCACGAGATCTTGACTTGGGTCGTTCAGGTGAGTATACAAAATGGCACACTGGTCCTTTACTTTGGGCACACTGGTGAGTATACAGGGGTTATACGCTGGCTCTTAGCTTCGGGCATATAGGTGAGTATACAGAAGGGCACACTGGGTCTTTACTTTGGGCATACAAGTGAGTATACAAGGCTAATACGCTGGCTCTTAGCGTTGGGCGTACAGGTGAATATACAGAATGGTTGAGGATGGATACAACTCACAGACCCTAGAAGAGGTGGACGTCAGGCTTTAGCCCTTTGAAGCTCGGGGGACTGAAGAGGATGAATTTGCCACTAAACTTGTAGCCTTCCTCACCGGGACAGACTTCTCAGACAAGACACTCAACACGGTCACTTCCAACCGTTGGAAACACTCCCACGACGACGCAGAGCCGTAGGCTCGAACATGTAGGGCTGGCAGCAGACAGACACACAGAATTCCTTCATAGATTTACTTGGCTTCAGTGAATATATGGGGAAAAATGCACCACCTCTTGGCTTCGAACAAGGGCAGATGGAGGTACGGGTCGAAGCTGCTGTTCGTTGGGCCTAATGTGACCTCAGCTGGTGTCACCACAACGGGTAAGTTCAGGTAGGTTGTCACGCCAAGTATGTACCACAGGAATAGGTCAAACGCTTCCCTCTCCTCTCTTCCAACTGACAGGACAAGAGATCTAGACAGGGGCGGGCCTCTGAAATCACTCCACAGACAGATAATCATACACAGAGACAACACAGCTAGTTTTCCATACAGCAGCCAATACTTCCCTTCGTCGACGTCCCCCACAACATTCACACAGTTCCTTACTTGTTACCGTTGCCTTGCCACCACCCGGTGGGGAAAAGGAATCAGAAGTCACAAGCTGGCGTATATAGAAAAGTGGTCGTCCACCAGTACCAGTGCACGTTCTCTCAAACAGGGTTTCCTTCCCGGCCTAGGGAGTCAATTCTGACAACAGGGACACGGCACGACACTGCAATTTTCAGGTGTACACACGTCAAAGAAAAGACTCACCCACTGCACTTCACACACTCACAGTGAAATAGGGTCAGCACACCACGTTGGACCGGGGATTCGTCCTGGGTAATTTAAGTCACTGATGCAGCGGATGGCCAGATGTAAACGTCACAGCCACAATGCAACGTACTCCCTCTTTAGCTGGTTCCGGCTCGCCCACCAATCCTTTCCGCGGTGGGGCAGCTTAAACACTAATCACAACTCGCAAGAGGCGCACTGGTATTCCACACTTATAAGTAAACACTGACACGATGACAATTCAGCGTACTCACAGTTCCGTTGACACTAGATCTTCTCCCTTTCCTTCCAGATATTGGACGTAAGCACGGCCGGCAGTACAATCTCCTCGTTCCTGCCTCCTTACACTGTAGTTCCGACAGTTCTTCAATGCATACAATCTCCTCCAAGGAAGTAACACATGTCAGTACGACACTTCAATAAAGGCAGTTTTTATACTCAACTCTGTGTGTGTGTTCACCCCCAATCCTCAAGTTCACTTCGCCCAATCCTCAATTTCCACAATACATCCATCTCTCCAATTGCTTCAACCGCTCCATCTCACCCGCAGCATCTGCTGGAATAAACTTCCCCTTCCTGTTTTTCCGATGCCCTATTTATACGCCTCCTCTTCATTGAATTGCCCAATCAACGATCGCCACACTCATTTGCACACCTGCTGCCAATAAAACCCGGAGTGCTTCTCAATTCTTATTTGTGCAACCTCGTTTCCTTTCCTTGCTTCCCTTTCTCGCGTCTTATCTCCACCCTTCTAGGATGCAAGGAAAGACGCGAGGACGGAGGAGACGATGTATTAAGTGAAATTATATCCACTTTCCTTACTCTCTTTATAACGTTTATCATCTGTTATCAAATAATCAAGTGCATTAAAAACCCCAAATATATAAAAAAAAAGTTAAATACATACTTGCATTATAGTTCATATCCTTACTACATTAAAAAAAGACATTCTTAAAAGTGCTGTAAAAATGTCTATACCACTGATCATTTATATCAATCGGTGGTTTATACATAAATATTAAATATACTGTCTGAAATGAGTCTACATTTACAATAATTTAATGATTAATAGCAAGATTTATGTCTGTTTAATAACGTGACGATGTGAAGGGGGAGGAGATTTATACGTGCGTCAGGTTTAGTTGATAAAACAATTTCGCACTTATGTATCCTCGCTCATGACTCCCCAGAAAGCCTCCTAACTCCTCGTTCCTCGCCTCCTTGCAGTGCAATTAAAGAATTGAGATGTCCTACATGATGGAGGAGCTCGATCAGTTTCCGAGTCGTAGGATGTAGGACGTAGGAGTGAGGAGACAAGGAAACATATTGAGAAGCACCCCCAGATTTGGGTTGCCTGGAGTTCCCGGAAGTGATTGGTGTTTCAGGGACGTCTTCCGGGCGGAACTAATTTCCACCACTTTAGGTTCCGCCATTCAAAAGTCACTCGTGACACTTCTATCAACCTAGAAAATGTGAAAAAGATCAACCCAGTAACTTAGTTTTGGTAAACCATCCAAGCATGTGAAAAAATAGGTCATTAGAATTTGGCTCCCTTGTGATGTCAGAAGGGTAGGGCCCTATAAAATCCGTTTTATTTTTTCCCAAATTCCGTTTTATTTTTTCTCAAATTCCGTTTTCTCCGTTTTAATTTTTGCAAATTCCGTTTTATCCGTTTTAATTTTTGGCAATTATATTTTTTACCCTTTACTTTTATTTTAGTCATAAAAAGAGTGTGCCTTTAATGTTAATGATTAAAATGTAAATGATTTGGGGAAAAACTGGATAACAGGATTATTTAATGACTATAAAAGATGCATTTACACACACACGCGCGCGCGCGCACACACAACTCAATTCAATGCATTGTTTAGTGTTGTTGCAGGAGGCTACAACAAGGTGTCAAAGCAGTGGTGCCTTCAGAAGTGCCTTAAACACATCAATCCAGCGGAACGCGATCCATATTTTATACACAATCGCTTGAAATGCATATAACTTTACAAACATGCACAGGATAGTGATCTGACTTAGGACAGCATGAGCACGCAGCTCTTTGCACGTGCGAGCGAAAGAGAGACAAAGAGCGGCGCCATAATGCAGATGATTATATTTTAAATGCGAGGGATAGTTAGTTTGCCTCAGCTCGCTTGAAATGCATAAAACGGAACAAATACATGAGGATTTGTGTTCGCACTTCGGACAGATGCGTGAGCGCGTGCACGTGAGAGAGGTACAGTGAGACAGACGTGGATGAGAGAGTGCATGTATCTTTGCGCTCACCGTGAACAGAGTGTTGACAAAACTTCCAAAAGAACAGTTCTCCGGTCACATAAAAGTCATGTGAAACCTGCTCGGAACTAAGTGCTTAGCATCGAATTTCTTAATTTTTTCGCTAACGAAAGCAGAGTCGTGGAGAGCCGCTTTGCCATGGTTTCAGTGTTTTGGAGGGGGTCTGAAACGATGGGAGGGGGCGTGTCGCCCAGATTTACTTCCCCCCAGGGGCGTCACTAGGCTCATAAAATTCTGTCCAGCCCCCCTAAAAAAATATTTGATTCATTAATTTGTGATCGCTTCAGTCCCTTATAAAAACTCTTTAGAAAAGGCGGCATGCTGCGTCAAGTTTCGGCTCCTCCCCTGATCTGAGTCAGCATGGATTTAGCGCGTTTTTCAATTCGCAGGGGGGCCGAGCAGAGCGAACATCAGTAATGCAAGGTGTGTGCCTGGCCATCTTGACCTGGCGGCTGTTCTAACCTGCCGTGCAGTCAGCTCAGGTTGACATGTGAAATAATATGATATGAATGAATGACGGACCTACGAGTCAGTCAGTCGCGGTGAGAAAATGCCACCACATGACCAAACGGAGGCAACCCACTGCTTTTTGGCTTTATCTAACAAATATGCAGCGCAAAGGAGACGCATAGAGAGACAGACGCAGCGAGATGCTGCAAAATCAATCACAGAAATATTCGCCAAGAAGGGAGCAGGTCAGTCAAGTTACCAGTAAAAGCACACATCTATATTGCTTATTAACGTAACAGGTTTTTAAGTCAGGTGCTGGCGTGATGCATTGCTTTACAGTTGTTGTACTGAACGCATCAAGCAGATCATTTCATGCAGCGAATACCAGGTTATTGTGAAGTGTATCCTTTTATAAAACTAGTTTTTTTTGTGTGGAAAAACTGGATCAAACGTGCAAATCGAGCTTTTAATGGGCAATTCACCTTATATTTGCAGTAAAATATTTTTTTTTTAAATCTAACAATATAAGTAAAGTATAGCTTATTAAATATGTTTGTTTCATTTCATTTAAAATATTAATATTTCAACATTTGAACTCCTTCCTTTTAAAAAGTGTAAGGCACCTGTGTATTTGTCTTTGGCATTGTGTATTCCTAGTAAGTTTTTGAGGGTTCAATGTGGTATTTTTAATATTAGCTTGGCTTGGTTTACCTATCTTAACATTTTAAACAATACTAAAACGTATCAACAAGTAAAAGAAAATAAAACAACAAGTAAAAGAAAAAAGTTTTGATTAAACTATATCAGAAAGTAGTAAGTACCCATCCAGATAGTTTTATCCATTGTGGTAGCCCTTGCTTATAAAAAGTTTGGAGACCCCTGACCTACAGTATAGATATAGGGGCTGTTTCCCAAACAGGGCTTAAGTCTAGTTCAAGACTAAAATGCCTGTTTGAGTTTTAGTTCTTAACTAAAAGTAGCTTGCACTAACATATCTTAAAATACATCAGTCACATTGTTTTGTCTCAAGATGCACACCTGTAATATTTTTGTAAGGTATGCTTGTAAAAACTACATAAACATCCTAATATAACTAAGGCCTTGTCCTGGTTTAATCTTAACCCTGTCCTGAAAACCAAATCATACTGCATCTTGACAACTCAGTATTAAGGTAGATCACTTGTTGGTCATTCCCCTTTTCTATATTTTAGATCTGTATAATTCCCAGATTAACACAGTGGCTATCAACTAATAATATTAAACTATAAGATTATCAAATCCGGTTTATGTTTACATGTATGTTAACACACACATTTATCTTATTTTCTGGTTAAAAGTTTATTTTGTCAAAAAAATCCTTAGCTAAGGTTTCTATGTGAGCATAGAAATGCAAACAGTAAAATGATGTGTTTGTACTGGAAATGTGTACGTGTATTTGCACAGTGAATAATGAATCAGGAAGTCTTCATTGTAAAAAAATCTCCATTCCCAAATGAAAATTTTCTAGTCCCATATATGACACACAGGGAATACAATGGAATAGTGGATTGCAATAAGGTTAGTAGTATACAACCTAATAGTTAAATAATATTTTTTTAATCATACCCTTACTGGGGGCTGGGCCCCCCTAAAATGAAAATCCTAGAATCGCCCCTGCTTCCCCCGGTCTGCATTTCCCCCAGACATTCGTTCGTCTTCCACACAAAAACATAATTTTATTCAAAATATGTAAAATTCCCCAAAATTCCGCATTAATACTAGATTCCGTGTTAATTAGCCAATTCCGCGATTCCGTCCGCGATTCCGTGATCGCGGAAATTATAGGGCCCTAGAAGGGGATAATACAGCCTCTTAATCTGCACTATCCAACCACCAACCATTTAGTGCAGAGATCAACTCATTTGCATTTTAAAGGAAACACCCAAAAAGGCACTTTTTGCTCACACCTACAAAGTGTCAATTTTAACATAAAATATCTTTGTTATTTTGAGCTAAAACTTTACATATGTACTCTGGAGACACCAACGATTTATTTAAAAAGTCTTGTGAAATGTCCCCTTTAAAAATGATGATTCATAGCTGCTTTACTTGAACCTGTTGGCCTTTAGAAAAAAAGTTTTTGTTTAATTGAAGTTCTGTCACCACACAGCATGTTGTTTTTAGAAATCGTTATAGGTCCTCATCATCATTCAAACCGGAGATGGATGGACATGTCAATGGGGCTATAAAAATGGATTATACTGTTTGGACTTTAGTGCTCTTTGATGATGTTCTCTGTAAGCAGTAGTTTGTCCTGAGTGATCTTTCACTGCAGGAACGATTCCATTAAAAACTGTGGCTGGAGGAACATGACATCAGCTAACACTTCACTTGCCCTGAAAGTGCACTTAAATGCAGCAGCATTCAGAAATAGTTGTTAGTAAGACCTGTTTGATATTCCGTGCCTTGCATCTTTCACACAGATAAAATGTTGAGACTAGAATTTTTTTCTTTGGAAGTAAACGAAAGTCCAAATACAGTCAGGTATTGAATGTGTAAGAACTTGCGTATCCTCAAGATGATTCATCGGGGAACTTTTGTGAGATCCATGTTTCTGATTATTTTAAAGTGGATGTTTACAACAATAAAGATCATTACTCAGTTCTAAGCAGAGTCAGTGATATGTCAGAGATAGGAAAGGTGGGAGTGAGCAAAGCAATAGCTCTTTAACAAATGGTGTTGTCCCATCCTGCTTTAAAGAAGCAGTGGTCTCTCCTCTAAAAAAACAGCCCTAGATTTTACTGACTTTATTAGATTTTTCCTATCTCTAAGTTACCATTTCTATTTAAAGTTTTACAGAAGGCTATTTTTTCTCAAATAACCCCTTATTTATTCAAGCATGATATTTGAGATAATTTCCGTCTGGTTTCAGAGCTGGCCATATAGCACAGAGAGACTTGGAGATTGTTATTCTAGTTTTTGGATATTTTAATGCAAAAATCTTTGGTTTTAATGTACTGTAGTTCCATGTTTTGCAGATTATTTTGTGTTGTAAAGCTTATCTCTGTGTAAACTTGCTATCAGTGTTTTTCTAATGATTTAGTGCAGTTGGAACCATGCAGCGCAGAGTTCTGTTTGGACTGCTTTTGGACACTCCCACAAAGATGGTACACATACTGTCAATGCTTAATTTCTTTTTCCTGCAAGGTCCCATTTAATTTAGGTTTCATTTTTGCAGTCATTTATTTTTACATTTCACTAAGCATCAAACAAATGAATTTTTTTCTTTTTATGTGAAAAAGACCAGTACTATGCATCTTTATTGTAGGCTACATTCTTTTGTGGCTTTTATCCCCATCTCAGTAAAACAGCTTCTGGAAAGAGAATTTTTTTTACTTAATTTCATTAATTTCGTCTGGGAATGAACGGATCGTTGAAAGATGAAACCCTGGCCATTAGACATTCAATATAGACCTCTTGCTGAGATACACGTCATGCAGCGAAGAGATGTCATTGCAAGGGAAGTTTAATGGTTTTATTAAAGATTATAAGGGCACTTAAATAATAATGACTTTTACAGAAAAATGTATAGTAAGTAGGGGAGAGCGGGGCATAACCTAACGCTTTTTGCTTAAAAAAAAAAAATTACAATTTTTTTCAGTTTGATTAATTATATTTTTACACAAGCAACACACACATATCTGCTACAAATTAACATTTGAAGTTTGTTTCTAGTACTTACCATTCTTGGACAATTACACCAAACATGACAGAAGTGCAAACGTTACAACTTATCCCATAGGTGGGGTTAATTGTAACAGGCAGAGGGTTAGTTGTAACACTTCCTAAAAATTAAGTTTGCAGGCAAATATTCATTACTATTTTGTCTATATACTTGAAGTAAATATTGTTTATATATCTGTCTATAATAGACGGGTAACTACACTCCTCATCTCTTATCTAACCATAGTTCAATTATAAATAGATACAAATGTCTAAATATGTGAGAAAAAGCAGCACAATTATGACAAAAAAAATATGTTTATGTGTGATCCAGTCTGTAAAAACCATACAAAAGTGTCAAAATCAAATTCTTAGATAATGAGCATCAAAGTCCGATGCCACTTTTGCTAATTTAATGACGGAAAAAAATTTTGTGCGCGGAGCGCACGGTCGAAAGGGTTGTTACTATTCTTTTAATGAGTAATGGGAGTGTTTTGGGCGTAACGTGCAATAAACCAATGAGAGTCTCAGCTCTCATCCCCTTTAAAAGCCAGTTGCATTGGCGCTATGTCTAATCCCTATGTAGATGACGCACTTAAGCGGAGGAAGAAGACCACTTGTTTAAGATCATGTTAAATAATTGTGTTGTTTTTCACTGTTATTTTGAAATTGTTATTTTTGATTATAACCTTTAAAACCCGTTTTCTTTTAGTCATGGAAGTAAAGTCATGGCTTTTAATTGCTGTAAATGTTTGGCTATCTAACATCATCAGAAAATAATTTACAAATATGTAAGAAAAGGTTTGTACTCTAAAAATACTTTATTTGTAACGAACAGGAGATAAAGTTACAAACGTGCAGAGAGCCGAAGCGTTTCAGCACTTGGACAGCGGCAGGTGTTTTTTAAAAGAATTACTTAAAAATGTATGTATTTCTAACGCATTCAGTAGCCCCTTATGGAAAGGCTTCCACAAGGGGGCGTATTTGTTCCTCAGACGTTGCACAATAAACGTGACATCCGAATATATTCATTATAAATTGTGAATGAAAAGTGATATTCAAATGAATGTCCGTTAGTGAACTAATTGTATACACTATTTATATCGTAATTCGGTCAGAAAAGTCAAGATTTTGAGATGAACAAATCGTTTTGGATTAAAAGGCTTGGATATTCCATTTCCTTGGACTTTTGGGGATTTATGAACAATTTGTTTAGGACAATTTCACCGAAGCGGATAAAGGGAAGATTTTGAAGGTATGTAAATATCCTAAATCGGCGCCGCCCGGTTCAGGTAACTAACAACTAGATTACAGTTTTATGACTGCTAAAAATCATATTATGCTTTGTGTGTGCGCTTAATGGAATCCCTAAAGTCTAAGCTTTACAACGATGTGCCGCATGACCGTATATTTTGAAGATTTAATGCTTCTAAGTTACAATGACGTAATGCAGCCTCACGTGCAAGGGAGGGGGTGTACCGTGTACGGCACAGTGTTCCTTATCAGGTTAAATAACAAAAACTCTATTGCGCCATAGACTTTAGACCAGGTTTTAGTTGGTCAATGGCGTAGTCTTTTTTAGTTGCCTCAAAATAGCAACACGCCAACAATGCGCCTGAACACACCTCATTTTTCGATCAGAACGCCCATGGGCTCAGAAATGGGCGCAAATGCATTTGCTATTTAATTAACGTGGCGCTAAACTTGAAAATTATAATTGCGCTGGGTTGAAACTAGCAAAAGACACTTGCGTCGCGCATTGCGCTGCATTGCGCCGGGTGTTTGATAGAGCCCATGAACAAAAATACATTTTGACACGCAACTTTTGATAAGACAGGCACATTTATTTTATTGCCAGCCAGCAATCATTTGTGTGTAGCCAATTTAAAACAACGGCAAGAATTACGCTAACGTTAACGGTTTTCATATCATTAGTGCTGAGGGGTTAGTTGTAACACAGTGTTACAATTAACCCTGCTAGGTGAAAATCTTTTCAAGCCCACCAAAAAAGTTGCTAAGAGCTGCTGACATATTTCAAAATTATGCTATGTTTTAGTCAACAAGACACTGATTAAGATGACATAACATTGGTTTTGGTATCTTACACAAACATAAAAAAAACATATGATGAAAAGATTTCCTTGCATGCCACCAAAACACTCTTTCATTAGTAACTCTATGGAAAAACATTATACCTTTCCTTAAACTTGCGGGCAACCGTTTTTTGGCAGTGTGAAAACAATACGGAAAAAAACACATCGCTCAACCGTGTGCAACAATGTAAACCATGTTAACAAAGGTCCGTGTTACAACTAACCCCGTGTTTTTGCCCCGCGCACCCCTACTGCAATGTTGCGTGAAAATAGGAATTGTCAGTTGTGGTTTCATGGTGACTTTAAAGGTACAATGTGTAACTTTTAGAAGGATCTCTTGACAGAAATGCAATATAATATACATAACTATATTATCAGTGGTGTATAAAGACCTTTGATAATGAACTGTATCGTTTTTATTACTTTTGAATAAGCCATTTCTATCTACATACCCCACGGGTCTCCTTACATGAAAGTCACCGTCATGTTTCTACAGTAGCTCTAAATGTGCTGTAGAAAAGTTTGTCAGTTTCATCCCCAAGTTGTTTTAGATGATAACATGTTTGTCCTGTGGCAGCTAGCATAGCTTCTCATTGCATTTCGAAATTGAGGGTTGCAATTTGCAATCTCACTTCTAGATGCCGCTAAAACGCATTACACCTTTAAATGTTGACTCATATGAGTGAATATTGTTTAAAATAAAACATGTCTTGTGTCGTCTTGGATGTTTCTGCCTACTTGTTTACTTTATCTTGTTTTAAGAATTCCCTCTTTTCAAGTCGATGCCTATTTTGGATTACTGAGAGCCTGCTGTTTTTGCTTCTCAACTTCTGCTTTAATTATCGACTGAGCCTTGGTTTGTTTTACCTCCGGTACTTCAGTAATCAAAGTCTTTTGGCTCTAATCCTACCTCCTGTCGTTCTATGCATCTGGATCCCACCAACACGCAGTCATGACAAAACTTTTGATTGCTTGGACTGTGAAACGACTCCATGGGAATGAGCTCGCAGAAGGGATGGCATTCTTTCTCGTTGAGGGGGTGACGCTGACGTGTGTTGTTTCACCATGCTTGTGATGTCGTCAGAAAAGACTGGCTTGAATTATAAAAGTGCTGGCGAGTTAATAAATGGAGTCAACAAAAGGACAGAGCTCATCTATCAATTGACTATTTAAAGGGAGGACTTAGATTGCACTGTGAAACTCTTCCCAGTGTGACTTGTGTGGCGGGGCAGAAGCGGCGGTTAATTAATCAGCTTGTGAACGAAGCGCCAGTGTAAACACTCCTGATAACAGAAGTGTGAGCGATGAGGTAGGAGGGAGATAAACCGAGTGCGACTGGGCCCTTTGGCAAGAGCACTTCATTAAGCCGTTTTAGGCCACTTTCCCTGCCTGCTCATAATGCTCGAGTTATTAGTAAATTTGCCTCGGCTATGATCTTATTCAATATGCACACGCAACTAATTAAGCAAGAAAGTCCTAAACAAGCTGTGACATTTCCATATTTATGATGGATATGCATATTTGAGGGTGGAGTCAGAATTCATCCTAATGGGCGGCTATGTTTATAAAGAGAAGTTTATGGGAAGATTATGGGTAACTGATTTTTCTGCATGTAATGCTACACTTAAAAAAGAAAACATATGTGACACTGCCTGTGAAAACCCAGCTAAATTCACTCTTTTTTTCGGTTTTCTACATAAAATCAATCTGCATGATGTAAAGAACATTCTGTGAAAATTATATCTTGATATTGATATCTTTAATATTTGACCGTGTCAAAGATTCAAATTAAAGTGAAATTAATTATTAAAATCCAACTTTGTTGCTCCTAATTGAATAATTTGATTGAGATTTTAGCCTGGATTTCACAGGCGCATATGCAATATTTAAAGTCCCACTATGGGGAAAAACAGGTTATTATTGTTGTTTATATGTCTATGGTCTTTTAAATATATAAAAACAAACTTTGCAGTTATGTGTCTGAAACTGCCGAATGTAGCAACCAATCATATATATAGCTACGGTCCGAGGTGGTGAGTAAAAGAGTAGAGGTGGGAAGGAATTTGCATATTTATATCAAAGGTCGAAGTTGTGCAATTGTGTAGAGGTGGGGACTAATTTGCATATTCATAGATTCACATATACTAAATAAGGCAAGCTTAAAAGCATGCAGAAGTTACTTCGACTGGTAAAACTTTCATATATGCTTTTATGATGCTCAAAGTGATAACATTTTTGACTACAGGGAGACTTTAAATACAAAATATCAAATTTACTTAATAATTTACTCAGCAGCATATTTTTAAAAAGAAACAAACCGTATATCTTACAAATCTGTACATCTATTTCATGTGCTTATAAAAGTGGATACAAAATACAATACATTCAAAAAGTTGATTGTTTACATTGAGAAAAAGGTACAGTAGCCTATAAATAACATGTTGGAAATATAGTAGATTTGTCAATATAGAATCCCTAAGAGCGCAAACAAGACATGTTTAAAAGATGTCACCGAGGTTTGGATTGGTGGAGGGTGTTAAAAAAGCTTGCAGTTAATTGTAAAAACGTTGCCAATTAGAATTGCCTTCATGCAGTGTATTGTTTTCTGAGTCAATTCTACAATGTTATCGATTCTGGAAAAAAAGAGATGAGAGATCTTTTAATAACAAAAATATTATTAATACTACTGTAAATTAAACTGAAGGACAAGATTTGAATTTTATAGGTGTATGCTATGCAAGCACATTATTTTGACTATATAACTTGCTATTAGCATGCTGTGTATTTTTTTAGAGTCAGACTGCAATGAATTAATGATTCAAAGACTCATGATACTCCAAAACACTTACTGTTTGCCACCTGTCGCTGTAATGATGAAACCTAGAAAGAGTTGCCGAAAAAATCAAGGAACAAGTTTTTTTGGTAAACGGAGACATAAGATACAAGTCATTAATCACCATTACTTGCTGTTAAGGCTCTTGACGTATGAGGGGATATTGGCTTGGTAATCAAGATATTGCACTCAATCTTGGTCATGTCATTCAAACATTACATGTTCATAGGGCCCTATCATACACCCGGCACAAAGTTTTTGTAGGAGTCATAAAGTTAACTATACATTTAAATATTGTAAATATAGTGTTTAATATCTCAATGTTCATGTTCACTTGTTTTATGGTGTTTTGTGCTCCCCCTGTGGTGAATGGTAAGAGTTGTACCTGCCTTGGCACTTCCTGTAGGTAGCCATATTAGACAGGAAGTGATGTGGCAAGGGTAAGTGGGAAGGGAGACAGTTTTTTGACCTACATACACAATATGGGGTTGGATGTTTGTTTTCACTTGTATTTGAACTCTTTTAAATAAATCATCCTCATTTCAGCTATGGAGTAGCTTTCCCACCAGAAATGGCTAGACTCAAAAGGAAGCCATTACATTAGTCAAAAAAACTCCCAAGAAGGACATGCAAGCATGCATGAGGTAGGCCCAACCAAGGCCTGGATTCGAAATAACTAAGCCATCTGTGAAAGTTCCTGGACAAGGAATTCATCAAGTTTGTGAGTAACCACTGGGATATTTTTCTCTATCAGAATGCGGTCACTGTTGAGAATGCTGGCTTTGATCAAGAAAATGCATATGATATAAGAAGTTGATGCTTATGTGAATGGTGGCCTGCTGTTTCAATGGATATCATGTTTGATTGAATTGTCTGTGTCAAGTATAGATCATGAAGGGTCTCAAGGCGAGGTTCCTATCCAAAATGTTGCATCTCTTAGTGCTATGCGAAGAGGGAGGCTTAGTGTTTGTACTCGAAGGATGAATTAACTGAAAGCATTGTTTGTTCATTGTTACGATGCTGAATTGATGAGAAGCACTGTGGAAGCATTTTATAGTGCACTTGAAGACTTTAAGAATGCTCATAGGCTTGTGCAAGATAACCTGCCCGATGACATTAGAGAGAATGAACGCACTGATTGGTTTGAGCCCAAAATGGCTACGTTCGAGATTTTTACGAAGGAATTGGAGACGTGGAAGTGTGGAGATGTTCAAAAGGATTCACAAGCATCCATAGGGCCCGATGACAGTGCTTCGAATGTGTCCAAAAGGTCAGATAAATCTCATAGATCCCATTGTTCAAATGTGTCATCATCAGTGTCTTCATTGAGGATTAAGGTAGCTGCTGATAAAGCAGCCCTTCTTGCCCGTAAAGCTGTATTGGAGCAGAAGCATGCTCTTGAAATGGAAAAGGCTGCTTTGAATATGAAACTGGAGACAATGAACTTGGAATGCGATCTAGCTGCAAATGATGCTAAACTAAAGGTTCTGGAGAACTTTGACATTTCTGCAAGTCCAAGTCAACAAATCAGATCAGGGCCCGGGTTTTCAAAAGGTTTAATCTGGATAAAATTGATCCGGATTTAGTAATCTTTTTTTTGCGATCCGTGATCACGTAATCCAGCTTACTTTTGAGCCAGTTTTTCAAAGCAACATCGGATTGGATCAATCTGATCCGGATAGGAACTTTTCAGGATCACCAAATCTGGATAACCAGTGCTCAAACAGGATAGGAAATCACAATCTAGAACTATAGATATGTAAAGAGCAACAAGTAGAATAGCCAGTGTGGGGTCAATATAAATTTATTTTTATTTGAAATGAAAACACACATTTAAAAAAAATTATAAAAACAAGAACAACCACACACACCATCCTCTACCAGCAGTCCGCTCATCTGAGACCTACAACACAAACACTGAATATATATATATATGTGTGTATATATCAATTAGTGACAGAATAAAATGTATTGTTTTTGGTCAATTTTGACAGCTGTTTGTGGATTATTTTATGGGGCCAAACTCTTTCTACTTTGCTGTAGGCCTATACTGAAATGCTGAATACGTTAAAGCCTACCTAATCACTGTATCCTGATGGATGAACAAATAAAATTAAAACCTTATGAATAAATAGGATATCTTGTAAGATACTGCATGATCCAAATAGTATTATTTGATACATTTTTTAAGTTTTAATTACATTTTGGCAATGAAATCCACGCTGAATCCACCCTTCTGATGGGATCAGTTTAATCCAGATTTTTTGGATCAAAGTGATCCAAATGCTACAAAAAAGTTCTGAAAAACCCAAACTAAAGGTTTGATCTGGATCAAAACCAAGATTGGATTACGTGATCTAATCCGATTATGTAATCCGTTTTTTCCTTTGAAAAACCCATTTTCAAGATTTGATCCAATCCATTATCCAAAATCCTAGTGGATTACTTTTGAAAAACCGGGCCCTGATGTTAAATCACAATCATCTGAACCAAAGGATGGAATGAATGAGTATTTTGGAAAGCACTGTATCGATCATTCTAAGCATACCTGTCAAGTTTTGTATTTGAAAATAAGGGAAAATTTCCGGCGCCCACGCCAAACAGTCCCACCCCCAACCCAAACAAGCTCCAGTATTCCTTACATTTTTAAGACTGTTGAGGGCCGGATAATATTTTTTTAAACCTTAGTGCTGATAATTGTGTTAAAATTAACTAAACAAACTAATTCATTAGCAAGAAAACTAGTGAAACACACAGCTCTGTGAAAACTACATTTCATAAGTCACACTCATACTTTAAATACTATACACACAATTTGCATCTGTACAAAACCCAATGGCCTTAGTTTGAAAAGCCTTATTTTAACTTCTTTTGCATTATACCTTAATGCCAAAATTATCTATAAACCATTCACTTTTCTTTGTAATGAGAACAGTCATTTAGAAAATGAAAATGCTAGATGGGGCAGTGGCCCAAACCAAAAAGGGCACTATGGGGGTGGTACTATTAGTTTGGTTTTAATAGTATTATAAATAAATGATGTGTTACTATATTACTAGCATCAATTTAGACAAGTGATTACAAGTGATTATAATGGGAAAATATAATAACAAGAATTAAAGTGTGACAATAGATATTCAATATGATTTACCTGTTGGCTTGATGGAGCTTTGAATCAATGTTTGCAATGTTGAACTTTACCAGCCTCCCTTTCCGTTCTCTGTCTTTATTTTGTGAAGGCATTGGTGTTTTTGGTATTTTTTGTCTACAAAGTGTGCCAACAACAGCAAATTTAGTGTTTATGTTAACTTAGATCTGACCGGGAACATTTAATTCATTAGACAAGCATTGTAACGATAATAATGTGGATATTTTGTTGCTGTTTGCTTGCTAACTTGTTAGCACTTTTAGAACACCGACAGCAAATCATTAACCAAAGAAATACATAAACAAACTTAGTAATTCTGCGGTTTAACAACTGATATATTATGTAATAAATTTACCTGTTAATGCAACAAACTTCAGACAGAAACTGCCGTCTTCGCTCTCCAGGCAGAGAGTGCACACAGAGATGCTGCGGAGCGGGTGGGAAAACACGAAGTGGATTAGCGGAATCAGTGGATCTTTAGCGATCTGGGATTGGGAATGTTTTTTATTACTCCGCCCGGGCATTATTATTTTTTGTAATAACGCAGGTTAAAATACGGGAGATTAACGGGAAAATACTAATACGGGAGGACGGCGGGAAATAAGGGTAAAATATGGGACTTTCCCGGCCAAAACGGGATACTTGACAGGTATGATTCTAAGCAGCTACTAACTCAGGATCAAACGTCACCTGGAACATCACCGTCCTCTGAATTTGTCCAACTTGGAGCTATTCCAAAAACTCCATTGCAAAGAATTCTTCAAGCCCCAAAACCTATGGTTTCACAAAGAACTTATGATAACAAGGCAACAACATCTGATGACTCTATAATGAATGTGCCAAATCAATCAGGCTGTAATAATGATGTGGGACTTACCAATATGAATCTTTTAAATGTGATCCAGAGGCAGGATAATATAGCAGAACTTTTGATCCTTCAGCAAAAGCACACTTTACTCCCCTCCAGAGAGATTCCGGTGTTTGATGGAGACCCGCTAAATTTTTATTCCTTCATGCAAGCCTTTGAATATGGCATAGAAGACAAGACGGATAATTGCAGGGATAGACTTTACTATCTGGAACAATTTACTTCTGGCCAATCAAAGGAATTGGTCCAAAGTTGTTTACATATGGATGCCAGAAGGGGTTATGCAGAAGCTAAAAGGCTCTTGAAACTTAATTTTGGTGATGAAGTGAAAATTACCAGTGCTTATATAGAGAAGGCCCTAAGTTGGTGCAATATCAAGGGTGATGATGGAAATGCTCTTAATGCTTATGCACTTTACCTAAGAGGCTGTTGAAATGCTGCAGAAGATCTTCCTAATATGTTTGACCTTGATTTGCCATCCAATCTTAGACAGATTATTTCAAAACTTCCATATAAATTAAGGGAAAAGTGGAGGAACACAGCCTGTGATCTTTTTGAACGAACACACAATAGAGCCAAATTTAAGGATGTTGTTGCCTTTATTGAAAAACAAGCCAAGATCCTCCAAGATCCTCTTTTTGGCAATATTCAAGACCTCACAACCATGACAAAGGGACCCAAAGCTAGGACTGAGTTTCGTCCCACAAAGTTTGGGAGCAAGAAAAGTTTTGCAACTGCTATATCACCATTGACTTCAAGTACAAGAGACATTAAGGATGTAAACAACTTAAGTGCAGCACTACAGACCCCTTGTATGTTTTGCGCTGGTAATCATGCTCTGGAATCATGTCATCAGATAACTTTAAAGGCTCATTAAGAGAAGGTTGATTTTCTGAAAGGAAAAGGATTATGTTTTGCCTGTCTTTTGAAGGGGCACATGAGTAAAATGTGTAGAAAACGTTTAGAATGTAAGACTTGTCATAAAAGACATCCAACAATCCTATATGCTGAGAACATGAACCCTACAGAGCATCAAGCTTACAAAGACAAAGGCAGCAGTGAGGCAACTACAAATGTTGAAGATATTCCTGTTACTATTGCTGTGGTGTCAACAGAACAGGCTGGTTCCATTGACTATAAACTGGCCATTTTGCCTGTGAAAATCAAAACCTGTAATGGCAGTAAAATCATTGAGACCTATGCTTTTCTCGACCCGGGAAGTTCTGCTACTTTCTGTACGGAAAAACTAATGGAAGATCTTCAGGTAAGAGGAAGAAGAACAGAAGTTCTTCTTAGGACTATGGGACAAGAGAGGCCAATTTCTACATTCAAATTGGATGGGTTGGAAGTAAGCAGCCTCAATAGTAACAAATTCATGCCACTGCCAGAGGATGACATCAAATGTTGGTCGTACCTTAATGATGTTTGTTTGAATACCATTGATGCAGAAATTAACCTGTTAATTGGAGTTAATGCTACAAAGCTTATGGAACCATTGAGAGTCATTAATAGCCAAGGAGATGGACCTTATGCAGTCTTAACTCAACTAGGATGGCTTATTAATGGCCCATTAGGCAAAGGCCTTCCTGTTACTAGAAATGACAGACGAAAGGTGTTCTGTAATAGGATTTCACTCACTAATTTAGATGAGCTTCTTGTGAGTCAGTTTAATTATGATTTTCTCGAAAAGGCATGTGACGAGAAATCTGAAGATTCAGTTGAGGATAAGATGTTCCTCAAAATTGCAGCAGATTCTGTAATCAAACAAGATGGTCATTATCAATTGCGCCTTCCATTCCGTCAAGAGAACATCTATTTGCCTAATAATCGAAGGATTGGAGAACAGCGAGCAATTAATCTTATGAAGAAATTTCAAAGGGATCATGTGTTCTTTGCTGACTACAAGAAATTCATGAGTGATCTTTTGGATAAAGGGCATGCTGAAAAGGTGCCACAAGATAATGTACCTGGAATCCCTGGTAGAGTGTGGTACATACCTCATCATGGTGTGTACCATAAGAGAAAAAAAAAAGATTAGGGTTGTGTTTGTTTGTGCATCCACGTTCCAAGGTACATCTCTAAACCAAGAGCTTCTTCAGGGTCCTGATCTCTCAAACAGCCTTATTGGAGTTAGATTCCGTCAAGAACCTGTAGCAATCATGGCGGATATCGAAGGAATGTTTCATCAGGTTAAAGTTCCACCTGATGATGTTGACTTTCTGAGGTTCTTGTGGTGGCCTAGTGGTGACACTAGTCAGCCATTGGCAGAGTATCACATGTTAGTCCATCTGTTTGGTGCTGTCTCTTCGCCCAGCTGTGCAAACTATGCACTCAAGAAGATAGCAGAAGATAATGAAGGCAAAGTTTGTGAAGAAGTTCTCAGCACCATTCGAAACAACTTTTACGTTGATGACTGCCTGGTTTCCTTACCCAATCAGGATGTAGCCATTGCCAGGATTCGAGAATTAAGAATGATCTGTGCTACAGGTGGATTTAGACTGACAAAGTGGACTAGTAATAGTCGGTCCGTTCTAGCTTCAGTTCCAGAAGAGGAGAGAGCCAAAGATGTTAAGGAGTTAGATCTTGATAGAGATAAGCTCCCTGTCGAAAGAGCTCTTGGTATTCAGTGGAGTACTGAAGTAGACTCCTTTTCTTTCAAAATAAACTTGAAGGACGAAGAACCTACTAGAAGGACCATACTTTCTACTGTTAGCTCCATCTATAATCCCATCGGATTTCTTGCCCCATTAATTCTTCCTGCAAGGAGAATTCATCAGGAACTCTGCAGAGTTAACTGTGGATGGGACGATAAGATCCCAGACAGGTTGATGCAATCTTGGGAGGAATGGTCTAAAGGCTTGAACAAACTGAACGATCTGAACATCTCTAGATGTTTCAAACCACTAGATTATGGCAAGGTACAAGAGGCCCAACTGCATCATTTTAGTGACGCTAGTGAAACAGGCTACGGTGTTCCTAGTTACCTGAGATTTACTAATATCAATGGTGCTGTTCACATTGCCTTTGTAATGGGCAAGGCCAGAGTTGCTCCATTAAAACCTGTAACCATTCCCAGGCTTGAGTTGGCATCTGCAGTCCTTGCCGCACGTATTGATAGACTGCTCAAGAAAGAACTTGAGATTCCACTTTCAGATTCTGTTTTCTGGACTGACAGTACATCTGTTTTAAAATACATCTGTAATGACACTACTTGATTCAAAACCTATGTTTCAAATAGGGTCCGCAGGATACGTGACTTGTCTGAGAAATCACAGTGGCACTATGTGAACGGCTCACTTAATCCTGCAGATGATGCATCACGAGGCCTTTCAATCGACTTCTTTCTTGCTTCAAATAGATGGTTTAATGGTCCAGAATATCTTTCATCACCTAAATCCAAATGGCCCTGCTTTCCCGAGGACCAAATGAGTATACCATGTGATGACTTGGAGATAAGGAAAGAAGTTATGTCCTTTACTACAGTCTTGTCAGAAGGTTTTGATTCAATTCGGACATTCATTGAACATTTTTCTTCATGGAATAGCCTGAAAAGGGCAACTGCATGGATCCTGAAGTTAAAAAATGTACTTCGGTTGTTGTGTCAAAAAAAAAGGGATGTTCATTCAAGCCTTCATTCATCAGACCCTAATGAAGACAGAAAAATCAAGGTTAAGACTTTGCTTGGAAGTGAAGATTTATCCCTAGAGGATCTTAAGCACGCAGAAAAGGCCCTAGTATGTTTTGTCCAGCAACAGTCTTTTAATTCTGAAATTATGTCTCTGAAGAAAGGACAAACTGTTAAGAAAACTAGCAGTATCTACAAACTTGATCCTTTTTTAATGGATGATGTTTTGAGAGTTGGTGGAAGGTTACACAAAATATCAATGCCTGAGGATTTGAAACACCAAGTAATCCTACCCAAGAATAGTCACTTTTCTACACTACTCTTGAATCATATTCATCAAACAGCAGGTCACTGTGGAAAAAATCAAATCCTCTCAAAGCTTCGTCAGAGATACTGGATAGTTCATGCTAATTCTGCTGCCCGGAAACTAGTAAGGAACTGCTTGCTCTGTAGACGTTGGAATGCCCCAATGATGAATCAAAAAATGGCTGACCTACCCTTAAGTCGTCTGTCCTGTGATTCACCTCCATTTACATGTGTAGGTACTGATTATCTTGGTCCAATTGAGGTGAAGAGGGGCCGGAGTTTAGTAAAGAGATATGGTGTACTGTTTACTTGTCTGGTGAGCAGAGCAATTCATCTCGAGATGGCCTATTCACTGGATACGGATTCCTGTATTCTGGCCTTGAGAAGGTTCATATGTAGGAGAGGCCAAGTTCAGGAAATTGTATCTGATAACGGAACTAACTACATAGGAACAGAACGGGAATTAAGAGAATCTCTGACCCAACTAAATCACAGTAAGATAAAACATGCAATGCTGAATGTAGGAATTAAATGGAGTTTTAATCCTCCCTCAGGAGCCCATCACGGAGGAGCATGGGAAAGGCTTGTCCGTTCAATTAAGAAAACTCTGTATTCTGTTCTAAAGCAACAAGCTTTGGATGAAGAGGGACTACAGACAGCTTTGTGTGAGGTAGAGGCCATATTAAATGATCGTCCTATTACTTCCATATCTGATGACGTGAATGATCCTGAGCCCCTCACACCAAATCATCTCTTACTGTTAAAAGGAAAACCAACTCTTCCACCTGGACTCTTCAACAAGAATGACTCGTATTCAAGACGGAGATGGAGACAAGTCCAGTATATTTGTGACATCTTTTGGAAGAGATGGACAAAAGAGTACTTGCCATTATTGCAGGAGAGACAAAAATGGAATGAAGTGAGAAAAAACCTGAAACCAGGAGACATTGTTCTTATCGTAGATGAAACATCACCCAGGAACTCTTGGCCTATAGGAAGAATTACAAAAACAATTCCTGATGCAAAAGGATATGTTCGTCGTGTACTTGCTAAAACAAAATCGAGTACCCTGGAACGACCTATTACCAAGTTGTGTCTTCTTCAGGAGTAACTTCATATCATCTCCAGTACTATCATCCTAATGGACAGAATGATGTAATATTTGGAACTGTCTTGTACATGACTTCGAAGATTTTCTATTGGACGGACTTTATTCTGATTCATGCATGGACTATATATTTGACGAATTTAATGGACATGGGGTTAAGCCATTTTCTTTGGCTCCTTAATATGTATTTTATAATTGCCTTAATATAAATTATTGCAAATTAAGGGGCCAGGATGTAGGAGCCATAAAGTTAACTATACATTTAAATATTGTAAATATAGTGTTTAATATCTCAATGTTCATGTTCACTTGTTTTATGGTGTTTTGTGCTCCCCCTGTGGTGAATGGTAAGAGTTGTACCTGCCTTGGCACTTCCTGTAGGTAGCCATATTAGACAGGAAGTGATGTGGCAAGGGTAAGTGGCAAGGGAGACAGTTTTTTGACCTACATACACAATATGGGGTTGGATGTTTGTTTTCACTTGTATTTGAACTCTTTTAAATAAATCATCTTCATTTCAGCTATGGAGTAGTGTCAATTTTACTTCCCACCAGAAATGGCTAGACTCAAAAGGAAGCCATTACAGTGTTTTTTGCTAGTTTTAGTCCCGCGCAAGTGTCATTTTTACATACAGCACCAGGTTGTACATTTGCATGGGCATTCTAGTCTGAAAACGAGGTGTGTTCAGGTGCACCTCTATGTCATTGACCAACTAAAACCTGGTCTAAAGTCTTAAGTCAATGGTGCAATATTGTTTTTGTTATTTAATGAGCACATTAGTAATATGCACCTATAAATGGGATTTGCTTTAAACAAATGCAAATATTGCATTTATTTTTAAATGTTTTTTTAATGCTACCACACGGATTTATCGTAGGCTATATGATGACTTTGTACCTCTGGCCATGGTTAGTTAGAGAAACTTTTTTAAGTAATGCTTTTTAAACTCGTGACGCTGTCCAAGTGCTGAAATGGCTCTTCACACGTTTGTAATTTCTTTATCTCCTGTTTGTTACAAATACAGCATTTTTAGAGTTTAAACCTTTTCTTGCATGTTTGTAAATTATTCTTTGAGATTAATCATGTAGGCTATCCATACATTTACAACAATTAAAATCGTGCTAATTTTACTTCAATGACTGAAAGAAAATGCATTTAAAGAGAACCAAAATTATTAATAGAAAAAAATAACAATTTCAATACAAATAAAAACAACGCAATTTTTTTAACATCAATCTTAAACTGGTGATCTTCCTCCGCTCAGCAACTGGCTTTTAAAGGGCATGGGAGATGAGACTTTCACTGGTTTATTGCACGTTATGTCCAAAACACACCCATTACTCATTTCATGAGTTCACACTTACAAATAAGTCGGATAGATTAAATTTGTAAACGTATTTGCCGTGCTATCCAGGGAGAGGGCTCTGAGCTCGGAAATGGGCCCGTACGCAGAATATCCCACCCAGGTTTAGGGAGTAACCTGGTGAGTGAGAGGAGACTGGGTGGTGGAGGGATTCTGAAGACTGTAGAGAATCCTTAGGTGAGTTTGACTGTGATTATATATGGGCTTGCAGGGTTTCCCGCAGAAATGGGACGGGTTGGACGGGTGGGCGGGGCCGAGGGCTTGGCAATCAAAGGGGCGGAGCGTATGCGTCATAATGAAAATTAAAATATTTTTATTTAAAACACTCAAATAAAACTTAATTTTAAAGAAACTATGACAAAAAATTTACACATACTAGATTATTAATGAATTAAATGTTTTTACCTCTAACCGGAATAGCTGTGTGGTGAAGTGAAACTAAAGGGTTAATAAACACAAATTGAAGCAGAAGTTGTAGAACGTCTGGCAAACGGTGATAGACTGCACTTGAGTAGTTTATTTGATGTGTTCCTCCCGAACTATGTTTATAAAACATCATTAAGAGAATAGGAACAACCCTTTTAGTCTGTGCGCTAGGTGCACAAACCATTTTGTCTCGTTGTTAAATTAGCAAATTAGTGGATTAGTGGATTCGAACACACCCTTTTAGATTGTGCCCTATGCGCTTTAGACCATGTGCTTGGATCATTAAAATAGGGCCCATAGACAAGGAAAATAAAAACTAGTCAAAAAAAATGTGTTTCCTCATATTTCCATTTAAAGATGTTTTGTTTATGTTGATGGGTACTGGCATTGATTATACCCATTTCAGTGGGTCGGGAAAGTTTGGGAACCCCTGCTCTTGTGAAATGGACCTACTGTTTCTAGTGGTCTGCCTGGCCGGCACTATACACAGCCGCCTTCTTCCTGACAGATGGCAGGGCTAACCAAGCGTGATGACCCGCTGGTAGTATGCTGCGTATTTATAGATTCAGACCAGGGATGAAATTTCTTTTGAAGTGTTCATGGATGATGATGGTATTGGGAACTACACAGAAACAGAATGTGAAAATATGTGGGAAAAATTAAGGACAGCAGGACTTGACCTACTCTGGATGCGGGTTGAAGCCATTTAACCTCATTATATTATGCAGATTTGTCCATGAATCTGAAGAGTTCACCAGGAGGCAGCAGAGATCTAGTCACTATTTGCCACTGAATGGTAGTAAAGAGATGCTTGGAGATCAGTGTGGTGCCACTGTCTACTGTATCCACTCTTAGAGAAAAGACACTAAAGCTGTCACAAGGGCAAAGTATACCTTTGTACCTAAAGAGTGCCTATTAGTACTTCACAGGTACATAATATATTAATACCTCACAGGTACATATCTGTAGCTAAATGGTACATATTAGGACATTTACCGTCCCAGTGATAGCTGTTGGACCTTTTTCTAATAGTGTGCATGACATGAGGATTCAGCACCAGCCTCTGTGGGTATGAACCTCCATGGACATTTACTGCACTTTCCACTGGCAGCTTAAATGGCTTTCGGTTTGTTTGTTATTGGAAGCATGATGGTTATGTTGCTTGAAGCTGTTTGTGTACAGTGGGTTGACTGTTATCTGTGTGCCATGGTGAAATGAGATTGAAAAACATGTGGAGATCGCTGTTAATCTTTTTTGTCTGTCTGGAGATGCAAATTTTTTAAATGCCAAGAAGAAAATTTACATTTTCTTGGATCTTAAAGGCAATCATATTTAAGATTTCTGTCATAATCAAGGTGACAGAAAATTACATTGAGGAGTTCCGATGCAAAAGCTGCTAAACGCCACGAAAAATCTCCCATTTACTCATTAATGTTTTTACAAACCTTTATAAATTTCTTTGCTCTGATAAACATGAAGGAAGATATTTTTAGGAATGTTTGTAATCAAGCCGTTCATGAGCACCATTCACTTTCATAATATATTTTTTCTTATATGGAAGTAAATCGGTCATTCCTCAAAATATCTTCCTTCGTGTTCATCAGAGCAAAGAAATTTATACAGGTTTATAACAACATAAGAGTGCGTAAATTATGAGAGAATTTTCTTTTTTTTTGTGAACTATCCCTTTCAGAGTCTTATCATTAAAAAAATTATCATTAAAAAAAACTTGTCAGACACAATTAGTGGGTTTTGCATAAGCTATTTAATTGTACTAGAAAATAATTAAAAAAAACCTTCACAGATCCCAGAGGTTGCAATGCATTGGTTTTCAATGTGACATCACACTGTAAAAAATACTTTGCTGCATTACATTTTTTTGATAAATCAACAAGTCATGTCAACAGAGATGAGTTCTCACAACTTATAAAATATAGTTGAGAAAAGTCAACTTAATTTTATAAGTTATAACAACTCACCTGTAGTTATGACAACTCATCTCTAGTCAAGATAAATAATAGTTAGTTGAAATGACTTGTAAATCCGAGTTGATTCAACAAAAAAATTTCAGTCTTTTTTACAGTGCAGGATTGTGTGATGTTAATATGAATATTGCAGCAGAGAATGGGATCTCTTCATTTAAATTGGGGTAGGAGAATGTAGAATGACTTTACAGGTGACTAAAAAAATGAAAGACCAACAGGAGCCAACACAGTACAGGTAGTGAGCGAGGCCATAAAAGCATCTGGTCATAAAAAAGAGCTCATGTAACTTCTTGTATATAGACCCCTTCATGGTTTGTAAACATTGAATGAATGACTATCGGGTGCGCGCGCAGCATGGGGTCAAATTGTTCATATCATTTAGGCTTTCTAGTTTAATCTAACAGGGCTGAAAAATGATGACTTACCTGAAATGAAGTGAGCACTACAAACACAAGCTTCTTTGATCTTTGCATTGTCCCAGTCTGCCCGTTTAATTGCTTGCAGCCGCAGATGTTGTATTTTTTGTTTTTGAGATTCTGCAGGAATCCCGGAGAACTTAACGGCAGACCTGATGCGATTTTCAAAGCCCACGATGCAAGTAGGTATTTTTGACGATACAGAAAAAATACACAACTCAATCTGCTGTAATGACTTTTCTGACCCCGACATGCGCAGTGGGAACCGCCTGTGACGTGAACTGTGAAGGGGTCTATTGCCTCCATATGACAAATCGCTTGGTTTTATAATCCTTGTAAGTCGCTTTGAATAAAAGCATCTGTTAAATGCCTAAATGTAAATGTTTGCTTAAATAAACCCCAATAGCAAACCCAGTGGAAGGGATTCTACAGTGCGAAGAAGGAGACAATGAAGGTTTAAAATGAAGATGTCGCATTTGCCATCAAAAACAGTTAGTGTAAGTCCCACATTGGGATTATACTAACTAATGTCAGTAAATATCAGTAATGCAAATAAGGTCTAGCAATTAAGCATCGGTTCAAGTTCTTTTATTGAGCCCGTAATTGACTGTGCTTAGCTTAATCAACAACATGGAGAGCACTACAGCAAACAAATGTTTAAATCACCAAGAGCCATTAGCAGATTAATAGCTGGCAAATGTGAGTGCAGGTCCACCTTAAATTACCTAAAATAAGCTTTTAATAATTAACATTTCTTCAAACATATGCAAGTTAAGTGTTCAGAATCTATGAGCACATTGCCCTTGTCGAGTTAGTCTTAATCCCAGCTGCCTCTCTGTAAGATAAGCAATTTAGTTTGTTTTTATTCACAAGTGCTGTCTTTACAGAGATTGCCCCCACTGTCACATGTTGCTTTTCCATAATGCATCAGTTAATCTGCTCTTATCAGCAAAGAAAACACCTGTTAAATCCCCAGTCTGTTCAGGCTTTTGCCATATTTTAATAGTTGTATTTTATGCTTGTATAAAATCTGTTTGTTTTCACCTCACTAAATTTTTCATCGATGGCATAATGTGTAATATATTATTTTTATCCCTCATGCATTTTTTAGTTCTCTTTAGGGTAGTGGCTAAAAATGCACAAGGATCTGAAGAGTTGTCATCTTTTTCATTGTTTTATTATCTATAGCTTTTAATAAATCTCAGTCTTTGTTTCTGATTCAAAATCATTATCTTTGAAAAAAAACTATCAGGGCTCGTTTAAAGGGATAGTTCACCGTAAAATGAAAATTCTGTCAACATACTCATTCTCATGTTGTTCTAAACTTGTATGAATTTCTTTTTTCTGATGAACACAAAAGAAGATATTTTGAGAAAGGGTGTTAAACACACAGCATATAGTGACCATTGACTTCCATAGTAGGAATAAAAATATGATGGAATTTAATGGGTACCATCAACTGTGTGCTTACCATCATTTATCAAAATATTCTCTTCATCATTTATCACAATACTTCCGAAATATTTTTTCCTACCATGTAAGTCAATGGTCACTATCTGCTGTAAAGTAACTCATGGCATAAATTCATACATCCACCTTTGGCTAGCAATGATGCAGACCCAGTCTCTCACACTGGCCCCGGGGCATCTGGCCATTTTTATTGTTAAGCACTGAAATATTCATCTATCTTTGTTTTTCTAGATTATCAAAGAGTCACACTGTGTCCGAAACTCCTATGTGTGTCCTTTAACAAGCCTGGACATTGGAGAGCTCGTACATGAGTAATGAAACTAGGGTCAAAGGTCGATCTCCCTGTAGAGTAAATGTCAGCTGGAAAACTGCCCTGCTTTGAAGCAGCTTAGAACAATGGAGGAAAGATGCATCGATTCATCTTACAGCACTAGGTGAAGATTTGCTCCATGATCCTACTCTGAGTAGTGCTGGGCGATAATTCGATAACGATAATTTTACCGATATAAACTTCTCGATAAAACGATAAGGACAGTTCGATAAGTGATCGATAATGTTTACGCACTGTGAGTAATGTTGCGCAAGCACTTCCGGATGCGGCACGCGCTCTTTGTTTACCATAGGGTTTACAATCAGAGTGTCAGTTAGACTTGAATGAGTAGAAGATGAGGAAAGTTATTCATTTATTAGAGAGAGCCCTATGATTTTTGCGATGCAGATAACGCGGACGGAATCACGGAATCCAAATGCGCGGAAACATTTTCGTGTGTGTAATGTTGGACGCGCAAACAGGGTTCGTCAAACACAGCAGACACAATAGGTGCAGTATACTGTACTTTCTTTCAGCGTCGGCCTTGCGCGCGGACACATCCGCACAGCTTTAAAAGTATATTTACAGGACATTCACAAATTCAGGAAACTGAGGAAAAACAGCAGATCCACCACTGCAGTGAATATATTGTATGCGTATGTGCTCCCACAGCAACGTGACGCTCTTGACATCCATTTATCAGCGTGTATAGCTCGTATATGTATAACACACGCGTGATCACTGAACTAAGTTTTCTTTTTTGTTTAAGTGAACATAAACAGCTGGATGTTACCTCAGTATATTAAAACTTAAAGCAGACTGTCTTGGATCTTAAAGTGACAGTAGCCTGCTGCTTTCTGTGTCAGAAATGTGTTGATTTCATAACAAATATAGGCTATTTACATTTAATACAGATGCCTGAACATTAAAACAAGATTTTCGTATTTGAATTTGTCATGTTCTGAATAAAAAGTAGTTTAAAACCATTATTAACTGTCTGGTTTTTAAAATTTTCATTCAGGAGCAAAAATCTGCCTTTAAATTTGACAGGAATAAAGATTTGTTATTTATCATGATAATTATCGATATCGACTGATATGGAAAACATTTTCTCGATAATTTTTTGGGTCATATTGCCCAGCCCTAACTCTGAGTCCATTTTATACCACATGCTTGTAAATGAAAGTCAACAGATAATATCTAAGAAATTGTAGCTTAATATTGGCAACTATATGTAGTTTCAACAACATAAACATCCTTCTGGAGTAGATTATTTTTAAGTAAATTACCCTAGTGTATTGGTTGCTTTAGCTATGATTTGAACTGAGCTAACGTTACTGGGTAAATGTTAGCAACAAATCCTTAAAGGGCACCTATTTCAACGTTATTTTGTGTATTTGGTATAATACAATGTGTTCACGTGGTTTATGGTTAAAAACACATTATTTTCCACATATCGTACATTTTTGTAGCTCCACATTTCACTCTCTTCCTGAAACGCACGGATTTGAAAAGCTCTGTGTCCCTGATTGGCCAGCTAATCTGTACGTTGTGATTGGCCTGATTACCTCTGATGTCAGCTGGAAATGTAACGCTCCTTACCATGTTTGAAAGATTCATATACAATGCAATGCTGGAGTTAACTTACAGGCTGTGAGTCCAAAGCGGGATGAATTATGATAATGTCGGTCTTGTCTACATCACCAGTCCCAGGAAGTAAACTGTTGCCAACGATCCTTGTGTTTGTTGTAGTTCAAAAAAAGAGATTTACGTTGGAGATGATAACTCACATCATGGGGTTTGTACCTTTTGCATATCAAAGGAACTTACACACCAAAGGAAATGTAAAATCGTGAATCGGACCATTGGTGCTCTTTAAAATTTTACCTGGCTGCCAAATCCGCACAGATGTGGTCATCGTCTCCCGTGTCTTTTGGAACATTTTTATTTTCCGTGAGGTATTTGTTCCAGAGGTCAGTTAGTCGCTAGCCAGACTGGAAGTTAACACGTGTGCTTCTAATGTGCCATACTGTATAGACTGCTTCGTTGTAAAAAAATATGCCATTTTATAGAATCAAACCAGTGAGCAATTATCTCTGAGTACTTCACTGTGTTTCAGCAGACCAGCTGCGATTTGTTCACGTGAAGTATTTTGGCTGATAATTAATAAGGTGTTAATGAAAGCTAATAACATTTAAATATGCTACGTGGTTGCCATTTTTTAGCATATAGGTAGTGATCCAAATGGCTTTTGTGTCACTTTGACTGACAATGTCACAGGAGGTGTAAAAGTGAAAGACCGCTTGTCTAATATAAGTTCCACAAGTCTACAAGGAACGTGAAGTACCAGAGATGAAATTCCTCCCCTGATTTATTTCATATACTGCGTTTGAAAAAATACAGGCACCAAATTGAAGTCTGATCCGATTGAAAAAGAGGTAAATACATATTTTTACGTGCCAGAGCAGAAAATATAGTCTTCAGCAGGCAGTTTAGTGTTCTGCAACTCCTTGCCTCCTGCGGTATATTTCATAAGGGAAATGCTATTCATGCCACTTTGTATATAGTATGGGCATATTAGGTGGACGTTTCTGCTGTTGTGGGATGTGCAGCGAGGCAGGAAATTGAAAAGGGAGTGACGGCAGATTTAGCGCGTCACCACTAATAAGCCTTGTTTGCGAAGACAGGAGATTGCACACATCAATTTCACGCTTAAGATTTAGAGTGCTACTGTTACCTGGCCCTGTTTAGCACTTCTCCAAATGCTTAACGGATGTTTGAAGCTCCAGGTCTTGGAGAATCTGAAAAAGACACATTAAATGCACCGCTCACTAAAGTCAAGTACTGGAATTAACATAGATGTGCAATGAATGAACCAATGTTGTCATAAACTGCAAATGAACTATTGATCTCATTTGAAATTATTGCATATGAAACAACAAAAACAAATGCAGTGGGATGCATAGGGGCTAAATGATATCTAATGTCTAGTTGAGCTACAGTGATTCAATTAATATTTTATAGTCTACAAAATCTGTAGAAGCTGAATTTTAATGTATGCATTATTCACTACTGTTACTGATGGTTCACCCGAAAAAATTTAATTTGCTAATAATTTGTTCTGATGAACACGAAGGTAGATATTTTGAGGAATATTTATAACCAAATCGTTCATGAGCCCCATTCACTTCCATAGTATTATTTTTCCTACTATGGAAGTAAAGGGGACTTATGATCGGTTTGGTTACAACATTCCTCACAATATCGTTCTTCGTCTTCATCAGAACAAATAAATGTATACGGGTGATTCTCACGAAATCCAGACTTAGAAAGTGTCCAGTATCAGATTTTTTTTAAAAAGCCCTTGAAGTCAAATTTTTTGCACATATAATATTAAGGTCTGAACTTACTATAACCATTGTTTTTAGAGGATTTTAAAATATTTCCTATAGAATTATTTACATTTTGAGATTATCATTATCAAAAATTATCATTACTGCAACATAATATTACATTAAATAGATGCATTTACAAACTCATGTTTCAGTAATGAGAACAAAAAGTTGTCTATAATGATTCATTGGATTAACTCAAAAATTGTGGGCAGGATTTCCATCCAATATGAATGTGTACCCCTAACTCATAAAAACTGCTTTACACAATAAAAATATATTGAGTTAGTCCAACTCAATTTAAAGTAAATGGCAATACTCAATTAGTTGCCTCAACTCAATTTAGTGTAGTCTGAATAACTCGATTTAGCGTAGTTTGAATAACGCAATGTATTGTAGTCTGAATAACTCAATTCTGTTATTTTATATAAAATGTTTTTATATCATACCAATTAGCATTAGCACATGCTAATAATAATAACATATGATACTTTGGATGAGCATGTGAGAAGAGACTGATCTCCAAACAGGCATTAACACAGTTAGTGCTCATTGAGAGAAATACGTCACATTCACAACCTAACCACAAGCGCCAATCTTCTGCACGATGGCAACCAAACAGTTTGAAAAAATATAACAAAAAAACTTCAAATTCAATAAGATAAACGGACATTAAACACTATTAAGTCTTTCTCTTTACCTAAAAATGTATAAAATAAAACTTAATTAAAAAAATTACTCTCTAAAAGCAATTGCATGCAAAGCATGCTGAGAAAATTCTTTTTTCAGAACCCAAACTCAAACTAACTGTGTTAACACAATTAAAAAGAAATCAATAAATGATGGTACATATTCATTTTGTTTTAGACTAATTAAATATATATATTTATTGCTCTTAATGAGGTATTTTAAATTAATTGAACACAATTTTAATGTGTCATTTCTAAGAAGGCCTTGAATAATTTTTTTGAGTGTAGGTAGGCTACTATGACAAACAAAATTTTCATTTTCAAGTTTTATCTGGAGAGAAAAAATAAGAACTGCTTACCTGGTAGCCATCTTGAGTGTCACAGTCAATTATGTCCCTTCCAACATTTTTTTTTTATTTTGAAAATGTTAGTTTCTTGAGGGCTTAAACAATGATTGAAATTTGTTGGGGAGAATGAGAAAATTTTTCTTGGACACATTTATATTCCTTATTATTGTCTCTACATGTCACAAAGATTACCAAATACCAGATGTTTCTTTACTGTAAATGTTTATAGTAAAACATGCACTGAAGCATTTCATTTTTTAGATTTTTTAATTATTAATATTTCCATGTCAAAGAACCCAAATCCAGTCATGGACACGTTGCGGTAAAAAAACAACAAAATTGGTTTGTATCATGTCATTTGAAATCATGTGCAAAATAATACATGAAGAGATGTTTGTAACTTTATGCTTCTTATTTTGATTCTCTTACTTTGCATTTACTTTTTTTTATCAAAATGTATCATGACACCTCATAAGTCTAATTTCGCCAGAATCACCCACACAGGTTTGTAACAACATGAAAGTGAGAAAATTATGACATAATTTTCATTTTTGGGTGGCACATAAGTGCATATAATAAAACTATTGTGACCATTGTTCAAGGTCACATGCGAATCTGCATCTACATTTGGCAGGCACTTTTATCCAAATGTACAGTGCATTAAAAATATACTTTTTTAATCAGTATTTGAATCAAACCCCTGACTTTTGCTTTTCTAGCACAATGCTCTACCAATTGAGCTATAGGAACATATTCAAATCGTAGCTACAGTAGCAGCACAAAAGTGGGTCACAGCAAAACAGCTAAATGCCTCATGTGAAGTTTCCAAGTCATTTGTACAAAATTGAATTTCTAATAGCGCTGAATAAAAACAGAACTATGAATATGTTCTCCGCTCCCTTTATGTCATTATAGCAGAAGAGGAAAGCAGAGGGGGAAGCAGAATCATGCTTTATGGAAATAAGCTCTGCATGGAAATCATTTATCGCGGCTTTATGAAACTTTATGGCTAGGTGAAAGTCTCTCCGCTTTCTGAGGTTATATCACTGGGAGTCAATGATTAAAGTAGAAAGATTGGAGCCTTTTGTGTTGTGCTACTTATTCTCGAACGCAAAGCACCCGAATAATGCGATGCCCTGTCTGAAATTCTCCAGAATGGCAGAGTTATAGCTTCCCTCACACTTCAGCTGCACCTTGCTAGCACCATCTGCTATGGATTCAAAAAAGGCAAGGGTCCTCATTAAGCTGCAAATCCGTGGCGTCTGAAGGTTAAGTTCTGAAAATAACTGTTATTTAAATGCTTAGACAAAAATTGCATTTGATATTTGCAAGATGAAACCACCAGATCACTATAATCTCCCAGTGATTTTTTTTTTTTTAATAGGATGCGAATAATACATTGATTCTGTTAACAACACATCAGTAGTTTTGCATCAGAATGATTGGTACCTTTCTTAAACACCATCATTCAATGGGTTATCATGGATGTTTAGCAGGGCCGTTCAGAGACCTTTGGAGGGGCAGGTGCTCAAAGTATAAAAAGGGCACATGAAACATTCCATGCGGATACACATATCAATATGGATGCAAATAAAAAACATTATTTGAAAAAAGACCATTTTAAGTTTATTTATATTTTTTTTCCTTGCAATTAGAGTAAGACAGAAAAAATAATATAGACAGAGTTGTGTGCAGTGTTGGGGGTAACGCATTACAAGTAACTTGCATTACGTAATAATATATATTTTCTGAAGTAACAAGTAAAGTAACGCATTAATTTATAAATGTACACATTAATATTTGAGTTACTTTTTTTAAAAAGTAATGCGAGTTACTTTTCAGTTTAATTAATTTGATTAAAAAAAATAATGTCATTCTTGTAAAATAATAATTAGAAACAACCCTATCACTTTGTTTAATGTCACAATGCTGACTCGAGGGTGTCTTCCCTGTACTGTGCAATGATAAAAGAGCGCGTGAGCGCCAAGTGGTGCTTGCTCGCACTGCGTGAGCGAGGGATTGTCCCGGATTGTCCAGTGAAAGGTCAATAGGTCATCATGTGACTCATTTTATTTACGGCTAAATTGTTATTCATTAATTTTAATTTGAGTTAGATTGGGCAGGCTTTCACAAAAGATCACTTTTGTTTTTCACATTATGATCACTAGCATTAAACTCGTAACCTGGTATATACAGTACTGTATTTCTTTTGCTTAAAGTGTCACCTTAACACACATGCGGTTATATGTCACATTTATTTGATCTTATATGGATTGTCTACAATGTTGCTTGAGGGATACAGACAAACCATATATTGTCTTAATAGTGTATTTATTGGATTCATGTTTCACCTGCCAAAGCATTACTGCCTTGTCTGCAGGGAAAAATACAAGAGGAATATTATTGGCCTGTCCCAGGATAAGGTGGGACATTTATGATTTACGATGACAGCTCACTTCAAACCTGATATTTTCGCTGTCAGCTCGCTGTATGCCTGTAAACTATATTCCGTTTATTGTTTTACGTCCTTGTTTGTGCATCCAATCATATTTTAAAGCCAGAAGCATACAGTTTTAAAGAGTCAATTTTCACCAAAAAGCAATGAAAGGTTGTTTAATGAATTCCCCTCTCTATTTCTTTGATGGTGAAAGTCAGACAGTCAGCACTGAGCCAGCTGTATTGACATTGCATTCATTTTGCTGTATAGATCTTGTCCACGGTTGTCACCACATTTTGTTTGCATCTTATTTTCAAAGCAGACCGACTTGTCCTGTCACCAACCAAATATATTCATAAAAGATGAAACCCAATATGGCTGTAGCCCTGTAAACCCCCCCCCACACACACAAGCGTTTTTCCAGTTTGATTGATTGGGTTTTTGATGGTTTTTGTAGCTGATCTGCATGAACACGCTGCATGTATACCATGAAAGCTCTGTAAGTCACTTTGGATAAAATGCAAAAGTAATTATTTTTAATGCTGCAAGGATATAAACCCCAAACATTTCTCATGTTTTTGACACTCTCTTGATAGATGTATATTCAACAGTCTATACTGGATATACCTACAGGCTTATTAGAATTGCGTATTTTTGCATGCATCTCTATGTTGCTCCTGGTACATATCGCTGCATCTTTCTGTGTCTCAAGGCACCAGAGGGACTTGCTTTTCTCCATTTTGATGTGGGTTCAAGGTTGCAAAGCATACAATACTAAACATTATTGGCATATATTCTTCAGTTCATGCTTGTGTGACTGTGGTAAGTCTCTTGTCATTACTCTCAGAATTGTGTTCGGGCCGAGGTATGTCAAGAACTTGTTTATAGGAGGATAGTGACGACTAACAGGAGAGTAATGAATGATCAAAATACCTCTTAATGTTTTAGTTGGCTTTGTTGTATTAAAGAGCTTCTATTTTCCTTTCCATGACTTTACATTTTCTTTTGGTTTGTAAGTGTGTGATGGTACATGTTAACAATCTTCAAAGTTACAAATCTCTATATTTACACGCTGGGATTGGAGATGTAGACATGACCGACATTATCATAATTCCTTCCGCTTCAAATCGTTGAGTTTTGTACAAAATCTGTGCGTTTCAGGAAGACAGTGAAATCTGGAGCTTCAAAATGTGGAAAATAATGTGTTTTTAACCATAAACCACGCAAACACATTGTATTATTATTATTATACCAAATACACAAAATAACATAGTTTTTAGCAATGAAATAGATGCCCTTCAGAGCCCCTATTACGCTGCTATGAAGAATTATATTTTATGTATTTGGTGTAATGCAAAGTGTTCACCTGGTTTATAGTGGACATTTCATAGATGGATGCAGAGCTGGAGCTACGTATTTTGGGTTATGCAGAAATGTAGCCAGAGGTACGAATGGCAAGTGAGCCTGGGGTTGAGTTATAAATATTGTTCCCAGCTCTGTGCTAAATATTATGTTGTCCTAATGTGTCTAGACAGAGGAAGTTTTTAGCAGATAATATGTATGCACTTTTATAGGTAGGTAGGTAGGTAATTCTTATTCTCAGTACACATAATGCAACAGTGGTTAATCTAATGCTTGCATTTGGTGTTTTGTAAATTTTTAGCTGGTGGCCTTAGTGATGGGTATATCAGATTGATATAACAGTTGCAAGTCAACACAGTGGGTTATTAGTATTCTGGCTCTAATAAAAGCAAACCGCCTTGGCTACCCTGCAGTTTTTAAGAGACAGAAGGTGGCAAACATTTCTCATGAGATATTATAGCTACTGTGGCCCTGAAACTCAAAATAATTAATGTGTTCATGGTCCGCTGGGGAAAATAGGCCATGATCCTTCCTCTTTTGAGCAAGTTTAAAAATGTCTCCCACATTTCTCTCTTGTTTATATTTGTGCAGCATCAGCACGGACTCCATGTTCCTTTTCCACCACAGATGTCACTTTTCACTAGACAGACCCTTGCAGGGAATAATGGTTGTTGTTAAAGGTGAGCTTTTCCAGGAGGCGATTCAGCTTTTCTTGAGTATGTGGATATGATGTACTGTAGAATAGAAGTAGAGTAGTTACCTGACTCACCACTAAACAATCACAAGCTGTACCATAAACACATTGTGACTGTATCATTCATGTTTCATGGCATATTGTACGGCTTGATGGAGTTGAACCGAATCCATGCTTTGATAGAGACGTCTCATGCCACATACAAATTCATTAAAGATGTATCAAATTAAGCCAAACAGAAATCACTAAATATTAAAGAATCCAAGAAACGCATTTTCTTTTCAAATGTTGATGTTACAGTTACAGGGACACTCCACTTTTTTGAAATTATGCTAATTTTCCAGCTCCCCTAAAGTTAAACATTTTGATTTTTACCTTTTTGGAATCCATTCAGCTGATCTCCGAGTCTGGCGGTACCACTTGTAGCATAGCTTAGCATATTCCATTGAATCTGATCCAAATCTAACCAAAGATTTTGAATATTTTTCCTATTTAAAACTTGACTCTTCTGTAGTTACATCGCGGACTGACAGTAAATTAAAGTTGCGATTTTCTATGCAGATATGACTAGGAACTATACTATCAGTCTGGTAATAATTAATGACTTTGCTTCTGTAACATGGCTGCAGCAGGCGTAGTGATATTACACACAGCCCAAAAATAGTCCCCTGCCATTGAAAGTAACTAAGGGGACTATTTTCGGCTGCTGCTTAATATTATTGCACCTCCTGCTTAATATCTATCTTATCAATACAAGTCGGATCTGATGCAGAAAATGCAGATGACCAATGGAACGATTAACTTTGCCAGTGCGGCTTGAGCAGGAAGTTTGGTAAGGATACTAAAACATTAAAAGCATGTCTTCATTTCTGATCGTAGAAACGACAAATAACAAACGCTACTTTGCGCTGTTCAAAACTTGCGTTTGAATCATGGTTTAGTCAGTAGTAAATTCTTTAAAGGACAAGTGCAGTATTTTACACTTAAAGCATTGTTTTCAGATTGTTATGATTAAAAAGAACGGTTTTGTCTGAAATTTGCACATATGATGCTGGCCCGAAATTTTTCGGGTGTTTGTTGTATCACCTCCCACCTCTACAATGGCTGTATAGGTGCACTGGAACAATCCTTCCGAAAATCTATAAAACTTTCGTTTACAAAGATGTGAAACTCACAGAGTAGTCAGGGGTATTCACTAATATGCGCACACAAAAATGGCTGCAAAAGATGCTTTCCAACAGGTGTTTTACCATTCGTTTTAAACTTGTGGACCTATTTTTCCAAACACCTCACACCCGTACATTCTTCTGCTGAGAGCTTGAATAATAGACACTCCAGCCGAGTTGGTGGCAATAATTCGCCTTTGCCAATTGCAAGAATAGAAACAAAGTTCCCAGCGCGGAGTAATACCGTACCTCACAGCACATCTAATACAAGTCAATGGAGTTGGACAAAAACTACGATAAAACCTGTTGGAAAGCATCTTTTGCAGCGATTCTTGTTTGAGCATATCAGTGAACACTAAACGAAAGTTTAATGCATTTCAGGAAGGATTGCTCCAGTGCACGTATGCAGCCATTGTAGAGATAGGAGGCGAAGCAACAAACACCCGAAAACTCTCGGGACAGCATCACACGTCCAAATTCCAGTCCAAACCACTCCACTTCATCATAAACAATCTGAAAACAGGGCTCCAAGTGTAAAATACCGAACTTGTCCTTTAAATATAAAAACCTAAACTACTTAGCGGGTGGAATTAACTTGCGTCATCATGTATTTACAGATTTGTTCTTTTTGCAGATCGTTAACATGTACTAATACACACTTACACACCAAAGGAAATTTAAAACCGTGAATCGAATAATTGGTGCTCTTTAATGGTAAATTTATTGCACCCATTATCTAGTATCCAAGGCACAAACATCTCGCTTTTGATGTCATGGGTACAAATGGCTCACAGGATATGAATTCAGCTTTAAAGGATTTGGTGATGTTAAAGATGTGCCGATGACCTTAGAACAACCGTGACACGGTTCTCTTGGCCGTTTCGAATCACCATGGAGGCACATAATGTCCACAAGATAGTCGTCTTTAATCAGGACAGAAACACGCTTGGTACATGCATGTGGGAAGGGGGAAGACGATGGCACCCGGAGATAAGGTCAGCCGTTAAATGTTATCATAAGCCAGATGAGAAAGAACTGCGGAACGAGAAAAGACAGGTGAAGTTGTAAAATGGCTCTATAAATGCCAGTTGTCGTGAATCAGCCAAAAAGCTCCAGAGGGGAAAGTCTAGAATCATATGAGTGGGCTGAAAACATTGACTTTTATGCAACAACTCCTCTGTCTGTCTCTTTTGCAGTATGCTGTCTATATATATTTGACCCAATGCCTAAACTGAATAGGACTTAAATTATTCAAAACGGGGCGATTTTGCTCTGGTTATTTTCAGAGCATTTTATCTTGGGATGAGCTATCACGTCACCAGAGTTCGCATTGTAAATTTGTTCAGAATTAGATTATTTACCATGAGAATCAAAAGGACAAACATACAGTACAGCAATTCTGCTTTCTATTGCCCCAGCACTCTTGAACAATGTTAAAATGCTGTGGAGGCATCCACCACCAGAATCACCTCCGTGGATCACTCTAATAAGCACCGGTCAAATTGCTCCTATAAATCAAAGGCTTGGCACCTCTGCCCTCCTTTCTGAAGAGCTGTACAGTAATGGTACAAGAAGCTAAGATAAATTGTTATTACAGCACTGCGGTACAATAATAACTCTGTGGAGCTGGTCTCCTCGACTGAAGAGAGAGGGAAAAAAATCAATTTTATAATCACAAGTGTAGTAGAGGTTGAAAGGGCAACATGAAGGATTCTGTTCTCTTTGGTTATTTCCCCTTGCGGGTGCCAAGCACTGCCCCGTGGTCTAGGAAGGGCAAGAAAAGGAACATATGGAAAAATGTGTCATCCCGTTGGTGCTAATTCTCATTCGGAAGAGGGCTAAACAAGCAAGCTTTAACGTTTCCATTTAACGTACCGAGGGGAATTTTATTAGCAAACCCAATTTCAGCCACTGCCGCTGACCTGAATGATAAAACCGAGACGAACCCAAACAGGCTGGAATTCATTGCTGCAAATTAGTAATGTGCTCAGCTGTTTTCTTTTTGTTTGGGCTCCTGGTGAAACGTCTACACAGGTGTCATACTTTGCAGAGCCAGAGTCCTAATCAGCAGCCTTGGGAGATGCCTGACAGAGGAGTCAGGTTAGGCATTAATTACCAGCCTGTCAGCACATACAGTACAATGAAAACACTGAACTTGAATGCATTGTTGTACGACTGTATCAACGTATCACTGCCGGGGTGAAAAAGCAAACTGACTGCCGGGGGAAAATGCAAGAGTTTTTCATCTCTTACTGAGGATGTGCCAGTTATTTTTCAAGGTCCCATTGAAAGCACAAAATCAATTATTTAGAATTAATAGCAATTTACTGTTGGCAGTGGATATTTTTCATTGAACAACAGCATTACGATTGACTAAAGTGTGGGTCAATATGTAAGGTTCATTAAGTTGGAAAGATCCATTTTTGTAAGCATATTTGGAGAGTAAAATGGCTTCATGACGACTTTTGTTTTTCAAAAAAATTTGCAGATTGGGTAATTTTTGGGTTACGCTTTAGATTACAGCCTGGAAAGTACTGCGGAAGTACAGCGAATTTACAGCGTATGTTTCTGTAATTATAGTTTACTTATGAAGTACGTACATGTAATTTATAATATTTGGGTAATAAAGGGGTAATAACCAGGAAAAATACAAATACTATATGCAGTAAAGTACTGGGTAAGTACAGCAAATTTACAGCATACATTTCTGTAATTATAGTGTACTTATAAAGTACATACGTGTATTTTTAAGGAAACAATTTATAATATTTTGGGAACAAAGGGGTAACAAGTGCCACTTTAATTTACAGCCCGCAGATATATATTTACTCTTTAGCTACGTAAAACAAGGGGGTAACAAGTGCCACTTTAATTTACAGCCTGCAGATGTTGTATTTACTCTGTAACTACGTGAAACAAGGGGGTAACAAGTGCCACTTTAATTTACAGCCCGCAGATGCTATACCTACTCTGTAACTACATGAAACAAGGGGGTAAAAAAATTGACTTAGACTGTACTTGAATCGTTAGTCCGAAGTTATGAATTCTTTACTGTATTAATAATTTGTGATTTCCCATGTTTTTAGCATATAATCATACATATCATGTAATATTAAAATAGTTAGCCCTTAGTTATAAAATATTTACAGCATATATTATTTGTATTTTTCCTGGTTGTTACCTCTTTGTTCCCCAAATATTATAAATTTTTCCCTTATAATTACACGTACGTACTTCATGAGTATACTATAATTACAGAAGCATACGCTGTAAATTCGCTGTACTTACACAGTACTTTACTGCATTATTTGTATTTTTCCTGGTTGTTACCCCTTTATTCCCCAAATATTATAAATTGTTCCCTTATAATTACACGTATGTACTTCATAAGAATACTATAATTACAGAAACATACGCTGTAAATTTGCTGTACTTACACAGTACTTTCTGGGCTGTAATCTAAAGCGTTACCAATTTTTTAAATATTAAACGAATACAATGCAGAATAAAGTCCCCATCAAAAATATAAACTGCAATATTCCATTTAAAAATATGTATGCAGTGTTTATTATAAACGATCCTTTTTTTTAAGGACATCAGCTAGACGGCTTGGGCGGGAGCATCAATTAGCCCCACCCCCTCCAAGTGTTAAGCTGCGGTCACATTAGACATTTCTTTCCATTGACTTCCATTCATGGTTCAGACTAGAAACGCAAGATAACATGACAATATATCGCAAGTCGCTGATCACATTGATGAGCTGCTCCCCGTCCATTCCCCGCAGCAACGTCTGACAAATACTTGCTTGCTCAAGGTCTAGTGTGACCGCGACTTTAGTCTGCTGCGGGTTCCATTTCTAAATGAAACTGCACTTATCTATATCCAATCAATTCTCAGTGGAAAATACAAGCCACGCCCACTATTTTCCTTGTGATATTCTGTTTTCAGAAATTTGTGTATCATGTGTTTCATGTTCATGGAGTCTTTAAGAATGGAATTAAGTAAACTTAAGTCAAACGCAGTTTGCTTTCACACAAAAATGTTTTCACAAAAATATGTCTTTAAGGGCAGAGTGCACAATGTTTGAAAGCCAATGTTGACTTTTGAAATCACCTAAACATACACACCCCTATCCCAATAGAATCTGGACCTTCTTTTGACAGACCCGCCCCACACATACGCAACCCTGGCAAGGATGTTGGTTAGTAGACACGCCCCTTACTACTGATTGGCTACAAGTGTGTTTTGGTAGTCAGCCCGATTCCCTTTTCCAAAGCGTTTTTCAAACATTGCGCACTCCGCCTTTAAAATGTCAAATTCTGTTCCGTTTTAGATTGTTGCCGCCCAAACTGCACAGTTACAAAAGTTCAAAAAGATGGTCCTAATATGTATGTATCATTTAGGTGCAGATATGTATACAGTTACTATATCATGAACTCTTTAAAAGCACTTTGCTATTTGGAAGAGTGCCTTAATTGCTATACTGTAACAAACAATCTTCCTAGTTAGTTTTCATATGCAATGAGATGATTAGTCATAGAAGCAACTCGTATAACCTCAGGCACACATCAGCCTTCCAATGGAGATGCTTATATTTAGAAACATTCTAACAAATAACAATAAGGGAGTTCCTATGTATATATGTGTAATTACAATAATATATTTATATTTATATAGCCTATATTTTTTTTTATTTTAGTGCTTGCCTCTAAAGTGCCATGCCATTTGCATGATGAGTCTTACTGAGCAAACAAGTAGCAAGTGATGGGGCTTGCATTCGGACTTATTTTTATTAGTAGAGATAGCATAGGGTGAGCTGGACATAACTGTTAGATTAAACTAAGCTTTTTAGTCTACATAATAAACTAAAGAGGTTTATTAAAGCAATAAGCCACAGGTTGCTGGGAATTGTGTGGTGATTTACTAAACATATAATATTGTTTTATAAGAATGTCAGTATCATTTTAACAATCTGGGAACATCTCTCGTCCAATCTGCTTAATATATAGCGGTGTGTGTGTGTGTGTGTGTGTGTGTGTGTGTGTGTGTGTGTGTGTGTGTACCTGGTAATTATCACGTTGTGGGGACCAATTGTCCCCACAAAGATAGGAATACCAGTGTTTTTATGACCTTGTGGGGACATTTTGATGTCCCCATGAGGAAACAAGCTTATAAATCAAACAAAAATATGTTTCTTGAAAATGTGAAGGAGCAGAAAGTTTCATGTGATGGTTGGGGTTAGGGAATGGGGTAGGTTAGGGGAATAGAATATACAGTTTGTATGGTGTAAAATGCATTACGTCTATGGAATGTCCCCACAAAACATGGAAACCAGAATGTGTGTGTGTGTGTGTGTGTGTGTGTGTGTGTGTGTGTGTGTGTGTGTGTGTGTGTGTGTGTGTGTGTGTTTGCAATGCTTGTATCTAAGATTGTTTGTGTTCAATGAAATTTATTGTAAAATGTGAACACAAATAAAATATTAAAATGTGAGTATAATATAAATATATTTCTTGGTAAGTAGATGTCTTTAGTATTTAGTAATAAATGAACAAATTGCATATACATCTTGCAGGACCAGACCCGTCCAGGACCGTTATCATGCTGATAATGTAGGTGGTCTAGTAGTGTAGTGCACAAGCTTGTTAGTAAATATTATTGCTCTGAGAAGGCATCATGACCAGACCCAGAGGAAAACGGCAAAACAGGAGATGAGAAACTAGTCCAACCAATAACTCACTGCAAACCTGGCATGTGTATGTGTTTTAGTGTATGCAGTTGTAGTGCGTATGCTTGTGGCATGTTGAATTTCTGATATTACAAAGCCAATTTGTAAGTTTCAGTTTATCGTACAGTTATTACATTAAGCTCCATATCTTTTATATGATATGTTTAGGTACCTTTTGGATTGATACAGTCTGTTTAGTTTAGCAGATTGAAATTTCATTTCATTTACACATTGCAACACAAATGTGCTAAAGATATGCTTGTTCACCATATTTCAAAAGTCAGTATCACTTCTCTAAGATGATCTTTAGTTCCAGTCCATAAAGACATTGTTGAACACTTTGAGCACTAGCTTAATGGTTACACTGCCATATTAAGCGAGGTATGAACATGAAGCTCACAAGGTGTGACTTTCCCCTTTTGCTATCATTCAATAAGAGGTTAAATGATTTTAGATCGAGCCACGATTGCAGAGGGACTATAAGAAGTCTTCTCAGGTTTAATTACATGATTCATTTTCTTCAAACTCTTTCTTTCTTGAAATTATAAGATGAATACTTGTAGAAACTGTGATTTGGAGATCAGGTACGTGATTATGGGTTTTGCATCAACATTTACTTTGTTTATTTCTTCTTGTAACATTAAACCATTAATTTAACAGCAATTAGTTATGTGTGAGGATATGATGAGCTGTCATTTTCTTTACGTTAACAGCCACAGTTTTTAGGGCCATATACAGTAGGGACGAATGCTGTTCAATGGGATGTACTTTCTATTAACACCTGGACGAGTAGAATAAATGGATTGGATATAAATCCAACATACTGTTCCAACACAGCATGAAAGTACAACAGAGTTCACTTCAGTGATAATGCTAATGGCAGGCAATTAAATTTTGCTGCAATAAATCCGGCTAATAAAAACAAAAACCCTTTCACGCAGAGTGTTCACCCAGAAAATTGCCTTGAAATTCCTTTATATATGAACACAAACACATTGCGGGATTGATCATGAGATCGATTCCAAAATGGGGACCTAGTAACATAGGGTTAGTAACATGTCAGAGCGATAATGCCTGTCTCAGATGAGGGATTTAAATGCAGATCACTATGGAAAAATGTCTGCAAACTGGCATGAAGCAGAGGCCAGGGTCCCCCTCACTATCCAAGCTGAAGCTGAGATCGTTCATATGCGATGTACTGGTTTATGATTGAATCCGAAAAAATGCAGTATGGTTTTTCATGAGAGAAATTAGAGATAAACTTTACTGTATATAACTTTAGATGCCACAGAAAATATTCCACTAAGTGCTCAATAAAAATTAAATTACACATCACACCCTGATGTCACTTGTCTTTACGGGATCTTTACAGGAGGTTCTGGAAAATCACTGGTAGTGTGAATGAACCAACATCAAACATTCCCCGGGAAATCCTGGGACACATGATCAGTGTATTTTCTGGAATCTCTGTGTGAAAAGGGTTTAAAGTGAAATGAAATTGAAATATTTTTTTTTATAAATTACTTTTTTGTGAGCTTCATTATTTAAAGAGCACTGCAACAATTTCATTGCTAAGAAACAACCTTATTTTGTGTATAATGTTTTATAATGTTTTTGTGTGGTTTATGGTTAAAAAAACACATTATTTTCCACATTCCACATACAGATTTCACTCTCTTCCTGAAACACACGCATTTGAAAAGCCAGTGTCTCTGATTGGCCAGCTAATCTGTACTTTGTGATTGGCATGAATACCTCTGACGTCAGCCGGAAATGTGACACTCCTTACCATGTTTGAAAGATTCCCTCACAATGCAATGCTAACAGGAGTTAACTTACAGGCTGAGTCTGAAAGGAAATGTAAAAACGTGGATCGGTCAATAAGTGCTCTTTAACTCATTCACCGCCATTGACGAGTTATCTCGTCATTTATGAGTTAATATTTAACTAATAAATATGCCTTTCTGGACGAATTTCAAAGTGAAAGTGTATCCACCAGATGGCGCCAAACCGAATTTATCAAAAACGGAAGTTAAAAAGATTTAATGATTTATTTGAACTGCCTTTATGTTTGATAGTCATTCTGAGTCTGATCGCTAACATAAATTTCTTTACAAAAACGCAATTTTTTAAGCTTTTTGCTCAAAATGTTGTATTTTTGAAGAGAAATATCCATATATCAGTGGTTAAATTAAGTAAAAAAAGTAAATATATAATGAAAAGTTTTTTCCCCATTTTGTTTGTTTGTTTGTTTGTTTGTTTGTTTGAAAGCAGAGGGTGTGTTCTTTAATTTGATATCATTTGTATGTTTATATATTTATAGAAAATAATTTTTCCTGCAAGGAATTTTGTGAAAATTTTGTTAAAATCACAAAAATGCAGGTGGGCAACTTTTCTCAAAAAGGCTGGCGGTGAATGAGTTAAAAAAAATAATGTGCCCTCATAATCTTAAATCAAAAACGCTAATCACCTCCCTTCCTCGAAACGATCTCTTTTTACTTCCGGTCATGAGAAATGGCATGAAGGCAGGGCCCGTTAGAAACATGACCCAACTTTTAACTGTCCAATTAGTTCCTAATGGATGAATTCAAGTCCTGCCCTTCATTTTTTCCTATTTCAGAAGCTGCTTCACACAAATATGCATCACAAGGGGAAAATAAGACAATCACTACTTCCATTTCATTGTGACTTTAAAACAGCAGGGGCTCCCATATTTCCACATGACAACTGTTAAGGGGGGATTAAGTTACAGATACAACCAAATACATTTACACACTGTCGATTTGCTCTTTTACATTGCAAATCAAATTGGAATTTTTTTCTTGGAGAGCTTTTACACATTCATAATTGAACATGGTTATGATTCATAATTCGTTCACATTAAGTGGAAAATGTAACAGAGCAGAAAGGCATGCATCTGTTACAACGGTTTTGTCTTTTTGTTTGCTGTTCAATAATTGAGTTAAAGTGGAATCTGTATTTATAAATGTGAAATTGGTTCGACGTTGCTAACGGCTCACATCATTATAGATTCACAGAATGCTTCTGACTCCATGGGGTTCCTCACTTCTCTCTTTCTGTATCAATTTTTGTTGTTGACAGTCTCAATCTCTACGTCACTCCCACTTCAACAACTTATCACCAATGATGATAAGCCTGCTTCCCCCGCTATTCACTCACAGCTCTATTATTAGATATGGAAGCATTATTATCAGCTCAGATTCCTTTTCTATGGCTGCCCAAAGTCTGTTTATCTGGACGTAAAAGGCCATTTCACTCTGTTCAGTCTTTTATGATAATAGCTCTAGTACTGAAATAGAATTGGTGCATGGAATAACGCTGAATAAGATCCCATATGTCTGTGTATTTCCTAGCCAGGAGCTCTCCTGTCTTTAGGGCTTTTGTTCTGATAAGTAATTACAGTGGGTTTCATAGTCCCTAATGTCCTTGTTGGAGAGCACTTTATAAACATTGAGCACATAATAGCTGTCTGAATGTGTTGGCAACATCATGGGCCAATGTGTATGGAAAACAAACAGCAGGCTGAAAGATTGCTCTGAATTACAGGTGCCATGTCATTCACTTTATCCGGTTTGCACGTAAAGCTGGGTGTTTTGGTCCGTGCAGTCCGGTATTTCTACCATCAGCCATCAGCCATCAACAAAACTAGTTGAAAACACATTAAGCTGTCAATTCCAGGAAAACATCTAGACTCCATGCTCTCATCAGCTGTCTTCAATGCATGTTTTCAACTCATACTTATTACAGAGAGAATGCCTTTATTCTATGTGCAGGTTTATTGTTGATCAGCAGGATGGTACACTGAATGTTTGTGATGTATTCGTAATGTCTTTCCTAGCAACATTTTGCCAATTTTAATTTTGCTTTTTTAATTGTAGATTTATAACATGCCATTTGTAATATGTTAAAGGGACATTTCACTGGCAGAAACATTAATCGTTATTAAAAGTGGATCATAGTTGAAATGTAACACAAATTTAGAATTTTGTGCCTTTTTGACCGAGAAAAGACAGAACGTGACTTTAGAGCGCATTTGTGTGGAAAACTACAACTCCCACAATGCACCACAATTCAAGCCACTCCCATTAATCTGAACCACTCAGATATGCTATTGTGTACATAAATGCCAAGAAAATAGAAACACTCCCTTTATAGTCAGACATCCGTTTATCCCTTATCGCTTCCAGTTTAGGATTCTAAAATATGAATCCAGGACGGCGCTGCCATATACGGTATGAAGCTTGGGTAGGAGCAGGTCATTAAAAACGAAATAAAAAACATGTATATTGCGTGCAATACCCTATAGTCTTTATTAAATGTTTAGGAATATTTATTTTCATATTTTACTAGGTTCTTTCATAAGGTTAAATTACGTAGGCGTACATAGCACACCTTTGGCCTCATGTCACGAAAGCGCCAAATAGCTCCCACTGCCAGCCACGAAAATAAAATAAAATAAACGGAGAAATAAAAGTGAACAAAGACGAGGTGCGGGAGAAATTAAGGTCTGAATTTGTGAATAGATAATACAAACATTGCTTTGTAAATGTTAAACATGTTTATCGTTATGACAATTCTGGTTTGTTTCTATTGTTCATAACTTAAGTGTATAGCTGCCAGTTTACAGGGCGATGTAATCTAATGACAGTTACAGTTATGTCTATTTTAATGGTCGCAGGGCGGGTTGTAAAAATAGATATGGGGGTACGTGGCGGGCTAATATTTCATAAAAGCGGGACCCGCGGGTTGAAAAAATCCTGACCCCGCGCATCACCAGTATCCAATATGATAAGAAGGGGGCAGTTGGAAAATGATCACAGATGGAGTCGCAATGTACAACCCCAAAACAGAAAAAGTTGGGACACAGTAGAAATTGTGAGTAAAAAAGGAATGGAATAATTTACAAATCTCATAAACTTATATTTTATTCACAGTAGAATCTAGATAACAAATCAAATGTTGAAAGTGATATATTTTGAAATGTCATGCCAAATATTGCCTCATTTTGGATTTCATGAGAGCTACACATTCCAAAAAAAGTTGGGACAGGTAGCAAAAAGAGGCCAGAAAATTTAAATATACACATAAGGAACATTTGAAAGACCAATTTGCAACTTATTAGGTCAGTTGGCAACATGATTGGGTATAAAAAGAGCCTCTCAGAGTGTCAGTGTTTCTCAGAAGTCAAGATGGGCAGATAATCACCAATTCCCCCAATGCTGCAGCGAAAAATAGTTTTCTGACTTTCTAAGAGAAAAATTGCAAAGAGATTGAAGTTATCATCATCTACAGTGCATAATACCATTAAAAGATTCAGAGAATGTGGAACAATCTCTGTGTGTAAGGGTCAAGACCGGAAAACCATACCGGATGCCCGTGATCTTCGGGCCCTTAGACGGCACTGCATCACATACAAGAATGCTACTGTAATGGAAATCATAACATGGGCCCAGGAATACTTCCAGAAAACATTGTCAGTGAACACAATCCACCGTGTCATTCGCTGTTGCCAGCTAAAACTCTATAGATCAAAAAAGAAGCCATATCTAAACATGATCCAGAAGCACAGGCGTTTTCCCTGGGCAAGGCTCATTTAAAATGGACTTTGGCAAAGTCCAAAACTGTTCTGTGGTCCAACGAATCAAAGTTTGAAGTTCTTTTTTGGAAAACTGGGATGCCATTTCATCCGGACTAAAGAGGACAATGACAACCCAAGTTGTTATTAGCGCTAAGTTCAGAAGCCTGCATCTCTGATGGTATGGGGTTGCATGAGTGCGTGTGGCATGGGCAGCTTACACATCTGAAAAGGCACCGTCAATGCTGAAAGTTTATCCAAGTTCTAGATACATATGATCCCATTCAGACGTCGTCTCTTTCAGGGAAGACCTTGCATTTTCCAACATGAAAACGCCAGACCACATTCTGCATCAATTACAACATCAAGACTGCGAAGAAGAAGGATCTGAGTACTGAAATGGCCAGCCTGCAGTCAAGATCTTTCCCCCACAGAAAACATTTGGTGCATCATAAAGAGGAAGATGCGACAAAGAAGACCTAAGACAGTTGAGCAACTAGAAGCCTGTATTAGACAAGAATAGGACAACATTCCTATTCCTAAACATCGGTCCTCCTCCAGCTGTTCCTTATATGTACATTTTAACTTTTCTGGCCTCTTATTGCTACCTGTCCCAACTTTTTTTGGAATGTGTAGCTCTCATGAAATCCAAAATGAGCCAATATTTGGCATGAAATTTCAAAGTGTATCGCTTTCAACGTTTGATGTGTTGTCTGTATTCTACTGTGAATGGGGTGTAAGTTTGTGAGATTTGTGGATTGTTCCGTTCCTTTTTTGCTCACAGTTTCTGCTGTGTCCCAGCTTTTTCTGTTTTGGGGTTGTATACTGGTAAAGATATGGTACCCATATATACTGTGGAAATAAATTAAAGATAGTTTTGAACAATTTCTTTGCAATCTGCAAATTGATTTTGCAGTAGGGGGGAAATTCGATTTAAATCGTAAATCTGATTTTTTTTTTTGGCCATATCGCCCAGACCTAGTTTCTGATTTTTGAGAGTGCTTGGCCAAACATGTATATTCCTAAAGAAGAAAATGCCGCATCCTGCACACGAATGCGTCCACCGCACAATATGTATACTCCACAGACGCGCTGGCTCAGTAAGCCGAAACACGTCGGTGAAATAAACACGCACAAACACGCGCAAAGTCTTGCCTGGGACCATTTACCAAACAAATGTCCATATCCTGATGTGATGCGGAAATATTATACAGAAAGCACACAAAGAGAGTACAGCCACTACTAGTCCATCCAAGCTCGAGTCAGTCCGGGCTTCTCTACGCAGCAGAGTTCGAGGGTTGTAACATGAAGTCTGACTAGCTCAACATTGTCTGTTAGCTTAGTTTAGCAAAAAGATGGCGGCTGATAGTTTTTTTTTCCAATTGTGTTCATAAAAGTCCCACCCACTGATTTGTAATAGGTCTGTACTGTGAGTGGGTCCCCCCATAGCCCCACCTTCGAAAAATTAGTGTTTGTAGTCTTACACCTTCAACAAAGATACATCAGTTCCTTCTTTCAATTTTTACATGATTGAAAGAAGGAAGTGCAACACTGAAATCTTTAATTCTCCCGTCTCAGGGGAAACTGAGGGAATGACGCATGACCATTCACAAACATGACTGGGGTTCTAACGATACAAAGCTTAATGCAAATTAATGAAGTGTCCCTTTAATGTCACCAGATTTTTAATGTTGGGGTGAATTCACCAAACAGTGATTAAAAAGCAGATATTGCACAAAAATATTGAATACTTGATGTGAAGTACAATCTACCACTTAATGGGCTGAATACAATTCTATGCCGTGAGTATTTCAACTGAATGAAGTCATTGTCATGTTGTTTAGAGCAAACACACCTGCTTTCTGTTTAAATTAGGATTATTTTGTGTCTTAATTGCAGCGGTTTGTGAATAAGTGAACAATAAACATAATTTGATTTAAAAACTGTTTGCTTTATATTTATCATGATATCAACAGTAATTCATCAAATGATGATCAAACAATGGAGAGTTGCATTTATGATGAGAGCAAGCGCAATTAATTTGTTGTAAATTCCCCCGTGTTTATCTATATTGTTCTGTGGGTGAATAGTGAGCTAATCCATCCTACTGTAATTCACTAGAAGATATTGTATGTTTTGATCATTATTTAATTGGCTCTTAATGAAGGCTCTGACGACTATAGAACTTCACACTTTACATTTTTTGAGGTAATGAACCTCTGGAGGAAGTGATTAAATTTGTTATTAAACAGGTAGAGGCTCAGGCGCCCGGGTAAATAATTCCCGTGGTATTGACTTTACTGCATTCTGGAAATAATAGACTTGATTTAGCATATTTTGCCTTTTGTCTATATCTCTTATTTACTCATTAACTGTCAGTCACAAAGAACTTTTCCTTTCTGGGAACTGGTGATTAAGTATGTGTTTTTGCATTCAGAGATACACCTTCGTAGATTATGAGTCACCATATTTGCATCCTAGGCATATACAGTACTTTGAAATCGAATTTCTGCTGTGCCATGTGTTTACGCCAGCTGTGAATATGCGTCCCCAGTTACGTACGCTGCGTTTTAATCTTGTGGAAACTCATTACTCATCTATTGCATAAACTTTAGACTGATTTTGAAGGCATTAAGTCTGGTTCACTTATATTATGACCGTCTGAGAGATAGAAGGTTTAATTATTGTGTGGAAAGACCGGTGAGATGGACGTGAAGGTCAGGAGATTACACTGCCCATTTAATCTGCTGAGAGAAGCCAGGCCCATTAGTTAACATAGCAGCAGACTGACATGGTCGTATCTTAATGTAATACGGTATAAGACTTCAGCTTCCTAATTGCACTTTCACATGTTCAGGAGCAGATACAGACACAGCAGGCCAATATATGACTTACAGGCTGAGACCCTGTTCTTATCTGAGAATAGAACTGAAATTAGAAGTCCCACCATGCAATTCTGGCTAAAACAAGGTAAAATTTGGGCTGTCAGTGAAAGTCTAATAGACGTCTAACCATAGCCCAAGAATAGATGATGAGTATACCCTTAAAACATGTAAAATGTAAGCAAACACACTGAAAACCTGTTGACTTTGCTTACATGATGGAATATCATATCTCGCTTTTTTGCCAAAATGGCATGTAACCAAATTGAAGGTTATTTAGGGTAGAAGTGGGTTACTTACCGGACTATATTGAGTCTAAAGTTAGCAGTCATTTTACTGGCTGGGTTATTGCTTGCTGGGGTGGCTTTAGAAAGGTCAAAAGAAAATTGGTTAAAAGATCCACTAAACAAATGATGTGAAACAAATCTACTGCACCTTTTGCTATAAAAGGTTATTAAATCGATTAAGTCATTTATTGCATACATTTATATTTTAACATGTTGTATCAAGTTTAACTGTTGGTTTGTCAAGTGTGTCCTGATATATTCTGTTCCATTTTGTTGCATTTTAGCTACTTTTGAACACACAAACGTGCAGTGGCAGCTCGTGACTTCTCTTCCAAGGAGCGCAAATTCCAAATATGTGTTCGGAGTGTTGTGTGTTGCTCGTGTTTTCAAAATATGTCTTGTTAAAATAAGTGCCTGCTGCACACGCGTCAAAACCGTTTATGATAAAAGACACACTCATGTCACACGACGGGGGCGGACCCGACTAGACTAAAGGTCACGCCCCTCTCAACTCTTCCACCTCGAGGAGTTTCCCAAGACCACCCCAATGACCAGACAGACGAGTAAACTACAGTTAAAATGAACTTTATTAAATATTTAAAAGGAAAGGGGGAAAGGGGAAAGGGCAATTAAAACTAATGGGTCTGCTTCTCGCCTCCAGGGCCACTTGGGACAAGGACTGGGGGACAGGGGCTCCTTTAGGGCTCTGGTCCTAGAATCCGTGGCGCGCTCTGCTTCTTCCTGGAGGCAGAATCAAAAAGGCGAGTTATCACAATGTGAGTCGATGTGGTCTTACTGCTACTCTACCTCTCCGTCTTCCCTCTTTCTCATGTTCCTTAGTTTAGTCGTTCTACAGCCGCTAAATGAAGAAGAGATATTTAGTGGGCCATTCAGGGAAACAACTCACAGAACTGGAGGTCCTTGTACAAGACAGAGCCTTAAATGGGGCACAGTTAAGTTGTAGCTGTAGTCACAGATCAACACACTACACAGATGTAAGTTACTCTCCACACTGTGTATCTTCGTTTTCCACAGGGCCTTCGTTGAGACACAGGTAAGTGATTGTTATAAGCACAGATCAATATTACTGCACCGGGGATAAATTACTCACAACACTGGGGATCTTCGTTCCACACAGAGCCTTCGTGGAAATACAGATAAGTGGTTGCTGTAAGCACAAGTCGATAACATTACACAGAGTTATGTTACTCACAACACTGGGGATCTTCGTTCCCTTCGTTGAGACACAGGTAAGTGATTGCTGTAAGCACAAGTCGATAACACTACACAGAGGCAGTTATTCGCAACACTAGGGGATCTTCGTTCACACAGAGCTTTCGTTTAGACACAGGTAAGTGGTTGCTATAAGCACAAGTCGATAACACTACACAGAGGTATGTTACTCACAACACTGGGGATCTTCGTTCCACACAGAGCCTTCGTTGAGATACAGGTAAGTGGTTGCTGTAAGCACAAGTCAATAACCCTACACAAAGGCAGTTATTCACAACACTGGGGATCTTCGTTCACACAGAGCTTTCGTTTAGACACAGGTAAGTGGTTGCTATAAGCACAGATCAATTAACGCTGCACAGGGTATGTTATTCACAGCACTGGGGGTCTTTGTACTCACTCTCAGACAGTGGACTTTCGCTACAGCGTTGGTGCACCGTATTCCTTCACCCGTCCACTCAAGCGTCTCGGGCGTCGTGGGGACGGATGGGTCCAGTGGCACGGAGCCGAACGCTTCCCAAACTCCCCCTCCTGTTTCCACGGCCGGGGTCCCGAGTTGGGGCGAACTTTCGTTGGAGCTCCGCCACCACGAGTTTCTGTTGGTTAGGTCGAACACACACACAACTATGACCCTCAATCCGCACAGTGCACTTCAGAAATTACTCACTCCTATCCACCACTGGGCTTCACCACTGTCCGCTCTATCGAGGAGTGAAGCTCTCTCCACACACCCGGGGCCAAGGCTTAATTACACTCTCTCCGTAGGACTCAGGCCACAACAGGTATAATCATCTCACGGTTCGTCCGAGGCCGGCAGTTTGGTCGCTACAAGAACAGCATACACACAGCAAGTACAGCGCAACACCAAGTAATAAGTGAAACTCACCCACAGCACTCTTGTACACACTTCACGTGATATAAAATATGGACTTAGCCACCAGGCTTCGATTCCCTCGGGAGGATGGTTAGGCGATGTTTTGGTCACCGTTGAGAATAGGTTTTGTATTACTCACGGCCCTGATGTGTTGTTTGTTACTTCTCTGGCTCACCCACGCTTTCTTGTCCCGCAGGGCCACTGAACGATTCGTAGACGGCGCTTCCTATCCAAATGTCTCATCAGTGTTTCCGGTCAACCCACGGCTCGCCCACGCTTCCCTCTCCGGTGGGGCCAGGGACCTCAAACACAAGAAAAACACACACCAAGCAACTCCTCTTCAACGTAGTACACGGTAAACACAATGGCCGTTTACTCACTCTTAGTTGTCATTAGCCTCCTGTATCTGTAATCCCGTTGCTCTGAATCTTGCTTACTCACGAGTGGAACTTTCCCAATCTTCCTTCGCCAGCTGTCTTTCCTTCCTTTACCTCCCCAAGGGAACGATCAGGCCAGCACAGAGCGTCTGCAAAGCAGCAACACAGCGCACACAAAGTACATAACAAGCACCCCGTTTGATGTCTTCAAAGGTCTTTATATCCTCTACCTCTTCTCCTAATCAGCCTATCAGCAACCGCTGTGTAGATTACCCTCACCTGGGCGAAATCAGGCTTGATTTCGTAATCGGGGAAACCCCGGAAATTCCGGTGTTCAGAATAAAACGTCCGGGCGGAACCATCGTCGGGCGGAACCCGTCTTCCACACTTTTGGTTCCGCCCTCACAAAACGTCACCTGTGACACTCACATTCAAAATACTCGCAAGACACTCCCTTAACAGTAAACTCTGATTATGCATGAGATTATGCGAGTATCTGGCAAACTTGAGTGTCTCTTTTATCATAAACCCTTAAGACGCGTCTGCATGATGCACATAGGTTCACTCGACACACTGAACACATATTTTAAAATGACGAACTACACACATACTTCATGTTGTTAAGAGCTTTGTATTGGGTGCCCTCGAAAAAGAAGTCACCGGCCGCCACTGCGAACGTGTTTGATCATTTATTTCCCTTTAAAATCTGAAATTTAGCCCATTTGCACTTTTTGTATAAGGCTTCGTATGGCTCACTTTTGGGGAATTTCCACTGTGCACAGTCAGTGCCTATTATCTGATACTTTTTTTGTACAGCCTTGGTTGAGGTTCCAAGTGAACTGTACTGATACACACTATAATTGGCTGGGTTATTTTTAGGCCATGTTGGGTAAAAATTGGACACAGCTAGGTTAACATTGATGTAATGCTGGGTTGTTTTAACCCAACTGCTGGTTTATTATAACCCATGGTTGCATAACAACAACTCAGCATGGGGTAATTTTTAAACCAGCATGTGTTCTGTCCAATATAACCCATTATGGGTTAAAAAAATACCCCAGCCATTTTAAGAGTGCACTAAAACATGTGTAAACTCTAAAGATCAATCGTTTCAGAAAGAATCGTCACTGCATTATATTACAGCATTATTGCTAAATGCAATATTAGCTTAATGCCGTCATCTATGCTTTGTTTTACAAGTCGTCCCCAAACTCATTTTTAGCGGTGAGAAACATCTGCATGCCGAGATTCAAGAACACCATTTCATATACATGCTCATGATCATATCGCTTTTACGATGATGCACGGCAGTAGAGGTGGTGCAACTTTAAAGATAAGTTTATAATCACGTCCACTTTAAAGCAAGCGTGCCGCACAAGCCCTGAAAAGTGAAGCCAAAACATCTCGATCGCCCGCCCCCCAGTGACTGGTCCCAGTGTAGGTCATAAACCCCGCCTCCCCATGTTATTCAATGGGACTTGAGACCAACAAAAAAATGTAATTACACTTCAATTATCTTTTTTCCGAAGCTGGTTTCTGTCATTTACAGTAGTTTTTATCATGCTGATGTAAATTCAAGTGTTTGTTTTTAAAATAAGTTTGTGCTTAGTTAGTTATTTAATGATATAAAAACGGTGGTGTCACGTCATGATTGACGGTTGTGATATCGTGTGATATGCGCACATTCTGCGAGGGCGGGGTCTTGATTTCGCGGCTTTACTTCCTGCTAACTACTGGGCATGAATGGTCCCGAAATTGCAATGCGCAGACTCAAGACCCAAGATGTCAGCGCAATATCGGGACACTGGCGGCTTTTTGCCAATGGAAGAGAACGAACAGGCGTCGTTCATCTTTTTTACAGTCTATGCTTTAAAGCAATACTAAACTGCAGTGGAAAAGCAAACTAGGTCAAAGAAACCGACCCAAGCCTAGTCATACCACATAATGAAAAAGCACTATTAGACCCTACTGAATGACTTGTCAACTAGTTTGTAGATTGTTTGTATGACTACTTGTTTATAAAAAATTTAGATTATCATTTAAAAATAGAAATTACCTCAGTTGTGTTCAGTAATTCTATTAAGCAATCTTAATGCCTGAGCCCTCTTAATCAATGGTTGGGAAAAATATTGAAACACTCATTTGCTGGGTTTAAAATAACCTATGCTGGGTTGTTTTCACCCCAAAATATTATTTTGGGGGTCAAATATAGGCATTTTGTACTTTATGTTTATTTAAACCAACCATACAGTAGGTTAAAACAACCCAGCATTTGTTGGTGTATGTTTGTGAGAATATCAACTTACAGTGAAATGTTGTCATCTAACAGGGATCTTTCATGATCTTTCCACAGTAACCGTGACGATTGTCTAGCTCTTCATGGCATTCTCTTAGTTTGGGCTATTAGCTGTGACCTTAACTGCAGAAGGTCACATCCATCGCTAATCCTCATTGCTATTTGTCAGCCATTGTTGCCGCATGCCACCACCTCTTAAAGGTCAGCCGTTTCGATTTTTCTGTTCTAGACCCTAATATGGAGTCAACCTAAGTAAATCAGGATGTTTTAACACCGTCTTTATTTCTACACAACCAGCGATGTGGACATTGGAATGGACTAACTGCCTTGGGGTAGCAGTGATCTAGGTGGCTTACGTAAAACATTGAAGAGCGGACGTCTCCTTTGGTGGTAATGGAGTGACTCCTTCATTTTGTTGTTTAGATGTCTTATAAGATTAATATCACAAGGCTTGCCCTTTTTAGACTCATTTATTACCTCTGGCTCATCTTTTTATTGCAAAAAATAAGGTAATGAATCAACCCCTACTCTTGTCATTGGTGTTTTATTTATTCATCACTTATTTTTTAGAGAAATAAGATTTTTGGCAGATAATGCTTTGAGTTTGTTAGTTACACAAAATATAATTATTGTCTTAAAATTAATGTTGAATCCAAACTCCACACAGAAAGGCCACCTGACCCAGCTGGGGCTCGAATAAATATGTGTTTTGCCTTCGTTGCTGTTGGAGAGATTGAAAGGAATTAATCAACAGCCAACACTTGTGCTCAAATCCTTTGAATTGAAGATTGATGTGCAAGTTCAAAGGGACTGCAGTTTACATTCATTTATCTGATTATTCAAAGTGGATCACATGAGAAGTACTCCTAATCAAAGTCTAGATTGTTCAATAAAGTACAAGATCTATAATGGTTTAAGATCAAGTTTAGGTAGGAGACTTGTATGTTTAAAGTGTGCCATCCATTCTAGCAAACAAGGTTGAGCTGAAGCTGAAACCCCAGGCACGAGTGTGTGGATTCCAATCAGAGATAAGCCCGACACACAGAAGTGCTTAATCAACAGCCCAGATCTCCAGAGAATGGCCATACAAAGCAGTCGACTGAGTTCATAAAGCCGAAACAAACGAAGAGGGATTTAGATAAGAAAGCATTTAACATTATGTACCCCAATCTGGTGAGTTAAGCGGTGACAGATTGCATTAGTTTAAGCGGCTGTATGAAAATGACATCATGCCATTATATAACTGCATGAACTTAAAAGTGAAAGAACATGGAAATAAGTACAAACTAGCTGGAAATTCACTGTATTCTATGAACATGACATTCGCCAGGTAGGCTTACCATCAAGAAAATGCTAAAATGCTAAAATGTATATTTCACTCGGGGTGCATGATCTCTGAAAGCTTATGTTGACATTTGAAGTCACCTAAGCAACAACACCCCTACCCCAATAGAATCAGGACCTTCATTTGATAGACCCGCCCCACACATACGCAACCCAGGCAATGATGTCGGTTAGTAGACACGCCCCTTACTGCTGATTGGCTACAAGTGTGTTTGGTAGTCGGCCCCATAGATATGCATAGATATGTATAAAGGCTAGATGTCTCGCCCGCGCTGCTGGCCAATTAAGTGGAACGTCCGCATTTTGGCGGCCATCTTACCACAGGACGCTCGCTCACTTGTAGCATTGAGTTTAATGGTGCAGGTACTTTTAAATGACCATAACTTGCTTAATTTTTTATCGATTTTTAAACGGTTTGGTTTGTTATAAACGTCAAAGATGTACCTATGACACTGCATGCTTATACTAAAAAAATAGAGCATCATGTTAAAGCATCCAGAATTACAGCCACGTTAATAACGTTTGTAAAAAAACAAACTGTTTGAAAATTGGTAGAAAATTAAGCAAGTTATGGTCATTTAAAAGTACCTGCACCATTAAATTCAATGCTACGAGTGAGCGAGCTGTCTGAGGTAAGATGGCCGCCAAAATGCGGACGTTCCACTTGAGGAGGTTAGAGACTCCACCATAATACATCTACACTGTAAAAAAATCAGTAGAAATTACAATGTTTTTGCTGCTGGGTTGCCGGTCATTTACTGTAGATTTAAATTTATGTTATTTACTGGCAAGAGTTTGTTCAAAGTTAAATAAATTTTAAATATTAACAAGTCTTTATCTTTACAGAATAAAACTATACAATAACAGCCTCATGCAAAGCATTCTGGGAACCAGAAATCATCATCAACCTTTTTCTGTTTTTTGCTTCAGATTTTGTTTCCCAGAATGTTTAGCTTGATGCTGTTTTTTAGATTTACTCTGTAAAGACAAAGACTTGTAAATGTTAAATGTTCATTTAACTTTGAACAAAATGTTGCCAGTAAATAACATAAATTTAAATCTACGGTAAGCAGCAACCCAGCTGCAATTTCTACCGATTTTTTTTACAGTGTAGCCTTTATACATATGGTTGGCCCGACTCCCTTTTCCAAAGTGATTTTCAAAAATTACATATAGAAAAAGGGTAGGAGGGAGCCCCAGTACATGTATCAAATTAAGAATGGATTTAAATACTTTGTTATGATGGTTACAGTACATTACTGTTATGGTCAGGCTTCATAACCATAAACATAAAAGGGGACTAAGACACAATATTCAGCAATCATTCTAGGGGTTTTATTTAAATTGCAACATAGCAGCACAGCCAAATCGAAGGAGAATTGCCCCCCACATCCCGTATGCCACTTCACGTTTTTAAAAGTAGGAACAGATTGTCTTTAGGTGCACACATAACAAAATGTGCATGTGAGGCAGAGGGACATAGCAGTTACAAAAATATTATTTTAAATTAAAATTTTCCCAAAAAATATTTTGAATTTAAACAATATTTGAAGTATCCAATGTATAGCACCACGGACCCCCAACCGGCCCCGGATGCCATGTTGAGGACCCATGCTCTAGAGTCTAAACCAATAGACTGTGGTTTGTTCACAGCTTTAACTGTAAGCTGATTCTTATTGGTTTACAAAAGCTGATGTGCTACTAATGGATCTTAAATGCTGTCCCGTGTGGACTTGACAAACTCAATTTGAGTTATAACCCAACAGAATTTTAAAACCGAGACAAGGGTCCCATCAGGTTGATGTTATTGCCCAACAGAGAGATCCCTCTATGCTTGAGTAATGCTGGCATGCCCCGAAGACGTTGGGCCATGGTCCTATAATAAAGTTATCCCTGGTCTGTCATTACTATCTTTATGTAATCAGTTATTCATAGGGCATGGCATCAGGTAAAATGTGCCTACATATTCCTACAGCTGGTCCCCACAGAAGGATACCCTGGTGTGTGATAGATGAGCAAGAAAGAGATGCACAGAATATGGTTGCTTCCAGAGGGGGCATTTTAGGTACCAGAAAATCAATAGGTTGTTTTATATCCAATTTTAAAAAAATAGTCTTTCTCTGAGCTCATTATCAGCCTCAGCTGGAGCTAGATTTGTTTTTGCACTTGGTTTAATTGTTTTTTTCCACGAGTTTTGTCACCACTTCTTATGGCATCTTTCTCTTCCTTTACCGGTCGTGTCAATTTTAAAGTTAAAATGAGACATTTTTATTGTTAAAATACTTTCTTATCCTAGCTTAATGTGCAGAGTAAGCTGCAAGTTAAACACTGAAAAGTTGATTAAAGTGTAAATCAAAACATTGCTTTATAAGAAAACCTGGTTATGGTTATTTTTGCAATTCCAGGTGGTGACAGTAGTCAAAGATATTCTTCTACTTGAAATTGAAGCATTATTTATGTGGCTTTTATAGAATTGAAAAGTGATTTATACGTTTATTTGGTGACTCTGGGCAGTGACATGATGCAAGTTATGTGCTCTTAATGTTCCTAAATCTAAGAGGTCCCACTATATGTGTGTATACCTTACCTTTATACGTTTGAGGACCACAACCTTTTACTATTTGTTTTATGGGGTAAGCGTTTTGCAGAGTGTAATTATTTTACATATACAACATCTAAAGGATTATTAGGAACACCACACTAATACTGTGTTTGACCCCCTTTCGCCTTCAGAACTGCCTTAATTCTACATGGCATTGATTCAACAAGGCATTGATTCGAAAGCATTCTTTAGAAATGTTGGCCCATATTGATAGGATAGCATCTTGCAGTTGATGGACATTTGTGGGATGCACATCCAGAGATGCTCTATTGGGTTGAGATCTGATGACTATGGAGGCCATTTTAGTACAGTGAACTTATTGTCAAGTTCAAGAAACCAATTTGCAATGATTCGAGCTTTGTGACGTGGTGCATTATCTTGGTGGAAGTAGCCATCAGAGAATGGGAACATGGTGGTCATAAAGGGATGGACATGGTCAGAAACAATGCTTAGGTAGGCCGTGGCATTTAAACAATGCCCAATTGGCATTAAGGGGCCTAAAGTGTGCCAAGAAAACATCCCCCACACCATTACACCACCACCAGCCTGCACAGTGGGAACAAGGCATGATTGATCCATGTTCTCATTCTGTTTACGCCAAATTCTGACCATCTGAATGTCTCAACAGAAATCAAGACTCACCAGACCAGGCAACATTTTTCCAGTCTTCAACTGTCCAATTTTGGTGAGCTCGTGCAAATTGTAGCCTCATTTTCCTATTTGTAGTGGAGATGAGTGGTACCCGTTGGGGTCTTCTGCTGTTGTAGCCCATCCACCTCAAGGTTGTGCGTGTTGTGGCTTCACAAATGCTTTGCTGCATATCTCTGTTGTAACGAGTGGTTATTTCAGTCAAAGTTGCTCTTCTATCAGCTTGAATCAGTCGGCCCATTCTCCTCTGACCTCTAGCATCAACAAGGCATTTTTGCCCACAGGACTGCCACATACTGGATGTTTTTCCCTGTTCACACCATTCTTTGTAAAGCCTAGAAATGGTTGTGCGTGAAAATCCCAGTAACTGAGCAGATTGTGAAATACTCAGACCGGCCCATCTGGCACCAACAACCATGCCATGCTCAAAATTGCTTAAATCACCTTTCTTTCCCATTCTGACATTCAGTTTGGAGTTCAGGAGATTGTCTTGACCAGGTCCACAAACCCTAAATGCATTGAAGCAACTGCCATGTGATTGGTTGATTAGATAATTGCAATAATGAGAAATTTAACTGGTGTTCCTATTAATCATTTAAGTGATTGTTTATCTGAAGCTATTTTGTGTGTGTGTGTGTGTGTGTGTGTGTGTGTGTGTGTGTGTGTGTGTGTGTGTGTGTGTGTGTGTGTGTGTGTGTGTGTGTGTGTGTGATTGAGACATCCATCACTATGTGTAGATATGTCAGCATGCAAGTATACGCAACATGACAGCTCAGCAAAACAAAGTACAGTATTTGCCATCTCTAGCCTGTCCTTGTTATACGTGTAAAGAATGGTTATGGCTCGTATGATATCACTGTTCCTATATTATAATAATTATACAATAATTAGTTCTGGTTTATTTTCTCTCCTTTTTGATTTTGAGTGGCTCACTTAAGATGTTGGTATTTTAACATGCAAACTGGATGTTGTGATTTTTGCCTGGAGCAAGTAGTTATTTATTTTTATTTTAAGGCAGAGCATTTCTGTCACAAGAGACGGGAAATAGAAATGGTCCCGAAACATACAGTAGTTCACCCAAAAATGCTGGATTATTTTCAATCCATGGTTTAGTCAAAAAGGGCCAAACCCTTAGCCTGGTCCAACCAGACTCTCGTACATTCATTTCATTTGTACAGAGAGTCTGGTCATGCTCCATTGCAAAGTGTTACTTCCATTAAGGAGGGTCCTCTGTTGAAGTTTAAAACTATTGGATCTGCCCAGAGTCACTCAGGATCTGCCATAGGCGATCGCTAACGCGTGGTCGTGACGTATATCATGTGCCAAAACCGTCCGGAAACAACAAGTCTGAATAATCAGACCAACCAAACTTAGCAAGCCTGGCTGATTGGACCTGCAGATTTTTGCAGGAGAAAACAAAACTCTACACAGCAGTCTCAGACGTAGTACTGAAGTAAAATGAAAATTAAGCGGAAACACGTAGGAGGGCAGAGCCACCCTACCAAACCCTGACGTTGGGTTAAATTAAGCCAGACAATGTTTATATTTGACCCAACAATGGGTTAAAAACAACATGATCTCACAAAGTTCCGTGGTACAGTCACAGAATATTTTGCTCATTTATCCGTGGCATTGTCATGGATCTCCGCATTTTTCATGGCTGTACCTCAGACTTTCTTTTCCGTGTCATTGTCACGGATTGGTTACTCAACTTCTTTTTCTATTTTCCAACCATTGTCGCATCGGTTTAGGGTTAGATTTGGTGTTTGAGTTCAGATGTCACTTTAAGTATCGGTTTATACTATTTCTTCTGATTTATTTTTTAAATTTTCAGATTTTTAAACCATTCTCGCCCTGCCGTTAGGGTTAGAGTTGGGTTTGCGTAGGGATGTCATTTTATGTAAACCTAACCCTAAACCAAAGCGACAATGGTAAGAAAATAGGACAAAACAGTTGAGTAACCAATACGTGACAATGACACGGAAAAGAAAGTCAGTGGTATGGCCACGGAAAAATGCAGAGATCCGTGACAATGCCACGGATAAATTGGCAAAATATTTTGTGACTAACCCACGGAAATTCGTAAGATCAGGTTGGTTAAAACAACCCAGCATTTTTGATAGAAGCAAAGCAGCATAATAAATTGCAACCCAGTGGGTTGGGCTTGTCCCTTTTTGACCCAATGCTGGGTACCTATAGAGGAATAATGTACAGTAACTACACTCTCAGATAAATGGTACAAAAGCTATCAATAGAGTTTTGCCTTTTCAAAAGGTACATTTGTTTCTAAAGGGTGCATATTAGTACCTCAATGATACATATTGATGTCAAATGTATAGATATCTGTACCTAAATGTTACATTTTAGGTGACAGCTTTTGCACCTTTTTTATCTGACAGTGTTCAGAGTTAAATTGTTGTCACTTCACTCACAGCATGCTGTTCTAGACCAATTTTCAGTCACAATGTTGCTTTGGCAATGTTTCATTGTCAGAGAAAATATGCACTAACTTCTGTGTGAAATGAAAGCTACTTATAAGTTTAAAAAGTTACTTTTTATTTAAATAAAAGGCAGAGGTGTTATACTGTTGGCAGAAGGTGGAGCAGGTTTATTCACATTGATTTAAAATGTGTTGTCACATGTGGATTTATCTGTCTTTTTTACAGTGACTTTAAATGTGCACATTCAGTCCCGAAAACCTAGCTAGTTTTTTTGTGTGATTTACTGTTTTCTATTTAAAGTGACACCATGTAATTTTTCAACCTTCATAATACATTTTCAAGACCCTTGTGATAGTACATCGACTTTAAATAGGTTGAATGACATGTCTACCATAGCCTGACGGGGTCTGTATCACTTTTACTCGTATTTTAAAACTTAGGGTTTGTGGTAGTAACCAGAGCACAAAAAAAACTACAAAATTCGACTGCTTTACGGCATACGTCACTTCCTCCACACAATTTGTTTTTAACGTGAATTTTGCTGGAGGCTACTTAAGGAGTGTAGAGAGCAGTTTCTATTATGTGACTCTGTGGCACAGTCTTTAGTGTCACGGACCTATGACACGGGCGACCCGGGTTCGATTCCCCTTTAAGGCAATTTTTTATATAAACTGTTGATTCATACATAAATGCGATGTTCTTTATAAATTACGGCGATTATATTGCATATAGTTCCCTGTATTCAGATGCTGTGTTCACGTATTTACCTTTCTTTTTACTGTGTCTATGATATTTACATTACAATCCAGGATGCTATAGCACTCAAACTTGCTCACAGTGTAAAACCAAACCCTATTCATTCACCAATCAGATCCGAGCGTTTCTCTCTTCTCTTTTCCTCATTTGCTGCGTTCCGCTGTCACTCGCGTGACTTATTACAAAGCGGCAGACCTAAACGCATCGGTTTACTTGGATTTGGAGCGATTTTCACACAAAAAAGAGGAATAACGAGCGCCATTGCGGAAAATCCTGGTGGCGAGGGAGAGAGAGAGGATGCAACAATATTTGTTTGGAAAAAGGCAAGGAAATACGTCTGGTCGTTTCTGAATTGGAAGGCTGCAGCCTCCGGAGGTCAAATATGCAGGCTGCACACGTCATCAAGCCTGGGTTATTAAGGTAAACTGAGCATTACATTCGCAAGTCATAAGCATACTGCAACAATTTACGATTAACTAAGTATAATAGTCAACTTTGTAATTGTTAATATTGTGAAATAAGCAGTGTTGGGGGTAACGCATTACAAGTAACTTGAGTTACGTAATAATATTACTTTTCTGAAGTAACGAGTAAAGTAACGCATTACTTTTTAAATGTACACATTAATATTTGAGTTACTTTTTCAAAAAAGTAACTCAAGTTACTTTTTTAGTTTAATTAATTTGATTAAAAAATATGTACTGAATTAAACTAAACGTATGCACTCTCTGTGCCTGTGTGAAAACATTTTGAGTCAGAAACTGAGATGGCAGGCCAAAGCTAGACATTTTTGTGATGAAATATGCAATTTCTGAATGCAGAACTTTTCAGTCATAAAAACACCTGCAAGGCCTGAAAGAGATCAAGCCTTAGCCAAGAAAAAGTAACGCAAAAGTAACTAAAAGTAACGTAAGCATTACTTTCCATGAAAAGTAACTAAGTAATGCAATTAGTTACTTTTTTTGGGAGTAACTTAATATTGTAATGCATTACTTTTAAAAGTAACTTTCCCCAACACTGGAAATAAGACAGTCTTGATGACGTATTAGAAATACGACATCCGGAGGCTGCAACCTTCAGATTGAGAAATGGCTTCTGCCACGACGAGTTCCTCATCAGAAAGTTGTAACATGACTGCGTTTCTCCCTGTTGTCTCAAAATGTTGATCGTTTAGCATTTTAAAGGTTTAGTTTTTAGTTTAGTTTTAAGGTTGGCCAGTTCCTTTCCTTTGCGACAGTGCTGCGGCGCTTGTGGGCTCTAGGGGCGCTAGAAGTGAAAAATACGTGTCTAGCACCCCCTAGTGGCCAAAAGTGTCATGGTGTCCCTTTAAAATCATCAGGCATAATGTAAAGAACATTCTGTGAAAATATAACCTTGATATATTTAATATGGACCGATTGAAGTCAATGCGTAAAATCAAACTTTGATGCTCCTAATTTCGAAATCTAATAATGAGCCTGGATTTCACACAAAAAGGTATTTTTACACTGTTTTTATGTTTAGCCCTTTTTCTGTATTAGTTGGAGAATTCTTGCATCTGCTGGGTAATGATGTTTCTCACCCAAAATCTTTTAAGGTTATCTTTTTTCCAAGGCCACTGCTTTGCAGAAGCTCAGGAGTGAGTATGAAATGGTTTTTGCAGATATTACAAATCGAGAGGAAACCGCACGTTTAATGTGGTGCATACTATTGGATTGAATGTCAGTTCAACATAGCAATGTTCAGTTCCATGTTCCAGTCTGAAAGCAGTGTTTTACTCACTTTATTGTGAAAAGCGTGAGAGATGCTATTGTAGAGCATATACAGCAAGAATGTTAATGTGGGTGGTTAATGATTGGAGGTCAGAGAGCTTGAGGTCTGAGGCTAGAAACAATCTTCAACAGCATCCAAATGCCAAGGCCAAAGAGACAAAATAAGAAGCAGCTTAGCATCGAGGGTAACAGAGGATGCCATAAAGGCTACAATTACAAAAAGTGCATATGAGTTTGAATGCGCTTTTTTGTGCATTCCTGAAGGGTCATTCTCCAAATATTGTGACTCTCACTTCAGACAAAATATGTATTCACATTTAAGTTTACAGTAGAATCCTTTTTAATATACAAAAATTAACATGTTTACATTGTTACTAATCCCAAAGGACAACTTTTTTACTTTACATTTTTTATGTAATATGAAAATTCGCAACTCTAAAAATAAATTTCCCATGATAGTGTCTTAAAACTAAAACAAATCAATAGCAAATATAATCCATGTTCAATATGCTGATTTATATTATTGTTTGTTTGCATAACAATATACATTCACCTAAAGGATTATTAGGAACACCTGTTCAATTTCTCATTAATGCAATTATTTAATCAACCAATCATATGGCAGTTGCTTTAATGCATTTAGGGGTGTGGTCCTGGTCAAGACAATCTCCTGAACTCCAAACTGAATGTCAGAATGGAAAAGAAAGGTGATTTATGCAATTTTGAGCGTGGCATGGACAGTCCGAGTATTTCACAATCTGCTCAGTTACTGGGATTTTTTTTTGACCATTTCTAGGGTTTACAAAGAATGGTATGAAAGGGGAAAAACATCCAGTATGCGGCAGTCCTGTGGGCGAAAATGCCTTGTTGATGCTAGAGGTCAGAGGAGAATGGGCTGACTGATTCAAGCTGATAGAAGAGCAACTTTGACTGAAACAACCACTCGTTACAACCGAGGTATGCAGCAGAGCATTTGTGAAGCCACAACACACACAACCCTGAGGCGGATGGGCTACAACAGCAGAAGACCCGACCAGGTACCACTCATCTCCACTTCAAATAGGAATAAGAGGATACAATTTGCACAAGCTCACCAAAATTGGACAGTTGAAGACTGGAAAAATGTTGCCTGGTCTGATGAGTCTTGATTTCTGTTGAGACATACAGGTGGTCAGAATTTGGTGTAAACAGATTGAGAACATGGATCCATCATGTCTTATTACCACTGTGCAGGCAGGTGATGGTGGTGCAATAGTGTGGGGGATGTTTTCTTGGCACACTTTAGGGCTCTTAGTACCATTTGGGCATCGTTTAAATACCACGGCCTACCTAAGCATTGTTTCTGACCATGTCCATCCCTTTATGACCACCATGTACCCATCCTCTGATGGCTACTTCCAGCAAGATAATGCACTATGTCTGATAATGTCACAAAGCTCGAATCATTTCAAATTGGTTTCTTAAACATGACAATGAGTTCACTGTACTAAAATGGCCCCCACAGTCACCAGATCTCAACCAAATAGAGCATCTTTGGGATGTGGTAGAACGGGAGCTTCGTGCCCTGGATGTACATCCCACAAATCTCCATCAACTGCAAGGTGCTATCTTATCAATATGGGCCAACATTTCTAAAGAATGCTTTCAGCACCTTGTTGAATCAATGCCACGTAGAATTAAGGCAGTTCTGAAGGCGAAATGGGGTCAAACACAGTATTACTATGGTGTTCCTAATAATCCTTTAGGTGAGTGTAATTGAAGAAGGAGATGACAACAGATAAAGTCCTGATAGACAGAAGTGTTGTGAAGGAATTTGTAGTGTATACAATGTATATTAAAACACTTAAAACTTAAATATGTAAAGTAGATTAGATAACATGATGTTAAGTGATGTGTTATGGAGACTATACACGAGTTAGAAAACCAACAATTAGGGTAATACCATTGAAGCCTTAGACAAGAATAAAATGCAAACATGTAGAAATGGAACAGATAAGTGTTTTATTTAAATCACTGAACATTTAAGGTAATTTAATTAAAAGCGCCTGAAATGTGCATACAGTTTTCTTATTGTGGGTATGGCATTGTCGGTCTGTATTGTGTTTTTATGCAGGAAAACCTCAGATCCTCTATTTAATTATATTTGTTTATAGGGCAGTCTTGTTCGAACCAATGTGACAGCACTGTTGACATTTGATTCAGAAGGCAATGGAGCGGTACAATTACCACTTATAGGAGGTAATTTTGCCATTTAATGACCATGTGACCCTAGGTGGCATATCTTTGTGATGCGCACTCTCACCATTTATTCTCTATAGTAAAAACTCGTGTTCTGGGTACGCATTAAGTATGTCCTTAATACTTTCACCAAGAGTTTCTCAAATACACATGCATAAACGGTAATATCCTACACCCTTAAATTTGCCAAGTCCCTTGCTTTTTTACGAGTTTAGATTTGGGCTGTTTAAACTCTTTCCATCAGTTGTTTTTTTTCTGCGGGGTTAAGGATGAAATTATTTTGTTGATTTAGTTATTGATATTTGGGCTGTGGACAGTTACTGGGATGCTTTTGGGCTAGTTCTGAATGTCCATTTGGATGGTACTGATAAGCGAATCTGGCAACGCTGGGTGTGTGCTTGCGTAGACGTTCGGTTCGTATTCTATAGAATGTACATGTAAACAAACATTTAAATCAGATTGCAATGCAGGGTGCATGTAAACTGTATTGTCATAACCTTAAATCATATTAAATTAATTCGGATTGACAACATTTTGTGCATGTAAACATAGCCATTGTGTGTTACTAACTTATTCTACCTACATGTTAAAGTGAATTAATGTTTGCAGAAGTTTCACACATAATAAAGGCAAAAGGATTTAAGTAGTGCACAGTGCACCGTATTTCAGACCATAAAATGTTATTGTTATTATTAACAATCCATTTTTTTTAAATGTGGTTACGGAATAGCTGTCTTATGTTTTTCCCAGCTCTTTTTTTTATTAAGAAAGTCAAAGTACATGTTGGTTACCATCTTACAGTATTGACCGTTTTATGAACTGAATCTTAAGGCAAATTTAGATTTTTGAGTATTTATGTTAGAGGCCATACTCTGACTCATTTCCTTATGATAAGGTCACTACTGTCCCAAACCAAAACCACTGGATTGTCAGTGGATATTGGAGAGTCCCATGTGTGGTTGTGGATAAATCCGTGTACAATTTTAACTTCCTGAATGGAGGGAAATAAAATCAACAGTAATTCCCCGCGCTGTATCCAAGAAACCTAACTTTGTTCCACAGACATTTTAATATGACGTGCATCTCTGGAGTTTCCAAGTAACCAGGACAAATCAGTCATCCATCATTGGCTAGTACTGCATTACAACTCAGTAAACGCCAAAGAAATTTCCATGGAGACTGAAGCACAGGAAATTCGAGGCCATGGTGTGTAAAAACTCAGGTCGCAATTATTGTTTTGCTGATTCATCCATCTGCAATAAAATGCAACAAATACTTCACTGCTTATTTTAACTACTAATTTGTTGGCATTGACAGTAAAAAAATGTGTTCATTTCGATACTACTGTACCCTCTGTTGTCACAAATATTTTGACTTTGTCTCTGTTATTTGGCCATTGTCACTATAAACATCTAAAGACATGAATATATGAATAAATCGCAGTGACGCTGTGCTGGGGAGTTGTACAGCTGCAGAGCTTTGTGTGGGAAGCTTTGTGTCATTGGCAGAATACCTGAACAGCTGCATTGGCAGTGAACGCTGTGAGACTCTTGCTTACATTTCTCTTCTCCACTGTTTATTCATGGTAAGCTGAAGTTCACCAACTCGTCCTCTGTTTCCTCAGATGGACAGTACATTTTCGACTTGCAATACATTCGGTGTGAAATCTATGTTTTATTTATTGTATTCCTTTGTCCTTTCCTCCTTTTCAAAAATTTGATTTGTCTGCTGTGTACTTCTAAACGAATAAACGTCTGATACTTTCATTATGAAGACATGATGTACTACTGTAGGTCACTTTCTGTTTTCAGTATAGAGTGGGGATCCAGAACTCTGAGATAATTTGTGAGAAAGCAGTTTTTAAGCAACATTTTTGTTGCTTTTAATTTACATTTAAAGGTGTAATGTGGGACTTCTTGGATCTCTTAACAGAAATGCAATATACACAACTATATTATCAGTGGTGTATAAAATCCCTACAAAATCAACTGTATTGTTTTTATTACCTTGTTTTTATCTACATACTGTACACCGAAGGTCGCCTTAAATGGAAGTCGCCATTTCACCGTCATGTTTCAACAGTAGCCCTAGACGGACAAACTGTTATATAGACCCCTTAATCACCCACGTCACTGTGACGTCACCGCTCTAGCTGGAGGCAAAAAATAAGTAGCAACTCATAGCCGGCGCGCTAAAAGTTTGAGTTTTTGACTTTAAAATGTCATCTTGTTGTGTTTTTGGCTGCCAGATTAGAAGGACCAGCACTTTTGGTTCAAAAATAAAGTTTTACCGGATTCCGACAGACATTCCTTCACAGAAATCAAGACGACAATTGTGGTTGAATGCGGTACGGCGGGGTACAGACTGGATGGAGACGATCATAAATAATGCTCGTGTTTGTAGTGCACATTTCATATCAGGTAAAATAATCTATGCATATGTACTGATGTGTTGGTTTTATCTAGTACAAATCAGCAAGTTTCTGTTTTATAGGTGAAAAGTCACCAACCGCGCTATTGTTTAGCTTAAATGTTAAACAAACATACAGCGATAGATGTGTGTGCCATCCTTTGAATGGTCTCTTAAAATCCACATTGCTAATCATAGCTAGCCCAGCGATAGGTTACATTAGACAGTAAGCCTAGACAAAATTACCCAAACCACCTGTAAGTAATTCATATGTTGTCTAGGAAATATCCAAAATCTGGATAAATCTGGATAAATCTGAAGAGTTAAAGGCGGAGTCCACGATGTTTGAAAAACGCTTTGGAAAAGGAGACGGGCCGACTACCAAAACACACTTATAGCCAATCAGCAGTAAGGAGCGTGTCTACTAACCGTCATCGTTGCCTGGGTTGCGTATGTGTGGGGCGGGTCTATTAACAGAAGGTCCAGATTCTATTGGGGTAGGGGCGTGTTTATTTAGGTGATTTCAAATATCAACATTGGCTTTTAAACATCGTGGACTCCGCCTTTAATTTACAAAAATAGCTGTCACGGTCCCGCTGAATCAGTGACTGTACATATTCAGACAGTTCCAAAACTGCTTCTGCATCCATGTTTAATAAATCCCTCCTAAAACGTGCTATCTTAAGCTTGTCAACATTGCCTCTGCGGCTCTTTTTGCCTCCAGCTAAGCCCCGCCCACACAAATAACTGTAAAAGGGTCTATAGAGCGCGTTTTGTTAATTTATTGTTTCAGACGATTACGTGTTTGTCCTGTAGTGGCTACCGTAGCTTCACTATGCGTTTGGAAAGCAAGGGGTAGGCTGTGGACTGAGTCATTGGTTGCAATTCATAGTCTCACCGCTAGATGCTGCTAAGGGGCGGGACACACCAAAGCTATTTAACGCGACTAAAAGCGTATGGAGGACGCCGAATGCCAGCTGTTTTTTCAATTGAGTGCCAGTTTTCTTCAGCTGAACGCTTTGGTAGCTCTTGTGTGATACTTGTCCCGCCCCTCCTCCACTGTGATTGGACGGCCGTGTGAGAACTGACATTGACGAGTGGACCTTTCCACTAAAAGTTGAATCTCTTTCAACTCTCGACGCTCCGCGTTGAGCGTGGAAAAAACGCCGAGCGCCACCTTTCAGCACAGAAAAAATCTGCATGTTTAATACAATTTAAAACATGCCGTGGCCGTAAAAGCTTTGGTGTGCACGCCCCCTTAAAGTCCCACTTTGTGCCTTTAAATGGCACCTATTTTATTGCTAAAAACTACGTTATTTGGTATAATACAATGTGTTTGCCTGGTTTATGGTTCAAAAAACATTTTCCACATACCGTACATTTTTGTAGCTCCAGATATTCCTGTCTTCCTGAAATCTTTCAGATTTTGTACAAAGCTCATTGATCTGAAAAGCGCTGTGTCCCTGATTGGCCAGCTAATCTGTACTTTGTGATCGGCCTGAATACCTCTGACGTCAGCCAGAAATGTGACGTTCCTTACCATGTTTGAAAGATTTGCTCACAATGCAATGCTAACAGGAGTTAACTTACAGACTGTGAGTCCAAGCCTGAGGAATTATGATAATGTCGTTCTTGTCTACATCACCAATCCCAGGAAGTATACTGTGGCCTACAATCCGTGTGTTTGTTGTAGTACAAGAAATGACTTTTACGTTGGAGGTGATACTCGCGTCATCGTTTACTATCGTATGTATCTTTTGCATATCATTAACATGTACTAACACACACTTACACACCAAAGGAAATATAAACTTGTGAATCGGACCATAGGTGCTCTTTAAATTTACACGAGTTTTTTTACTTTAATTGTATTTGGTATTGTTTCATGACAGCATGTTTTTGAGTCAGCATTATTTATCAATGTTCCAATATGCACTGGATATAGCACTTAAAACCGACCTCTTGAAAATTATAAATGACTTTCATAGAGTGTATGACGTGGTTGTTTCCATCTTTAAAGAAGAGTATAGACTGATTCAGCAGACAACAGTATGTGTTCTTTGGGTGGTTGGAAAAGCATTTTGCCAAAGGACACAAAGCGTCTTTATAAATGGCATGATGATATACTGCAAAAAATCTGTATATAATTTTTAAGCTTGAGAAATTTTGTACTATGCTTATTTTCTATTCTTCACACGCCATGTTACTAGATTTACACTAGGATCTACTGAAGCCTCTGTCTATAGATCATGGTATAATTTAGCTCTTCTGTCTCCTCCCTTACAGTATAAAAAGGTCTGCAGTAATAAACGTGACCACAAGGGGGAGATGTGAGTCCAGGTGGAATGATTCGGGTGGACAGCATTTCCTCAACATGACATCATATACCCTGCCGTGATTCCAGCTGCCTCACAGTTTGCTTTCGCTGGCTATCTTTCAGATCAATGAGCAATGTGTGAATAGTGGTTCCTGTGTTTGGATTCCTGTTAATGAAGTAATATATTTAAATAAAGAAAGAATTCAAAATTTTCCCCGCCCACAAGTAGTGATATCCTACACACGTGTTTATATAAGATGAAATGGCATCTCTGGTGTATTTTTCTATTAAATTGACATGTTGTTAGTGTTTCTGTATGTAAAGTTGTCAGAATTCATCTGTGAAATCCCAGCTGAAGTATTTTTATTAATGTACTTTTTTCGACAAAAAGTCATCCTACATAATGTAATGAACACGAAAATATAACCTTGGTATATTTAATATTGACTGAGTAAGACCGTATCAAATATTGAAATCTATTATTTAAATCAAACTTTGACGCTCCTAATCTCATAATTAGTTTGAGCCTTCAGTCTGGATTCGCAGACAAGGTGACATATTTTTACTTAATTGTGATTTTAAAAGCAATTAGCCCCCCCCCCCCCCCTTGTGTGGTGTTACAAAGTTTCCCTTTACAGTAGATCGTATGTGTTGCCTGCATGAAAAATTAACATCTACTGTATGTAGTGTAAAAACTCTCTACATTTGCAAATATGCAAACAGCTCTACATATGCAAATAAAATAATTGGATCATAACGTTGCATATGGCAAGGGCCCTTCTGCACCACGGGTTGTCACGTACGCCAGTGTAAATAAAGTATACTATTGGCAGTGCAAGGGAAACATTGCCTAGCCTGTTCATTAATTGGTTTCTGCCTCATGGAAACAGAAAACCTGACAGTGGAGTCTGGTAGCCTGCTAGTCAACCCTCGGATGACCCTGGATGCAGAGTTTTCTTGTCGACTCTCAAAAAAGATTCACTCTGCACTCTTTGTTTGATCCGGTGTGCAATGAAATGAGCACTGTACGTTACAGCTCACTACATTGTTCGAGAAATCAATGAAATTGAAAATTCTACCGTGACCAAAGGTGTGCATTTTGTTTCATTTCTCTCTCGCTTTTCTTTGCTGTTCAAACCCAAGCTTAGATCTTATAGGCTTTCACCTCCAATATTGGTTTAGCAGGCCACTGACAGAAAAAGTCCCCTTCAAAACTAGATACAAGAATACATTTGGGCAGGTTGAAGTTTTCAGAATAGAAACGATTCAGTCAACTGAACAGAGCCCTTTGTACTGAATCAAGGGTGGACAGTCTTTTTACAGGTACTGTATAAGCCATACTTTGCACGCTGTTCTGATCCGTGACTGTCACACGGCGCATCTCCACCCCTCTTTCCAAGCATGCCTCAGCTCTAATAAGTCAATGGATGGGAGGGATCCTGTCATGGAGTTATCAAATCAGACCGCATGGAGAGGAGGAGAAAGCCAGAATCAAAATAAACACAATTTTCTGCTCTTCAGGGATCGGATTTAATGATTCTCTCTATCACTCGAAAGAGGGTCTTTTCAAAATCCCATCCTTGTGTTGGGTGTCAATGTCACAGTGGTGCGTAGTGTGAGATGAGGAATGAATAGGCTGTCAGTGTGCATGTGCAGAGTGAAAGGATTGAGGGGGAGAACCTGCCAGTGCTGGTGGGAAGAACAAAGCCAGCTGTCCTCTGAGAACAGCAGCAGGTGAGAAAGATGATGCAGACTTTAGGCTGTTTGTGATGCCGTTGACTGTAAAGGCTTTGGGTGGGGGCGATGACAGGGGTAGAGGAGTGACCCTAAATGCTGGAAATACTGCGCATTAATGATCACATGGACAAATAAGACAGGAAAGTGTGTTGAGTTCCGTAGCAGAACATGAGGGAAAGGAATAAGTGTTGTTGCTTTTGATCTTCAACCTCGGAAGTGTCAGCTTCTTTGGAGAACAGACACAGGTTTTGCTTTCAGGATAGCAGAATATGTGAAGTTGTGTCATAATTAATTTTAGATTCTGCCCCTAATGAATGTACATTTTAATTTACTACTTTAGTAACATAAGGATTATTGTATTGTTTTATTAGAAGTTTTTTAGTATTTCTCATTTAAGATGCGAGGATGGAAAACATGGCAATGTCTCAGAGTGAGGTGTACATTAGAAATTGTAATGGTAATGATTTGAAGAGTTTGGTTCCAAAACGCGATAGACGGCATTTAAAAAAATGACTTATTGCCAAAGTCAGTATTGTGCAACACATTCTCACTTCCCAAGGCGTCAAAATCTGAAGCATGTTCAAACGCCTTCAGCGTCAGTATGAAGAGGCGAAGGGTGCCCCTATGCGTCACTATATCGACGAAATGGGAACTCCGTTGCTTTCATGCTAATCCCTCAGCGTCGGATATAGACGAAAGGAAATCCCGGAAGGTGATTGCGTCACGTTATGCGACGATCGGCAGGATCATGCCGCTTCTGGAAGGTAACTACTCAATTTTTTCCAATTTTTAAACCATTGTCACTTGGGGTTTGGATATCAGTTTGTTTATACTTTTTGTCTTCTGATTTTTAAGCCACTGTTGCTTGGGGTTTGGGTTAGGATGTCTGTATTGGTTTGTACTTTTTGTCTTATGATTTTTAAACCATTGTCGCTTGGGGTTAGGGTTAGCGTTGGGTTTGGGTTAGAATGTAATTTTATGTTACAGAAAGTCGTTCTAACCCCAACCCCAAGCGACAATGGTAAAAAATTTGGAACAAAAATTGAGTAGTTACAGTCCAGAAGCGGCATGATCCTGCCGATCGTCGCATAACGTGACGGCATCACCTTCCGGGATTCCCTTTCGTCTATATCCGACGCTGAGGGATTAGCATGAAAGCAACGGAGTTCCCATTTCGTCGATATAGTGACGCATAGGGGCACCCTTCGCGTCTTCATACTGACGCTGAAGGCGTTTGAACATGCTTCAGATTTTGACGCCTTGGGGAGTGAGAATGGGTTGCATTGTATCATGCTAGTATTAAAAAAAGTAAATTCTTAATTGGTAACACTTTACAATAAGGTTCATTAGTTAACATTAGTTAACTACATTAATTAACATGAACTAATAATGAACTGCACTTATACAGCATTTATTCATCTTTGTTAATGTAAATTTCAACAATTACTAATACTTTTATTAAAATTTTGTTAATGTTAGTTAATGCACTGTGAACTAACATGGACAAGCAAATAAAGCTTTATTTATATTAACTAACGTTAACAAAGATTAATAAATACTGTAACAAATGTATTGCTCATAGTTTGTTCATGTTAGTTAATACATTAACTAACATTAACTAATGAACCTTATTGTAAAGTGTCACCTCTTAATTTTACGCAAAATCCAATATCCGGCGTGTTATTATGTCATCTTTTCTCCCTTTTTTCCAAATTGCGACAAATGCCACTTCTCCTTTTGTGCAGAATGCAATAAATTCGCTCAACAAATCACATCACACCATTCCACGCATTGGCTTACAATGCGTGGAATGGTGCGCTGTGATTTGCTGAGCGAATTTACAATGGTGGAGCGTTGAATCCTAGTTTTCCTTATCTTGTACTTCGTGATCAACAAACAAACAAAAACAAAATAATACTTTGATGGCATTAATAAACCTGTGGTGGTTTTTGGTGATGGGAAAGAAACGTAAGCCATCAACATCTAATAATTTACAAGAGAGATACTCAGGAGACGGAAAATGCCGGTTGCTTGTTCTCCTGACAGCATTGAGCTTCTGTCATGATAACACATCGACCCCAGGGGATCTTTTGAAAAACGTTCCATTATTTTACGCAAAGCCAATGAAAATCGAGCAAGACCAAAACAATTTACAGCTGATCGCTGTGAAAAAAGTCCAGTGACGACGTCCCAAGTATAACCGCATGACAGTGTTCTTAATATGACAAAGTAAGTGTTTTGATTAATGCTATTAATGTTTTTTTTTTAATCAGTGTATACCACTAGTCAACTAAATTTATATTACATGGCAAAGATGAATGCACATTTATTTATTGATCCAATAGATTTATAGCATTTTGAAGAAAAACTTGTCATGTGTTTATTGCATTTTGGGAAAAAAAAAGTTTTATAATAAATCTTTGAAAATCAAATTATGGATTTGTATTTTTATGTTTTTATAACCTAAAGATGCTAGTTTGTAACAGAAAATAGTGGTTTTCATCTTGTCACTTTCTTGGTATAGAAAACACATTTTTACCGAAATTTGTCAAAATGGATTTATTGCGTTTTGGACCCAAACTCTTCATTTGCTCTTTTATTGGATTCTTACAGCCCCAGACAGAATCTGCTGACTTGTATTTTCTGGGCTGTTTTGAAGGGGAAATCTGTGCAATGGATTAACATGCTAAAATGTGTTAGATTAAAATTCTCATTGATAGCTGAAAGCATAATCAGATTAGGCAGAATATTAAAGGGCACCTATTATGCAAAATCCACTTTTACAAAGTGTAAAACATAAATGTGTTTTGGTAGTGTGTAAATACAGTCACCCTACTATGAAAACCAAATCTCATTAGACATACTGTTTTGATTCCCTTATCAATATGATGTCACAGTGATAAAGCCCCACCCATAGCCACTGCCTGACAGTCCTGCATCTATTTTAATTGTCTCTTTGTGTAAGGGAGTGAGGAGCAGTAGCATTAAAGGTACACATAAAAAAGTGCATTTTTGCTCTTACCCAAATACTGTAGGGTCATTTTTGACATTCTACGATAAATAATCTGGGTAACTCTTTAGATTACGACCCGCAATGTACCGCCAAATTAAACAGAATTTACAGCGTACCTACTTGTAATAACAGAGTACCTCTACAGGTACCCTGTAGTAAAGTACTTACATTTTCTTACCACTTTATTTCCCCGAACTTAACATATTATTAAGTACCGTAAGTCATTCAAAACATGTAATATTACAATAGGTACCCGTAGTTATAAAATACTTACATGATAAATACTTCTTATTTTTTTCACCTCTATGTCCCCAAACTTAGCACAATGTTTTATATCTACAAGTATGTACTGTTGTACTCTGTTGTTACAAATAGGTACGCTGTAAATTCTGTTTAACTATGCGGTACATTGCGGGTCATAATCTAAAGCATTATCATAATTTTGGGTTATTGTGAGCAGAAACTACACAGACACATTCTGGGCACACCTGAGACTTATATTACATCTTGTAAAAATGGGCATAGTAGATGACCTTTAAATAAACATGTAGAAGATTTAAATGATGAGAATTTATATTCTGCAGAAATCTGTGACATTCTGTCTGGGTCTGCTTACGTTATATCAAAATACAATGTTTTACATTCACATATTTGACATATAGATATTACACATACCTGGCTAGTTGAAATATATAGTTGTAATTTTACACATACCTGGCTAGTTTGTTTTTTATAAATCAGTGTTTTTGGTGAAATGAATAAACAAGCATGCTAAAGACAATACAATATATCACCTATGAGACTGTACAGTAATACTTTACAATTCTTCACTAAATATCCAAGTTGTCTTTATCTTGTATTAAATGAGTAAAAACCTACTTGAAATGAGCTCTGTGAATATTAATATTTATTATATGGCGGTGCTCTGCAATGGTTGATTCTTATTGGCAAGTGGCAACATTCCAAATGTTGGAATCATTTATCATATAGCCTACTACATTTGCTCATGTGTCAAGTAGGTGTAAATAAGCAGGATAATGTACAGCTAGCCGGTTGTTTTCTTCAGGATGATGCACTTTGCATCAGTGTCGTGATCATCCTGTCAGAATTTATTCTGTTACGATAACTGGCTGGCTGTATGTTATCCTTTACATATTAAATATTAAACAATCTCCTGAGGTCATTAACATAAGTATCAAGGTTAAACTTACTACAGAATCTCAGTATTAAGTAAGAAACAAACCAACAGTAGATCAATTATACTGTATATAAAAACAGCAACAGTGGCAACAACTTTAGGTATTGCGCTGATGGAACATTCTAAGAGTAGTCATTCTAGTAGTTTTACATATTTAAAGTATTGAAACTTCTAAGCATCAGGAATGTGTGGCACAGTAAGAAGAACTAAGCTTGTAAGTTACAATGATTCATTCCTTCCCTCGACCTTCGCTCGTCATCGCTGATAAACACCTGTGCCAGCTCAGAATCTGGCTCACCTCTTCTGTTACCTCTCCGTCCCTTCATTCCTCCATCTGCCAATCCATCCTGCATCACTCTATCCTCTCCTGCTTGATGTATCATCACTACTTGCTCCCCCTTGTAGCGTGAAGTTAATTTTAGAGACCACTGGCAATGAATAATGGTGATCTATGAATAGACCTGAGGTCTTCTGCTGTTGGTAAGCTTAAGTTATGTTGTTTTAACATCATTTCTGATAACATCAGATAATGCTATGAAATGAGATTGAAAGCGTGCCCTCTGCTCTGGGTGTGTTGCGTAAGGAGTGGCCCTTGACGTTACCCGACATGCAGCTCGTTAGATCAAAAAGTCAGGGTGTCAGGAAGAATAGATAGCAATATGGAGCATGCAGATATTTCCTGGCTAGGCAATTTTAGGGCTGCTATTATAACAAAATGTATATACAAAATAAACACAATGATTTAAGAGGAGAAAAAGTTTAGACGGTGTTCATATAAGTACCCAGACTAGAGGGAACTGTTCTTTAGAACAGAACAGAGTGCTCCCCATGAACTCCATTATTACTTTCCTTATTCATAGGATAAGGCTTGTTTTAAATTCTGGACAATCCGCTCCTCTCATTAGAAATTAACTGTGTCTTAGTGAGATTTTTTTTACCAAAACAAAGGATTGATGGGGTTTTCATTTAATCCTTTTAGTAAAACCATGATGCTATTTAAACAGCTGATTACCCCACTAAGCAGGGTTAGGGGGTTATTTAGAGCATGAGGCTGGTCTGTCCCTCTATCTTGAATAGCACACTGAAAGTTTCTATAAAGATTTCAGGTATCCTACTAAACTCGAATACAGTAAAACTGTGTTGTGCTGGTAAAGTTAATCCAGTGAGAAATTCACACAGTGAAATGCACCTAAGCTAAATAGTTTAAAACCTTTTGCTTCTACAATATTTAACTATCAATTACCATGTGATATAAATTAATTTACATTTACTGTATACATTTAGCAGTCACTTTTATCCAAAGCAACGTACAGTGCACTACAACTTATACATTTTATCAGTAGGCCTTTATTATGTCCCCTGGGATCATATCCATGACTTTTGCATTGTTAAAGGGGGGGTTTAATGGTATTTCATGCATTCTGACTTATTAACACAGTTTAAGAGTTGCAACCCTAATGTTTAACATAAACAAAGTGTCCAAAAAGCAGTTGAGCTTGTGACAGAGTATTTCTTGGCCAAACTCACACCTCAAGTTTCGGAAAGTTTTTTTTGAACAGGGGTATATGTTACGACTAATTGAATCCATAATACTTTTCAGGGCCTTTATTCCGTCGAGTAGAAGTCACAGGTATCACAGCACGCGACAAAAGATGGTTTGACAAAAGAAGGGTGTTTTTAAATGTAAGGAGAAGAAAACCTTATTTAGCTTTCCATGCCTTAAAGGAATAGTCTACTCATTTTCAATATTAAAATATGTTATTACCTTAACTAAGAATTGTTGATACATCCCTCTATCATCTGTGTGCGTGCACGGATTTAAAAGAGGAACTATATTTTATGGCGTAATAGCACTTTTGGGAGTACTTCGACTCGCCTGAAAAGTCCGCTCCCCTTCTCACTCTCATAATGGGAGAGGGAGGGTGTTACTGCGCCGAGTCGAAGTACTCCCAAAAGTGCTATTACGCCATAAAATATAGTTCCTCTTTTAAATCCGCTTAGAAAAGCGCTACGTTTTATTTTGTACCACCAAACTTGCTCGTATAACTACTCGTCTTAAATAGGAAAAACGTTGATGTGTTTGGTCACTTCTAACTTTATCTCTAAATGGTACCATTGAATGAATGGGGCTAAGCTAAATGCTATCGAAGCGTCGCAGCGCGCTCCAGCGCTTACGTGCACGCACACAGATGATAGAGGGATGTATCAACAATTCTTAGTTAAGGTAATAACATATTTTAATATTGAAAATGAGTAGACTATTCCTTTAAGACAACAGGGACGCAGTTTATTTTTCCCGGACAACAACGTAGTTGCGAATGAGTTCACGTTTGTTCCCTGGCTGCATTTGGTAGAGGATTGCTTTACAAACAAGGCTTAGTTTGACGTTGGAGTTGCCACTTGTTTACAACTGATGGAGCGTTCCCAACTTTTAAAAACCCTGTTTAGGAGTCGCAACCACAGGCGTAAGTAGATAAAAATCTCATGTGTTTTGTTTGCAATCGGCGCATAAGTGCATGTAATTTAAGCAACACCAACAACAGCAAACATTTTCCGCCTCAGTTGGCATTGTACTGCACTTATGACATTTGAAGAGTTTGGTTCCAAAACGCAATAAATCCATTTTGACAAATTTCGGTAAAAACGTGTTTTCTATACCAAGAAAGTGATAAGATGAAAACCACTATTTTCTTTTACAAACTTTCACATAGCATCTTTAGGTTATAAAAACATAAAAAAGTTCAAATCCATAACTTGATTTTCAAAGATTTATTATAAAAACGAATTATTTTTTCCACAAAATGCAATAAATCCATGACAGTTTTTGTTTCAAAATGCAAGAAATCTATTAATTCAATGTACAAATGTGCATTCATCTTTGCCATTTTATATTCATTTAGTTGAACGGTTGTACACACTGACTAAAAAAATAAACATTAATGTCACGAAAACACTTACTTTGTCATATTAAGATCACTGTCATTGCTGCAGTTATACTTGACATCGTTGCTTAGCATTTTTCACAGCGACCAGCTGTAAAATGTTTTGGTACTGCTCGATTTCCGTTGACTTTGAGTAAAATAATGTAAAGTTTTTCATAAGATCCTCTGGGGTCAATGTGTTAGCATGAGAAACTTGATGCTGTCTGGAGAACAAGCACCCGAGTGCCTCTTGCGGAAATTATTAGATGTTGATGACAATCTTTCCCGTCACTAAGGGTGGCCATTCGTGCCAGTTCCGCCGGACACGTCCCGAACATGTTTTCGGGTTCTTTCTCCAAAAGTCGCGTTGCTCGACCGCATACGTCATCGAGGTTCTCACATTTCAGTTAAAATACATTAGAAAATTACGATTATTTTTAATCTTTTTTAATTTTTTAAGAAATTATTTTAAGACATACAATCATTGAAGTTTCATTTTTACCTTGAAATGTAACGGTTGCTTTTCTGAAATGAAACCCGAAATATTAAACCTTGATGACGTATGCGGTCGACCAACGGGACTTCCGGAGAACGAACCCAAAAACATGTTCGGGACGTGTCCGGTGGAACTGGCACGAATGGCCACCCTACCCGTCACAGAAAACAACCACAGGTTTATCAATGCCATTAAAGTATTTATTTTGTTTTGTTTGTTGATCACGAAGTACAAAGTAGATGAGGAAAACTAGGACTCTGTGTACTCAGCGCGCCGCCATGTTTGTTTACATTGCGTGAATGGTGGGCAATAATTTCTTGAATGGATTTACTGCGTTCTGTAAAAAAGGAGGAGTGGCGTTTATCGCATTTTGGGAAAAAAGGGAGAAAAGATGACAGAATAACACGGCGGATATTGGATTTTGCGTAAAATTAATTATTTACTTTTAAATACTGACCTGATATAATACTGATTTTGGCAGTAACTCATTTTTTCAAAAATGGCGTTTATTGCGTTTTGGAACCAAACTCTTCATTTACACCTTTAAAATGTGTAATGCAGTAAAAATACATCAAGATTTATGTAACTTTTTTTAAAATAGCGGATAAACAAACAAGGTCAATTACTGACTCAGTATCCGATTCTGGATCGTGTAAGGCTGTATCTGACTGTAAGCCATAGTTATTTAAAAAGTTTTTATTTAAGTTTGATTTCCATCGATGTCACAGCTTTTAGATTAGTATCCAAAGGCTGTGCATGTCACGACACGGTACACTGGGAGGACGAGGAAAACCCAAACGCAGACTTAAATAAACAGTACTTTAATTAACATGAACATACGGAACAAAAACACCCACGAGGGGGTAAAACATACAATGACAGGTACAAGAACTACACTGACTAACATCAATACTGAAAACACTAACTACATAAACTTACACAATATCTGGAACAGGAATCAACACTAGGAACTGGGAAAGAAACAGAGAATAATACCAACGCACGGAGGACAGGACAGAAGGGTATTAAATAGGGAGAACTAACAACATACACTTGGAGCTTAATCAAACATAAGGGAGCGGGAAACAATTGACGAACCCTGAGAGAAACGTGGACCGCGGAAGGGCATGTCACACAACTCTCTCAGGGCAGACACGTACTGTCACAACCTAATCTCTCAAACTCGGATAAGACGAGAAATAGAGAGATCAGGTCATGACAGTACCCTCCCCCTAAGGGCGGATACTAGACGCCCTCAGGAGGAGACACTAAACACAGGACCTAAAATGAGACAAAAACCAGGAAAACAAAGAAACCAAAACCAATGGTAGACATGACAACATAATCACAGGGTTGGGATGGGCTAACAGAAACAAAATACATGGAAGAGGAGGGCGACTAACAGTAAAGTTTGTATGGTGAAAATCAGTTTGTGTCCTAACAGTTTTATGAGTCTTTTTGGTGGTACTGGTGACAGATGGAGAAGTCCGGGGGGAAGAACCAGAGTTCATGACAACGGGAGGGGACTGACGTGGGAACACAAGGGGCACAGGAAGCACAGGGGGCTCAGGAACAACAGGAGGAACAGGGAGCACAGGGGGCCCAGGAAACAAAGACTGAACCGGACAAAATGGTTCTGATCCACAGGAAAAGGCGGATTCCTCAAAGTCCATCGGACGCACAGGTGACTTAAGATGCGCCGGCGACTCTGGACGCGCCGGCGACTCTGGACGCGCCGGCGACTCTGGACGCGCCGGCGACTCTGGACGCGCCGGCGACTCTGGAGATTTGGGGGAAGTTGATGGTACAGACTGCACGGGAGAGGTGTTCTTCCTCCTCGTCTTACGTCGGGGACGAGGAGCGGAAAGCGCCGGAGGAGTGGGAGACAGCACGGCCGGACCACCTAACTCCGAGGATGAGCCACCCGACGCCGAGTCCCAGGAGGCATATCTCTTGCGTTTCCCCCTGAGACTGTCGGGTGGACAGGACACCGGTGGCAGAGACGAGAAAGGCCTGTCTGTAAGAAACACCCCCACTCTCCGACGCTCCGGGATGGTTGCCAGAGGAGCAGGAAAAGAAGTCCTTCCTCCATGGAATGCCCCTCTGGCCGTGGCACCTCTCCACGCGTTGCTTCCCCCGCGTCGTACCAGTCTTGTGCCTTTAAAAGCAGCATAATCAATCCTTGGGTCCAGATCCATAGTCCGCTGGGTTTTAAGTTTGGCGTTGGTATTCTGTCACGACACGGTACACTGGGAGGACGAGGAAAACCCAAACGCAGACTTAAATAAACAGTACTTTAATAAACATGAACATACGGAACAAAAACACCCACGAGGGGGTAAAACATACAATGACAGGTACAAGAACTACACTGACTAACATCAATACTGAAAACACTAACTACATAAACTTACACAATATCTGGAACAGGAATCAACACTAGGAACTGGGAAAGAAACAGAGAATAATACCAACGCACAGAGGACAGGACAGAAGGGTATTAAATAGGGAGAACTAACAACATACACCTGGAGCTTAATCAAACATAAGGGAGCGGGAAACAATTCACGAACCCTGAGAGAAACGTGGACCGCGGAAGGGCATGTCACACAACTCTCTCAGGGCAGACACGTACTGTCACAACCTAATCTCTCAAACTCGGATAAGACGAGAAATAGAGAGATCAGGTCATGACAGTGCATACTCGTAACACTCTTCAGCTCCACCCACCGTATGCCTTTAACTGTTCGTCTTTTTCCAGCAAAAAACGCAATGGCCGTTCTGTCTTTTAGGGTGCTTTCATACCTGCCTCATTTCGGTTGAATCGTACCAGAGTTCGATTGTTCACTTGTTGCGGTACGTTTGGGCAGGTGAGAATGCAGCAATAGAACTCTGGTGTGCACCAAAGCAGACCAAACAAGAGGACCGAGACCTCCTTAAAGAGGTGGTCTCTGTATGCTTTCAAACGAACTAGAGCAGTTCGTTTGTGGTGAGAACATGATCCGAGATCAAACCGACCTAACTGCAAAAGTACTGTGCATTTTGGACTAAACCAGCTGCCGTAGTCAGCTGCGCAGTGCCTTATCAGATTAGGAAGTGTTTGTTGACTGTTTCTATTACCAATATTAGCACAATGACAGGTTGCGGACATACCTGGAGTTGCGAGGAGGTGCGGGCAGAGCCTCAGAAATTTGGTGTCTTCGCCGTTTGTAGTGCATCAAAACGTTGTTTTCAAGCCGCATCCGCAATTCATTCTGGAAATTAACAGTTTGTCTAGAGCGCTGTATACAAACTATGTATAACAACCATGGAGATAATTACAGTGCGCAGTCGTATGTCCACAGTGTCTGCTGTATTTTCCTCCTTTTTGTTTACTTCCGGGGTTCCGTTGGAATTGCGCACGTTGATTCTCACCAATCGAGAAGCAGTTTAGGAAATACATTCAAATACATGTGGCCAATGAGTGATGTGGATCTTATCACATGACTGAATTTTGGTTCGTTTCAACTGGTGCGGACCAGAGCAATCAGTCTGGTGTGAAAAGGAACCAAAACTGCTAAAAAAGCTACAATGTATCATTTTTTTTGCTTTTGGTCCGGACCAAATGAACCGAACTACAGATGTGAAAACACCTTTAATAATCTGACAACACAAAAGACTCTTTGGACAGGATGAAATGCTACTCCAGGTAACCAAGATTAACATTAGATTGGCAAAAACGGTGTGTGTTATGTAAGCTTTATTGCAATGCTCTACCAACTGAGCTACAGGAACAAAAAATAAAAATAAGACACAAAATAAGAGAATACAAAAATGTTTTATTTATTCTGTACTTCAATTGTGCTGTCTTGATGTGCACAGATGTGAAAACTGCAAAAAATATCGGTGAATCACAATATATATCAACTAGATCATATAGCAAGCAATAGCGTACAGTAGCATACAGTGGTGGATTGTGTTTTTTAGCCCTGGGTGTCAGGGTTGGTTCACATGTCTCCGCACACACAACTTTATGAGAAACACGTGAAATACAATGGATTTATTGAGAAACAAAGAAGTTTGCATGAGTCACTGCTCACATTTTTATTTATTTAGTTAGTCGTTTTTATTGTTCTGCTCTTGTTTCGGAAAATCACGCTATGGGAGTAGCCGTCACTGCCAATACAAGACTGCGACTCGCAGCATCTGTCTCTCTAGTGCTGCGCCTGAAACCTATAAGGATCAGCCTACCCTGCCAAGACAACCTCACTCTCCCAGAGTCAAAAGCAATTAAAGGTCATAACGGATGCGTCTGGAACGGCATCAGGGCGAGGTTGGCTTTGCACCCCCCTCTGCTATATTCATATGCACACACTGCAGTGTTAAACGATGATATTATTCTGCCTGACAGCTCAACGCATACGCAGGGGAAGAATAAGGACAGCCCAAGAGCTATACAGGCAAAGAAAGCAGAGCAAGAGTGAGGATGCCTGCTGGCTGTTCTTCTCTTTCTGTACCAATGCCCCCTGTCAAGAGCCTTGTATATGGAGGAGAAAACTACCAGAGGGTTTGAGGTAAAGAATGTCTCTGAATAGGGAAATATTTCATCTGCAATGTGTGTTCTCTTCTTTGTGTTTAGTGTGACATCACAAAATGTCAGAGTGATGTCACTGTCCCGTTATAGATTCTGGCTCACGTCCTTTAACAGTGACACAGTCATTAGATGACTCAGGTTTACCCAAATCTTTCGGTCTAATAATAGCCTGATGTGAATGAACAGCCTATTATAGTCAACAGAGATATTAAATTATTTAATTTAATGTCTCAATTTAAATGCAAATCACCACCTTATGGTTTCGTACAATGGCGCTGTGAAGTTCAAGCCTGCAGTTAATGCATTATGTGATGTCCTGGTGTGGGCATGTTTGGAGGGGATGTTTTGCACATACCGTGTTTATGGTCTTCTCCAATGAAAGCTCTGGGCATGAATTGGATTTGTAAAATGGATGATTTAACGGTGCATAACTGTTAGTGTTTTTTGTTTCTAATTTTATACACGCAGATGTGATTTGTATGCAACCTGATATGTTTTTGCATGAGATACTGATTACCTCGCATTAAGTTATTGTTTGTTATTCACTCACAACATTTACTTGATGCCAAAAGCTATGCTGTGCAATTTTTTGTTACATTGTGTAACTAAACTTCTCTTAAGGTGGGATAGCTAATTGCATTTCAAAATCAAAAATGTATGTGCATTAGCCTTAAAATAAACCTTGGAAGTATTGCATCGACAGTGAAAGTGATGTGATTGTCAAGTATTTCCGTACTCGGAATGTGACCTTTGCATTTAACCCATCCTATTAAGTAGTGAACATATGCACTGCGAGTCCTGAACACTCGGAGCAGTGGGCAAATTCAGAATATGTGTTTGGAGTGTCATTTGATGCTCATGTTTTTTAAAATATGTGTTTGTTGCGTCATGTGAGGCATGTGCATCATGTGTTTTGTCAAAACTGTTTTTGATAAAGACGCTCACATTCACAAAATACACGCAAGACACAACCTTAACAGTAAACTCTGATTACGCTTAAGATTATGCAAGTATCTGGCAAACGCGAGCATCTTTTTTTATCATAAATCCTTTAGACGCATCTGCAGCAGGCACTTATTTTGACAAGACACGTCCACACAGGGTCACTCAACGCGCCGAACACATATTTTGAAATTACGAACCACACACATGAGGGGCTACATACATGTTGTGAAAAACTTCGCATCGTGCGCCCTCGAAAAAAGAAGTCACCGGCCGCCACGGGTGGTTCTTATAGGCTATCTCAAAATCAGAAAAGCTTGTGTTGAAGGTGACAACTTGAGCTTGCGGTTTCATCTCATGCACACAGGCATAACCTTGCTTTGTGTGTGTGTGTGTGTGTGTGTGTGTGTGTGTGTGTGTGTGTCTGTGTGTGTGTGTGTGTGTGTGTGTGTCTCTGTGTGTGTGTGTGTGTGTGTGTGTGTGTGTGTGTGTGTGTGTGTGTGTGTGTGTGTGTGTGTGTGTGTGTTTGTGCATGTGTGTGGGCCTTGTGGGCTAATATAGGTCAGCATCTGCTGTAATACGACTAATCAGCAGCTTTAGATGTTATGTTAATTACCATAGGTTCATGAATATTTAAAGAGGTGATGTCAAAGACAAAGGGAAGAGGGAAATACAGGGAAAATGAGGCACAAGTGGGTTGTGCAGCGTATCCTATTCCTGCCCACAGTAATACTTCTCTGTGTTTCAATACTCAAATAACCCTCATGTTCTGTTTAGGCCATGAGAAACTTAACACTGTCAAGTGAAGTACACTGAAGTATGTGCTTTGCTGTATTTGCATCTGCGCTGAAGCTTAAGGCCATGGCTTGGATGCTACTGTAATGGATTGCGGATATGGTCTGGTCTCAACCTAATACATACATGTAAATGTTAATAATAAGGTTGATACTTTCTATCTAAAGATTTGCTCATTTTATCTTGCAGTACTTAAAAATAATAATATAAAGGCATTTTAAAGGTTCTTCAGCGATGCCATAGAAGAACTATTTTTGGTTCCTTTGAAACCGTTTACTCGAAGGTTCTTAAAGAACTATTTCTTACCTTTTTATAATCTAAATAACCTAGTATAAGATCCTTTTGTGAACCAGAAAGGTTGTTTAGGTGTTAAAGGTTTTTTATGAAACCATTCAGCCAAAAATGGTTCTTCTATGGCAATGTTGGGTGCAACTAGTAACTAGGGGATTACTCTTATTTTTCCAGTAATTTAATTACAAATACTTCTAATGTAATTTAACTAAATACTGTGTATAAACTAGAACAAATATATATAATACAAGAGTGGATTTAACATCAAAATTGAAAGTCTAACATTAAAATGCATGCTTTTAATGTATTCTTCTCACTTTAAATACTTTGGTGAGTTAATAAGATAACACTCTAGTTTAGTTTTTAATTCTTACTATTATTAGCATTAATATTTCTGAGATATTTTCTGTTTATTAGTACTTAAAAAGCACATTTTCATTCTGCAAAACCATATTCTGCATACTTTTAATAGTTGATTAAAAGAGCACCAATTATCCGATTCACGATTTTACATTTCCTTTGTTTGTAAAGACCGGGAAAGACTGCTGTCCCAGACGAAAGATTGCCATTGTGAAACAGTCGTCGTGATTTCTGTTATCATGGCTCTTCATCGGTGGTCCTATATCGTACAACGAGAGAGGTTCAAAGACTGACGTTTTCCCGGTCTTGCGTCCAAAGATAGCCTACGATAGTTTTCTGACAGTGTCAGAAATTCGGCATGATCACCGCACAGTGTGTTTGCTGCTACGACCTGCGGGCTGGGATTTGTTGACCACGAGCGTATGCTGGTGACGTTACACTAACGTGTGACGCAGCCGCCGAAGCTTACGTGTCATCATCGTACAATCTACATGCCTGTCGTACCCGAGTTTAAACGATCCATGACGCACAGTGTGATAAGGTAATGATCTTATCGGAGGGCAAAAATCCTGCAGTGTATTCTGGGCTTTAGTGTGTATTAGTATTGTCTCCAACGTAAATCTCTGTTCTTGGACTACAACAAACATACGGATTGTAGGCAACAGTTTTTTTCCTGGGATTGGTGATGTCGACAAGACCGGCATTATAATAATTCCTCCCGCTTGGATTCACAGCCTGTAAATTAACTCCTTTTAGCATTGCATTGTGAGTATCACATTTCCAGCTGATGTCAGAGGTATTCAGCCCAATCACAACGCACAGATTAGCTGGCCAAACAGGGACACGGTGCTTTTCAAATCAATGAGTTTTGTACAAAAATGTACGGTATGTGGAAAATAATGTTTTATTAAACCATGCGAACACATTGTATTACATCAAATACACAAAAAGGTTTTTAATACATATTAATACACAGTAATAGTATATTGAGGCAAACGTAGTTAATAGTTAGTTAATAGTGAGAATTGGACCTTAAAAAGTGTGACCAGAATATTTTATGTACTATTATGGTTTATTTGAGCTGTTTGAAACCTATCTTTGTATCATTTACTAAATAGGTTTTAGAAAGTAATTAGTAATAAGTAATTAAATACTTTTTGGAGAGAGTAATTTCTACAGTACTCTAATTACATGATTGAAGAATTAGTAAGTAGTTATTAAAAAAAACTTATTGTGAGGCACCTTTACTTTTAAGAGTGTAGTTAGAGGATTATTTGCAATAATTGTTGTGTGTTGTTGGCATTAGCTTGTTCTATTGATTAATGTCATGAGTAATGTTTTTTTCACAGTGGTTCTGTGATATTGTAGTATTTGATCTTATGAACTTTCTTGACTATGACTATGATTTATTCTGCTCATGGTTCCAACTTGATCTCCTGAGACCCTGTTGTCCACCACAGTGGAAGCAATTAGCTTCTTTCTCTTCATCTTTTAAGCTGTGCACAAGTAACACAATACAGTACATTTAAGACTGTCAGACTGTTTAGTGTTCGATCTTTAAAAGCTCAAATAGTTAGGGAAGGAAAAATCAAAGTAAACGCAACTTTTTAATCCCACAATTTTACAATAGATTCCCAGTAATTGTGATGCGTCTGTGTGGTTACACCTCATTGGCTGATAGAAAATTGGGTCAAGGATCGGAGTGTGCATTGGGGTTTTGCCCCCAGAATAAAACTGCATATCGTCCTTTTATCAGCATGAAGATGCAATAATCACATGCTTTATTTTTCCATAGGGCAACCAGTAATTACTCACTTACATCTACATGTAGCCCAACCGAGCTGCTTTAAGATTATGACATTCATAACAGTTACAGATTGACTTCATAATTTAGGTCAATGTGATGCCCATGGCAGACACAACAAAGCTGCATCCTTCCAACATCTTTTCAGATTCATGTTTTCATGTTTATTTTAATACAGTCAACTATGGATGACATTTTATTTTATTTGCCCATGGAAATAAAATTATAGCATAAACAGTAGCAGAGAGAGTTCTCACTGTGACTGCCAAACACCAGTGCAGGGTAAATAAGTATATAAAGCATGACTTTCCTGGAAGCTGCAGACAAAAATACTGAATATACAGTATGTCTGTATAATTCAAGCCAAACTATACCATGCAGAATATAGATTGACTATAGCTATAAATGTTACTTGCAGTCTTTTTGGGGAGACAATTCAGAGTAGTTTTTGGTCATTGGATTGTTAAGCAATATCATTTCATAGTTGAATAATTCCTTTTGTATTTGCTGTTGGTTATTGTAAAGGTAGAGGGTGTTAAACATAACACAATTCTGATAGTTGGGTTATTTTTCTGAAATCAATGCTAAATGTCATCTGATGCACAAACTACAGCAAATCTTGCAGAAAGTATTAGAAATAAATCATGGGTCATCAATTTAATTGTTTGTCATGGTAATTTATTTATGAATAGCTAAACTTCTTATTTAAGGTAAATAATATGTATTTAAATGTAAATTAAATATTGAAAGATTGCATCTTGGCTGTCCCAGCTCTATATGAAGTGACAACAATAAGTAAAGAAGCCATTTGTAGACCCGTTTCTTTCAAAGCATAAACACGGCTCTGTAGTGCTATTAAAGCATTGCTCCATTTGTTTGAGCATCCCGGCCAGCTCAACACATTAGAGTTAGCTCAAGCAATTTGTTTAACCAATGAAAGACAGGAGGAGGGTTTGAGAAAAACAACAACCGTCCATTTAAATGAATATACTTCTACTGATCTGCCTTTCTTACAGAAAAAAAGGCACTAGTTCTCTAGAATAATAGAATCTACAATAATTTATTCAGATTGTTAAGTCTTTCCAGCTGCCTTCTTTACATCACTAAGAACTAAAATTAAAAGCAATTAAATACTACTCTAGGAGAATAGCATTAAACTGTTGTCTAACGGTTTGTATAAGTTACAGTTGCTGGCAAAGACGTGCACAATGGATAGTAAATGACATTTATTGCTATTTATGCTGTAAAGTGAGGGGCTCTTGAAGAAAATGGTTGAGGAAATTCTACTGTAAATGCTCTCAGAATGGAAGACAAAGGTACTCCTTTTCTTAAAGCTATGGTCTACGATTTCAAAGATTGTTCATTATTAATAACCTCGTTTAGATGCTGGTTATGGTTCTACAGTAAAATCCTAACAATATGAAGAGAAAAAAATGAAAAAAAATCGATTCACTCTATTGAGTGTACAGCGGCAGAGAAGTTGACCAATGTAAGCTGTCCGGCCGGACAGCTTACATTGGTCGACTTCTCTCATCCAATCCCCGCTCCACTTGAAACTCCACCTTACGCTCACGTCTCCACCCACCCGCCCCCCGCCTGCGACATGAAATTTCTGACAGTGTATGGTAGCTAGCAAAGTAGCAACAGCTCACAAATGAAGGAAAAACCAACCGATAGCAGCAAGCGGCCTCTGCTTGTCCCTACAGTCAAGGTTGGAAGAAAGAGAAAGTCTGTAGAGGAAAGAGCACAGATAAAAACTGAGACTCAAACGGCGGAATCAAAGTCAAATTAATATAGGGTCTGCCATTGTCCGTTGGAGGAAGCTTCAGGGAGATATGGGACTGAAAACCGATGCTGACACTTTTTGTTGAGCAGGTACGCATTTATTTATACTTTTATGGTGTGAGATGTTACATAAATATCTTTATATTAGTCTGACAACATGTTCATGCTGCTGGTCGGCATTGGAATGTTAGCCGTTTAGCATCGCCTATCACGGGTCAAAGTAATTATATTTCTTGAAGTACTTGAATTTCAATAGGCCTAGCGGGTTTCTGTTCGAGCCAATCGGAGTTTGAACAAGATGCGCTGTGTGCTGCTATAACGTCTCGGTTACGGATGTAACCCTTTTTCCCTGAAGGAGGGAACGGAGACGTCACGTCGTGACCGACGAATTGGGAACTCGCCAGGTGCGTATATAAGCAGCAGGTGCAAATATGGAAATTAGCTTATTTTCGCTGAGAAAGCCGGAAGAATGTGACCGGCCGTGACAGCAGGGAGCAGCACCTGTGGCGACGGGACGTCTCCGTTGCCTCCTTCAGGGAACGAGGGTTACATCCGTAACCGAGACTGGAGCGTGTCTATTATGTTACTTTAACTTAAAAAATTAAGTTAAACAATTTCAACTTGTTTGTTGTAAACTTATCACAGGTCAAAATTTAAAACTGCAAAACTAAGTTGTTTTAACTTCATGCTGCATTTGTTTTTACAGAGTACAGTAAACATAACACAATGTTGTAACTTTTTGAGTACATTACTGTACCTTAAATACACTCACCTAAAGGATTATTAGGAACACCTGTTCAATTTCTCATTAAGGCAATTATCTAATCACATGGCAGTTGCTTCAATGCATTTAGGGGTGTGGACCTGGTCAAGACAATCTCATGAACTCCAAACTGAATGTCAGAATGGGAAAGAAAGGTGATTTAAGCAATTTTGACCGTGGCATGGTTGTTGGCGACAGACGGCCGGTCTGAATATTTCACAATCTGCTCAGTTACTGGGATTTTCACGCACAACCATTCCTAGGGTTTACAAAGAATGGTGTGAAAAGGGACATCCGGTATGCAGCAGTCCTGTGGGCGAAAAAATGCCTTGTTGATGCTAGAGGTCAAAGGAGAATGGGCCGGCTGATTCAAGCTGATAGAAGAGCAACTTTGACGGAAATAACCACTCGTTATAACCAAGGTATGCAGCAAAGCATTTGTGAAGCCACAACATGCACAACCTTTAGGCGGATGGGCTACAACAGCAGAAGACCCAATGGGTACCACTCATATCCACTACAAATTGCACGAACTCACCAAAATTGGACAGTTGAAGAATGGAAAAATGTTGCCTGGTCTGATGAGTCTTGATTTCTGTTGAGACATTCAGATGGTAGAGTCAGAATTTGGCGTAAACGGAATGAGAACATGGATCCATCATGCCTTCTTACCATTGTGCAGGCTGGTGTTGGTGGTGTAATGGTGTGGGGGATGTTTTCTTGGCACAATTTAGGCCCCTTAGTGCCAATTGGGCATTGTTTAAATGCCACGTCCTACCTGAGCATTGATTCTGACCATGCCCATCCCTTCATGACCACCATGTACCCATCCTCTGATGGCTACTTCCAGCAAGATAATGCACTATGTCTGATAATGTCACAAAGCTCAAATCATTTCAAATTGGTTTCTTGAACATGACAATGAGTTCACTGTACTAAAATGGCCCCCACAGTCACCAGATCTCAACCCAATAGAGCATCTTTGGGATATGGTGGAACGAGAGCTTCGTGCCCTGGATGTGCATCCCACAAATCTCCATCAACTGCAAGATGCTATCCTATCAGTATGGGCCAACATTTCTAAAGAATGCTTTCAGCACCTTATTGAATTAATGCCATGTAGAATTAAGGAAGTTTTGAAGGCGAAAGGGGGTCAAACACAGTATTAGTGTGGTGTTCCTAATAATCCTTTTGGTGAGTGCATATATCCAATATAAATCAAATTTTGTGGATATTAGGTTGCACCATTCATTTGTATGCACTGGTTCAGATGGCTTTGATTTTCATAGTTATTACTAAACTAAGTATTTCTATTGTTTGGATATGTCTTTGAAACTCACATTTACCTCTTCAGGGACAGCTGAATAGGGCTGAATTTGACAGCTTTCATTGTTTTCTCATGAAACAATACGGTTTGATTAGTTGATGTAATCGAGTTTTTTATTAACAATAGTTCATTTGAAAAACTGACCTCGAATTTTTATAGAATCAAATCTAAGACATGCAATACAGAGCTTCTAATAAAAGCACTTAAATGTCTAAAAATGTTTTGCCTGAGGCAGAAGTTGAGACGATTGTCCATTTGTCCATAATGCAGTTTTGTTCTGTCTCTCTCGGAAGACAGTCTAAAACGATTCAATCTCTAGTGTATGAAATTTACATCATAAATCCATTTAAAAATCTGCCCAAACAGGCTTATAAACTGGTAATATTTGATTATGCTCTAAACTTTTGTTCCATTTTGCCATTAATGTCTTTTGAAATAAAGCTGTGAGTGTAATTGGACACTAAGCTGTTTTGTGTGAAACTTCATAGACGAAGGGCAAATGGCTGTTGTCAAGTTGTCTTCTCCGAGCCTTTCCACTTCAGTGTTCTTTAAATGACTGCAATGCTGCCCTGGCATCTAGCTGACAGTGAAAGGAAGCCAACGTCTGAAACAAATGGGGAAATTAGTTTTTAATAATTCAGGGTTAATCATCCATTCAACAGGCCCCACTTCATCGCGTGCCAGCTATATTGACATTCATGCCGCCAGTAAATTTCTCTTCAGTACAAATGTAAGATATGGCAAAAGAAAAAGGCTTCTCTCCAGATTGTCAAAAAGAAATCCATTTACAGACAAAAGCAATGAATCATAATGAAAATGTTGAATGTGTTTAATGAGCTTCTTGGATGTGAAATTCTCTTGTTTTGAACAAGACTTTCACTGAACTGCTCTATGAGTCAACAATAAAATCTTTCTGGTTAGATAGCTAAATGGTTACTTATTACATTTACATGCATGAGAATACTCAAAAATCCATTACAATATAGTCATATAATGATTATATAATTTTCATTTTAATGTAAATTTTATTTCTGTTTCCAGTGTCATAACTAAACATTCATGTATATCTGCACCAAACTAATTTCAATTGATATTAGATACAGAGAATTGTACAGTATTATAAAATGGTAAGTTCCAGTTCTTGTTTCTGATTGCTCAATAATGATTGGTTTTATTTACGATGAAACATTTACCATAAAACACATTTCTGATTCTGTTACTGTTTACAGTCATTCAGCGGATATAATGTCAAGAGAAAAGAAAGCATTTTTTAGACACGCACTTTTAGAAAACTGTGATTTTGTCCCCAGCCCTTTTCGACCCAGTGCCAAAATTTGAGTCCGTTTTCTCTGGTTTGTTACTTAGTTTTGAGTAAACTAATATTTAGGCAATCACAAGTGATTGTGTTGTGGCAAATCATCACTTGTGCTCATCTGCCATGAGCTTCAAATCTCATGATTTCTTTCATTTTCAACTCCTATTTGCCGGTTTTGCGGACCTGTTAAATGCATCCCAAAAAAAGCAGAGGACAATTACGTCCTTCTTTCAAACATGCACTGTACTGTAAGAATATAATGTTCAGTGACAGCTCGTGACTGCTCATCCGAGGGGCACAAATTCAAAATATGTGAGTGTCATGTGTGTTGCTCTTGTTTTCAAAATATGTGTTTGTTGCGTCATGTGAACCATGTGCATCATGTGTTTTGTCAAGGGCCTGCTGCACACGCTTTAAAACGTTTAAAACGCTTTAAAACGTTTACGATAAAAGAGATGCTCACGTTCACAAAATAAACGCAAATCACTCCCTTAACATTAAATTATGCGAGTATCTAGCAAACGCTAGCGTCTCTTTTAAACGCCTTTGACACGTGTGCAGCAGGGACTTAGCCTGGTCCAACCAGACTCTCGTACATTCATTTCATTTGTACAGAGCGTCTGGCCACACTCCATCGCGTCCTCTGTTGAAGTTTAAAACTATTGGATCTAACCAGAGTCTCTCAGGATCTGCCATAGGCGATCGCTAACGTGTGGTCGTGACGTATATCATGCTCCAAAACCGGCTGGAAACAACAAGTCCGAACGATCACACTAACAAAACGTAGCAAACATTGTTCTTGCTCCGGCTTTAACTTTTGTATATTTGGCAGTTTTGCAACAAACGGACCAAATAGCTTTTCTCACCTCTTTCTCCGCTGCCATTACTGAACTACAACTCAAACTGACGCACGACCTCAATGTCATCGTTGTCAGTCACCCCCCTCTGTTCGCTGATTGGACCTGCAGATTTTTGCAGGAGAAAACGAAACTCTACACAGCAGTCCCAGACGTAGTACTGAAGAGAAATGAAATTTAAGCAGAAGCACGTAGGAGGGCGGAGCCAGGCTAGCAGGCACTTATTTTGACAAAACATGTGATGAACATAGGATCACTTGATGCACAGAACACATATTTTGAAATTACGAACCACACACATGACGGGCTACATACATGTTGTGACGAACTTCGCATCGTGCACCCTCGAAAAAAGAAGTCACCGGCCACCACTGGTAATGTCACGATTTAATTTCTACGTTATGATTTGACCTTACACCAAGTGATGCGATGCGGAATGGAACCCATTAGGAGTGAAGCACGGTCTTAAAAGTATTGATGTCAACAGAGGTCTCAAAGTCCAAATTCTTGCAAAGTAAATTTGAGTACATCGCATCACAAAATTTATAGCTTTCTTGCTTCCTGTAAGCTATGGCATATTTACGAAACTGCCACTGGGTGCTAACACCAATTCGTATTTTTATATTCTTTATTTATTATATGAATATGACTGTATTTACTTTGTACATAACATACAAAATTTGTTTAGCCTTTAAGGGTGACATCACTTGAGAGCTGTCCACGCCGGTTTTAAAATGGCTGCTACGCCCTTGGCCGTGACTTATTTCACAATACAGCACAGCCCCTTGGACCTTATTGATTATGTAAGGTTGCTATATACTGTGCTATACCTAATGGCATTAAAGGATAAGTTCGGTATTTTACACATAAAACCCTGTCAGATTGTTTATGATGAAATAGAACGGTTTGACTGAAATTTCGACATATGCGGCTGCCCCGAGAATTTTCGGGTGTTTGTTGTTTCACTTCCCACCTCTATAATGGCTGTATAGGTGCACTGGAACAATCCTTCCTAAAATGTTTTTCGGTTACAAAGACGTAAAACTCGCAGAGTGGTCAGGGGTGTTCACTGATATGCTTACACTAAAATCGCTGTAAAAGACGCATTCCAACAGGTTTTATCGTAGTTTTTGTTCAACTCCATTGACTTGTATTAGATGTGCTGTGAGGTACGGTATTACTCCACGCTGGGAACGTTGTTTGTATTTTTGCAATTGGCAAAGGCGGATTATCGCCACCACCTGGGCTGGAGTGTCTATTATTCAAGCTCTCAACAGAAGAATGTACGGGTGTGAGGCGTTTGGAAAAATAGGTCCACAAGTTTACAACGAATGATAAAACACCTGTTGAAAAGCATCCTTTGCAGCGATTTTTGTGTGAGCATATTAGTGACCACCCCTGACCACTCGGTGAGTTTCACGTCTTTGCAAACAAAAGTTTAATGCATTTAAGGAAGGATTGTTCCAGTGCACCTATACAGCCATTGTAGAGGTGGGAGGTGAAACAACAATAGGCAGCCGCATATGTCGAAATTTCAGTCAAAACGGTTCTATTTCATCATAAACAATCTGAAATAGGGCTTTAAGTGTAAAATACCAAACTTGTCCTTTAACAGCAAAAAGATGTGTGCCTTAGATTTTTATTCGATTCAGATGATTACATACACGTAGTAGTTTTCCAACGGCAGTGGAGCACCTAAACACCCAATATTAATATGAATGGAAAGATGATGTGCATGTACAGGTAAACATTGAATAACTTACATCTGTTTAGTCCAGTTCTGCCCATCCTGATCTCACTGCCTGTTTCACTCGTCCGGAATATTCAGAGAAACGCTACAGGGCTCAGTCTGGTCTTCCTGGATTAAACAGGGCTATTAAAAATTCAAGTGTGAAATGGAAAAATTATCCCCCCCCCCTTCCTCAACATGCCCTCGGACATACAGCATGGGTGACGGCTTATCATTAATTTATGGCATATTAGCCAAAGAAATGAGGATCTGCCATGCAAAGTAAGGAAAGGATCATCTTCTTGTGAGACGCAATGTAAGGCGTATCCTCAGATGCTGTGTATAAAGTGAGAGAGTACTTCATGGGCCTGTCCATTAGCCTGTACAAGCTCTCTGAGATCCAGCACAGCTGAATAAGTGTCAATTCATAGAACAAGCAAGAGTGTAAGTAGCACTTTTATGGTGTAGAAAATAGTCATTTATATTGATTCCTCACAGAATGCTTGAACCGCTGTCAAACGTTTATACTTGAAGCAGTGTGGGGAATTAAATCCAGACACTTGAAACATACATTATGAGCCTTGTGAAGTGAATTTCATGCATAGCGCATCACGTTGTTCATTATGGTTCTGGAGGAGGGTGGCGACCCGTGTCTGTTCTGTAACTGTTATTAAAAGTTAAAATGCAAATGAAGGCTAAGGAAATGTGAAGATGATATTGTCATTCTACTGTGGGCTGTTGTACAGCAGTGTTTTTCATTGTGTTTTTGTATTAAATAGACCCTTAGCACCCACAGCAATGCTAAAACGCCCCTTCATCGACAATACACCAGAAGTGTTTTTTGGCTGATATTATACTATACTTTCATTTATTTTTCATTTTGTGATAGGCACACTATGTAATTTTTCCACTAGAAGTAGCAAAACCATAACAAAGGTGTAGTTTATTGATGCTGTACCTGACGAGAGAGGGATTGTGGGAGTTGTCTTTTCACATCCACTACCGATGTTAATCGATCTTACAAGACACATAAATCATGTTCGTGGATGACATAATGAAATCAAGTTTATTAACCATTGCGTTATTATACAGGGTTCCCAGGGGTCCTTGAAATCCTTGAAATTCTTTTTACCCTTTCAATTCTTTTTTTTTTAAAAAAATCCATATTATTCCCTTTGTAGTGTAGGATATTATCATAAAAATTCTAGACTTTTTAAGCACCCGTGCTAAACTGTTCACTTTAAATGCTCATTTGCATAGTTGTGTTTGACACATGAAAACATCTCGGGTTACGTATGTAACTGTAGTTCCCTGAGAAGGGAAGGAGACGCTGCGTCTCCCTTGTCATAATCCCTGTGTCCTGTAACGCCACCCTTGGCAATATTTCAGATAGCGATATACTTCCTGGCTCCCGCGTCACCCTGTCTTTGTCATCAAGCCTTACCATTGGTTGAATTTGATATACACATTCAGACGCTCTTACCCCTGGAGGCGTCCCCAAAGTGTTACCGCAGTGACGCAGTCCCTTGAAAGGGAACTGTAACAATGTATCTTAAAAGGTAACACGATGTAACCTTGCTCAACTTGAAATGTGTTCCCACATTTACTCCTTGTATTTGAGGGTATTGGACCTGGAAAGTCCTTGAAAGGTACTTGAATTTTAAGTTAACTAAGGTGTGGGAACCCTGAATATAACGTAAGCCAAGCATGGGCCTACAGGAGAATGAAGTAAGTTGCCCAGGAGATGCATTGCATTTTGTCGCAATGCGCATGTGTCAAACGTCCATGTACATGTACGAGTCAAAAAAACTATACTTTGCAAAGGCTGCATGTTCGACCATGTCACACGTAAAAAAACTGGCTATACTCGGGTTTTAGTGTCTCAAGAGCATCACCGGCAATATTACTTTCGAATTACTCTCACAATACTGTGATGTCATATGGTGATTGGTCTGCACAGCGAATAAACCAAGATAACAGAGACATACTGTAATGCCACTGACAAGCGACGCAATGACTGATGTTACAATGGTTAGAATTGTGAACTTCTTTGGATTAAAACATTTGTTGGAACCATTTATGGTTGTTTTGGTCCAAACCAAAAACAAAATGATACATTTTAGTTTGTTTCGTAATATCTGTTGCAGAATTCACAGTGAAATTGCTGAACAGTTTTGTTTTCCCCTATTTCAGCTCTAGTTAGAAAACAGATCTTTTTCATCATTATCTAATCCATTCCTCTGGGTCTGATCCCGATTGGTGTGACAGGCGTTTGTGAGAAAGTAAAGTTAGTCATTAGTGAAAGCGTGGCACTTATGAATTATGCTCTTTGTTCAAGTGGATGCCCGGGGACCCACAGCAATTGAACAACAATCACAGACAATGAGCAATTAAAGTTTAGAGGTCAACTGAAAGGTTGTTTACATCTTTGTTAAGTTTTGACAGTTCTCCTTTTTTTGTACTTTGTCTTTCCGAACAAAGATTTGTTTTTTTTATACCAGTATCTGGGGCAGAGAAGAATGTATGAATCTTTGTAGATTGTGCTGAACTACAGTACTATTCAGTAGCGGAGTGGCAATCGGGAGAGTCGGGACCTTTCCTTGTGGGCCGGTAGTGTTTTAAGGCCGCGAGGGCTGGTCTGATAATAGTTATAGAAGGTTTCATCAGACGCATGTGCGGTGACGTGATACCTGTCTGGTCCGAGCTTTACTTCCAGTTTCAGTTTTTTTTAATGGTCTGACTAATTGCTAAACTAAACTCTTGAACAAATACCTCATCGAAAATAATACATTTTTTGGTTTCCTACACTGTAAAAAAACTTTGCTGCCTTAAAATTTTTTGTTGAATCAACTCAAATTTACAAGTCGTGTCAACAGAGATGAGTTGTCACAACTTATAAAATATAGTTGAGAAAAGTCAACTTAAATTTATAAGTAATAACAACTCACCTGTAGTTATAAAAACTCTAGTCAAGATAAATAATAGTAAGTTGAAATGACTTGTAAATCCGAGTTGATTCAACAAAAATTAAGGCAGCAGAGTATTTTTTATAGTGTATGTAATCTACGTGTTGATTATTTTGCTTCTTATACAAATGAACTACTTTAAAGTACTTTGTTGTTATTTATTCTTAGCGGACTTTACCTGAAGTTATGTGTGGACCACGAAAGCCGTTTGTTTACATTGTTACTGCTGAAACCGTCCATACATTGCGAGTTATATAGCAACACCATCTGGCGGCCTGATGTCCGTCCACTTCTCGCTGGTCAAACTGTGCAGCCTCTCTGCTCAATGCAGTGCTCAACCCGTTCGGCAGGTCCAACCATGTCTAGGATTTTCGAAAATATAGGGGGATCAGTCTGATGTTTGATGTAAAAAGCCACCGAAAGCTTGTTTATTGCCATACAGTATGTATGTTGTCGGATCCGTCAAGCACTCATTGTGATTTCAGACATACTCTGTTTGCAGTGCGCTACTGACCGCTGATTTTGCATATAAAATGATTGTGTGATTGGCACTTTCTGTGGAAATATAATAAAGCATCCCTTTTTTACAAAATAATATACTTTAGATATTATTTAATAGACTAAGTGTGGATTAAGGATGTTTATAATTTCTAACCTGGTGGTCAGGACATGAATGGATGAAATCGGCGGATTTGCAAAGGTTTATTTATCTCCACTTATATCTAAATAAAAAATTATCAGGTTAACTTTGCAGTATACCACATTATATATTTCCTACTAAACAGCAAGAAATATCCTCACAACATTATTATTTCTCAAAACTTTGACATAAGTTGTCAAAAAAAACTATTCTTACAGTTATTCAAAGATGCACACATTATTCTGCATATGATTTGAATATTAGATGAGAGTATTCATATAGACAGTTTTATTGGACGCACATGCGGTCACGTGATTGTGCGTCTGGTTAGAACTTTACTTCTGGTTTCTGTTTATTGGTCTGACTAGTTGCTAAACTGAACTCTTAACAAATACTTCGTTGAAAATAACAAATGTTTTGGTTTCCTAGGTAATCTACGTGTTGTTTATTTTACTTGATATATAAATAAACTACTTTAAAAGGACTTTGTTGTTATTTATTCTTAGCGGAGTTTACCGGAAGTTACATGATGGCCGCGGAAGCAGCTTGTTTATGTTGTTACTGCTGAAATTGTCTATAATGGCAATGAACAATGGCAATAAATATCCTCACATAACTTAACATAACAGCATAATGAAATGAATAAACAGACAAGAAAGCAGGATTGACCTGTAAATTGTATTATTATTACCGGAAAAAAAGGAATATTTTCTGAAATAAACCTGCTGTTAACCGCACTAACAAGTCTAAATAAGCAATAACAGTGGAAAAAACATTATTATTTCTCAAAACTTTTTAATAACAAAAATGATATTTAAAGAAAATGTATTCTTACAGTTATTTAGAGATGCACACATTATTCCATATTATTTCCTGTATAGAAGCACACTCTAAGAAAGGATGTGTTAATTTTAACACATTGTTTTGTGTTAAACTATTTAACATATTGTGTGTCATTTCGTGTAGATTGTGAGCTTAAATAAATGAAATGGACAACACAAGATGTGTTAAAACAACACAAAGTGTGTTATTCCAAAAATAACACAGAGATGTGTTAAGTTAAGGACAACACACTAGATGTGTTGTCCTTAAGACACAAGATGTGTTAATTTAACACATTCATTTTAAGAGTGCACGTTTGTCTCTGGCCTCGCTCTGTTATGTAATAGCTGATTACAGGAGCGCATCCTCATCTTTCAAACACATATCATTTTGAATAGTTACTCCCTTAGGAAAATTAGCCATGCTTTTATTATTGGGAAAATGATGGTTTTTTTGGCAGATTGATTACGATTTGTATTACCCTAGTTGTACTACAAATACCATGGTTATGGTTATTTTGGTGAGACCTTAGTAATTTTTTTTTACCACCGAGGGCCGGTGGTCTACGAAATTTCCCGGTAGATTTTTTTGGTCTCATTCCGCCCCTGGTACTATTTGTTAATGTGGTAATGCATGTAGGTGAATACACAGAATGATAATTCAGTATCACTCCCACCATAAAACACATATTGAAACTACACAATTATTTTTAATGGCATGTTCATAGAAACCCAATATTAGGAATATCAATGCTCCAAATATAGATTTACAAGAAGTTTACAGTACATGATGGAGTGTTTGGTTGAATTATTGATTTAATTTTAATTGTAAAATTTTATTGTAATGTCATCATGGCCTAGATCAATATGCACATTTAAAATATGATAACTAATTGTGACCATTAGAAAAGGTGTCTGTAAATGCTTAACACCAACAGATGATGAGATGCAGTTATTAAACAGCTAAAAGGTAAGATCATTATCTCAGCATGATTCTGCTCCCCATGCTTTATTTTCTATTCCAATGAAACAGTGTCGTTCCTCACCACTGGATTTATTTGGAAAGCGCAACCGTTGAACGATGGCAACAATAACATATTTTAATATCATACAAAAATTGCAACCACTTGAATCATGTTGCTCTTGGAAGTTTGCAGAAGAGTTTTCATTTGTTTTGATCAGCCAGAGAGAAAAGATAGGAAAAAAGGTGGTGCACAATAACAGCTAGGCCTTGGAAAATTGAAGCTTGGCATTTCTGACAAGTTCTAACAGAAAGAGATAAATCTGTCACTTTGAAGGAATAATTTCTGCTCAGATATACACTGTACGTTACCAGACAGGGAAAAGCGGATGAAAATATCAGGTGCACTTCTTCACTGCTGAGGTGTAACTTGCCGTTATTGCTGAAAGGTACAGGAGCGCTTTATTTCTCTTACATGTGATGAAGGGAGAGAAGTATTCTGAGAAATACAAAGGCCTTGGGTGTCAGAAAATAATATTTCTTGAGAAAGTTAACTTTAAGTGCTCACACTAGCTGTTTTTTGAGTTCTATGAGTGATACTTTTGCTCTGAAGAAACTGTCCCTTTGTTAAAGGGAGACTTACTTAAAGTCAAATGTCTTTAATAATGCTCTTAAACAGTATGCAAACAATTGGGAATATGCTGAATGTATACAGTTTGTATTCAGTGTTTAATGAGTGCATTGTATAGTAGCTTATGTTACAGTATTCATGTCTTCAGATATGAATGTTTATTAATGTATTTTAGTCTAGTCTGAATAATACTGTCAGTTTATTTGTAGGCTTTTTATGTTCTGTTTATATCCTCTGATGGGCATTTTCATTAGCATAATGATACAGTTAGGATATACATGACAAATGGCTCACATCACAGCGAGTGGATGGTCCAAGAGCGTTTAAAGTCAATCTAATCTCAGAGGGAATGCTGTTTCCGTTAATGCCAGCATGTTTATTCCACAGCTTGGAAAAAGGAAATCTTTTCAGAGCTGTTGTTTTAATCCTGCCTCAGAACTTAGGAAATTGAATGTGTTCCCAGTATTGGCTTCAACTGAGGCCGACTTTTGTGTTGAAATTGGGCATTGTTCATGTTGTAGGGAATTAACTATTGTGGTTGTCCATTTTTTATTTTTTTACTTATTTGTTTCCTTAACTCATTTTAGATACTTTTTGGGGGGTGGTAGTTGTGACATTAACACTGTTTTCTATTAAGGGAATAGTTCAGCCAAAATTAAAATTTAAACCTGATGACTGTCTTTCTTTGTCGGAACAAATTTTGTGTTTTGTAGTTTTTGTTTACAGTAGGTGTAAACAGTGTTCGAATTGAGGGGGTCTGGGGGGGTCCCGGACCTCCTATAAGCCTTAAGGGACCCCCCCAAAGGTCCCCTGGTTTTTATTAAAATTAAAATACTACATGAATTTAAGTTCTCATGTTGCGTGTCACAAAGCGATACTGTCCGTTATTTGTCCCAATTTCGCAATTCAAATGACTTCTGTCTGAAATAGATAAACCCGCAAGTGCGCCTCATTCTGTTTTGGAGGAATTGACAGACGAGTTAATGTTTGCGTGTGGAGTATTTTTTACCTCAGTGGCGGTAAGAATCTTTAGTAATCTTTAGGGTTAGGGGCTTTAAAAAAATTATTATCAAACTATTATTTCATAACAGTGGCGAGGCTACTCACTCAGACTGATGGCTGGTCCACCCAGTCACACAAAATATTTTATTGGGAAAGCAGAAGAAATCACGCTTAAATGATAATAAATGATAGTCTCAATATACGCATCATTCAGAAATAAATAACTAGAAAGTATCTTTTGCATGTGTTTTTTAAACCTTGAAAATGTTAACATGCAAGCGATTTTTAAACAATTTGAGCGCAAGATGTTAAAGTGAGCTGTTTTGACGATGACGCACACACATACTTAAATGGACGCACACTCATAAGCGGACGCATGGAGACGCGCATTTCCTTAAGAATGCAAACACAAAATTATTTCTATTACTATTCTCATAAAAACATTCAGTTATGTCTTAAAGTGAGTGCAAACAGTTCAGAAAGAAATTAGATTTTTGCGGTGGTCTGAAATTAGCAGTTCTTATCTGCTTATGTTTGTGTCATTTATATTAATTAAACAACAGAAAACAAAGGAAAATCACTTATCTTTAAAAAGAATAATTATATTTAATTTAAAACAATAAAGAATTCTATTTATGTACCTAAATACTACTGTTAGATCTTACTTTATTTGTAACTTTGTTCTTTTCTATTTTAATATGCTCATAATTTCTTTGAACATTTGTTCTTATGTTATTTTCCCACCCCCAGTTTTGCTGATCCGAAAAGTATTTGATCTATGACTCAAAAAACGCAATGTAATCCATTTAACCACTACTATATAGTAAAATTATGTAATTTAAGAATGAGGTCCACCATATTTCACCCCTATTCTGTGTAAAATTTCTGGCCTTGCCAGTGTTTCATGCTAATTGAGGGGTAAAAATGTTGAGTTTGAGTTAAGGGTAATTTGGGGTTTCTTTGATTAAAACCAGGATCAGATGATTGTTGATCAAGGACAATCACATCTTACTTTGTCAAATCACAGTGACCCTATAATGAGGGGGTGGAGCTTGGCCGGGGGTCTTGTGGCGGCTATTTAGTGTCCAAAAAAACTAAAATATTTTATTTTAAAGGTCACGTTCTTCCTGATCCCATTTTTCAAACTTTAGTTTAGTGTGTAATGTTGCTGTTAAAGCATAAATAATACCTACAAATGATAAAGCTCAAAGTTCACTGCCAGGCGATATATTTTCTTTAAGCCTACAGCGAACGTCCGGTTTGGACTACAGCCCTCTACTTCCCGGTTGAATGACGCCAATATAAGTTTTTGACTAAACTCCGCCCACATTAATACATCAGTCGCCAGCTAAACTTAAACAGCTCTGCTAAGCTAAGCTGCTATCGAATCACAACACACTGAACAAACTACACAATCAGAACTCATTATGTGAATGAGGGACTTCATAGAATAAGGAAGACATCAACCCGTTTTTTAGGGCAGTGAAAACAGCGCTATAGAGATAAGTAAATTGTGTGAAAAATATCACCTTTTTTACACGGGAAACATGAACACATGTTATATTGCACACTGTTAACACAATCAATGCTTAAAAAAAAAAAACACGAAGAATGGGTCCATTAAAAGTCTGGACCTGTGCCTCTACTCTTTGTGCAAGAAAGTATTAAAGCAACGCCGTTTACTCATCTGCTCTCGTGTTGTGGATAACACTGTTGGTCCAGCTGTTACACATTATAGATATAGAGAGTATGCACGTGACGTCATTTTCGGCGAAAGTGACTACGGTTTCGCCCACTGAGTGGCAAAAGACAGAGCGTCAGCATTTGTGTACAGTGTGAAGTCAGTGAAAACACGGGGAATACGCGTCTAAATGGGAAAAAGGTGTTGTGCGATAGTACTTTCAGATTTAACAAGAATTCTGAGCTATTGTACAGACTGCCAAAAAACACTGAAATGAGAAGTAAATTGATCGTTTATGCCAATGTCCACAGACCACAGGTGGGTTGACAAGTTGCTAGGGTCACTATCAAGCAGAGGTTTTACTTTCTACTTAAAAGTATTTTTTACAAGTAATTGTATTTTATACGTGTTTTTCTTTGGAAAACATATATTCCAAAGCATATTATCATAATTTTTACTCTAAAAACAAACGGTGCTATATAGCACCAAAAGTGGTTCTTTGCTCGTAATCATAGAAGAACCGTTTTTAGTGCCATATAGCACCGGTGAAGCACCGGTGAAGCACCTGTGTAGAACATATAGTGCTATGTAGAACCAAATGTGGTGCTATAGTGGTTCTATATGGCCCCTATATGGTTCTACACAGGTGCTTCACCGGTGCTTCACCGGTGCTATATGGCACTAAAAACGGTTCTTCTATGGTTATGATTCAAATCAACAGTTTTGGTTCTATATAGCACCGTTTGTTTTTTTAGAGTGTACAAGTTTTTGTTTTACATTTAATATTTAAGTACTTTTACTGAAGTAAAATTTAAAAAGTTTGTTTTTCACCAATCCTGTTCATTTTCCTTCAGAAGACTTGAAATATATGCCATGCGTCATGTTAGTTATTAATCATACTTTTGCATCATTTAAAATCTTGAAAATTCAGTCATCATCCACCATTGTATCCACAAACTCAAATCACAAAACTTAAAGTTTTGGTGAAGAAAATTGTGAGAAATGAGTGTGAATGATGCAATTTTTATTTTTGCATGAGTGAACCATTTAAACCTGGAGGTTTCTAATGATGTATCTCCTCAAGGCTGGGTCATATATAATGAAAATACCTTCAGTAAATGGCAATTTTTATCCATGTGTACAGGACATTAGAGATATTATTTGCTATCCAAATCCAATTACAATTCTTGTAAACTGCATCATTGTACCATTATAGCTCATTGACCTCATAGAGACCTGTTACTGGAATGCTGAAGAGGATGCCTGTATTCACTGAAATGCACTTATAGTACAAGCTTATCAAAACCAGACCGGGGAGAGATGGAAACTGCACTGAATAGATTCAAAACAGGCTTTCCCCCTCTGGATGTATCTTGTACAAATTTTTCGTTCAGTGAATATTCATAACGTTTCATGAAGCAACAACAACATGGATTCATTTCTAAATGTACTTCAATCATGACTGTTGATTGTCAAGTTTAGCCACAATAGTGATACTCATAACCTTATGCTACGTACACACCAAACGCGGGCCATCGCGTTACTCGCTGTAGATTACTCGCGGGATTTAACTTTGTGTCATGTGAATTTTTTGCTTGAGTTGAATATTTTCAACTTGGACGAAGAACATAATTTGCATCGCCCCACGTGATTGATCGCGTCTTTCCATTGACTTCGTACGTAATCTACTCGCGCAAATCGTTGAACTCGCGTCTGGTTTGAACCCAGTTAGTAATGTCAACCACTGCGACTACATATATTTTGTCTAATTGACTTTATTTGTTGAACAAGTTACACAGGGACTGTCTGCCGTATTTGTTTATGTCTTGATGTGAATACCACATTTTTGTTTCTCAGCTAGTGTGAACAGGTCCTTGTTATTGTTGAAATGCTAATAAGCTGCAAAATCCAGTAAGTTTTGGCATTTGCATGCATAATATAGCAGACTGTAATGTGTAAACAGGTTGTGAATCCCTCAGTCATGATGATGTGAAGCTTTGCCTATCTACACGTCAGTTATAGGTGACGTGTCACATTTGTGCTTCGTTTTTCAGTAAGCACAGCTCCAGGCCTATCATAAAGTCTGTTAAAACTTTCTCCTGCAATAGATAAAAGGAGACGACTGGTCATTACTTATTGAAAACAAGGAATTGCCTGAAATCATCTCACCGTTGTGTGCGCTCACGGCCTCAGGCACTTTCAAATCCTGCCTCATTAATTTCTTATAGGGGCTCCATCAGAGCCAATCTCTAATGTTGACTTGCTGGTAATGGATACCACACCAGTGTTTGAATCTTCAATAGAAGACACATGTTTTTTTTGGGGAAAAGGTGAATTTCTTCCAAATGATTGTGTTGTAGTTCGTATTTAATTTCAAAAAAATATCTGCGATCATCTCAAAAAAGCGCTTTTGTGGACTTAAACATTTATTGTACTAGACTCGTAAGTAAAGAGAGTTTGTTTTGTTCTTTCCTACAGCTCCATTTTAATCCACCTTCTAGTTGAATTCACTTAACTGTTAAGAAAAAGAGAAATGTTCAAAAAAAAGGTGGTAATTTATCATATGAGGGGAATGACTGGGAATACATTAGTATTAAATATTGGGTGTATTTATGTCATTACCTAATTTGCCTTTTCGGAATTGTTCATCATTAAAAATAAATGCTGACAGCAAATAAACAACAATATGAGCGTGTGCATATAATTTAGCCACACTTTACTGTATGTGTGCTGTTTATTGTAAAAATTTGATAGCACATCTCTTAATATGTGTTTGTAAACAAAATATTTTATCGTTTCATGAAATGTTACACCAGACTTTCCATGCCAAATGTAAAGATGCTAAAAAGAGAATTAAGACTTTTAGGCACTAAACTAAATTAACTTTAGGCTCGTTTATATTTTTCAAGTTTGTTCCCATGAGTCCCTCGAAAATGTTTTTAAGCTGAAGGTAGGGTAAAATCTCCATGTTATAGCATCCAGGACTCACACATCAGATCCGGCCCACTCCACACTCCCATCTCAAGGGTCTCTTCGGGCATTTGACACCCAGGCAATTTGACTCACCCATGCCAGTTTATAATGAGATTAAACTTTTTTGACTGCTTGCAGCATGTGTCTGTCAGTGTGCGATAGCTGAGGATGCTCATTTGGTGAATATTAAAGAGGATACAGCCGGGTGTGGTGCACCGAGGGTCTTATTTGATGTGATGAAACCTGAAGTTGCCATCGCTCCGCTGTTGACTGATGGAACGCAGGGGCAGTGGATTGATCCCAGAGTAAAGTTCCTCTCTTATGGTAGTAATAATGACCCAGGTGAAGATCTCTATGCGGTGGGAGGGAAAAATGTATACCAACAGTAAAGCTAAACTACTTACATTAATTAAATTCATTCATTTAGCAGATGCTTTTATCCAAAGCGACTTACAAAGAAACAATAAAGCAATTTAACGCATAGATGCAAAAATACAAAAAGTGTCATTAATTCTCCACGAGTGGTCCGCCAAACCCCCCCAGTGGTCCGCCAAAAGATGACCTAAACTAGGCAAGTGTTTTATACAATTTCACTTATTTAAAGGTATAGCGGAAGATTTTCGTTTTCCGGGTGGATCACCTCTGTTATTGGTCATCCCAGATGTCAATCATTCTGATTATATGTTGACGTATAACCGTCGTACGTGCTCGCCTCTCGGTTCGCTTTCTGCACATGCACACTTTCACGTGTATGTGTGTTGTGCTACGGTTTCAACCATTCATTGAAGCTCGCGTTGACGCGTTCTAGCTGTGTTTTTTTTCCAAAATGTCTGAGGGTCGCAAGAGAAAAAGTGTCTACGAATTGTATGACAAGAAGAGAAAGGACTATAAAGAAAGAAACAAGACCAGAGTGTTTATGGGAGACTATTTCACACGCTGGCTGCTGGTGTGAGCTAAAAGGACAGGTTGGGCTTCCCACGCGAAGTTTCTACAGGAAAGGTACATTTTGTCATGCTATTTGGAGAAATCCATTTAAAATCACTGCTAGTAAAGTTGATGTAAGTTATGATTAGCAATGCTAGCCCTGGCACGAGTCACGAACCGCACAGACACGGTAAACATGCCGACAGAAACTTGTAAACAGAGCGAATAGAAGAACTAGGCTCCTGCATGCTCTCTCTCTCTCTCTCTCTCTCTCTCTCTCTCTCTCTCTCTCTCTCTCTCTCTCTCTCTCTCTCTCTCTCTGTCTTGTGCACGCGTTTAACAGGCGTTCCCTCTCGGGAGGAGGTAGAGGGTTTCGTGTGCATTTTTTAAAAAATACGGAGGGGCGGTTCTTTTAAATAATTCGGGAAAATCTTCCGCTATACCTTTAAGTAAATTTTTAATGCACTTGCGAAACTGTGATATTAGTTCTTGCCTTTCTGTTTTAATAACGTAAAAATGGATCGGTTGGCTAAACCAAAGACAAGTCAAAAGAAAAGATCAAGCTTCAACTGAAAGCAGCTAAAATCCACAGACCTATGTACTAGTTTTTGTTTCATGCGTAAAATGTAATTTCAGTAATTTTGGACATTAAGGGGAATTTTTTTTTTCCAGTATTTTATTGTTACCATAGTTACAACCATAGACTTCATATACCCACCAACTCAGTTTTAAACTAATGGCTCTTTGGAATGAAATTAAGTGGGACCTAGGCTGTTACAGTATGTTTAATTGCAGGTTTTTTCACATGTGGAGTTTGTTGTTCATATTAAGCTGCAACTCATTTCACATTTACTTTTTCAAATGAAATAAAATTCATATAATAATTTCTGAACATAGCATTGCATTTGTTTTAAAAAATTAGTTTGTGACTTGAAACAGTTGCATATTAAACTTAAACTTAGCTTATCCTTCCTATTTTGTTGTTTTTTGGGGGCGTGTTAGAGTGGGATTCTGTTAGGTGGCCCTCAGAAAGAAATTGGAAGATAAAGTGGTCCTTGGGCTAAAAATGTTTGAGAAACACGGCTATAAGTTTTCACTATTCCAAAACAATACATGTTATGAATATTGTATACTCTGTACATTTTGCTATCATTTAGACCAGTAATTCTCAAAGTGTGGTCCGCGGACCACTGGTGGTCCGCCAAACCCCCCCAGTGGTCCGCCAAAAGATGACCTAAACTAGGCAAGTGTTTATACAATTGTCACTTATTTAAGTAGATTTTTAATGCACTTGCGAAACTGTGATATCAGTTTTTGCCTTTCTGTTTTAATAACATAAAAATTGATCGGTTGGCTAAAACCAAAGAGGAGTCAAAATAAAAGATCAAGCGTTAACTGAAAGCAGCTAAAATCCACAGATCTATTAGTTTTGTAATGTACTAGTTTTTGTTCATGTGTAAAATCCCTGTAATTTCAGTGATTTTGGACATTCAGGGGGGACATTTTGTTTCAGTATTTTATTGTTACCATAGTTACAACCATAGACTTCATATACCCACCATCTCAGTTTTAGTATGTTTAATTGCATTTCTTTTTCACATGTGCACTTTGTTGTTCATATTAAGCTGCAACTCATTTCACATTTACTTTTTCAAATAAAATAAAATTGATATAATAATTTCTGAACATAGCATTGCATTTGTTTTTGTTTTTTTTTTAAATAGTTTTTGACTTGAAACAGTTGCATATTAAACTTAAATTTAGCTTATCCTTCCTATTTTGTTGTTTTTTTGGGGGAGTGTTAGAGTGAGATTCTGTTAGGTGGGACTTAGAAAAAAATTGGAAGATTAAGTGGTCCTTGGGCTGAAAAAGTTTGAGAAACACTGATTTAGACATATGCCTTAAATGTAAAGTACATATTGATGGAGCAGGAATTATAAAATCAATGATAAAATAAGATCATTATTGCCTTCTGGGTCATCATCATAACCATTATAAGAAGATGGGCACAGTATAAATTGTGCGTTGAAGCATGTGGATTATTACCAAAAGGCCAAATCCCCAATAAAACAAACATGCTAAACCTTTAAAGTTTGAAGCCCACTGTCTTGATCTCTCTGCAACAGGCCATTTACCAAGTGATCTAATTGTCCTTGTGGTATTTTACTAAGTGTGATATCTAATGGTAATTTATGTAGAACACTGCCCTCTGGTTACTTAATTGTATTAGTCTCAACTGTGTAATTAAAAACAATCTCAGGCAATATTCATCTTCAGCGTCACTTGAACTATCGGGTCTTTGTGTTAAAGTTATTCATTGAATGTTCTTCTGAAGAGCTGTGCTGATGCTGAAGTACTTTAATAGCCATGACCATGGTCAAATCTTAAACTGAGAGCACTTGCACAGGTTTAACTCGCTGGTCGGGTTACATAAGGCCTTTATTACTTTAACAGATGACTTAATGGTTTTGTTTTTAAACCATTTTTTCTCATTTGTAACACATGATCAAATGTAAATGTCAAAACGAGAACATTATGTTCTTAAATCCGTTTAAAGCTTTTGAAGTATTGTAAAAAAAACTAAAGCAATGTTAACTGTTCTTATTTTTCCTCTAAAATCTCACATGTACTGTACAGTATGTAGTCCTTTGTGCAGTAGATGTACTGTAAAACGTGTATGACGTCGTGTGCAGCAAAATCGCACACTTTTTTCCAGAATGATGACTCGGATAGGTGATAATTAACCTACATGTCCGACTGATGCTTATTAAGGTGCTTATCACGCATTGAGCTGAATTCTGATATTAAGAGCTAAAATATTTGGCACTGTCCTGTGGCCTCCTTGGTGAATTTCATAACTCATAATAAGAGAGATGTCAGATCTTTGATTCCCAGGGTAAATAATGATAAACACACCCTGCAAAAGGTTTCGATTTGGCATTGACGCTACTGTATAATCATTTGTCAGCCGAAATGCTGGTGACACCAGTGCAACATGCAGTCGTGTACACTGGATAAACATTAGGAAAAACAACACTGACAAGTAATATTTTCTATTTATTAGTGCACCGAAGAGATTTTTGCCTAGATTCAGCAGCAGGGAAAATGTCCTTAAAATCCAAGCCATTCAAAAATACTGCTTTGTTGGCAGAATCCGCTAAACGCCACGTCGATTGCATGGAAGATGAATTGGATGATGGCACGAAATGGCCCTATGGTGCTTTTCCATTAGTACAGGCTAGATAGTACCGGCAGGTTAGTGAAAAACATCTGCATGCCGAGAATCAAGAACACAATTTTGTCGACATGCTACGTTGCTCCATTTTTAAGCGTTTGTTTGTATTGCGTTTGTGATTATGTCACGGTAGTAGAGGTGGCGCAACTTTGACATAAGTCTGTAATCTCTGCATTAAACTGCAATGTTAAAGCAAACCGAGACAAAGTATAAAGCAAGCCAAGCTGCGTGGTACCGAGCCGTGTCATACATCACAATAGAAAAGCGCGCATTAGAGGGTTTTGCATCTGAACTCCTCGTATATAGTTTACGACAAAACAAATCTTCATGTTGCATGTCACTGTTATTGTTTACATTGTTGTGATGAATTCTTATTCTGCGTTAGAGACAGTGAACGGTTGTTTTAGCTGCTCTGAAAGCAATTTTATTGTGGCCATAATGAGTGAAGGCTATAATTAAATAATGACTCTAAAACCATTGATGCAGTCAAAGGATTACCATAATACTGGGGATTAGTATCTTCACATAAATGTAGTGAGGTTAGCGCTTTGAAAATACACCGATCATTTTCCTTTCCAGTGATTTAGTTCCTAATTAAATCTAGAATTAATTTCTGCGCCGAGATAAGCTAAATAACATACCCACAGACCTGGACTTTGACAATAAGACTACAAACTAATATGTTATTAAATTGAATGTATTATTTGATATGCATACTTAAAGGGAAACACCACCGTTTTTCAATATTTTACTATGTTCTTACCTCAACTTAGATGAATTAATACATACCTATCTTTTTTCAATGCGTGCACTTTTAATCTTTGTACAGCGCCTCGTGAATGTGTTAGCATTTAGCCTAGCCCCTTTCATTCATATGGCTCCAAACAAAAGTTTTATTTTGTGCCACCATACTTACTCGTGTGCATGTAACAGTCTTTAAATAAGGAAAACATGTAAGTGTTTGGTGGCTTCTAAATTGATCCCTGTTTGGATCCTAAAGAATGAAAGGGGCTAGGCTAAATGCTTACACATTCACAAGGCGCTGTACAAAGATTAAGTGCACGAATTGAAAAAAGATAGGTATGTATTAATTCATCTAAGTTGAGGTAAGAACATAGTAAAATATTGAAAAACGGTTGTGTTTTCCTTTAAAGAAGTAGATAAAGTATAAGAATAGACAGATAGATAGATGGATGGATGGATAAATGGTACTGTTGTAAATAGATTTGTTTAATATCTGTTGTTACATCGTTTTTTTGTCTATGTTTGTGTTATTATTTTTTAATGTGTCAGTCTTTGTGGAAACACTCAACTATTATAACCTCAACACAAAAGCCTAACACTGATAACAGGTTTGTCAGGAACAAAACAAGTAAAAAACAAAGGAATCGTTCCAGTCAACAGCGTGGCACTCGGTTGTTTATTGCATTCATTTACCGTTTACACAAGGCACAGCAGCGTGATGCTCGCTGAATAAGCAATGACGCTGTGAATATGCATTAGACAAATATGCAAGAATAACAATTACTGTCTTTGACACAAGCTATGAGGGTGATGAATTCTTACCTTTACCTTACAAATGGGTGTAATATATTAACTTCAGCTTAGTAAAAGAAGTACAATGAAATAAGCAACAAATTTTCTTTGTGGTTTACAGACAAGTTCTGTTGAAGCCGTTATATTAATGAAAAGTACATCATGTACTGTAACAACTAAACAGATGAAGTCTGCATTTCACCCGGTTGTATACTGTATTTAGGTGCAATTTGAGTTAATTTGATTCACAGTATTGTTGGAAGTTATATTAAAATTGATAAAATGTACCAGTTAGCGTTGTGGGAGAAACTCTGACACGTTAGTTTATTAAGCAATAATTGTAAATATTTAAGTTTAGTTTAAATACAGTAGTTAGTTACCCTCCAAGTTTCTAACAAAAATTAGCTAACCAAATTCATGACGTCTACTGTTATATATTACACAACAGACAAAAAGCAGAATTATTAAATAATGAAATATTATATAAAATGTTTTTTTATCATTTTGTAATGAATTTTTAACTTAATTTTAACTTTGAGAAAGAGAGGGCCAAGGGTGCACCTGAGAGAATTTGACAGTAAACTATAAAGAAGCCATAGTGTTTGTGCAGTCTCGGTTCAGTGGTCATGATCCGTTTGAAGGTGACGGGATCTTGGGTCGCAAAGGCCATCTTTTCTTTGGCTGTAGAGGACCTACATGTGTGCTTTGGTAAGATCGATTGTGAATCAACTATGGCTTACCTAAGTTTTATCAGCTTGCAGACTGTGGCCGTGATAAGGCTGAGACCTTGTGAAATCTCTTCTCTTCTTGGGAAAGTCATTACAAAACTGGAAGTTGCTGCCTCGTTTTTTTTTTGTGTGTGTTACTTTTAATCTTGCGATACCTTTGCATTCATATTTCGTTTAATTTTGTAATTCTACTTTATTGTGCATTGTCATAAACAGAGATTTTGATTGATAATATACTGGCTCTGATATCCATCACATCCGTCTTCATATTATGATCATTAAGCTCTAGGGTCAAACTTTTATTGGCCCTACTTAGAATTAAATTCATGCTTTATTCATACAATTACCTACTTGGCTATTTCCTGCTTCTAATCTTATGGATTTACTTTGGGCCTTCAAATCAGCACTGACCCGTATTACCGTTTCAGTGCTAAGCTCTTGACTGGAGTGGGGTATGAGAGGAGAGGCCCCGGCCCCTGGACCAGTTTAGCAATCTAATAATGACAGATGAGCCTGTCCTTTCCCAGACCTTCCCATGTCTGTATTACCCAACAACTGTATCACTGTTCCTCTCACTGTGAGGCAACACCCCCACCCCTTCAAAAATTTTAATGAAACCAAACGTATCTGTTTTTGCTTTTTATTGTATGTTTTAAATTATCATTATGTTCAAAAGTCGCAATTTCTTCCATTTGACTTTTTTCACATTACTGCTCATGGTATCCTGGAATGAACTCTCTTGTTCGGAAAGCATTTGACGAAAACATAATCTGGCACTCCCACGGTCACACTAATGAGATTTAGAGGTTAGGCTATTTAAATTTGTCTAGTTCTTATAAAGTATGATCGTTGCTTGATGAAACTTTCAATGTAAAATCTTTCTTTGCCCTTTGCATTAACCACAAACAAGTCTGATGACAGTGATACAGTATAAGATTTAAGAGTTCGCTTTTGATAATAACTGGCTATACTATACACTATTTATTAAATTTAGATTTTTAGATATAAAGAGTTCAGATGCAAAACCCTCTATGTGCTTCTGACATGTTTTATTGTAAATGAGACATTTTTTCAGGACTGCTGAAAAATCAATATGGCGTTTGACAGATTGGACCAACAAACTGGTGTTTTTTTCTGAATAGCCTGAGGCCAAGATTAACTCTTTCCCCGACATAAAGAGAAAATATTTGCATAAAAAAGTGTTAATCTGCAATACCGCGATTATCCACTAGATGAAAAAAAATTAAACCAAAATGTTATATACAAATTTAAGACTCTATGTATGTTTTCATAATTGTTCTGAATTTGATTTCTAACAAAATTCTTTCACAAAAATGCAATTAATTCAACTTTTCCCCAAAAATTTTTATTTTTAAAGGAGCTGTGAATCAAACAATCAATTTTAACTTGATAATTTGTTATATAAGTCATCATACTTAAATAAACATCCTGCAAGTTTCAAAACTGAAATTGTCCGTGCTACTGAAATATAACACCATATTTTTGGCACCAAGCCAGGAAAATAGTTGAGTCAGGAATGTGCTGAAATATGTCGTCAGAGTAGAATTGAAACACCTCCCCAAACCCAAATAGAACGACCACTTTTGTAGCCGCGCCCACATGTTATGATAGAGTAACCATGGAAACGGAGTGTTCGGTTGTGGAAGAACCGCCTGGGAAGAACACATACTTATGTAATGCGGTCTGAACCGTGGGGTTACTGGGGAATTTTATCACGGCTTAGAATGTGTTTCAACCAATCAGAATGAAGAACCAGAACGGGCCATTTTATAATATATGTTTTAAATGCCTTTCTTTGGATCTTTTTTGAATGATTTTGCATTTGTTTTCTAGTGGCACTACTTTTATATTGCCTCTTTGTACTGTGCCAAGGTCCAGACCAGCAGCAGGATGGTTTACAATTCATGATAAGAATCGCTGACCACTCAGTAATCACTTTGGCCATTTAGTTATTTATTTATTTGCTATTGCTCAGAATATTTCCTATAGATTTCATTTACTTCCTTTCTTATCATCATCTGCCATCCTTCCTTTTTTATCTTCTGTGTCTAATTGGAATGGGTCAGCCCCTGGGCAATGGCCTTATATCCTGAACTTACTCAGAAATGTTACATCAGAAGACATAATAGAGGATCATTTGGAAAATAATGTCTTAGGCTCTGATTGCTGCACAAATGACTGGTTGAAATTTGTTTGTCTGGTACTGCTCTCGTTCCCATGCCTACCTCAGGAGATTTTCTCCTTGTATTTCAGTCCATCTGATGAACATCCATTAGTGCCATGACTTTATGACTTTGTATCTTCACTTTATACCTGAAGGACTGAATAATTGATCAGTCCAGGCGGCAGGAAAGAAAATTGTGCAGACGTGTGCACTCAAAAAACATCTCTTTGGCTGAACATGATTTAATCATGGACAGTGGTTCCACACATTTGAATCAAGTTTTCTTAACATAAATAAACAAATACTTAATGTAGAGAAAACGTGACCGAATCAAGTATTTCGATGCTGAACGCAGAAAAATATTAAACTTTGGGTGAAAAGCTCAGCTCGTCAATGTCAGTTCCCACACGGCCGTCCAATCACAGTGAAGGAGGACAAACATCACAACAACCAATCGGCGCATCGTTCAACGACTGCTAAACAAAGCAGAAGTATCACAGTAACCAAAGAGCTCAGCTGAAGAAAGCTGGCAGTCAACTGAAAAAGCTGGCAGTTGGCTGAAAAAAGAGGGCAGTCGGCATCCGCCTGCCGTTTTCAGCCGCATTTAAAAGCTTTGGTGTGCACACCCCCTTAGGCTGAAGATAAAAAGAAAAATGTCATAGCCAAACTAAAAGAGATACAGTTCATGAAGCCTAGGCACTAAAAACATAAGTTTGGTATTATGAAAGCAGACACTTGGACGTTTATTGTAAAGTCAAAATTAATTACTGTCGGCAATGAAAAAAGTGGTTATAAAGAGCTTAAATACTTCATTTTTCATAACTCCACAAAACGTATATGAAATATTTTTTTATGAAAAACTAAATAAAACTGGCCTTGGAAGAGTCTAGAAATGCACTAAAAAAAGGCAAATAAAATTAAATAAAGTTTAGTTTTGCGTGTGCACGTGAAACTTTTGCGTGCTCACCTGAAACTTTCGCATGAGCATGTGAAACTACGGTATCGTGTGTGCGCAAGTGAAACTACGACATTTAGTTTTGTGTGTTCACGTGAAACGTGGCGTGCACATGTGAAACTATCACGTGCACATGTGAAACTTTCGCTTTCACGTGTGCAGGCGAAAGTTTCACGTGAGCACACAACACCTAACTTAATCTAAACTTGAAAGTTTCACGTGAGCACATGAAAGATTCACGTGAGCACATGAAACTAAACTTTAGATATTTTTACTCCAATGTCACCTTAGGGGCTCGGTAGAAAACAGCTAAATGCAAACATTAGTTTATTTACATCTTCCAAACATCCCTTTTTTAGAGTTTATTGTTTTGTGTGTCCGACAGACCAAGTTTGAGCATCCAGAGGACAACTCTTAATCCGGAATATCTGGGCCTTTTTGCACCTGGTGGACACTTCATGCGTTTTCTCTAATTGGATAGCTATTCGATCATGTAAATGCCCTCAGAAACGTTTTCGAGACGTATTTAACTCAGACTGCTCAAACCACTTCAGGAGGTGGTCTGGGACACATTTTTAGATGAAACTGGACAAGTGTAAATACATCTGGTTGATAAAGCCACATATGTCATGCTTTACTCTTCCCAAATGCAAGCACGTCACTCGCAAGTTAGTCAGGAAAGAGGCAAACAAACAAAGATGACACGCTTATTGCTTTATGGCGCAACGACTGTGGGTAAAAAAGCTTTCTAGAACCAATAAAATAATCCAATGACAAACTTGATTATATAAAACTTTAAGAGAGGGTTTTGTAAAGCACTTATCCCTGTCATGGACCTGTAAATCATTTGTGACATTGGTTGTGTTATTATATCCTTTGTACAAAATGTCAGCTTTTCCTTTTTCCATAGAAGCACACAATTATGCTTTTTGGAATATACTGAAATTATACTGTAGCATAACATTGATCTTTTAATTTTTGCACAAATGTGAAGGGCTTGGATGCAAAAGACGGTGAACGCCACTTCCATCAAAAATAAGATAATGATATTAACTACATTATATGTTCTTCAAATCCACTTAATCCCAGCCTCCAGCCATTCAGAAATACCACTTTGTTGGCAGAATCAAGAAAGTGCACAGAAGACGAATTGGATGAGCAACAGCGCACAAAACAATCGTAGATCACATTCAAACTTGGGTGATATGTGAGTACTCAAACCTGAATACAACCCAAATGTGACAGCCACATGCATCACAGGGCCATCTAAAGAATGGTTCAGTTTCTTTATTTTTACATTCTGACTATCATCATTTGCAATGTTTCTAGCTGCATCTTTAGTGATTTTACTATGTCTTGTCCAATGACGTGGATGTTTTGTAGAAGTGGAGCTTTTTACCACAAAAGGTTGCATGCATTTAGAGGGTTTTGCAGAGAAAAAAGTCAAATCTGTTAAATACTAATGAAATTGTGAAAAAAGTTGACTAATAATATATTCATTCATATTAAAGTGAAATTACTAAACCTAAATTAGTAAGCCTAATAAAAATACTCATTTTCAAAAAAGCATGTCAAACACACTTATTTTTTTTACATTTTCAATTATATAATTAGTGTTTTGTATCAGTGTTCTCGGATTTCTGGTAATGGTTCTATCTAGAATAAAATAAAGTTTTTCTCTGTAAATAAAATGTTTCAGAAGTGGACTTTGTAATCTTTTATCATAATGAACACAGGAAAAATTAACAGAATACAAATATAGCAACATACAGTATCTTGATTGATCTCGAAGATTCCTCAAAATACATCAACTAAAAGAGAGGTGTTAATTGACATATGTTTATCCAGAACACCGAGTACAGTGCATGCTGTATTAAAACAACTTTTTCTTACAGTACTTTGTTGATTACTTTTAATTGTGTTTTTCACTTTCAACTATGTTCCACAAAGTTATTTGTTAAGGACCTAAATCATTTTGGCAGTGCACACATTGTCCTTTTCCAGTACCCGGTATTCTGTCCTATAAACATTTTGCTCAGTAATAGTCAAGGTCGAAGGTTCAACAGTCCATCAAATGGTTGATATCACCGATGACATTTTAGACCTTGATGCACTGCCTTTGTAGGACTTAGCACTTTTAGCACACAGTAGGTGATGCAGTTTCCGGCTGACTGGCTCTTGATTTGTCAGAGGAAAGCTTCCTGCTCTCCCGAGTGTGAAGACTCAGTCATGAGGTGACTACAACAATTGACATGTGGCTCAATAATGCTGAACCACATGAGCTTCTCAAACAAAACGATATGGTGGCCTTCATGTCTCCTAACCTTTTTTGGCAAAGTCAAATTAATTACTTTCTGCTCTGTGACTTTTATGTCACTTTAGGATTGCCCTTCTTTGCACATTCTGCTAAGTGTTATCTTAAAAGAATTACTTTGAGATGTGTAATCAATAACCAGTTCATGTACCAAAAATACAGTTGGGGGTCATAAGTTTGCATAGGACTTGCAGAACAAAAATAGGAGATGTTTATAGCCTAGAAAACAACAATAACTGGATTTAAGTTGAAAAGTTTACATCCGGATCTTAATTTTGTGAGATGTTAACTGTTTTTTAATGATTTGTGATAATTATGATGAGTGCAATGTTTGCTTTGAACTATAAAACATCCTCCTGCACATTCTTTGCTTTTGTTTGCATCTTCTGCATGTGATCCCTTTTAACAGTGACTGTATGAGTGTATGATGTTGAGATTCATCTTTTCACGCTGAAGACGATTGCAAGACTAATACACAACTATAACAAAAACTATAACACACTACATTACATTAAAGGTACAGTGTGTAATTTTTAGAAGGATCTCTTGATGCAAAATAATATACAAAACTATATTATCTGTGGTGTGTAAAGACCTTTCATAATGAACCGTTATGTGTTTATTACCTTAGAATGAGACCTTTTTATCGACATACACGAGGGTCCCTTTACATGGACGTTGCCATTTTGTGCCACCATGTTTCTACAGAAGCCCTTAACGGACAAACTTTTTTTACTAAGTTGTCTCCGACGATGACATATTTGCTACCGTAGCTTCTTTGTGTGTTTTAAAAGCGAGGGGTGAGCAGTGGACTGAGCCGCTGGTTGCAATTCACAACATCACCACTAGATGCCGCTAACATTCACACACTGCACCTTTAAAAGCCAGAACTTTTGAACAAGATAATTAGCTTCAATTGTTATTTTGTCTTTTGGGAAACATCTTTTCTAAGTATCTGAAAATATAATTCTGTTGCCATGTGATTGCAACATTATGTCACATATTTATACTGTGTATACTGTATATTTATCATTTATATAATACTTTATTAAAGTTACAGTACATTGTTAACATTGTTACACTTTAAAGAAACTGGCAAGTAGAGCTGAATTATTCTTAGATGTGATATGAATGTTAAATCAAACTAAATTACTTTTGTGTTCATTAATTAAAACAAATTGCATTATTAAAAATATTTTCACTAGAAATGCATCTGCATGATATGCATGATAATTTTTCTTCCACTTGCCACTAATAGAATCAGAAAAACATATTTACATTTACAGAGGTAATCCTGTTTTGTTAGGATTTCTCATTTTGCATCCTTCAAACGTTTCTAGTTTTAAAAAGGCAATAAAAACTTCATTATAAAGTGGGTTAAATCTGTAGAAAATTGAATCTCTAACTGAAATGGCAGAGTCATAATTCAATCTCAACCCAGAGCTCAATGTGCCCCCATTATTTAGGATCAGCTAGTTTCCAACTCAATTCTTTGGGTACTGTCTACAGTATGTGACTGTGTCTTGTCTCTCAAGGCCCAAGTTCTTAATATAAATGGCATTAAATCAATGCATCTTCTCCTCCATTTTTAATAGTACATTTGTTGGGATGTTCTTCTCAACAATCAACATAATATTCACTCCTCTATTGAAATGTCAGTTTTTGAAATGATTAATCTCTCGAAAGGTTAGCAGATGTGTGGCACCGGTGGTAATTTCAAATCCTTTTGTGATGAGAGCTATCTATTTTCCTACCTAATCGGAATTCAAATCAAAGAGGATTTTTGAAAGTTTTATCTTTGAGGTGCTTCATGTGCAATGCATTTTGATCTGTCTGTTCCACTAAATAAAGATGTGCAAATTGGCAAAGCAATCTACAGAGCAAACTTTTGTGTGCGGGTTGACAGCAGAGTAAGAGCTGTTTTGACATCCTGTTAATCATTTTCTGCTTTTAAGGTTTAGGCTTTTCAGTGATTGTTTTATTTGTTGTGTATTCTTTATCTCGTCTGTGAAAGCTTGTCAAAGTTTGTCAAAAGCCGACTCAACCTTAACACAACACACTCTCGCCAAATGTGCACATAATGAGGAATTGAAAAGAAGCACAACGTACTGCTTAGTTTTAAGCTCACCGAAGTTATCTAAACCGAAAACATACACTGTTTTTAATAAGCAGTGTTGTTTTTGGCAGCCTTTTTAGTTTTAGTCTTAGTTTTTTAGATGAAAATGCTTTTTAGTTTTAGTCACATTTTAGTCACTTATAAACTTGATAGTTTTAGTCAAGTTTTAGTCAACGAAAACACAAAAAGGTTTTAGTCAAGTTTTAGTCGATGAAAATGCAAAAAGGTTTTAGTCAAGTTTTAGTCAATTTTAGTAAAAAAGTAGTCTTTAACAAATTAATTTAGGTTAAAAAGTATTAGAAATGGGCTTAGGTTTGACAAGTAGATACGTGTAAAACCTTAAGCTTACCATAAAATGTGTCACAAGCCGATTGTCTAGTAAAATTGAATGTATATGATATGTTAACAGCGTGACTTGTTAGTTATCTTTAAAAAAAATATTAGCGTGATGAGCCTCAGGTGCCGCTTGAGGTTTGTGGTATTCTTCCCACCTAGTTTGTGGCCACATTTACCGTCGTCTCCCAATATGCATTCCGTTTTTCTTTCTGATGGATTATACTGAAAGTATGTCCATAAATAATCTTGTCGTTTCCATTTATTGGCGTCACCGCCACGGTCCTTTGAACTCGCCACAGGTGTGTTGCTGTTGTGTAAAATCTGGTGCGCGTGCGCGGCATGGCGGCAGCCGGCAGCTGAAGCCGGGTGGTGGGCGTACCCAAAACAAGGATTGGAAGCGGCAGCATTGCTGATACATTTTAGCTAAAAACAGACAGATTTCATGCAAAATAGGCAGAAATGACATGTATTGTGAACGTCAAATCATTTTCGTTCTGTCTCGTCTCGTCAACAAAAACTCGAAAGCATCTCTTCATGTTTTCGTCCCCTTAGAGACATTTTTCAGCTAGTCATCATTGCGTTATCGTCATAAAAAAAGGTGCGTCAACGAAAAAATGTTGTTATTGTCATCGTTGACGAAAACAACACTGTTAATAAGACAATAACCTTACTTTTTTTTCATAATCAACGTGCAGTAAGGACTTATGTCAAGAAGATAGTCTTTACTATAGTTTTTGGACAGTTGTGGGCGGGGCCTACATAAAGTGATGTCATTTAAATTTTAATCATTATGAGGGGGGTATACACACACAGGCAACACATAACAACATTAAAAAGTGAATTTCTTTAGGTGACTTTACTCTTGGGTAGTCTTCCATTGTTTGGACAAACAGGTTATCTGTTCCAATTCTCCACCATTGTTTGGTAGAAAGTGGTGTTGTATTACCACCTTTACATCGGCTCACTAAATCTTTGTACTCTGATTGAATGGATGAATAATATTGTGCTTAATTAGCAATGTGATAGACATTAAAAAACCAAAATCACCTATTTTGCTTTGTAACATGATCACATGGCACATTTGCTCAAGTCTACTGCATAAAGTACTTCTGGTGTACCTTTTCTTTTTTATAATGACAATAAATCACACAAGCTTGTTAATTTAGGGAAATGATTACACTGGTTATTCATGAAATACGCAGAGAATATATGAGTTCAGTTGATGCATGCATAACAACACTACAGGACTATTTATTGACCATTGAGCATTAAACAATATCAGGATACAGTTAATGAAGCAGTTTGCCTTGGGGATTCAGTCTTAATTGCAGTTTGTCTCCATTGGTTAAGACTGTCGAATGATATTGCATTTTTAACTCGGCGGAGTGGAACAATACACAAGAGTATTACTCCAAATCTGTTTGGGAGATTCAATATATTCTCAAAATGCAAAAACGGCCTAAATTCCCAAATGTACAATTATTTGACATGATGCTTACAATATAGCTCATTATGACTAACAGCACTTGATTAAAGCTGCTGAGAAATTACAATCTAAATGATTTCACAGCCGTGTTCAAAAATGTAAATAATATATTGAAATGTTGACATGTTAACAGTTTCTATTTACTATATGGTTGTACTTCGATATGTTGAATTTTTCACCTTTTCAATTTGTCTCAAAACTTATTAAAATAGAAATACAAATAAACACAAATAAATGCCCAGTCGTGCCATGGGCTTTACAGAACCCCGCACGGGCATACAGAGTTTTCACTCACATCTAATTAATACTAAGTCAAAAGAATAATAATAACTTAGAGACCTAAGTGCACAGATTGATTATTGAAGCAGATAATTATGATGGTATTTGCTCTGGTGTTGTAGGATTTAAAGTGCACTGGAAATCCCAAAGAGAATCTGCATCAAATTAAAGTGAAATTAAAATTAATTGAATGATAAACATGTTTGGCTTTCGGGCATTATCTTTGTTTACTTACTATTAAAAGTTATTTAAAAAGCATAAATATGCTGTTCAGAATTTTCAATAATTCTAAATCTTTCTTTTGAAAGTCATTTTATTTTAAAAGTGCCAAAGAATGCATTGAAATAATGTTAAATTGTTCTCTGATATCTGCATAGAAGGTGTTGTGGCTTTATTAAGTGCAAAAATTATCTAGAGACACTTTTACATGTCCATTTACAACCCTAGGATTTGAGCTCTGCTCTGATTGGCTGTTTCACATGGCAGTTCAGTAGTTCTGTGTGTGTATGTGTGGGTTGGTCTATGTGGTTTACGAGGACATGAATAGTGTATAATGACATGTTTATTATGCTATAAACGTGGTTTACGGGGACACAGAGAGTGTCCCCATAAACGGAAAAGCTAAAAAAACATACTAAATGGTAGTTTTTCATAGATTAAAGACTGGCAACAGGTTTTTGTGACATTTGAGTTTGGGATTGGGGTAGGTTAGGGGAATAGAATATAACAGTTTGGACAGTATAAAATGCATTGCGTCTATGGAGATGTCCCCGTAAACCACATACCACGTGTGTGTGTGTGTGTGTGTGTGTGTGTGTGTGTGTGTGTGTGTGTGTGTGTGTGTGTGTGTGTGCGCGCGCGCGCGCGCGCGCGTGCGTGTGTAAACAAACCTTAAGTTTGAGCCTGGGTCAGACAAAGATGCGGAATTTGAGGAAGAATAATTTGTTTGGAGATCATTAATGGACGTTTCTGAGTGGGAAGTAAGTTTGTGGGGTTTTTTTCAGTTTGGACTTGCACATGTAACTTTAATGTATAGTAGAACTTCAGCCTAAATGCTAGCATATAGCATTGCCTAAGCAGCAGTCACAACTTTGCTTTTAGCATTGTGATAATAATGTACTAATTAAATGTGAAAACTAATGTTGGGGCATACATCTCGACTGTTATATCACAGCATTCCTGTCAATATTGGTATTTGAAAATAAAGGAAAATTTCCTGAACCCTAAGTCCACAACACCTTCCTTTTCATTACTATGCAAGGGAATAGATGGGTACACTGCAAAACAATGTTTAATTGGTACGTTTGTCTTGTTTTTAGTACAAATATCTTACAATTCCTAAATCCATATGTATTTTCTTGATAAGCAAAATGACAAAAAGAAAATAAGTCTAGTTTTTAGACAAAAAATATAAGATTAAAACAAGCACAAAAACTGCTAACGGTTTACTTTTTTTTACACTTAATTCAAAGATAATGAATGTAGCATTTTCATACCCCAGTGGCAGATTTTTGCTTGTTTCAATCACAAATTCACTTAACTTTGATATTTTTGTCTTAATACTAAACTTATATTCTTAGGTCACTTTACACATCAAGAAAATGCATTTTGGTTTTTAAATTTTGTTATATTTGTACTGAAAACAAGATAAAAATGTGAAGTATGCAAGTCATTTTTTGCAGTGTATACCTTGTATCATTGTTTGGCTCTCTTGTATATGCAAGTGACTTGTTATGTCGCAGACGTTGCATTCTTTAACACTTCTGAGTTAAGCAGTAAAGCACAAACAGCAGAGTTTCCCTACACACAAAGTTACAAGAAAATGCACACCCCGCAACCCACCAGCCTGCATATTCAAATGTGCGAGTTTGTGTACGCTGGTGGGCGGAAATGCACAGTAATGCGCTTGGCCCTTTCTCGACAGCTGCGTCCGAAAGCTAAGGCAGCTGACTTGTTGCCTCATTGCCTCATGAGGCAATGACTTCGGAGGTATGAAGGCAGCTCCGAGAAATGCATTTGGACAGACTTCTGTCGGAATTCTGTTTGAAATATTAACAGAGAGTGCCATTGTGAACTAATCCCATATTTGAAAACTACAATACCAATTTCTAGCTAGAAATGCAATTAAAAGGTGTAAAAAGTTAAAATGTAAAATAGCGGCTGCTTCCTTGGTCACCATTTCATTTTTTCGAACTCGACCAGGCTTGACCAATCACATTCTCTGGGATAAACCTGGCCTGTTTTCCAGCAGTCTTTTGCATGCATGAGGTTTACATAAGTATAGGAAACAATAGTGTTTGAGGCTTATGATATGTCCTTACCATGTACAGAACTCTTTTTATTCATCTATGTCTAGATTAGGGATGCACCGAATCCAGGATTCGGTTTCGGATTCGGCCGAATACTGGGCTTTTTGGCGGGGTTCGGGTTCGGCCGAATCCTAGATTTTTTTTCCACCGAACCGAACCCTAGGCTTGCGCTACGCTGGTCGACGTCACGCAGCCGTTGATTACACACATCGGGTGCTGACGTGGAGATGAGCTTTTTCTTTCGGTCAGCTGGACACACCAAAACTTTTAAACACCGCTGAAAACGCCTTGAGGACCCCAAATGCCAGCTGTTTTTCAGCCGAGCGCTTGGTAGCTGTGATGCTTCAGCTGTGAGCCGGTTGGTTGCTGTGGTAATGTCCTGCCCCTCCTCCAGTGTACTTGGACGGCCGTGTGAAGACTGACATTGACGAGCGGAGCTTCTCACTCAAAGTTAAATATAGTTCTCAGCGCGGAGCTGCTTGCTTATTGGAAAAACGAGAGTGTTGCAACGCATCGCTTTCATTATGCATAGGCTTATGGTAATTGTCAAAATAGTTTTTCCAACTTGTCATCCTGGCATAATGTACAGTTAAAATTAAATAAAATGAAAAATGCACGTTTTTTACTTCATTAATGTGTTTTACTGTGTTGGAATAAGGATGCGAGTAGGATTCGGTATTCGGTTTCGGATTCGGCCGAATCTTAAACGGTGGATTCGGGATTCGGCCGAACCTAAAAAATCTGGATTCGGTGCATCCCTAGTCTAGATAAATACAGTTTTACATTCTACGTCACCTTTAAATAATGTTTTATTTTTTTGGCAACAAAAAAACTGTTCTGAAGCATTAAGGTTAAGAATATTTTCTGTTAATTTCTTTAATTTCTCCTACAGTAATAACATCATATTTGTGACCCTGTCTGTAAAGTTTGACATTTTAAGCATCAAAGTATGATTTTACTCATTGATTTTAGTATTTAACATGGCTTGGCTCAGTCAATATTAAATATAAGGTTATACTTTCAAGGTTACAGTAGAATGTTCTTTACATTATCTAAGATGATTTTATGTAGAAAACAGGATAAACAAACAAAAAAAGACTTTAGTTCGGTTTTCACAGACAGGGTCACATTTCTGATTGTCTTCTAGTTTATATCTACTCATAAACTACAGTACTCTGACCCCCCAAAAATGGGTGTGTGGTATCTTATGGTTACCGTAGAAACCCATTCATTCCACTTTTATTTTGCCAAAGACATAAGTATGGAGATCTTGTCTGAAAAGACCTCATGCTATTAGCAGGCAACACAGAGCAGCCGCTCTCCCATGTAGCCGAAATTGGAATACATCTCAGCCTTTGTAGTCGCCCCCACAAATTTCTTCATTCGTCAGTCTGATTAGGGACTCCCCTGCTGGGATGTTGAGAGCCGAACAGTGACAGGTATCTGAGCGCCTCTCTCCATGGGGCCTGACTGCCTCAGAGAACAGGTCGGTATGTCAGCTCAGATACATTCCACTGCTTTCACCTCACTTCAGCACTGATGGGTTAATATGTGGTTTATGCTTTGAAGGGTTTTCATCAAATGCTGTGCGTAGAATGGTCCACAACGTAAAAAAAAAGAGTTAACCTGATATTCATAACATCAAGATGACCTTAAAAACCAGCATCAGATTCACAGTAATTTACAATATGGTTTACCTGTGTTATTATGGTAAGTATGTCTTACACTTGGTTAAACTGGATTTACTTAAAAATATAGTGCATCATTTTTGCATCCACGTTTTAAGTAAGTTTCACAAGGAATTTTAAGAAATTCCATAAGTTGCTTAAAATTTTATGTAAAACTTACTTAAAGCTCACATAACACAAGCTGTTTCTGTTAATCTGGAGTACCTATAGAGTAGTATTACATCCTTTATATCTCAGAAGAGTCTTTATTTTAAACAAATTTATAAAAGAAAGATTAGCTTTACTGATTCTTTCAGATAACGTACGAAAAAATGAAGAAGGAGGATTTACTATCGTGAGAGGAGCGAATACGATTCATGCATTAACGTACTATTTCCAACATAAGACAGAAGTCTTACTTACCGCACCTCATGACCCGACTTTTCAATAAAATCCAGTGCATCAAACACACACGCAAAACTTCGCGGCTAACCCGGATAATAAACTATATCCATTGTTTCCATAAGGCTGACTTTCTTCTCCTTACATCCAAAAACGCATTTCTTCATTCATGCCATTGTTGAGTTTTGAAATTAAACAAAGCTGTGTCACGTGATGTGATGTTTGTAAGTTCTAGCGTCTCCCGCTGATTGACGGATGGGTGGGGTTTTCCAGGAGAAGTGCCCATATAAAGAAGTGATATGTATAGAAACCTATAAAACGTCAGCTGGACCCGTAATCGAAAAAAACTTTCCGAAGCTTGTACGAACCGCGAAGTGCATTCGGGACAGAAATACTCTGTAACACGCCCAACTGCTTTTTTGACACTTTGCCTACGTTAAGCATGAGGAAACAACTCTATAACTGTGTTAATAAGTCAAAATGCATGAAATACCATTGAACCACCCCTTTAAAAATATGCAAAAATGATGCACTATATTTTTAAGTAAATTTAGCCTATTTATTTTTTCAGTGTACATTATGATTTACAGCATATACAAATTATTACATATACTGAAATTGGGCTATGATCACCCACAAACACTCTTTGGGGTTTAAAATGTCTTGTTCCACCAGTTTTTAAGATTTCATTACACCAGCAGTCATCAAACTACTAAGAAGTGTTGTTGTCCTTTCATACTTCAAAAGCAAAATACTGCGGCTTTCAACAGCATACAGAACTGGGAATGGAAAAAGATGACAGAAATCGATTAGTTATTGCTCTTGTACAGCATAACTTCAAGACTGGCTTCATATTCCTCACAATCTGATTTTGTAAAGTTAGAGGAATAATTATGCGTTAATCATTCACTTAAATATGGCAGAGTGAAATGCGTTTCATTAAAAAACAGTATTCAATATGAAGTGGATGCTGCGCCCTCTTAATTATGTCAAGGCATTCAGTTTAATGTTAAAATTCCCCCTGAAGCAAACTCTCTCTCTCTCTCTCTCTCTCTCTCTCTCTCTCTCTCTCTCTCTCTCTCTCTCTGCCTTATCTGTCTACTGCATTCTCAACTCTCTCTTTCCTTCATTGCAGCTCTGCTTTTATTTGGGCTGAAATAAATAAGCTTTTAATTAAGAATTCGATTAATAATCTTAAAGACGCACATACACCAATTTATGTTTAGCTTTTAGGTGCTGGTGAACTTGGTGCATTGTTTTCATGACCTCTGAATTTGATTCCTCTCTTGATGTGAAGTAAAATTCATGTTGGCTTGGTGGGGAATTCATTTGTTGAACATTTACAATAATCTTATGTTTGTTTTATGATGTAATTAAGAGTTTCACTTTAGAAGATCAATTAAAGTCATAGTTTACCAAAAATGAAAATTCTAACATCATGTACTCATCCTCATGTTGTATTAGTTTAATTATTCTGTTGAACAAAAATAATTTGTTAAATAATGGTAAGCACACAGTTGACGGTACCTATTGATACAGTGTGGAAGTCAGGTTCCATCAACTGTGCTTACCATTATCAAAGTATATTCTTTTGCGCCACTGTAGTCAGCAAGAAATCCTGTGGCATGTTTATTAATAAAAGTGAGGAGTACACTCTAAAAAATATTGCTTGGACTCAACAAAAAAATTAAAGCAACAGATTGTATCAATTATTTTGAGTTAAGACAACTACTTCTGAAATTAATTCCGGCTAACAAACTATAATTAGTTGGATGTACTTAAAAAAATTGCGTTGACTACTCATTAAAATTAAGTTAATTTAACTTGTTGTTTTTTTTGCATTTTAGATTTGATTCAATCGTGGACACTGATTTACACAAAACTACTAAAATGAAACTTTTTTATTTAACAACACTTGTCAGATTGCACAAGACAACCAGTTTTAGTATTTTTATCAAAATGCCGTCTGATTAAAACAGCAAGATGAGTCTGTTCTCAACTTGAGCAAATGCTATATTCTTCAGCACAATTGTAACCTCTTAAAAATCAACAACATAACAGAAAATCTTTTAAATACCAAAAGTACAGAACAATAATCATTTAAAGTCTTCTCATGTTTTCATCTTCATTAGAAATGCATAAAATAACACAATATTTCTACATTTAGCCTACTCTCACTATCAAGTCCCATGCAAAACATGCTGGGAACCTGAAGTTATCAAGCTAAATGCATTGAGTTACTACAACTTAAATAATGTTTTAAACAAACTAAGATAATTAATTTGAAGTTACACACAATATTAACTTGATGTAACTATCAACATTATTATGTCTGGACAATTCAATTAGAAACATTTGCAACTTTAAATCTTTTAATAAATCAATTATTTAGAATTTTTAACTTGCACCAATGCATTAAATTAAATAGTATTAGCACAACAGATCCTCTGAATTGGTGTTGGGGAAAGTTATTTTTTAAAGTAATGCATTACAATATTAAGTTACTCCCAAAAAAGTAACTAATTGCATTACTTAGTTACTTTTCATGGAAAGTAATGCTTACATTACTTTTTAGTTACTTTTTCTTGGTTGAGGCTTGATCTCTTTCAGGCCTTGCAGATGTTTTTATGACTGAAAAGTTATGCATTCAGAAATTGCATATTTCATCTCAAAAATGTCGAGCTCTGGCCTGCCATCTCAGTTTCTCACTCAAACTGTTCCCACACAGCCGTGTACGCATACACTGTAAAAAAAAAAATCCGTAAAAAAAACGGTAAATCTCTGGCAGCAAAGTTGCCAGAGAAATTCCGTCAAATTACGGTAAAAATTTTTTTTTCAAAATTACATACAAAAACCGTAAAAATACAGAGAATCTTTTACAGTCCTAATTCATTAAATTACAGAATATTACTGTTAATAATTGTTATAAAACTGTAGAAAAACAGAAGTGAAAATACATGAAATAAAACTACTTTTCAGGTCAATCCCTGTAAATATACGGCTTTTATTAGTTATTTTATTAAATTGCTCTGTATTTATACAGTAATATTATTTTAAAATACAGTTTATCTTTGTAAAATAACTAAAAACACACCTGTATAAAAACGTATTAAGTATGTGAAAATACATGAAGTGCATAATGTGACTATGTTTAGTTTAATTCATAATTTTTTTATCGAATTAATTAAACTAAAAAAGTAACTTGCATTACTTTTTTGAAAAAGTAACTCAAATATTAATGTGTACAATTATAAAGTAATGCATTACTTTACGTGTTACTTCAGAAAAGTAATATTATTACGTAATGCACGTTACTTGTAATGTGTTTCCTCCAACACTGGTGAGGGCTGTGTGCTTATAGGGCATGTAATGTCTTTCATAATTAACCTCTTTATTCACTTGCAGAATGCTAAATTTGATTCTTTAGTTAAAATATGTTTTTGGACGTTTTTTGGCCAAGGCAGCAGTGATTCATTAAATGATAATCAAATGATCCTGAAGAGTATTATTACCGGGCATGCATCCATTCCCGCCAGGCATTCAAGCCCACCGTCTGCATTTTAAAATGTCTCACATGTAGCTGTGGTTGAGTGATGCTGTACAGTTTCAGTAAAGTAAGCTGGTTCACACAAATCCTCTGCATTCTCCACAGCATCGGTCTGAAAGATAGGAAATTGCAATGCAAATTGCATTTGGCATTATTTTTTAGGGTGTGTTTTGTTACCTGATTTGCATATTGTTTCCAGTAAAGTGGGTGCTCAAGCAATCTAGACAGCGTTCGCAAACTAACAACGCACTCAGTGTCGCAATTCATTTTTATTGATGTATTTTTAGTGAATAAAAAGTGTTTTATTAAGTTGTTTCACAGAATAATTTTTTTCCCGACACTTGCAGTAATAGAAGCATTTTTCCTCTTAAGTGAACTTGATAGATCAAGCAGAGTTGTTCAGTCAGAGAAAATAATGTTGCCTTTCATACACCACAGAACTTCACATGAAAACACAAAGTGGTTGCGTTCACATTGTTAATGATTACTCGTTCTAATGGTGTGAAATTCAAACAAAGCACATGCAGTTAATAACAGAGTAAATCTAATTCGGCGAACAATTTGCACAAAGAACGCCATATTGCTGCTCTTCATGAGTTCACATCTCATTTCTTGCTCAGAGTGAAACCTCTCTCTTTCTTTGAGAATGTCAGCATGCAATAATCCATTAAAATCAGTGATCTTTAGGAGCTGCAAGCAGTCTTATGCAGTTAGGAAAGAGCATCATTTCTATAAAACCCTGCTTGTCTGAGAAGGATTTCTGCTATTGTGGTGGCTGTTGGTTTTGATGAGCATTGATGCTTTCTTCCCACATGTGACGTGAAATATTTATCACCAGAAGTGATTATAACATGCCATGGGCTAACAATGAATTATTAACAGGTGGCAGGTATCTACTCTTTTTCAAACCCCTGCAGATTGAATAGATTTTTGTGTAGTTGCAGATAATCTTCAGTTCTTCTCTGTCCTTTTTTCTGGAAGCATGGATCTTGCATGAGACTGCAGAACAATATACAATGAAAGTTTATACTGTATGCTGCACTTAAAAAAACTGGGTTATTTTCAACTCAGCATTGTTTCAAAAAAGACAAAGCTGTGTTTGTCCTTTTTTGACTCAATGCTGGTTAAAAAACAGATTTTTTAGAGTATGCATTGTGAGTTTATAGTTTAAACGTGATGGTGTTGCTTTTGTCAAACACATATTCTTTGTTTAAGCAATATCTCAAATTTGGAGGTGCACATCAGCACTTCGGTGTTTTGACTTTAGCATTTCTAAGGAGGAAAGTATGATAGAGTACAGTATGTTCTTCAGTATTAAAGCCAGCTGGGCTCATTTTATACAGAATAAATAAAGTCTGGATTTATCAAATCCTGTGTCTGATACAAGATTATGTGCTTTAAAGCAGAATGTTTGTAATGTTTGAATTTTTTGCAGCATTTTTTTAGCATTTTGGTCTAAATGTGATAAATTACATTAGAATTAAAGGGTGTCCCAAAAATAATGTCATTAATGACTCACCCTCATGTCATTCCAAACTCGTAAGACCTCTGTTCATTTTAGGAACACAGTTTAAGATGTTTTAGATTTAGTCGAGCTTTCTGACCCTCCATCGAAAATGTATGTACATGTCCAGAAAGGTAATAAAAACATCATCAAAGTAGCCATGTGACATCAGTAGGTCAGTTAGAAATTGTTGAAGCATCGAAAAATAAATTTTGGTCCCAAAATAACAAAATAATACGACTTTATTCAACATTGTCTTCTCTTCCGGGTCTGTTGGGAATCTGTGTTCAACACACTGCAGTGATGCTGTTGACGTACGACGCTGCTGACGTTAGGGTTGGGCGATGTCCCCTAAATTGGCAGTTGACGATGGTTACATTAAACCATTGCGATTCATTGTATTTTAACTTTATTACTTCCACTTAAAGGCGGAGTCCACGATGTTTGAAAAACGCGTTGGAAAAGGAGAGGGGCCGACTACCAAAACACACTTATAGCCAATCAAATCAAATCAAATGCCGGGTTGCGTATGTGTGGGGCGGGTCTATCAACAGAAGGTCCAGATTCTATTGGGGTAGGGGCGTGTTTGTTTAGGTGATTTCAAATATCAACATTGGCTTTCAAACATCGTGGACTCCGCCTTTAAGAAGAGTTGTGCACTTTTCATTTTAATATATAATTTTACATAAATACTATTTTGTACTTAAAAGCTATAATTTTGTTATTTTACTACCCCAACTAATGACTCTTTCCTAGAGGTTGCACATAAGGGGAAAAAGTAGCTTTATTCCACTTAAGAAGAGTTGTGCACTTTTAAGCACTTTTTAAAAATATCTCTTAACATAAATATTTGTTTTTCTATTTAAAAGCTATATATTTTTTTTACTAACCCAATGACTCCTCTGCGCTTTTCAATAGGTTGCATGTAAATATCTGTGCATATGTGCCACCAGTACTCCGTCAGAGAGGGTATTCAGCATCGTGGGGAGCAGCCAGCACTTCAATCCGCAGCTTATTAAAACTAGACAAAGTGAACAAGTTTGTATTTCTGGCCAGAAACATCGAAATTTAAACATGGTCTGTGTACGTAAATCCCACGTTTCGGTCGGAGTGTTGTTCCCATTTTCTTCGCTGAATTCTGGGTTTATATCTTAAACTGCCGTTTCATGGCTATATTACAATGAGCACAATCTCCCGAGACACTACAATAGGCTACTAATAAATTATTAATATGGGCTGTTTTCTTGTACAAAATTAAATAGTTTAGGTTAAATGTACAACATGTAAAAAGACAAGATTCTAGCAATGTCAAGATCAAATGGCTGACAGGATATTTTCACAGACTAGCACACATTCAATTTAATTTATAGAGCAATTTCCGCAAAGATTTTAATTTAACTACAGTCTATAGAAGAGAGTTAGAGCATGTGGAGTGGGGTGGGGGCATAGCATCACGATGGTGTCTCTCCATCATGATGTCAGTCACCCATGTCAGCCGTCCATCGGCACATCCCTAGCTGACGTGTTATCTGGTGTGCCCGAGCTTCGTTTACAGTCTGAGGGATTAGGATATCCGTGACATGCACACTTACGCACCATTTTTAAAAATATATCAATACCAAAATACAAACAATGTAGAATAGCTTGAATACCGCGTGCGTCTCCCTCAGACTAAACAAAAAGCTAAACAAAGCTCGGGTGCACCAGATAACACTCAGCAGTGTCATACGTCAGCAGTATCACAAAAGTTACAAAAGTTGTCACTTGGAATAAAAAGCTAATATGTACCATTTTAGTACAGATATGTACCTTTGAGGTACCAGTATGTACCGCTAAGGTACCAGTGTGTACATTTGAGGTACCAATATGCACCCTTTTAGGTACAAAACTGTACTTTTTAAAAAGGTACCGCCGCGGCCCCAGTGACAACTTTTGTACCTTCTTGTACCTTTTTTTCTGAGAGTGTATTTGTCTGATAGCATTATTATCCTTTTCCCAGCTGGCTACATAGTTAAATAGCATATTATCATTTTCCCAGCTGGCTGCATAGTTAAATGGCATACAACATATAGGTAAGTCAAATAAAGAATAAAATATTATGTACTTTGTAACTTTAAAGTTCATTAAACATTTAGTAAAGGCTATACAGTATGTACAGTGCACACTGTGACAAAAAAGTTTAAGCTGTTCCTTGGAGTCTATAGACTGTTTCAGCAGTAACAACATAAACAAGTGGCTTTCGTGGTCAACACTTAATGTCCGGTAAACTCCGGTAAGAATAAATGACAACCAAGTTCTTTAAATGTAGTTTATTTATATAAAAAGCAAAATAAACAACACTTAGATTACCTAGGAAACCAAAACATTTGTTATTTTCAACAAGGTATTTGTTCAAGAGTTCAGTTTAGCAACTAGTCACTCCATCACTCTAAAAACAAACGGTGCTATATAGCACTAAAAATGGTTCTTCTATGATTACGAGCAAAGAACCAATTTTAGTGCTATTTAGCACCGTTTGTTTTTACTGAAACCGGAAGTAAAGTTCATACCAGATGCGACCGCACGTGTGTCCGATGAAACGGTCTATATGAGCCTTACAACTAAATAAGTTGTTGGAATATAATCAGTAATTGTTTTGCAAAAGTCTTTCAGTAAACTTGCATTTGCTTACAAGCTTGTCAGAATGACTCTAAATGTGAGTCAAACAAACAACTAACCAAACAAGTGGATTATAAGAAGCTCATATTAGCTTCACTAACTTGAATACATTAACTCCATGAAGTGAAGTGTGTTTGCCATTAAAAGCAGGGGTTAATGAAAGAGCTTTTAATTCCCTTCACTTTTATCAGCTCAGCATTTCAAGCAGAACCTCAGCAAGGTCACTGAATTTTTGACCCCAAAGTGTTTCGAAGTTTTTAATGGAAAATTTAATTATTCTCAAGTGAAGCATAGGTACCTGGAAAGAAAAAATAACCTGACAGTTTCTAAATGTGAAGCATGAAAGACACTATACAATTTGGTTTAAGATTTGTAGGTATTATAGTATTACAGGACACAACAAGCAAAACATACTACAGTATGGAGTGCTTTATACAATGGCTTCATGCACGACAATAATGTAGTTTAAACTGAAAGGTTTTTCTTTGCATTTTTCAAAGATTTTCCATACACATAACCAGTGTTGGGGGTAACGCATTACAAGTAACTTGAGTTACGTAATAATATTACTTTTCTGAAGTAACGAGTAAAGTAACGCATTACTTTTTAAATGTACACATTAATATTTGAGTTACTTTTTCAAAAAAGTAACTCAAGTTACTTTTTTAGTTTAATTAATTTGATTAAAAAATATGTACTGAATTAAACTAAACGTATGCACTCTCTGTGCCTGTGTGGAACCTTTTTGAGTCAGAAACTGAGATGGCAGGCCAGAGCTAAACATTTTTGTGATGAAATATGCAATTTCTGAATGCAGAACTTTTCAGTCATAAAAACACCTGCAAGGCCTGAAAGAGATCAAGCTTTAGCCAAGAAAAAGTAACGCAAAAGTAACTTTAAGTAACGTAAGCATTACTTTCCATGAAAAGTAACTAAGTAATGCAATTAGCTACTTTTTTGGGGAGTAACTTAATATTGTAATGCCTTACTTTTAAAAGTAACTTTCCCCAACACTGAACATAACAACATTTTCGACTAGATACACGTTTACACAGACCCGTAAAAAATTCTCAATATTATTAAGTTTAGGCCAATATAGATAGCGGTTGTACTTTGTTACTCACTAAAAACAGTTGGGTTAAAAATAACCCAATAAATAACCCAATGGTGGGTTACTATAGCACCAACCCATTGTTGGGTTATTTTAACCCAATGCATTGGGTAGAAAGTTTTACCCAATTAGTTGGGTTATGAAATAACCAATTTGTTGGGTTATTTTTTGCAATGCTGTTTTAACCCCATTATTATTATTATTATTATTATTATTTAATATTTATTACTATGATTTGCTTTATAAATAAATAATACAAAACTTACAAATACATTTATAATGCTTTATTTTCATTTAGTCATTTGCACCTGCACTTAAATGTATAAATACATACATGTATAGAAGCATAAATAGATACATACACACATACATATATACATACATAAATATACAAAAACATATAAGAACAGAACAAATACTCCATCTTATCCAAGTAAAAACTGCTAAAAAAGGATAGTTCACACATTTTGTCATCATTTTCATCCTGTTGTTAAACATGTATAAAAGTCTTTATTTTGATGACCACAAAGGAACATACCCAAAAGAATGTTCGAAACCAAACCGATCATGAGCCCCATTCACCCCCACAGTATTCTTTTTTTCTACAATGACAGTCAATGGGGCCCATGATCTGCCCGGTTCCAAACATTCCTCAAAATATCTTCCTTTGTGGTCATCAGAACAAAGAAATGTATACATGTTTGTAACAACAGGAGAGGAAGAAAATTATGACATAATTTTTATTTTGGGGGGAACTGTCCCTTTAAGCAGGTGACAGTGTGTTAAGGAAACATCACCTGGTACAAAATGTATTGTGTGTTACAGAAACTACCTAACAGTAGTGAAAGGCTTGGGAATATTAAAGCATGTGTCAACTGCTGGTCTTGCTCCTGGGCCATGCCTCCCCACAATAACAAAGACTTGTGATTAGTCGAATTCATCCCATAGCAGGACATGGGGTCTTCGTCATACCTCCTCCTCACAAATACTGAATTATGTTTGTTTTCTGACCTTAAGACAGAATTTTCACAATGTAAATAAGCTCACATAAACAGGTTAAAAAAAACAAGTGTCATAAATGATACTTACAGGTTGAAAATTAATAAATGTTTGCTTTGGCTCTTGGTACTGTAGGAAGGCTGAACCATCTTGCTGGCCATTTTGAAGGGTTTTTAATGCAACATCTGCAAGAATGTCTACATTTAAAGAAAATAATAATGTATTAAATCTCAAAGCAAACACATCTGGCACGCTAAATAAATACTCTAATTTGACAGTAGATGGCGCTGAATTGCAAATTCAACCGTTACCGGGGTTACAGTAAACAGACGTGCATGATTAAACAGCGCTTTATCAGGGGATTATACTGAGGTAAAACGACAATAAAATGCCATCGAGTCATTTCTTAAGACATTTTCATTCAGAAGCACATTAAAAAAATATTTGGAGCAAAAAACAGCCGGTTGCATCCCTTACAAAAGTTAAAAAACGTTTTTTACTACACTTTAAACAAAAAAACTTTGTCTGTTACAGAAACCATGGTTAAAGCAATATGGCAATCAATACGCCATGAAACTAACGTTATACTACTAAAAAAGACATGATTCATTTTTGTAAGGGATCATGCTGTTGGTGCTGTTTAGTATTCAAATAACTTGCGATGTTTTTCTACATTTATGATGGCTTAAAAACGCGTGTTGGCATCGGTAACAGTTAATGAATGGAACACGTAACGGACAAAAACTAGACAACAGCGTTTTTGTACAAGTATTTGTAGAAAACGTGGCTGATAGTTTACTGTGTGTAGAGCTTAAGACACTTTGTAGCAAATAAAACATTACACAGAGATATATATTTTAAAACGTACCTCTCGTGTCTGTCCGCACTCAGCAGTGGCACCTGTTGACCATTGAAATTCAAAATGCGTGACGTGAGCCCGATTTTAACCCATCTGTCTGGGTTGTTATAGAAATAAACCAATAAAAGCTACGAATAACCCAACACAACAACCCAATATGTTTAACCCACCTGTTGGGTAAAACAAATAACCCAACGGTTTTTAGAGTGTAAGATACACTTCACAGCTGTGCACATAGTCTTTTCCAGATTGATAAATACAAACAATCAAGACTGCGAAAGCATCGAGCAGTATTATTTAAATGTATATTGACATGGTGGGGTTTTTACTACAAGTGATCCTGGACTGTAAAGCACCACAATAATGCAAACTTTTTGGAGAAGCATTAATAATCACAGTATCTTATGCAGCACAAACACAGTCATTGTTGTTTTGGTTTTACTTGCGCATGCCTATAGACTGAATTAACACATGTGCATGACATCATAGATTTGTGTTTACATTGTTTACATGGAGATAACAATGCATCATTTTCCAAAAATTACACCCTGAAACCTGTTTTTTATTTTGTTTTTTTTAGGACCCAAAACACCATTGTTGTGTAAGCGAACAGCCCAAGCACATAAAACTTTATTGGTTTCAGTTGAAAACGTTGTCATGTAGTAAACAACACTAAATAATATATAAAAACTGTTTCAATCTGAAATCAATCTGGACTTAGCAACCTATTTGTATTCTGTTGTGTTTCACTGTTTTTTCATGCAGAGGAACACTTGAGTGGCTGAAGAGGGTCAACTTTGACCTCTCATCGCTTTATGTCCTTCACTAAAATGAAAGAAACATTCAGCCATTTGCAGGGCATATCGCACATAAAGCATTCATAAAGCTCTTTATTTAAAATGGTTATGCACATTTAAAGTAGTCATAGATGCCTACGTAATAGACATGTACACGGATTTGTTTGTTTACAAGCCTTCTATAAAAAATTCATATCGACAATTTCTAAAGTTTACAATCGAGAAACAAACCAGCATCTTTACAAAAGGCTGCATGCTTTACCTGCCCTCAGGCAGCGTGAACGCTTTAGTATCATTTTGACACATCTTGTTTTATGTAACCTCATGCATTACAAATGAGCTTATTATAAATAACAAATGTCCAAAAGCTAGGCCTGTTCAAAGTGGTCGTAAATCAGTCGCCTTTTAGGATCAGCAATATGAGAAACTGAGAAAACCTATCAGAAGGAAAGCATAGAAGATGAAGGGAAGGTCTGTGGAGCAGGAGCTGCAGTACTGTATGGGGTGTGAAGAACCTGGTGAGAAAAGGCTCGCTCAGTCTTGGTGTCATGACAGAGACTTAGAGGTGTAGAAACAGGGCGAGGGTGCGAAAAAGAAAAGTGTTTAGAATGTAAGTTAAATATAACAGTGAGTTTATACAATCACCTCAGAGGTAAAGTTACAGGCAAGTGTTCAAAAAGTGTGTAAATGGTGCACATTCACATCAAAGTAAACCGTGTGCTATAATTAGCTTATAGAGCAAGATTTTTCATTCTTTCTTTAAAGGATTACTCCACTTTCTTTAAAAAATCCAGATCATTTACTCACCACCATTTCATCCAAAATGTTGATGTCTTTCTTTGTTCAGTCGAGAAGAAATTGTGTTTTTGAGGAAAACATTCCAGGATTTTTCTCAATTTAATAGACTTTATTGAACCCCAACAGTTTACAGCTTAAATGCAGTTTAAAATTGCAATTACAGTGCAGCAGTGTTGGGAAAGTTACTTCCAAAGTGTAATACATTATATATTACAAATTACTGTCATTTGAAAGTAATTAGTTACATTACAATATTACTGTCTCTGAACTGTAATGAGTTACACTACTTTTGCGTTACTTTTGAGTTACTTTCATCAAAAGAACAGAAGTATGACCAGGCATTATAAAATGTTAAAATGTAGTTTATTGATGCTTATAAATCTAGAAGTTATGTGTTGGCCCTCGAGCTTTGAATAAGCACAGTGAAGACTTATGGCAAAATACAATAACAGTCACTGTCAGAATCATAAACATAGACAAATGATCTAGTAAAAGTCTGGTAAATTATGGTACACATACCAAACACAATAGAGCTAGAGCCCACTATAATGCAACCTATAGCATGGAATACAGCTCATTTCAGTACAATATAAGGATTACATGTAGACAAACATATAAAACACAGACAAACAGAGGAACACTGCTTTTTGCCAAACAATGAATATAGGCTCCCATACAAAGGCTGGTAAAAACTTTAAACAGTGATGTTTAAATGTACTATTTAGATAACCATGTTTAAGTCTTCACTAATGTTATGTTGTAGTTTAGGTTGCTGTTTGTAATAAAACTGTAGATAGCATAGGAATAGCCTAGCAATCTATTATTATGTATATGGACTGTTATCATAGCAAAGCTTACCTTGTCATTGCTGGTGTGATATGGATTTTACTGGCAACATGTAAAAGTCTCTTTACTTCTGAGGTTCAAGCAGTACTTAGTGCTCTTATTCGCAAAATTATGCGTGAGCGGGCTACCGGACCTGATTGCGACCACTTTAGTCAATGCTTATAAAGCCGCGGACTTCCCAGATTCGGCTTTTTAAGAAACATGTCTATATTTGACGCGCACCGCGTCCAAATCACATTTCAAATACAAAGTTAAAGTAAAAATGAACATGTTGCATACAGCACGTGGAAACAGACATACGCTACGTCCCAACCCCCCTACTTCCATACTATATAGTAGGCAAAGAGTACGAGAAGTAGTGCTTTTCGCCCACTATATAGTGTGGAAGTATGCGGTTTGGGACGCAGCCATATACCTTTACACGCAGCTTTTTCATGTGTGGATGCTGGTCGCGCGCATTGGTAAAAAATAAAAAAACAAAAATAACACGGTCTAATTTTGAAATGCATTGTTGTAACGCGCTCGTTACTAAGACTGTAACGAGTAAAATATTACCAAAATTTTATTAGTAATGCGTTATATTACTGCGTTACAGCAAAAACTAATATATTACTGTAATATATTATATTTTGTAATGCGTTACTCCCAACACTGCAGTGCAGCTTCAAAGGGATCTAAACAATCCCAAACGCGGCACACGGGTGTTATAAGCAATTGAAATTTTTGGCAAGAAAAATAAAAAAATATGCATTTAAACCACAACTTCTCATCTTCCACCAGCCGTGTGACGCGGCAGCGCAACCTCATGTAATGCGTGATGACGTTGAAAGGTGAAATGCACATTTGCAGGCCATTTTAAAGAATAAACTGACACAAAGACATTAATTAGTATAATTTTACATACAACAACGTCGGAATCATCCTCTTTCTTATAAACACTGGGGCGGTATTTTCGTATGACGCATTACGTAAGGTCGCGCTGGCGGATCACATGGCTGGTGAAAAACGTTGTGGTTTAAAAGTACTTTAAAAGTACATATTTTTTATTTTCTTTCTGAAAATGGCAATCGTTTTGCTAGATAAGACCCTTATTCCTCGTTTGGGATTGTTTAGAGCCCTTTGATGCTGAGTTGAAATGGCAATTTTAAACTGCAGTTTATTAAATTGAGAAAAATCCTGGAATGTTTTGCTTAAAAAAACTCATTAACATTTTGGATGACATAAGGGTGAGAAAAAAATAATCTGGATTTTTTTTAAAGGGCCGTTAACCTATGTGTTTTCTTGTGATAACTAATCCCATATTTTAAAACTACAGTACAGTGCTAATTTCTTGCTAGAAATGCAATTAAATGGTTTAAAGTGAAAAATTATAACTTTCTTGGCCGTCATTTTATTTTTTTTTTCAAACTTGCCCAGGCTCCACCTATCATATTCCCCGCTCACACACGCATAGAATTGTGGGACAAGATGATGATGGTATCTCGGGAGACAGAAAGTAAACCAAACATTGGATTCGGACCAAAGATATATTGGTTATAACAAGACTGAGCACTCCTATTACTATAAATGGGGGCAGTGCAACATTCAATGTGGCCGCTCTGGCGACAGATACCCCGCCTTTCAGTTAAAAAAGATGTGTTCGACATCGGCTGTGGCTGGATGTAACCGGACGGCGAGATTAGCCGCGTGCAGGCGGGGAGAAGCTGAAAACGGAGACGTGAAGTCGGACACGCCATGGTTCCCGTTTGCTGCGTTTACGTCAGGCATGGCTGATCACGCAGTAAACATGATTTGTAAGATGTAAACAACATAAAAAGTGAATTATACTGTTTTGAATGTCCGTGTATGAGCCATAAGCATAAGTGGAACTGAAGAGGCTTACAGCATCTGTTTTTACAAGTATAAAGTTCAACATAAGCATATATTATTTAAATGTAGTGGGGTCTACGTTTTTATCCATTTTATTTTTATGAAGATGACACAATATAACATCGCGACTACATGAAAATAGCTTTAACTGTTATAAAAATACAGATTTGTGAGCATTCGTGAAACTGAGGGCGTGAAAATAAACACGAAACGCACGTGATTGTTGTCATGTGGTGAATCCGACCAATCGTGAAACAGCTGTGTCGTCATTACAGACCGTGCAGTTCCTATTGGCGAACTGCGCTGGCTAACTCAGGCGGCTGATCTCGAATCGCTCTCGCGGTACTTAAAAACCGTGTGACACAGTCACGTGCCTGCAGTGCCACAGTCAGACAAAATTACTAACCGGAATGCACTGCTTCAAGTCAGCCGCCGATTGGTCTGTGCAGCGTCGCATGAAGTCGAACACACCTAAAATCAATCAATAAAGGCCGCGATTCTCTCAGGGAGGGGCTCTGTACAGTCAAAGATGCACACATTATGATTTATTAGACGAGAGTATTCATATAACGGCAATGCACGTCTCATGACTAAAATACCTGCCCAGAGGCATTGTAAACATAGGCACATATAGTTGCGCAGGGCCGTAGCTAGGGAATTCTGGGCCCCCTGAACAAATACAGATGTGGCCCCCACCAACCATATCATATACTCATACTGTGTAATACATGAGCATGTAGAGTAAGTATTTATATATGTGTGATATGTGTGTGAAGTAGAAATAATAGACAATTGGTATAACACATCTTTAATCTTTCTAAATAAATTATAAATGTATTGTGATGGAAACGCTATGAGAAACACTACACTAAAGGGAAACATAGAGAGAACAGACTTCGACAGAATACCGGTACAGTAATGAGAAAATGACATGACAACCGTCAATGGGAGCTGCTAGACTTTCCACAAAAGTAAAAATGGGGAGTGAGATGACAACTAACCTGTTATGTTAAAGAACATCTTGACCGGCAGCTCTCCTAACATCTCAGTCAGTCAATCTCCTGCTTTTCCAATCTGTAGTTCATCACAAACTTAAGCGGCCGCCTCACTCTGATTGGTTCTGTCCACAAGCTGAAGGTGGGACTTACAGTACATTTTCATTGGCTTCCTCTCATGTTTGTCACTAATTGAACTGAATCATTTAAACACTGTCTGATCAGATTAAACCATTTTATTGACAGAATGAGGTATTTAGAAAACTTTTTCACCAAATTGCATTTTTCTGTGTTTTTTGTTAAAATCTTATAAATACTATATTATTAACAGAATATGGGCCAATATATTATAACTTCAAAATTTTGTGGGGCTCTCTGGGCAGTGGGGGCCCTATAATTGTCACCACCTTTTACCCCATCGTTGACGGCCCTAGTGGCGCGAATTCTTTAAAAATACTTTGATGTGAAATCACCTTTTTCCACAAATAAGTGGAACTATATCTGAATACAAAATCAATTTCTCCATGCTACATAAAATATATAATACATTTGTTGTGTTTTAAGGGCCATAACTATATAGCTATTGGCATATTGTTAGTGTTTCTAAACTCATGCAGTCAATGTTGATCTTATGTATTATGTGGAAATTGAGTTATGATATCAGTCATATCATACTCCATCTGGTGTACAGCCATGAAGAGCAGAAAACCACTTTGCAAAAATCTAGCTGTCTGATTTTCTTCTCTGTTTGACTTCAGCACAACAGAAAATCACTTTGTAATTGGCAAACTGTTTTATTTCGATTTGTAACACAAGTGTCTCTCTCAGCTGTACCTCAAACATGGCAGCAATCATTTAGTGCTATCTCATCTCTACAGTCAGATGAAGTCATCAGATCGGTTTGAAGGTTTAGGATCTGTGAAAATAATGTAAAGTAAACAAGACCCCAATTACTTTCTGAATACACTTTGCTGTGTGCACAATTTACACACAGATTAAAGTAAATTAGATTATCAGCGCTCAATAATAATGCATGTTACTCCAAAGCAAAACAATATTTGTCTTCCTAATCTTTTATCAATATGTAACGGCTGTTGTAACGGATGTTGCATTTGAAGTGACTTTCCATTTTGGTTATTGCCATGTGGGCTACTGGCTAATGTTAATGGACATAGCTTGTTTAGGTTACTGCCTTTCCAAAACCTTGCCAGTTAGTTAACATAGTAATTTACGGCCAACAACCATTAATTGCTTGGTTGTCACTCTTGTGAGTAGCAGAAAATATTCTGAAAGATTTTGCACTAAACAAGTTCTACATTTCTTTTAGTAATTATAAATTTATTTATAATGAAAGCAGAAGATAAATGAGCAGTCACAAAACAGGGCATGACTAGAAAGTTAAAATGGATGTTCAAATTCAACATTAATCATTGTGCAAGTAAGACGGATATCAGTGATCTGAAGGTCAGGGTGAAAGTGATGTTGCTGTAATCAAACGTAATTGTAGTATGATCGTAACATGTGAGAGATCTGAACAGATGCATAACAATGACATGTCACTGAGTTTTGATGAGAATCTGGGACTATTTGGGCTGACAGCTTTTCAGATTTCAATATTTAACTGTCATTGAGAACTGTGTCACTGTGTCCATGAATTCTGCATTCGTTAGGGTACTATCCTGATGATTGACAGCTTAACAAAAGAAATCGACACACACACACACACACACACACACACACACACACACACACACACTTCACCCATAAACACACATAGAAACAAACACGTGCAGTTTTATAGCAAGCGAGATCATATTGTCCCATTAAATGCACTCAAAAAAATGCACATTTATTGTATTACCACAAAATAGTCAGTTTAGGTCAATTAAAAGATTATAAATTGTTAAAGAAATGTAATTTAGTTATACTGAAGAAATGTATCTTGTTCAGGTTATACATGAAATGAGAGTGAAGTGATTTTTATTAATATGTGAAATTTGAGTTTGTACTCTAACCCCCAATGGGCATTAATTTAATGACCATATATTTCTTATTTTAGATCAAAATACATCTGGTTATAAATGTAAAATATTATTCATTTATAACCAGATGTATTTTAGTTTTTTTTTTCTGATGAATGAAACTTATTCAGGTTAATGAGATGGAAGAGATTTGTATGAATAAGTAAAATTTGAGTTGTGTGCCCTAAAGGGCCATACACATTATAAGGATAATTTTAACGATAAATATACAATGAACGATATTGATGGGATCACTTGCTGTAATAATTTTTTTGTCTAACTGACAGGGGCGGATCTAGAAAATTATTTATGGGGTGGCAAGGGGGTGGCATGAGAACTACGAGGGGTGGCAATAAAGTAAGCATCCTTGCATGGTTGTCGTGGATACAAAAAATTATATACTGTATATACTATATGCGGTGTATACACTGGACCTCAAATTTTTATAACATAAAAACAGGCAACAACAAATGTTCCTATAAGTACCCAAGCAGCTACCTTTAGCATCTCTACTGTAGCACCATTTGTCTTAATACACAGATCTTACCAATATCTAAAAACACTGACTGTAACCATGATGAGCAAGGTTGAACATAATGGTATAAAGACTGTTATATAAATAAAATAGGTTTGCCTAGTTTATATTAATGTAAAACATATTTAAAAGGCACACATCTCTTTCTCTCATAACCCTCTTCTTTAATCCTTTCACTCACTTCATGATGGATTTCTGTCTTTTCACTTCTTTTAGCTATTTGCCATACATATTTTTCATTCTTTCATGACTTCATCTACTCCTTTCCCCACAACATATTTTTGTGTTTTATTTGTACCTTCCACTCCTATAGTATTTGATTTTTCTATTATTTTTGGTTAAAAAAATGGATATCAGCCTTCTTTTCATAGTATCATTAAGTTTTGTCTTTCAAGCTTTCTAAACATACACAACACTGAATAGTTTTGTCTCCTTAATGAAGACTATATCATAAGGAGTGATTTCATATATGCACGTTTGGAATATTTTGATTGCTGCAGTAGCTAACAAGACATGACGGGCTAACTAGAAAGAACTGCTTAAAAGATATTTACTGCTTACACAAACGTGCAGTTCAGTTGTTTTTATATATTAATATTAAACAATCAACAGTTTAACTTTTGTATTTTTATCCTGATGCAACATTTATCTGTAAAATATGACCGTATTCAGTACTCTGATTTGCTGATGTGATGCTCAACTTAATCACTTAAAGACACTAAAGAGAAACCACTAATGTTTTGCCAGCATGTGATGATGTGAGGTGCTTTATTAGATCAGAATTACTTGCTACAGACGTGAAGAGACTCTCTCTTCATGGGCATAAGTTGCACATTCATAAACATTCTTGCCTTTCACTTCAACGATGGAAAAGTAACGTTTGTGCTTTTTATACTTTGTGCTTGCGTCCGCTACCTTTGTTTTGAGCTCATTGTACTTTCCATCGCTCTGTTGTCGCGGGTTTGTGCGACTCGGATCACGGATGGACTGCAGCGCGAGAACCGGACTGCAGCGCGAGAACCGGGCTGCATGTGAATGCCTTGGATGGGGTGATGCATGCTTTCACGGCAGTTTCCAAAAGTTTCCAACCACGCCAGAAAAGATCGCTAGATTTGTCCTAGTCGTTTTAAATAAAGTCGCTAAAGGGGTCTAAAAAGTTTCTTAATATAGCGACCAAGTTGACAAGACTGCACGGACTTTTTTTACACTGTAAAAGACTTTCTGCTCTGACTGACTGTTCGTGCTTGTATATGAACTCTGCTGCCTCTGGTTGGCTAACAATGGAAATTAAGCCAATCACAATCAGCTATGTGGTTGTCCCACCCCCTCTAAGACACACACACCAATCATCGTCAGATATGTGTCTCCCACCCCTAAACACACGCAGAGAAAAACTACATTGCCTTTCTGGTTAAAAGAGCCTACTCGGGTATATATTATATATATTAGGATACCAGCGCTGGGGTGGCATATGGGGTGGCAATGCTTTTATTTAGGGTGGCAACTGCCACCCCGTGCCACCCCGGTAGATCCGCCCCTGCTAACTGATGAACAACGATTGACAGCCAATGAAATCAATTTGAACTTCAAGTGCACGCGCATTTGTAATGACACTGTGGAAAATCTCATTGCTGATGTCTAGTTATAACATAAAATTACCTCAGGTATCTAGTGATGTTGCAGTTGCTGTGAAATTCAGTACATAATGCTTTTTTCTACTAACGTTACATTCACTACGCCAAAAGGTAAGATATTAGATTACAACGACTACTAGATTCACTGTTTACAGTTACACAAACATGGCATGTTGAGGACCTCTGATGGTTATACCCGCTGTGTAAATGCAACAAGCATAGCATATTTATACATTTATTGAAACGTGAACAATTTCAAGCATTTTTAGTAAAGGAAATATGCAATATTAGTTAATGAAGGTAAATGATTTGCGTGAGTACTACGCCTTGCGAGCAAATTAGTATAAAGTTATCGTTTAGTGGTGTGAAATATCAGAAATAAGTGACTTATGGGAGTCATTGTTACTATTGATTATTATATTATTTATATCTCGATAAAAACAGGTGCAATTGAGCGCAGCGTTGCGTCAGAAGTGCATTACTGCACGATTTAAACAATGCATTGTTTTTCTCATCCAGGTTAAACCTTAGGACCAACATGGTGCACAATTGATGGTGCACAATTGATGTTAAAAAGGGTACACACACACACACACATTATAGAGTAAAATGCTGGTGTTCCTTAACTTAGGTTAAATATCTAGAAGGATTCCCTTAGCAATTTCCAACCTTTGGCCACATGCTCTCATGACACTTACTGTAAATAGTGTCCTGAATGGAGAGAGGTTGACAACCCTGATATAATGAAATGGGGCAGATGATAGCTTCTGACAAACATGTGCATCGTGGGACAAAAGCCACTGCTAGAAAGCTCAAAGCCAATAGGCCAAGGACAGTAATCTCATCCTCTGTTGTAACTCCTGTATCTCATATGTTTGCTGTCAGCCGAATACACAAATCAACTTCTTGGAAGAAGAGGAAATATAAAAAAGGAGAGTGAAAAACTAGGAGAATGACACTTAGGATAGGTCCACTTACACAATGACACTCAGCAGAATAAGTAGAAGCTGACGGGTGAGCCACTGGAAACCAATATAGGGCAAATAAAACCTTATAACACCCTTTATAACACATGTCAAAGATCTGTGCATTAAGAATCTCTTTGTTTGTTCTTCTGCAGCTAGTTTTATATCCCAGGAGCTCATTATTATGAAAGAGTTACAGTGAACTTATTTTCTTTTGTTATATAACTGCCTTGGAAACTTTTTACTACAGTACACCTTCATTATTCCCTTTTGCTTTATTCAAGTGCCTTTTTTATAGAAACTAGATTTTACAGTTTTCCCTTGTCTCAGATTTGTAATTTTACAATATGACGCTCTGTCATAAAAAGTTTTTGCATTAATAAAAACTTTGACAAAAAGAGAGGAAGTCTGCTTTCTCTTTTTTAATTCTCTATAATCTTCACTTTGTGATTTTACACAAATTATGACAGTTTTACAATATTTTGTTTTTATGTTGATCATTTATCAAAATTGTAATAGACTACAGTAGCGGAAAGAGGATTAAAATACAAGCTCTGATTAATTATGATGATCTGATTTGTGTTTACTAATAGCGAATGAAACTTTTAAAAAAGCAGATGGGTAATTACAGTGTGTGAATTGCATTGATGCTTCATGCTCTGTTATTCATTGACCTGAGTGTACAGATAATATGCTAATTTTTGGTTTTGGTGACTCAAGGGCTTGTGGCTTTTTGTGAATTCAATTTATGAGCTAATTTACAGGAACAAATTATGCTCTTAAATGGGCACCTGTTCAATTCTTTCTATTAATAGTTCATCATTGGTGTTAGTTTGTTGTGTGTGGTACAAATTACAGCATTATAGGAATTACAAAAGGATGGTTGTAATGAATAATTATAAAAATTTGGTAAATTACTTTTTACAAAGGACAGAAAGCAGTCATTGTTCAATTGGATCTTCACCCAGGTTACTAGAAGGATTTTCTTACTTTCTGTCATTACTGACCATTCCTTAGTCTTACAGTACATGCGTATAAAAATAGGTTATATTAAAGGGCTGCTAACCTAGGTGTTTTCAGCAATATAAAAATAGCCTCTGGTTTTCTCAGAATGTGTCTGTAAAAATTCAGCACAAAATACACCACAGATCTTTTATTTTTTATACGATATTGAACATGGCCATGTGTGGCTGCAATGAAAAATGCTCTGTTTTTGTGTGTGTGTCTTTAAATGCAAAGAAAGCTTCTGTTCCCCCTTCCCGTACACTGAAAAAGCAAACTTTTTGGTGTACTAAAATAAACTAGATTAACCCTCATAATTTCTAAAATAGTAATATTAGTAATATAATATTTATTGAGTAATATTTATTTAATGCATAGTAATATTTATTGAGAACTATTTTCCTATGGAAAATTATGATAAATACACAATTAATTCATGCATTGTACAAAATGAACTGTGTGGGAATAATAAGCCTTTTAATATATTTTCTTGTATAATTTAAATTTTTTAGTCACTGCACGTAGTCCTAAAATAATTAAGTAAATTTTTATCCAAAACTTTAGCGCGAGTTCAAGTCAAAAATCTGAGTTCATTTAACTTAAGCCTATAAAATCCATTCAACTAAAACATTCAAGTAAAATGAACTTAAATTTATTTGCAAATGTTGTAAGGATTACCTACAATCCTTTGCGCCCTTTTTCACAGAATAAGAACTTTACTTAAATATTTGTTTTTAAAATGTCATACAGGCATTTTTGTGATAAAAACTAATTTTGTGAAGTTACCGTTTAAGTTATCAGTGTTTTCTATGAACCCTGTTCAGCACATTTTATTGTATTTCTCTCCACAGTGCTGACAATGGATGTCAAAAACTTAGACTTATAGTCAGTCATGAATTTTTTGTTATAATGCCATTTATAACACTAAGACTAACTAAGTCCATAGAACTAGAAAATAACAAACAGTATATACAATCTAGAACAGTAAATAAGATTTATTTAAATTGTTTAGTATTAAAAAAAGTAATAGACTTTACCTAAAAGCTTACAATAAATCCAACTTCTAAAATAAAAATAATTAAGTGAAATTTACTTAATTATTTAACAAATGTTTTTCATGCATTATTAAGTAGATTTTAGTAGGTAAGTTGTACTTTAAAATAGCAGTAAATTTTACTTAAGAAAAGTTTGTGCAAATTTTTACAAGGATTTTTTAAAGTAAATTTTAAAAGTTGTTTTTCAGTGTATGCAAAATAGGGGGTAGAGCGTTTACACATGTGCTTTGGACTACATCAAAACGTGTCTCTGGCAGAAGGTTAAATTACTACACACTCATAAGGCTGAGTCTGTAATGAATGTGACATCACATTAATGGGAATCCCCAACATCCTGTTCTGTGTGTCTGTTGTGGTTTAAAGGAGATTACACAAAGAAGAATAGATGGAGTTGTATAATAACAGGATTTTACTGCACACACACTAGCTCATTTTCTGATAGAAACACATTTAAAAGTGCATTTTTTTAGGTTAGGGGGGCTTTAAATTCAGTTAAACATATTCATTTTAAATAACTTATCTTCTTAAAGGACTGAAAGCAGCTTAAGATTGAATGAATCCATTCATGGCTTTGTATAAAACTCTAACATCATTGATACAGTAAGTGTGAAAGAAGAGTAATACAATTTTCTTATTCGTTTAGACTGGGTACATGTTGTAATGATCCTGTCCTGATCATTTGACGTGTGTTCTCTGTGGACTTTTGGTTTATATTTTGTGGTCTAGTTTTTCTGTCCATCATCCATGTTTGTAGTTCTTTTGTTCATTGGCTCTCTGTTGATTATCAACCATGTGTATTTATAGCCCCGTGTTTCAATTGTCTTTTGTCAGTTGTTAAATGTTTGATATGTTTCATGTATGCCCATCGTTGTTACATTTTCTTTGTTTAGATTAAAACTTCCTGCATTTGGAGCCGCTTCCTGTGGCTGCCTTCATCATTATATGTACATTCTGGGACTAAATATTTTCATTAGATTTATTGCATTATTTTGCATAATTAATGTAAATATGTAATGAACAGAATGATAGGATTGCTTCAAGGTCAGATGTAATAATGGTAATGTGCTGCTCTTTTATGATAATATTTGGAGAGCTTCGTGTTGTGAGCTTATGCAACAACCAGTTGAAGAGGTGAAAATGATTGATCTGATTAACATTGCAAAATCATAAAAACGTGTGTGCATATGAAGGTCACATTTAAATACCAATCTAAACGTCTTTTTTAGCTTTTTAACATTTATTTTCTCTTAATTATTAATTAAATTGTTCACCCTGTTATGCCCAAAACATCTCTATAACTGACACAGATCTTTACAGCAATGTACTATTACATTCCTTTTTAGTAAACCAAGTTACTTTCAACCAACAGATGCACTGCTGATAAAGTTAAAGTTGGAGCCAAAGTTTAGGCTTGTTTAGTATACAGTAAGTAGCTTCAGCTGGTATTGCTTTAAACACACTATTTCATTGTTAACACCTGTTAATAACAGCCTTGTATCGTATCAAAATAAAATTTGTGCAAGACACAAAAAAGTTTCAGACACATACCATTGTCGGTCAGTCTACTTTTGGTGTATGTAAATATCCTGTTTAACATTGGAATTGAACTTTGATGGTTAATGATGACATAGAGCGGGAACACGAGGATGCAAGACCGCTGAAGAACGCATATTGAGAAACATCCACTATTCCAGGAAATGTCTATAAGAATATTCATATTGCCGTTCTTCAAACTGTTTCAGGTATTTTCATGATAATAAAGAATGTTTTTAATAATTTTGTTTAACGAGTGTTGCTTTTTTAAATGCACGTTAAACGACTCAGATTCATAATGATTTTAGATCGATAAGGACTTCCTACGGACCAAAACGCCATAGTACACGCACAAGCTGTGCATGAAACACAGAATCGCAGCCTTGCGATTCAGAATTGATTTCATACAGGCATTTTTAATGGGACACGCATTTGTCATTACAGCCCTAGTTTTATAACACAACACAATGCCACAGGTGTCGCAAGTTTTAAGGGAGCATACCATTGGCATGCTGCCTGCAGGAATGTCCACCTGAGCTGTTGCCCGTGAATTGAATGTTTCTCTACCATAAGCCATCTCCAAAGGCATTTCAGAAAATTTTTGGCAGTACATCCAACTGGCCTCGATGTTGTCTGGCACTTTGGTGAGGGGTTTTCTTCAGGGATGAATTCCAGTTTTCACTGTACAGGGCAGGCAGACAGCATGTATGGCATTGTGTGGGTGAGCGGTTTGCTGATGTCAGCATTGTGTATGCAGTGGCCCATGGTGGCGGTGGTGTCATGGTATGGGCAGGTGTATGTTATGGACAAAGAACACAGGTGCATTTTGATGATGGCATTTTGAGATACCGTGACAAGATCCTGAGGTCTATTGTTGTGCCAATCATACACGATCATTACCTCATGTTGCAGCATGATAATGCACGGCCCCATGTTGCAAGGATCTGTACACAATTCCTGAAAGCTGAAAACATCCCAGTTCTTGCATGGCCAGCATACTCGGACATGTCACCCATTGAGTATGTTTGGGATGCTCTGGATCGCCGTATACAACAGCGTGTACCAGTTCCTGCCAATATCCAGCAACTTTGCACATCTATTGAAGAGGAGTGGACCAACATTACACAGGCCACAATCAACAACCTGATCAACTTTATGCCAAGGAGATGTGTTGTGCTGCGTGAGGCAAATGATTTCAGACCCCTCGCCTCCCAGACCTTATATTGTGCCAGCCTAAAAAAATACCTGTGAGGTATATGGATTATTTCCTCAAAGGAGAGGTGCTCACTAACACAGATTTGGGAACAACATTAGAGAGAAATAGACCTTTTGGCTACATTAAAAAAGGCTTTAAATTCAGTTCATGAAAATGGGGACAAAAACAAAAGTGTTGCGTTTATCGTTGTTGTTTAATAAGATTAAATCATTGATTTTAATCTTTGACATGACCTTACTCAGTCAATATTGAATATATCAAGGTATTATTTTCACAAAATGTTCTTTATGTGTTAGGAACGACACAACTCAAGGATCCCAATGCAGAGGGTTTTTTAATGAAGTAGAATCAGTGGGTATGTATAATAAGAAACAGTCAATGTCTTCATGTATTTGTGTGTATGTGTATGTGTAAATGCAAAAGTCTCAAAGTGGGAAACACTGTAGGACATCCACTTAATAAACACTTGCTGAAATCCTCACAGGGCTCAGAGAGGGAATCCTGGTGGGAGAGAGAGAGAGGCGGTCAATACATCAGCAGAATCCATGCTGGACAGCGCACTGTAGTGGTCCGAGTGAAGCGCAGAATTACGCGCCCGAGAGCGCACTGCGGCTGGACAGCGCAAGGAGTGGAGCAGCGCTCGGAGAAACCACAGTCAGAGTGTCTTTAGATGAATGACGGTTGACACACCACTCGGGAGAGACTGACGGGGAAATCTAGAAGCAAGGCAGCAGAGAGCTCGGTGAATAATCCAAAAACGAGAAACAGAATACTAGACACAACAAGACTGGAACTAGCCAAGCTAGCGGGCAGGTACATACAAAGACGAACTTGCAAAGAACAAAGGAAACGAGGGGAATTTAAATCAAACCGGATTGGACAATAATGAGAATCAGGTGCGGGTCGCAGGTGAGAGAAGTCAGAGGTAATGAGATCACCAGGTGGAAGACGCGCACGTGTGGAGCTGTCAAAACAAAAACACAACACATAGTGAAACAAAGACAAAGCAGCCAATAAGACCGAAATCATAACAGGACTCCCCCCCCACGACCGCCACCGGGCGGTCCATGAGGAGGCTCACCCTGTCGCCGGCGGAGATCCTCTATCAGCCCAGGGTCCAGAATGTCCCGGGCCGGTACCTCTCCTCCGGACCATATCCTTCCCAGTCAACGAGATATTGAAATCCCCTACCCCGGCGACGCACATCCAGTAAAGATTTAACTGAATACACAGGGGCACCATCTATAAGCTGAGGGGTGGGAGGGGTGGGGGCAGAGGGAACAGGATTAAGGTGGGAAAAATACACAGGCTTCAGTTTAGAAACATGAAAAACTGGGTGAACCCGACCGAGTGCTGGGGGCAATCTGAGCCTGACCGTCACGGGATTAATAACCTTAACAATGCTGTATGGCCCAAGGAATCGTGGAGCCAGCTTGCGGGAAGGCTCACGGAGAGGTAAATCCTTGGACGAAAGCCATACCTTCTGCCCACAAATAAAGCGGGGCGCGGTTCTACGGTGACGATCGGCCGCGGCTTTGGTTCGTCTGGAAACCTGACGTAATGTAAATCTAGCCTTTCTCCAGGTGCGTTTGCAACGACGGACAAAAGCTAGTGCAGACAGAACCACCGCATCAGGTTCTTGTGACGGGAATAAAGGGGGCTGAAACCCCATGGACGCCTCAAAAGGGGACATGTTAAGGGAAGAAACAGGGAGAGAATTATGGGCGTATTCAACCCAGGGTAACTGTTGGCACCAGGAGCTCGGATATTGCGATGTCAGACAGCGGAGCGCTCTACCTAAATCTTGGTTAGCCCGTTCACATTGCCCGTTGGTCTGAGGATGATACCCTGAAGACAAGCTAGCTGTGGAGCCTATTTGTCTACAAAATTCCTGCCAGAAACGAGAAATAAACTGAGGACCCCTATCTGAAACAACGTCTGTGGGCAGACCATGTAAGCGAAAGACGTGTTCGATCATTACCTGGGCAGTTTCCTTGGCAGTGGGTAATTTGGGCAAAGGGACAAAATGAACCGCCTTAGAGAAGCGGTCCACAATGGTCAAAACAACAGTGTTTCCCTTAGAACTAGGCAAATTGGTTACAAAATCAATGGCGATATGTGACCAAGGACGAGAGGGGATGGGTAACGGTTTAAGCAGACCAATAGGGGCTTGATGAGAGGCCTTATTGCGGGCACAAACCTGACAGGCTAACACAAACTGTCTGACATCGGGACCCATAGAGGGCCACCAAAAACGCTGACGTACGGTAGCCAGCGTTCTCCGAACTCCCGGATGGCAAACAAACTTGGACTCGTGACCCCACCGGATGACCTCGGAGCGAAGCGCATTTGGCACCCACAATCGACCCGCTGGGCACCCCTCTGGCACTTCCCCCTCCCGGCCGGCCCGTCTCACCCGTTGTTCTATTTCGAACAAACGAGAGAGAGCGTCGGGCTTGGTATTCTTAGAACCGGGCCGGTACGAGAGGGTGAAGTTAAATCTGTCAAAGAAGAGTGCCCAACGAGCCTGACGAGAAGACAACCTCCTGGCTGAACGGATATATTCAAGATTCTTATGATCCGTCCAGACCAGGAAGGGCTCCGAGGTCCCTTCCAACCAGTGACGTCACTCACCCAAAGCCAGTCTGACCGCCAGCAGCTCCCGATTACCTATGTCATAATTTCGCTCTGCTGGGTTTAACCGATGGGAGAAAAAGGCACAGGGATGCACCTTGCCATCCTTAACAGACCGCTGAGACAAAACGGCGCCTACCCCGACATCCGAAGCATCCACCTCCACAATAAATTGAGCAGCCGGATCTGGAATAGAGAGAACAGGAGCAGAGATAAACCGGAACTTTAAATTATCAAAGACCTCCTGAGCACTAGAATTCCAGACAAACCTCTCCTTAGTGGATGTGAGAGCAGTAAGAGGCTGAGCAACCTGACCATAATTTCTGATAAATCGCCGGTAAAAATTGGCGAAACCCAGAAACCTTAATAAATCCTTACGGGACTCGGGGACTGGCCATTCGGCTACCGCTTTGATCTTGGCTGGATCAGGACGGATCTCACCTGGGGCGACAACAAAACCCAAGAACGAAACTGACTTACGATGGAATTCGCACTTCTCCGCCTAAACATACAACTTATTCTCTAACAACCGGCGTAAGACTCTGCGGACATGCTGAGTGTGTTCCTGCATAGAGGGGGAAAAGATGAGAATATCATCTATGTACACAAAGACAAACTTGTTAATCATGTCTCTCAGCACATCATTGACCAAAGTTTGGAAGACTGAGGGAGTGTTACAAAGCCCGAAAGGCAAAACGCAGTACTCAAAGTGTCCAGTAGGGGTATTAAATGCTGTCTTCCACTCATCTCCCTCTCTTATACGCACCAGATGATAGGCATTGCGTAAATCTAGCTTAGTAAAGACCTGTGCTCCCTGCAAAAGCTCAAACGCAGTAGACATTAAAGGAAGGGGGTACCTATTCTTAACAGTAATGTCATTCAATCCTCTATAATCAATACAAGGACGCAGGGAGCCGTCTTTCTTTTCAACAAAGAAAAACCCCGCCCCTGCGGGCGAGGTGGAGGGACGGATGAGACCGGCACGCAGGGCATCATTAATATACTGGTCCATAGCCTCTCTCTCAGGACTTGACAAAGAGTAAAGTCTACCTTTAGGCGGAGAAGTGCCGGGGAGGAGATCAATAGCGCAATCATATGGCCGGTGAGGAGGAAGGGAAGTGGCCCGGGCTTTACTAAACACCTGAGCGATATCCGCATACTCCGCCGGGACCCCGGTCAAATCGACTGCCGGAACCTGAGGAAGAGAAAGAACAGAACCAGAAACAGCAGAACCAAGACATGACACATGACAAGACTGAGACCAAGACAAAATAATACTATGCTGCCAATCAACGTGAGGATTGTGTTGCGCTAGCCATCCATGCCCTAAAATAATAGGAGATAGAGATGCATGAAGGATATGCAACACAATCTCCTCACGATGATTACCAGACACAGAGAGACTCACAGGAGAAGTGCAGTGTGTAATCCGCGCCATCTGCTGCCCCTTAAGGGACCAGACATCCAAAGGGGATTGGAGAGGGACAACCGGGATACCACAGGCGCGAACCAGTGCTTCATCAATGAAGTTGCCCTCTGCGCCAGAGTCGAGAAGGGCAGTGGATGGATAATCCCGCCCGGCGAAGGATAACATGACGGGGAGTTGAGTACTGGAAACAGGGGAGAGTTTAGAAGTGGCGCCCACCAGGACTCCCGCATTCACTGATGGGCGGCGGCTTTTAACGGGCAAGTCTTGGCAAAATGTCCGGGCTTTCCACAATAGAGACAGAGGGCATTCTGTAACCGCCTCTCTCTCTCTCTCTGTGACAGGCGCATGCGCCCCAGTTGCATAGGTTCCGACTCGGCTGGGGGTGACACAAGGGCCGAGGAAGAAATGGAAGTCTCATCCACAAACACACGTTGTCGCAGAGAACGGCGCTGACTGCGAAGCATCCTCCGAGCTTCGATCCGAAGAGCAAGATCAATGATGGCATCCAGAGTGGGGGGAAGATCATGAACAGCGATCTCATCCTGAAGCCCGTCTGTCAACCCCTCGACAAACTGCGCTCGAAGAGCAGCTTCGTTCCAGTGGCAGGCAGCCGCTAAGGTCTTGAACTTGATGGCGTACTCGGTGACAGAGTGCTTTCCTTGGACCAAATGTGCCAACCGAGCCGCAGCGGCGTCCCCGCGAACGGAGCGATCAAAAAGTTTCTCCATCTCCTCACGAAATTCATCAAAGGATCGGCAGCAAGGATCGCCGGCATCCCACACAGCTGTAGCCCACTCACGAGCCTTGCCAGTCAGCAGGGTAATGACATATGCACCCCGGGTGCGCTCAGAAGCATAACGGCGTGGCTGGAGGGCAAAGATTAAGGAACATTGTGAAAGAAACGCTCGACAGGAGGCAGGATCGCCATCATATGGTGGTGGGGCTGAGGCATGGGGCTCCGTCTCATGCTGCTGACTAGGTTGCGAGGTGTTCTGCCGCACTTGGTCAAGGCGAGAGGAAAGGTCGGAGATGCATGTGAATAAATCCTCGACCTCCTGTGTCGTGGTGGTGAGACGGGCCGAGTGTTGGCCTAACCATGAGCCCTGCTGGGCGAGAGCAGATCGGAGGGCGTCAACCTCCGCGGGATCCATAACGTGGCAAGTTCGTCCTGTTAGGAACGACACAACTCAAGGATCCCAATGCAGAGGGTTTTTTAATGAAGTAGAATCAGTGGGTATGTATAATAAGAAACAGTCAATGTCTTCATGTATTAGTGTGTGTGTGTATGTGTAAATGCAAAAGTCTCAAAGTGGGAAACACTGTAGGACATCCACTTAATAAACACTTGCTGAAATCCTCACAGGGCTCAGAGAGGGAATCCTGGTGGGAGAGAGAGAGAGGCGGTCAATACATCAGCAGAATCCGTGCTGGACAGCGCACTGTAGTGGTCCGAGTGAAGCGCAGAATTACGCGCCCGAGAGCGCACTGCGGCTGGACAGCGCAAGGAGTGGAGCAGCGCTCGGAGAAACCACAGTCAGAGTGTCTTTAGATGAATGACGGTTGACACACCACTCGGGAGAGACTGACGGGGAAATCTAGAAGCAAGGCAGCAGAGAGCTCGGTGAATAATCCAAAAACGAGAAACAGAATACTAGACACAACAAGACTGGAACTAGCCAAGCTAGCGGGCAGGTACATACAAAGACGAACTTGCAAAGAACAAAGGAAACGAGGGGAATTTAAATCAAACCGGATTGGACAATAATGAGAATCAGGTGCGGGTCGCAGGTGAGAGAAGTCAGAGGTAATGAGATCACCAGGTGGAAGACGCACACGTGTGGAGCTGTCAAAACAAAAACACAACACATAGTGAAACAAAGACAAAGCAGCCAATAAGACCGAAATCATAACATTATGTATCTTTATGATTTTATGTATAAAAAAAAACAGTAAATCACAAAAAAGATGGTTTTCACAGACTTGGTTTCAAAAATGTATGCTTAAAAAAATCACTATTGCAATGTTAATGTTATAGTTTATATAGTTTGAATATGGAGGTTAGTGAGGGATATTTATAGAAGTAAATAGTGATTTATATGGGGAAAAGAAACACAGAAATGTGTGCTTTGTATTGTAAAGATTTTGCATACTAGGAACTGTTATGCAGAATCACCACTAAACATCTACCAATGTTATAGTTTTATACTTTAAGATACTGTATATGAATTATATTAGTCATACAATATATGGTTTAAGGTAACAACAAATGGTTTGCACAAAGGATTACATTACCAATAGGCTGTGTCAGTGTGAAATATGTCAGATGATAGGTGTGATAACATTATTTATTTTTATTCGTATCCTCTTCATTACTGTCTCTTATCCAGCAAACATAGTGATGTTTTTTATTATCTTTGTAAAATAGATACTTTGTGTCAGCCTTCCAGCAAATAGCAATACATTTTAAGAATGTAACTGCTTAGCAAAAGTATCTTCAATGTGATTTTAAACACTTTATTCTCCTAAAGGGAGAGTTTAGTCAAATATAAAATATCTGTCATCAATAATTCACTCTAATGTTGTTCTTCAATAAAACACAAAACAGATGTTGGCATGTTAGAGACTGACAGTTGTAGTATGGGAGTATCCACTATTGCTGTGAATTTAAAAATAAGAGAGATTTAATTTAGTGTTGAATTTACCTGTTGATGTTAGCCTAGCTAACACCAGACCAGTCTCATAGAGAATGAGACGTGGTCTGGGAACCACATGCTCATTTTCTCATATTTGAGAAGTGGTTTACGAATGCCCAGAGCCGTTTATTGGGCGCTACACATGTCTAACAAATGCGATTGTATAGCCAATCATTTCAAATATACCAGATGACGTATGTAGAGCGACATAAATTCAAGCGTCAACAACTTTTATCGGGTATGTGTGCACACAGCTGAAAGGTATGCGACTAAACTGGTAGCTGTATATTGATATTGAAAAACAACACAACTTAGTGGCACTGTGACGACCACAGTACAGGCATAATGACAATATGATATTAATAAATACCACTTACTATTTATAAGTTAAATGGACTTCATCGATGATGATGCCTAGCAGGTTGGTCCTATGAAACTCTGTGGCTATCATGTCTTGCCATATCCAAACATCCTTCTTGGATATAAAAATAGTTTAATGCCAAAAGTTGCTCTTTTTTTTAAATAAACTTCTGCAAAACTACTTAGAACACTATCTAAGGCTGCATCGAAAAGTAACTTCGCATCTGCTGCTGTGTTGGATAAAGAAAACTGCTTCGTTGTGTCGCATAGACGCCTTCATCGTCTTGCTGACCCCTCCCCGTTCTGTGATTGGTTTCCTATTTCAGGGGAAAAACAGTCCATAGTTTCCATGCTAGACTTGCAGCGTCAATAAATGTGCACGCAAATCAGCATGGGGAAATCCAGGTTATGTTGATGTTGTTTTAAATAAAAATGGGCTGAGCCATTTATGAGATATTTAATTGTATATTTTTGGCCTTGGGTTCTTTGTGAACACCAAAGCTTTTAATGCGGTTGTGATACTTCTGATTTGTTTATCAGTCGTTGTACGATGCACCGGTTGGTTGTTGTGATGTTTATCCCGCCCCTTCTCCACTGTGATTGGACGGCCGTGTGAGAACTGACATTGACGAACTGAGCTTATCACTCAGTTAAATATTTTTCATCTCTCGCCACTCAGCGCTGAGTGTGGAAAAAACGACGAGCGCTAAGCGTGGAAAAAATGCAGAGCACTGGCTTTCAGCGCGGAAAAAAACGCCAGCTACTGGCTTTTTTGAAAAACGCAGCACTTCCATTGAAATCAATTAAAAAACTTCCCCCGGACGCCAGTGTAAAAGCTTTGGTGTGCACGCCCCCTTAGAAAATGTTGGGTATTCATACATCTACAATTTTAAAAACCCATGATCGATTATGGTTGATCCAGAAATACCATGTCTGTACAAAAATATGTTTACAGTATGGTATGACTGAGTGCATATACTATTTTGTATGTACAGTACTGTGCATATATATGGATTTCTGCATGTAGGCCTCTTTAACATATCTCATCTCAGAGATGCATGGAAGAGATATTGAGATGCAGGAGATATTGGTCACTGTGGATTTGCTTTAAGCTTCATTGATTTTGGAAAGGCTCGCAGGGTCACCAGGGAGCTTTGCATACTTTCAGTCCAATGTGTGGGCTTTTTTGCTTTTAAGAAATCTGCCGAAACCCAAAATTCAAGGTGTGCACACTGCACATGCAGTCGGGTGAAGATGTTTTTGTTGGGAAGAGAATGACACAGATGAACTGCACTGCTCCCAAAAATGTGTCAGGGCTGGTGTGTCTAATCTGTTTGCTCAATGAATGGCTCTGATCTGCTAAGGTGAGCTTCTGGGTTGTTTGATAAACGCTGTGGATGTAAAACAGAAGTTGCCTTTAGCCTGCCAAGATTTCTAGCTCCAGAAGGTTTGTGCTTAAACAGGAAGCAAATTTCATTTGTTACATTCCATGTGCGAGACACCTGCGCTTTTATATCCTCAGGTTTTAGTTCATCTTTATGTGCTGTTTTGTTTATTTGTGTTAGCACTGTTGAGTATTTAAAATCGCTATGCGCAGTTTATTTGCACAGACAAATGCTCATTCTCAAACTTATGTTTAGTATTGTAAGCTATTTCACTATAGTGATCTGTGGTATTTGCACTCTGAAATTATAATTACCACCTTTGGGTCTAGATTAAAATAGCTTTTGTTGAGCAATCATAAGATAACTTTCTCCACATTCAAACTAATGTACAATGAAAATATTATCTTAAACTTTATAAACTATAAAGAAAGGATTTCAATATTTCAGCTGTAATATATGACATTTGTACCTTCTTATTCTGTATAGCCAACCTGATCTCACAAATTTCCGTGGTATAGTCACGGAATATTTTGCTCATTTATCCATGTCATTGTCATGGATCTTCATATTTTTCCGTGTTCGTACAACAGACTTTCTTCTCCGTGTCAGTTTCACGTATTGGTTACTCAATTGTTTTTCCTATTTTTTAACCATTTTCGCTTTGATTTGCGGTTAGATTTGGGGTTTGGGTTAGGATGTCACTTTAACTATTGGTTTATACAATTTTTTCCCCAGTTTTTTAAACAATTTTCGCCTGATGTTACGGTTAGGGTTGGGTTTGGGTTTGGATGTCATTTTATTTAACAGAAAGTCGTTCTAACTCCAAACCCAAGTGACAACGGTAAGAAAATAGGAAAAACAATTGAGTAACCAATACGTGAAACTGACACAGAAAAGAAAGTCTGTGGTACGGACACGGAAAAATACGGAGATCCGAGACAATGACACGGATAAATGAACAAAATATTCTGTGATTATAACACGAAAATTCGTGAGATCACGATTCGTGATTTTGTATTGTATGAAGAAAATATGTGTTTATTTAATGATTTTTGATGATTTGTCACAACATTTTAGGCAAACGCTTTTATTTTATTTTACATCTACAATAATTGTAAAACAAAGCATATACTGTACGGTATATATTCAAATTCACATTTCTGCATGGCTTTTCTATAAAAAAAGTTGCTATAGCATAAAATAATTATTAAAAATAGCCAAAGAATTTCAGAAGGTATAGGGTTTAAAGGAAAACCCAATTGAAATCAACTGCATTGAGGCAGGTTTGAAGAGATTATTGTTGTTGGCACAGTGGGTAGCAGTGATGCGCGGGTTGATCAGAAATTAGCGGGTGCCTGCGGTCACCCGCGGTTACCCGGGGTTACGAGCAGTGTTGGGTAAGTTACTCAAAAAAAGTAATTAATTACTAGTTGCTAATTACATCTTTAATCATGTAATTAGATTACTTTACAAATATTTCTCTAAAAAGTATTTAATTACTTATTACTAATTACTTTCGAAATCCTATTTAGTACATTATAAAAGGATAGGCTTGAAATGGCTCGAAAAAATAATATATAAAAGTACATCAATTATTCTGGTTCCACTTAATTCTCTCTATAAACTAACTATTAACTACTTTTGCCTCAATATACTCCAACTACTGCATATTAATACCAAAGAAGTTGTTCATTTTAAGTATTGGTAGAAATGGGGAGGTTTAGAGATGTAGAATAAGGTTTTGCAGAATCAGGCATATGTGTTATTAAGTTTTAATAAAGAGCCAACATCTAATTATTATTAATGCTAATAATTAACCAGTTAATCGTGAGAATTGTAAACTAAAACCATGCTAAATCCACTATTGTATTATAGTATGAATAATTGTTTTACAGTCCATACACAGTATTTAGTTACATCAGAAGTAACTGTAATTAGATTACAAAAAAAATAAAAGTAATCCCTTACTTTACTTTTTCCAGGAAAAAGTAATTAAATTACAGTAACTAATTACTTAGTAACTAGTTACACCCAACATTGGTTAGGAGCCATCCAAAAATATGTTTTATGATATTCAGGTTGCGGTCGGTCGGGTCGTTTGAAATAAATAATTACTACTTTTAAAAAATGCGGGCAAGGGAGCAGGTCGGGTACAATATTTTATTTTGCAGTCCGAGTTGCGGGTGGGTTAGTTGAAAACATCGGTCGGGTGTGGGTTGTTTACACATTGACCCGCACATCACTGGTGGAGTCTTGGGTCGGTGGCCAATCTGCATGTTCTTCCCGTGTCAGCATGGGTTTACACTAGGAACTCCGGTTTTCTCCCACAGTTTAAAGACATGCAGGTTGGGTAAATTAAATTGTCCTTCTCAATTAAGCAGTTCTTGCTAATAATAGAGCCATAGATGCTGGAATGGTGTTAACAAACAAACAAGAGGTTATTGTGACACATCTGCCTTTTGATAACAGATAGAAGGTTTGGAGAAAACTTGTGAAAGGATGTCACTGTGAGACTGTGAGTTTCCTCATAGAGAGCTGCAAACGATCTGTAGTCACACAAAAAAGAAGTGAGATAGATACACAATAGCAGAGGAAATCAAGGCTGCTCATTATGGGAACAACGCATCTGCAAATAACTTGTGATTGATGCTTTGCACTCACATGTTTGTGACTGTAGGTTCAGATATTTGAATGTGCAGACTGTTTCATGTTAACCTATTGAATTTATCTATGCTTGGGACAGACAACTTGCTAAAACATTTTAAGATTGGACTCATAAAGAGTGTTAAATTATCGCATAAATAATTTTTATCTGTGATCATTTGTTATGATCAAAATACATTAATATCTGTTGGAAAAAAAACAATAGGTGTGTCCCTATTTTAAGAGTTGCTTTTATTAGACTTCTTACTGTTATAAGAAGGCATTATATAAGCAACATGATACGGCTAACTTTTCGGTTGATGTTTTACAGAATATTAATTTCCAATCAAATGGAAATGAGACCAGTATTGATTTTTTTTCTTCTGCCTTTGCTTAGCATATGGTAAGACTAATTGTGCTCGTCCTAAATTATTGAATTCCCTGCTAATCCATGCAAATCCATTAGCCTTTAAAATTAGCCAATATCTGCCTTAACAATTAGTCACCCAAGGTATAGTGTATAATCTGTGCTTTTTCAACTATTCTCTTACTATTTAGTGAAGTATATTTTCACTTTGCGATTCTGGAAACGATTCATGCTTTCTGGAGTCTTCCACACTTTAATTAAGGTAGCTGGCCAGCCAAGTTCATTTATTTAGTCTTGCCTTGCTGGCGTGTTTCCATTGTAGCTTTGATGTAAATCCAAAGTTTTGGTTCATACCTATTAAGTGTACAGCAGCCAAGCATCATTATGTCTAATGAGAGGTGCAATCGATTTTCAACGCTGTAAGGAATTTTAAAACGTAATGTGGAGTTATTGTAGCCTACATTTATTAATGCTTAGGTTTGCGTACCTTAGTAACATTCAGCCTGATGCTGTTGTTGCTTTTTGTGGCTTTAGATCTACAACCTTAAATGTTTCCTTCTCATCAGCCCACCAAATTAAACCCATGTAACCATAAATAACCATACTCTTAGAACGGATTTGCTTAAAACAACATCAGTCTTAGTTTGGGGACAACACACTAAATGCAATCTCCTAGAATACACACGTCTCAGTGATATTATTGTACACTCAAAAAAATGATTCTCAATAAAATAACTCAATAAAACTGTGGGCAGGATTTCCATCCAGTATGAATGTGTACCCCTAACTCATAAAAAACTGCTTTACACAACAAAAATATATTGCGTTAGTCCAACTCAATTTAAAGTAAATGGCAATACTCAATTAGTTGTCTCAACTCAATTTAGTGTAGTCTGAATAACTCGATTTAGCGTAGTTTGAATAACTCAATGTAGTGTAGTCTGAATAACTCAATTCTGTTATTTTTTATAAAACGTTTTTATATCATACTAATTAGCATTAGCACATGTTAGCATGCTAATAATAATAACATATGATACTTTGGATGAGCATGTGAGAAAAGACTGATCTCCAAACAGGCATTAACACAGTTAGTGCTCATTGATAGAAGTACGTCACATCCACAACCTAACCACAAGCCTCACTCTTCTGCACAATGGTAACCAAACAATTTGAAAAAATATAACACAAACGCTTCTAAATCAATAAGATAAACGAACATTAGACACTATTAAGTCTTTCTCTTTACCTAAAAATGCATAAAATAACACTTAATTTAAAAATTACTCTCCAAAAGCAGCTGCATGCAAAGCATGCTGGGAAATTCTATTTCAAGAACCCAAACTCAAACTAATTGTGTTAACGCAATTAAAATGAAATCAATAAATTATAGTACATATTCATTTTGTGTTAGACTAATTAAATATATATACTTATTGCTCTTAATGAGTTTTTTTTAAATAAATTGAACACAATTTTAATGTGTCAGTTCTATAAAGGGCTTGAATAATTTTTTGAGTGTAACAACTAATGTTGAGTTATTTTAATACAAAATCAACACAAAATTACTTTTTAATGTGTTTAATTGACACATAGAGCTAGATTTACTGAACAGGGCAAATTAGCGGAAATTAGTTCAGGGTCTCAAATAAGAAGAGCTGATGAGGTGTGGGTGATCTACTAACACCTGATGTGCTTGAGTTCATCACCACAGACATTTCAGCCTGAAAACGAAGCCATAGTACGCTGAAAAGAACTGTAGGACAAAAAATGAAGCTTTCCAATACGTTTTGAAACACCTGGTATTGTGTGACTTTTTTTTGTAGTGACACGTCTTTTATTTTCTCCAGCAAATAACATGTATTGGCAAATATTTTTTTTTAATAATAGGGTGTCCCTTTGGCATTCCAAATAAACTGTTACGTGTTTAAAAAAAATCCTTTGCCTTGTAACACACTCTCTGATCTCTGTGATGCCTCTTCTATCAGTAACAACTGCAGCCATTTCAAGCACAAAATGATATAAGACATGCTTTTTATTTTCGTTAAATTTTGGGACAAATACCTGTAATATCACACACGCAAACATTAGTAATTTACATTGCATAAATTATTAAAATAATCTCCTCACATAAATTTTGCGTTAATAATAAATCTTTATTAAATCCCAACAGTTGTTATTTAATGTCAAAATTATGGTTTGCGCTGGCGCAATTTGTTAATAAATCTGGCCCATAATGTGTTAAATATCATAACACATTAAATTAAAACTTAAAATGTAAATTCTAATTCTTTCTAAGAGTGTGACCCTGGACCACAAAAGCAGTCATAAAGGTTAATTTTTTTTAATTGAGATTTATACATCATCTAAAATAAGCTTTCCATTGATGTATGTTTTGTTTGGACAACGTTTGAAAATCTGGAATCTAAGGGTGCAAAAAATCAAAATATTGAGAAAATCACCTTTAAAGTTGCCCAATTTAACTCCTTAGCAACACATACTGTATTACTAAGTAATTTTTTTTAAATATTTACTGTAGGAAATTTACAAAATATCTTCTTGATCTTTACTTAATAATGTGTTTTGGCTTAAAAAATTTATAATTTTGAATCATACAATGGCTTGTTGGCTATTGCTAATGTACCCATGCAACTTATGACTGGTTTAGTCATCCAGAGTCACATATTTAGTCTCATATTGTAGCAATGCTGTTGCCATTTATTCATATTGTATAATTATCAACCCAACAGTTAATCTCAAGACTCACCATTTTTTAGAAATAGAAATATAGTGGAAAATACAAACACATTTGTTTCCTTTAGTTTTTGAATAAGTTTACTTTAGTAATATCTTATGGTAGGGCTGCATAATTATGGCAAAAATTATAATTGTTTACTGCATTTGCACGGAATATGAAATTATATATTTGAAAAATACAGTGAATTGCAAGGCTGCAGAGAACAGTGCACTACTGCAGACTTATACTACTGAGGGTTTAAAGATATTATTTTAATAGTCAGTCGTGAACTAAAGTGGGCCGGTCTAAGGCATGAAACTCCAGGGCTGAAAATGAGTCCCACTCCAGCCCTGTTACTGACTAATGCATATATAGCAAACAGAAGAAGCTAAGGTTAGTCTGGTTCAGATTACAGCCTTTTTTGTCTGTTGAAAACTTAAAAAGAGTAACTAAACCCTAATCCAAGTTTTTTTAGTTACTGATCTGTAAGAATGATGGTTTATTAGTGCTGTTCATTGATTTTGATGTACGTTTTTTGACATATAAAGTTTTTCAATACTACAATATATGGTTTAAAAACGTCTGAGTGCTGCCCTCTTCAGGTTGAACGGTGGCTACTGCAGTTGAATTTTCCTATTGCATGTTGGGTCCAAAAATGACTCGTGACATAAGCAGGTTCAAGCTTTAAGTATCTTTAAAATACAGTGTCCTGTAAAATGCAGGTTTCTTTTTTTCGCTGAGTGTATTTCTATAATACAGTGTTAAAGGATTAGTTCATGTACTCCCAGGCCCGTCGCGACAAGGCAGGCAAACCAAGCAATTGCTTGGGGCCCCGGAATTTTCTGGGGCCCCAAGACAACGACTGGTTGAGAATAAATGCAACGACAAACTGTGTCCCTTTGATAGTCAATGCAATGCAGTAAAGTGCAATGACACTGTTATTATCGGAATCCCCCTCAAGAGGGCCCCCTCTCAGTACTAGTCGCTGACAACAGGCAGCCAGCCAACCATGTGATCTCTGCTACCGGCAAAATACAAAACTTCGGCAGTCATCATGAAGCGGATTTATGCTTCTGGAAGCCAATAAAGAAAGGAAGAGGAGTATAAGAAAAAACAAAATAGTGGTAAGTAATAATTTACATTGGATGAAATAGCTCTACTTGTCTTGTGCAAATTATGTAATTTTGCAGCAGGTAGGCAGTAGCAAAAGTCTGTTTATGTTAGCTATACCTGCCTGACGGCAAATGCTGCTTGTAACGAACAGTTAGTCAACTTTTTTCTCGAACAAACGGAATATGGTTATATACTGTAATATGTTTTTTAACAAGATAAGGAAGACGCAGATCTGTTTCAAAATCGCTGTTTAATTCCATGACGTTGATGTAGCTTAGTAATAAGTTTGAATGAAAGTGCTAATGAAACGAACTATTCCACACCGTGATAATCTATTTAACAAAATAATGTATCTACCAAATGGGGTTAGGAAAACGACACGATAAATTCTGTGCATCAAACAATAGCTTGGGAAGTTTTTAAAGGGCCATTTCACCGATAGGAACATTAATCTTTATGGAAAGTGAGTCATATTTGTAGTCAAAATGTAACATAAATGTAGAATTTTGTGCCTATTTGACAGAGAAAAGACAAAATGTGACTTTAGAGCACATTTGTATGAAAAACTACAACTGCCACTATGCACCACAATGCACAGCTCTGCAAGCCACTCCCATTACTCGGAACACGGCTCAGACATGCTATTATGTACATAAATGCCACGTTAGTAAAACAAAGAAAATAGCCACCACCACTGTGTCTGACTGACACCAATCATGATTTACTTTTAAACGTGATGTTACATTGTGGCACACACAATAACACTCTGGCCTGGTGTGTAGCAAAGTCTTATTCAAACAGTAACGTGCGGTTTCAGATCCGCAGTACAAATGTCTTTCCAAGTACTTAAAAAAAGTGTATGCATTTTAAATGTTTATTTAGTTTTACCAAATTTCTTTTTGTCTCTTGTTTACTGTAATTACATTTGTGTTATTATTTGCCTCACTGCTCTCACAATATAGACATATAAAACACCGCTCAGATATGCTATTGTGTACATAAATGCCACGTTAGTATAACAAAGAAAATATAAACACTCACTTTAGTCAGACGTCCGTTTATCACTCCATCCTCCTCCACACAAACGCGTCCCCTGCATAATATCTCCACAGACGCGCTGCCTCAGCTGGAGCTTGTGCTCGTAAACCGAAACACGTCTTTGAAATAAGCACGCGACCAGAAACATTCACAAAACAAACGTCCATATCCTTATCTGATCCAGAAATGTTAAACCGAAAGCAAACGGCGCGAGTCCGTCCAAGCTTATATACTCCGCAGCGCGTCTGCTCGTAAACCGAAACATGTCCGTGAAATAAACGTTCCAAACGCGCGCAAAGTTCCTCTCTTGCATAGAAACATTCACCAAACAAACGTCCATATCCTTATCTGATGCAGAAATGTTATAAAGAAGCCACACAGCGAGAGAACAGGCAAGCTTCTCTACGCAGCAGAGGCCGATGGTTGCTGCTTCTTCACCGGGCTCCTCTACCCAGCCGACGCCCAGGCTCCGGCCTACTCCTCGGGCTTCTGTTCCTACATCTGCCTCAGCTCTTTGCAGTATTGTGGCTCATAAAGGTGCAATGCACAGCGGATTAGAGCATCACGCTTGTAAAATCACCCTCTTCCATGTAATATTGATTAACTTCCACTGTTATTGTAACATGAATTCTGGCTCGCTCCACAACTTCTGTTTAGCTTAGCTTAGCATAAAGATGGCGGCTGGTCGTTTTTTTTCGGTCTGTGTTCGTATATTTTCGTAAGTCCCACCCACTTATCTGTAATTGGTCTGAAGCGTGAGTGGGTCCCACCCATAGCCCCCACCTTGGAAAAACGAGGAATGAGTGTCTGTAGTCTTTCACACTCAATAGAGATACAGGATTTCCTTCTTTCAATGACGCAAAATGACGATTTTTACATCATTGAAAGAAGGAAGTGCCTCACTGAAATCAGTATTTCTCCCCTCTCAGGGGAAACTGAGGGAATGGTGCACGACCACTCAAAAACATGACTGGGGTTCTAACGGTACAAAGCTTAATGCAAATGGGTGAAGTTTCCCTTTAAGCATTGGTAGTTGTGAAAGCAGCCGCATCCCTTATAAATATCAAAATATGGAAATGCTATTGCTAAAATATCTTTTCGGTAACACTTTATAATAACCATCATTAATAGATGGTAAATTGTTAGTTATTTAATCTTTAGTTATTGTCATTTAACTGTTAGCAAACCGATCGTTTCACTTAATAAATACTTTGTAAACAATCTATATGTTATTTACCAGAAAGAGGCAGAGGAACATTATTTTTTCATAGCTTATCTTAATGTGCTAGTGTCAGGATATACAGTAGTGACAGTTATGCAAATATGACATAAGTTACCAATGGATCTTGAACAGTTACTTTATTCTGTGTAGCAATGTTTACACTGTTACAAGTACAGTATCAGGACAACTCACATGTTTCACTGGTACTGTTTATTAACTATTTAACAAAGTATTATAGTCATTTGTTGCATCTTTGTCTATGTTTATAGACAGTTTACAAACCAACAAAGTTAGTAACCCTTAACAAAGTGTTAGGAATATTTGGTCCGTCTATCTATGTAATGTTTATAGATGTTTTAAAAATGGTATCTTAAAGATTTACAAGCATTTTTAATCATTACCCGATACCTAATATATTATATGATAGATATGTGTGTTACAATAAACTGTTAATTTACAACACTACTAATAATCAGTCATTTAATTATAATTTCATTGTTTGTTAACAGTAAAAAGACTGTTTGCTAACAGCTAAATGACAATTAAAGATTAATTAACTATCAATTTACCATCTTTACATGATTGTTATTATAAAGTGTTACCATCTTTTCTTTCTCTCTCAAGGTGCTTTGCTTAAATTTCTCAGCGCGCAGGTTCTTCCTAAAGATACATCCACTGATGAAGGTAGAGTGAATTTCTCTCACTGAGCTGAGCTGTTTTTAGTGACCTCTTTCAATATGCTAACAGTGAAATGGTGAAATGTACTTAACAGGTAATTTCAGATTTTTTTCAATTATTTTCCCAGCTACACCATCAACGTCATCCTCAACATCAACAGATGCATCACTTCTCAGTGCTGATGTTTCCTCTATAGCACAAGGTACCACAAGCTCTATAATTAGGCTATAGCTTAAATCATGCACAGCCCAAAGTTTAAACTGATAAGTGTGTGCTGTCATATTGTTAGAAAAAAAACAGTGCAAATCACTATTGAATTCCCACCAAACTGTGTAAATAAACATTAAACTGTAAACCTTAAACTGTATGGCTATGCTGTGGTTCGTGTAGGCTTTGCGTGCGTGTGGGGGGGCCTCCATGTCCATTTTGCTTGGGGCCCCCAAATTCCTTCAAACGGCCCTGTGTACTCCTCCCACTGCCATCCAGGATCTTTTTTTCTTCAGTGGAAATAAATTGTTTTTTTAAGAAAATCATTTCATGATGTTTTCTTAATGGACTTCAATGCCAACTCAGTTGTTTGTTCTTGTTTCCTCAAAAAAACAAAATGCAGCATGATTAAACATGCAATTTGTAAATTTTCTACGCTAGTTCTCAATCACAAGTTCACAACAATGGAAGTAAACACATGCTTTTGATGGCGTCGTAAAGTTGCAAAGTGTGTTGCAAGTGTATATGTCAAATCAGTAAATAAACTCCCTTTGCAATCGTGACAGTGGTGACATTTTTGTTTAATGTAGAACCTCTTTAATACATTTTATCAGTTTTTTGAAGGTCCCAGAGTGGAGACATGTAGGCACTCTCAGACTCGAATACGGGACTCGAGATTCGACTCAGACTTGAACACTGGGGACTTGAGACTCGACTCGGACTCGAACTCTGGTAATGGTGACTCGACTTGGACTCGACTCAGACTCTTCTTTGGTGACTCGGACTTGGACTCGGACTCGAACACTGGGACTCGAGACTCGACTCGGACTCAACAGTTGGTGACTCGACTACAACACTGCTATAGCCCCATACAAAAACTACACAGTATACCGTTTTTCAGTTTCTTTCCTTCCGTTAGTATCAAATCACAAAAAAATTAAACCAAAAGTATCCTATTTTACAAATGAAAGCTGCAGAAATTTTCTTTTTAAGAAGTGCCTGCATCAAGCAGTGAGAATATGTAAGAAATTGGTCAGTAGATCTCTACAATTGATAAAAAGGAAAGAGATAGCCAGTCAAGTCTCAGCTTGTGAAGGAAGGCTTAGAATAAATCAAGTTGAATTCAGCATGGCCCTTCTGCATCGAAACGCCAGTAATCCCTCAATAGTACCATCAGTAAGCCCTGTGGCTTTATTCAGCATTAATGGCTTGTTCTGCTTGCTTCTTTCGTTAGCACAAAAACTTGAACGGCTTTCTGCCAGAATGTGTAGTTGGTCCAAGATGCCGCAATAGTCCAATTTACTGAGCAACATTTGTGCAAATTGACTCTCTTCATTAACAAAATCATTACAAGAAGTTCAAAAATTCAATATAACAAGAATATATTTCACACTGAATTAACATCCGTGACCAGTAGATAATGACCGCATGCTTAAGTAGAATCATATAAATGACTTTAATCAATTAAATCCACTTAGAAAAATGTCAGCTTCATACTTGTATTATTATTATTCTGCCTACATAGTAAAAAGAAAGAAAGGACAGTAATGGTAACATGACTAATGGTCCTACACAGGACTTGGACCCAGGTCTTCCATGAGAACATTAGCCCACTATACAGTATGTTTATATAGCTCAACTGGTAGAGGATTGTGTCTGAACAGGGCTCAGGTTGTGGGTTTGATTCCCAGGGAACACATACAGATAAAATGTACCTGCACTCTAAGTCGCTTTGGGAAAAAGCATATCTGCCAAATGCAGAAATGTAAATGTATGTCAGAGTTATTGCACTGACCACAAGGCCACTGTTCCAACCCACTTTTATCCTTAAACCGTCTAAAATGTTTATGAAGCCCATGCTGTTTTTCTAACTGGAATATATTTGGGTGTGTCAGCATTTGATTACAGGCCACAGCTGGAGGAGAGCAGCCGTTGAATTCTCACCTGAATTCCTGTAGCAGTAAATAGATAGACAGCTCAGCACATTTGCATATAAAAAGGTGCTCTGATAAAGAAAGCACTTAAACTGGAGTTTCTATCCATTCAACATGCTGGCGCATTCGGAGGTTTGATAGAGAACTACTTTTATCACAATGGATTCCATTATAAGATAATTGTATTTACTTTCAGCAGAAGTAAAGAATAAGGAAAGACATGGACATTTTTTCTTCTGGAGACCTATGCTAAACCGCAGGGTGTGCTCACGTGCATAATTCGGTGTAAACCGTGCTGATGCCCTTTGCATGAATAGTGTAAAACAGAATAAGAGCCACTATCTAAATCAGTGAATTGACATATAATAGACAAATGCATTATGAAGAGATGCGGATGCTGAGATCCGTGAGAATGCCACAGAAAAATGAGCACAAAATTCTGTGACTATCCCACGGAACTTTGTGAGATCATGTTGGTGCAAAAATGTGCCGTTTTGGGTGTGTCTTTTAAAACGCAAATGGGCTAATGAAATTCAAACACTGATCACAATGATGGTGGTTTGTTGCAATTAAAACTCAATTGTGCTTTTCTCTGCACTAAATGGCAGCGCTGTGGTTGAATAGTGCAGATTAAAGGATAATTCCGGTATTTAACACTTTGACTCTCATTTCTGGTTTGTTTTGGATGAACTACAGTGATGGACACAGAAATTTTGACAATGGGTCGTGTCTTGACTTTTCGACTGATTTAGAAGCGTCACTTGACTGCTTCAGAATGGAAGCCAATGGCCATGCACAAACATGTCACCAAAACAACACTTAACGTTCATTTTCAAAACTGTACTACTCACCGAGTGGTTCGTGGTGTTCGTTGATGATTAAAAACAAATATATTGGCGCAATGTATGATTTCAATCCGTGTTATTTGCTATAGTGGAACTATTTCTTCATATACCTCAAAACATCTTATATACTTCAGCTCTATTTTTGAGTATGAAGAATGAATTTACTTAGTCCAAGAAAATGTAATAAATCTTTAGCATACTTTCAAATTCAATTTTATTTTTTACAGTTACAACATCAACTATGTTTTTTCATCAGCATAACAATAAAGAAGATATTTTGCAGAAATCCCAGTGCTCAACAGATCCGCACACTTTAAGAGCTAAAGCATATATATCCAATACAAAAGTAATCCCCCATAACTCCGTGTGACATATTGACGTCTTGTGAAGCAAATCAATCAGTTTTTGCAAGAAACTGAACGTTATTTACAACACTATTAGCGTGAATGCCAAAGCAGGAAGCGCGCTTTCCGTTTGAGGCGATCTCTTGCACTGGTGAAGTTTGGTGGCTGTTGGCTATGGATGTTGGTCTCTCTGCGCCACCTATAGAGCGGGAGCGTGAAGCGCACTTCCTGCTTGGCAAAAGCTCTGCATTAACGCTGAAAAATATTTATATATATATTCGAATCTCAAAACTGAAAATCGAATGTCAACCCACGGAACGAATATTCAAATATTCTGGTTCAGCCCTACAAATATGGGACAAATTTATTCTGAGAGAAACCAAGCGAAAAAACTACAACCACATGTAAACCGACCCTTTTATGTTTCCCGGCGGCGGAGTGATATATCAGCGAGCAATGAGTCTTCCAATTGAAGTCAATGTAATTTTACAAAATGCCAAATAAAACACGACAGAAACTGTATTTCGCTACACAACTTGTTTTTAATCATCAACGAACACCACGAACCACTCGGTGAGTAGCACAGTTATGAAAATGAACGTTAAGTGTTGTTTTAATGACATGTTTGTGCATGGCCATTGACTTCCATTCTGAAGCAGTCAAGAGACGCTTCTAAACGAGTCAAAAACTCAAGACACGACCCATTGTCAACATTTCTGTGTCCATCACTGTAGTTCATCCAAAACAAACCAGAAATGAGACTCAAAGTGTTAAATACCGGAATTATCCTTTAAGGGATGGTATTATTATAATAAGAGCTCTTTATGACATCACAAGGAGAGCCAAATTTCAATAACCTATTTTTTCATGTGCTTGTATGGTTTACCAAAACTAAGTTACTGGGTTCATCTTTTTCACATTTTCTAGGTTGATAGAAGCACTGGGCACCCAATCATACCACTTAAACATTGAAAAAGTCAGATTTTCATGTCATGGCCCCTTTAAAGCTTGTCATATTCATCTAAACGGCCCATACAGGACCCTGCTGAAAACATCAGCTCACTGTATGGATTTCTATGCAGATCCACGCTATAGTTTATGCTGGTTGGGTGTTGGTTTAGCAAAGTTTTTCAATAGTGGTGTTGGTTGACCGCCATGGTGAAAGCGTAGTTTGAAACCAAGTGGGGACATCAGCACACAAGCATCCAAAACTCACAGACGATTAAGTATTTAGATCAGGGAACAGTAATACAGATACTTATTACAAATAAATTATCAGTCTACAAATCACTGAAATTTTTTTTAAAGCTCATTAAAGGGGACAGAGAATGAAAAACCATTTTACCTTTGGGCTTTGTTGAATAATGGTAGTCTACCCACATTCACAAACATACAAAAAGTGCTAAACATGCTAAACATCTCAGTCTCATAGAAATTCCTCTTTTAGAAATGTCAGCCAGAAAACAGCCCAATCTGAAAAACTGATGCTTATGACATCACAGGCATCTAACTGCCCCTTCACTTTAAAATAATTGGCTACATTTTTTGAGTGGCAGCAAAGTCAGCCAGTCAGTAATGAGATTGCAAGTTAAGCCAGTAGGGGGAGCCAAATAGGTGCAAAACCACTTGTTTGAAATCCCCCACCCCAATAGACCTATCTGAGAGAGGTTTTTAGGAAGCTTCTAAGGCATTACAGACCCAAACAAAAAAAATTTGTCTACATGTCACATCACAGAACAAGGATAAACACTCTGTTCAACCATTCTATGTCACCTTTAACAAAATTGCTTGTTTATTTAGGAAAATATCAAAGGCCTTTTGTGTTAAATATCCAAGCGCTCCACAACCTCTGAGGGCATGAGCAACAGCTTTAACAGCATTAGCCCTGCTGTCCAAACATCTTTGGGCTTTAATCAACGTCAATGTCAAATAATGCTTCGTCTTCCATAGAGCAATAGATTTTGAATTGGGAGAATACGGAGAAGCCTGGGACTCTAATGAAATTAATCCCTTAATTATTCATCTGGATCACAGTGAATACAGAGTGTTGAATATCTGAGGATCACTTTATTGATAAGCGTGTGCAAAAGTGTGCTGTTATGGCACTATCATGGTGTTTTTTTCCACTCATTTGTTTGTAACCTTCAATCCTGAGCACCAATCATTTATTAGATGCCTGACTAAAAATTGACCATTGACTGTGGCTTGCAGACTCAGATGATTCAAGAGTAACATAGTTGTTTAGAAAAAGGCATCCGTTTGTGGAGTCAAGCAAAGGGCATGATGTTTTAAACCTACCTTGATCATCTGTATACTTACATCTGTCTGGTTGACACAGGGAGAGCCGGAGAGGAGCGTCTCTGGGGTGTCATTCATTTGGGTGGAGGTTCAATCAATCAAGTGAACCATTGATCTTTGTCAACTGCTTTTATTCTTGCTGTAATAATCTGCTCACATTTGACAGTGACCACCTGTGTGGAATAGTAACGAGATAGATAGACAAGTTAAATGGATTACAAAGGCTTGAAGGCTGCTGGTGCTTTTATGAATCTTTACTGTAGTGATGAAATAGGTGAATGCATTTTCCTTTAAGACATGCAAAAGAAGAGAGAAAAACATATCAAAACTAGTGTCTAAATGATGTCTAGAAGAAAAAAATAATAAACATTAAAATAAACATTTTGTGAATAATTTAAATGGAGTATGTTAGGTTGAAAATTACTTATTTAAGTCCAGTTCATGGCCGTAGCCAGCTGAGGCAACCGAGGTCTGGACCTCTGTAAATTTTTCATATTAAAAATAAAATTTGATGTTCTCTGAATGACTAATTAGTAATTTAAAATGACTCACATTGGCCTCCGCATATATCATTATGTTTGGACAGTTTACTGTAAAGTTTAGCGTAAAATGACGGAGATTGACTTTGGTTTGTCTTTTTTCAGATTTCTTCCAGCTGTTTTGGGGTTAGAAAGAACCAATAAATATAATAACCAAATATTCATCTTTGAACATGAAGCAGTGTAATTGTCCACGTTTGTGTGCAACAGGTTCCAGTTACACAGAATTAAGTATGCTGCAAACAACAACAAAAAATAATGTCCATGTGTGTGGAGATCCAGGTCTGGAGGTGCGGCATTCGCAGTGTTGCCTGATCCCATTGTGAAAAATCCTCTTTAATCGTAGTATTTAATGTTTTAGCTATTAATGTAACACTTTTGGAAATGTATTTAAATGTGCAAGTTAGTGTTAACAGTGTCTCTGTTTTATTTCTATAAGACAAGGCTTAAGCTTATTTTTTCTTTACGATCAATTTTGTTTGTTTTCGTACTAATATCTGGCAACATGGGGTGAACAGCACCTAAACTATAATCAAATGGCACATCACTCAGTGTGAGCAAGATATTGCTGACATGATACTACATTTGTAAAGACACATGCAATAATCATCATGATATGTTTAAACTTTCAACACTAAAATCATACACAGAAAATAACATGTTTATATAGCCTAATATTGCTTATTAAAACGATTAATTTAGTTCTATATTAAGCATTGTTGCATGAAAATAAATAAATTATGCACCCTAGGTCAGCAGTAAAGTATTAAAGGTATATTCCATTTTCTTAAAAGAAAAATCCAGATCATTTACTCACCACCATGTCATCCAAAATGTTGATGTCTTTCTTTGTTCAGTCGAGAAGAAATTAGGTTTTTTTGAGGAAAACATTGCAGGATTTTTCTCATTTTAATGGACTTTAATACAATCACATAAACATTGCACACCTGTGTGCGATAGGTGCGTAGGAGAGCAGGACTCGAAAGTCCAAATATTGACAAATAGAAAAAGAGAGGTCCCGCACACTATCCACTTGCAAAAATAGAAATAATTTTATTGCAACGTTTCGATCTCTCGATCTTCTTCAGGCATCAAACATATATCATTGAGAGATCGAAGAAGATCGAGAGATCAAAACGTTGCAATAAAACTATTTCTATTTTTGCAAGTGGATAGTGTGCGGGACCTCTCTTTTTCTATTTGTCAATGGACTTTAATAGACACCAACAATTAACACTTAACTCAACACGTAACAGTTTTTTTCAACGGAGTTTCAAAGGACTATAAACAATCCCAAACGAGGCATAAGTGTCTTATCTAGCAAAACGATTGTCATTTTTTACAAGAAAAATAACAAATATACACTTTTAAAGCACAACTTCTCGTCTAGATCTGGTCGTGATGCGCCAGCGTGACCCCACGCAATACGTCATGACGTCAAGAGGTCACAGAAGACGAACGCGAAACTCCGCCCCACACTGTAAAAAGTCATTCTGCAGGCTTGTAGATTTTATGAAATTGAATATGTAAACTTTATTTAATAAAATTAATTTCATGTAGTTTGTTATTATTTTTGTGTTAAAATTCTTTAAAAATGACTGGAATAAAAACAACTTATTGTTTTTGTGAAGGATTTAGCTATTCTTATTGTGTATCTGCGCATGTAGCGAATACTGAATAAATCCAACGTAATATTAATCAGCTGTTTTAAATCAAAAACCATTCCGGGTTGTATTGCAGGTCGTGAGCGCTGAGCAGACGGATTTAGGAAATATTTCTGTTATTGTGCTAACATTCAAAGTTTTGAAAGCATTTCAGTCGAGAATGTATGTTTTTTAAACAAGAATCTGCAGTAGGTTCATAAAGATATCGCCTATTTAAACATTTCCTTCGAGTTTTGTGGCGATGGGAGCTCCAGATAATCAGCCGGCGCTCCGCGCATAAATATACCGGTCAACGTCGCCTCACCTCGGCCAGTCTCTGAAAATCTCCGCTGGCTGTGACGTCAATGTAGTGTTTAAACTGTGGATAAAATTCATTTCGGGTAAATTTAACGGGCAATCTTTAGTCTTATAAGTCTATAAGCAGGGTTTCTTTGTATAATTTGTTTGTAATTTGTAAATATTAATTACAATAAGGATTAATATGAACTGGGTTTGTACGTAACTTCAGCTTTAGGACCCAGGAGGTCGCATATCTAGGATGCATTCGTCGATTCGCATGCTGCGATTGGTGGTCCAGATGCAACTCATTTTGAGTGACAGAAAAACTGACCAATCATACTGTTCCTCTGAATGGGTGGGTTCTCTTATCACTAACTCTCATAGATATGTATCATGTATGTATCTATTATGACAAATTCTGCTCGCTCGCTCGCTTGGTTCGTGTTATAAAAATAAATGTGACTTTACTGCGGTCTTTTTCGGTTTATTTAGTTTTGTGTTAACTATATCCACAAAGTATTCGAATAAATTGGTAATATAAACTATTCTTCGCTGTAAATTAATTGTGTGCTCAATTGCGACGCCCTGTGTTGAATTTTCCCGCGAGTACAGTATCATTACTGAGGGGAAATATAACATTATTCATTTAGTTCCACAAAAGGTGAGTAAGATATTAAATGTATAAGTTATCGTTTTAAAATGTTTAAGCTTTCTACATAATGTAAATTGAACATTTTATTATTATTATTAATTTCGCGACCTATTATCTAAATTGTGTGTTCATGAAGGCCTGTAACGTACTGCAGCTTCCTGCAGGCAACGTGAAACATTGCTGAGGGAGAACTTTATTCACAACAAAACGTGAGGAATATTATTAAATGAATATATTGTACATATTATATTGTGTATATAGTGTATGTGTGTGTGTATATATACACATGTGAGTAACTTGGCTAACAAATAAATATGTGACTGTCGTGTGACAGAAAAAAATGTAGGGAAAAGATTTGCCCTTATTATAAATATAGATTATATATCTTTTCAAACATTTTTTGATATTATTTGTAATTCCAATGAGAATTTTTTTTATCAGTTTTCAATATTATTGCACATTTCAAACATACCTAATAAGCCACAAACTCAGATGAACTCCATTGCACATATCTTCCAGTTTTCTTTAAAACATTTTAATATACAAGTTTAATGTGTGGATTATTTCAATATTAAAGCTGTATACATTTATAAAGGTTTTAAGACATATTTGCTGTTTAATGTTGCAGGATAAAGATGAAGATGCGGGACTTGAGCAGCTTGTGATGGCTGTAATTGTAAAGAATGGATCTGTCACGGTTGGTCTTACCGGATAATGAAAAATAACAGAAGACGAACCCACACGCAAGATATACAAAAATAAACTATTTATTAAACTGGAACTGAAAACACCCACGAGGGGGTAAAAACAGAGGTAAACATAAACACTGTGTAGGAACACAAAATAAACAGAATACGAGAAATACTCGGATGAACACTGGAGACAAGAACACTGTATCAACAGACATCAAACAACGCACGCACACCACACAGAGAACACAAGGGCATTATAAAGACACCACATCAATGGGGAACAGGTGAACATAATTAATCACTTAAGACATGATTACATAAGGGAGTAGGGTAAAAGTGACAAGACACTGGGAATACGTGTTACACAGATATGATGTGAATAAACACGTATTCCCACATAAAACAATGCTGCCCTGGTCCTGCCCTCTGGATAATAACCAAGGTCAGGCAAGACCATGACAGCCACAAAACACTGGGAACACGTGTCACACAGATATGATGTGAACACACGTGTTCCCACGTACACACACTGCTGCCCTGACCTTGCCCACAGAACATAGACCTGATCTATACTAAGGTCTGGCAAGATCACGACAGCAACAAGACACCGGGAACATGTGGCAGCCACACACAGAATGTGATCCCACATGTCCCCACACAGAACATGATACTGCCACGGTCCTGTCAGATGCACTCAGACCTACATCTAGCACGGATGTCTGACAGGACCATGACAGTACCCCCCACTTAAAAGACGGATACAAGACGTCACAAACAAAACAAACAAAAACATTAAACACGAGGAACGAAAGACTGCACAACAGAAGACAACCACGACAACATTACAACGAACAACAGAGGTAAACAAACATAGGTGACAAAAGGATTGGGGTGATTTAACAAAAACAATATATGATGAAGGGGAGGTGGGGCAAAAACAGGGGGAACAAAATGTCCAAAGTTATGAAACTTAAAGTCCCGCGGCTGAAAAGCCGCCTGGTGACGTGTCCCCGGCTGCGCCGGCGGGTGACGTGTCTCCGGCTGCGCCGGCGAGTGACGTGTCTCCGGCTGCGGGTGACGAGTCTCCGGCTGCGCCGGCGCGTGACGTGTCCCCGGCTGCGCCGGCTGGTGACGTGTCCCCGGCTGCGCCGGCTGGTGACGTGTCCCCGGCTGCGCCGGCGGATGACGTGTCCCCGGCTGCACCGGCGGATGACGTGTCTCCGGCTGCACCGGCGGATGACGTGTCTCCGGCTGCACCGGCGGATGACGTGTCTCCGGCTGCACCGGCGGATGACGTGTCTCCGGCTGCACCGGCGGATGACGTGTCTCCGGCTGCACCGGCGGATGACGTGTCTCCGGCTGCACCGGCGGATGACGTGTCTCCGGCTGCACCGGCGGATGACGTGTCTCCGGCTGCACCGGCGGATGACGTGTCTCCGGCTGCACCGGCGGATGACGTGTCTCCGGCTGCACCGGCGGATGACGGGTCTCCGGCTGCACCGGCGGATGACGGGTCTCCGGCTGCGCCGGTTCCGAGGCCCTCTTCGTCCTTCTCCTCCTCCCCCTCGACGCAGGGAGAGCAGGTCCGAGACTGGCCCCGGGAGTAGTCTCTAGCACCGGGAGGACGGGATTCGACATCCCCATCCTGATGGACCCGGTCATTATGACCCTCTCGTTGGACTGAGTCTGGCGGGATCCAACCGATCCGGTCGGTCGCCGCCTGGCATTACCTTCGGGCCCGCATACGAGTGGGTCATAACACTCGTACCCCGACTCGTATGCGGGGCGGGATCTCCTTCCCCGTATCGCCAGGCGGCTGCCAGCAAACATCTCGCTGGGTTCTGTTTGGTGCGTGCGTTATGTCACGGTTGGTCTTACCGGATAATGAAAAATAACAGAAGACGAACCCACACGCAAGATATACAAAAATAAACTATTTATTAAACTGGAACTGAAAACACCCACGAGGGGGTAAAAACAGAAGTAAACATAAACACTGTGTAGGAACACAAAATAAACAGAATACGAGAAACACTCGGATGAACACAGGGGACAAGAACACTGTATCAACAGACATCAAACAACGCACGCACACCACACAGAGAACACAAGGGCATTATAAAGACACCACATCAATGGGGAACAGGTGAACATAATTAATCACTTAAGACATGATTACATAAGGGAGTAGGGTAAAAGTGACAAGACACTGGGAATACGTGTTACACAGATATGATGTGAATAAACACGTATTCCCACATAAAACAATGCTGCCCTGGTCCTGCCCTCAGGATAATAACCAAGGTCAGGCAAGACCATGACAGCCACAAAACACTGGGAACACGTGTCACACAGATATGATGTGAACACACGTGTTCCCACGTACACACACTGCTGCCCTGACCTTGCCCACAGAACATAGACCTGATCTATACTAAGGTCTGGCAAGATCACGACAGCAACAAGACACCGGGAACATGTGGCAGCCACACACAGAATGTGATCCCACATGTCCCCACACAGAACATGATACTGCCACGGTCCTGTCAGATGCACTCAGACCTACATCTAGCACGGATGTCTGACAGGACCATGACAGTACCCCCCACTTAAAAGACGGATACAAGACGTCACAAACAAAACAAACAAAAACATTAAACACGAGGAACGAAAGACTGCACAACAGAAGACAACCACGACAACATTACAACGAACAACAGAGGTAAACAAACATAGGTGACAAAAGGATTGGGGTGATTTAACAAAAACAATATATGATGAAGGGGAGGTGGGGCAAAAACAGGGGGAACAAAATGTCCAAAGTTATGAAACTTAAAGTCCCGCGGCTGAAAAGCCGCCTGGTGACGTGTCCCCGGTTGCGCCGGCGGGTGACGTGTCTCCGGCTGCGCCGGCGAGTGACGTGTCTCCGGCTGCGGGTGACGTGTCCCCGGCTGCGCCGGCGCGTGACGTGTCCCCGGCTGCGCCGGCTGGTGACGTGTCCCCGGCTGCGCCGGCTGGTGACGTGTCCCCGGCTGCACCGGCGGATGACGTGTCTCCGGCTGCACCGGCGGATGACGTGTCTCCGGCTGCACCGGCGGATGACGTGTCTCCGGCTGCACCGGCGGATGACGTGTCTCCGGCTGCACCGGCGGATGACGTGTCTCCGGCTGCACCGGCGGATGACGTGTCTCCGGCTGCACCGGCGGATGACGTGTCTCCGGCTGCACCGGCGGATGACGTGTCTCCGGCTGCACCGGCGGATGACGTGTCTCCGGCTGCACCGGCGGATGACGTGTCTCCGGCTGCACCGGCGGATGACGTGTCTCCGGCTGCACCGGCGGATGACGTGTCTCCGGCTGCACCGGCGGATGACGGGTCTCCGGCTGCGCCGGTTCCGAGGCCCTCTTCGTCCTTCTCCTCCTCCCCCTCGACGCAGGGAGAGCAGGTCCGAGACTGGCCCCGGGAGTAGTCTCTAGCACCGGGAGGACGGGATTCGACATCCCCATCCTGATGGACCCGGTCATTATGACCCTCTCGTTGGACTGAGTCTGGCGGGATCCAACCGATCCGGTCGGTCGCCGCCTGGCATTACCTTCGGGCCCGCATACGAGTGGGTCATAACACTCGTACCCCGACTCGTATGCGGGGCGGGATCTCCTTCCCCGTATCGCCAGGCGGCTGCCAGCAAACATCTCGCTGGGTTCTGTTTGGTGCGTGCGTTATGTCACGGTTGGTCTTACCGGATAATGAAAAATAACAGAAGACGAACCCACACGCAAGATATACAAAAATAAACTATTTATTAAACTGGAACTGAAAACACCCACGAGGGGGTAAAAACAGAGGTAAACATAAACACTGTGTAGGAACACAAAATAAACAGAATACGAGAAATACTCGGATGAACACTGGAGACAAGAACACTGTATCAACAGACATCAAACAACGCACACACACCACACAGAGAACACAAGGGCATTATAAAGACACCACATCAATGGGGAACAGGTGAACATAATTAATCACTTAAGACATGATTACATAAGGGAGTAGGGTAAAAGTGACAAGACACTGGGAATACGTGTTACACAGATATGATGTGAATAAACACGTATTCCCACATAAAACAATGCTGCCCTGGTCCTGCCCTCTGGATAATAACCAAGGTCAGGCAAGACCATGACAGCCACAAAACACTGGGAACACGTGTCACACAGATATGATGTGAACACACGTGTTCCCACGTACACACACTGCTGCCCTGACCTTGCCCACAGAACATAGACCTGATCTATACTAAGGTCTGGCAAGATCACGACAGCAACAAGACACCGGGAACATGTGGCAGCCACACACAGAATGTGATCCCACATGTCCCCACACAGAACATGATACTGCCACGGTCCTTTCCGATGCACTCAGACCTACATCTAGCACGGATGTCTGACAGGACCATGACAGGATCTTCTAGGAGTGGAAGCCCAAGGGATGCTGGAATTGTTATTGAGGCCTTAAAGGTGTTCACAGGGCATGCTTTATCCTTGGATCTATGCATTGAATCTCCAGTATTCCAGGCATCTTTTCAGGTGTTTCAGAAACTTTTCTTGGAGCTGGATTCTTCAAAGTTTATGAACTGATTACAGTACAGTAAGTCTAAACTGCTGTCTGATTTTCTGGGTGTGAATCAATGTAACAGAACACAAACATGGAACCTTTCGTTGGGAAATGTGGACGGTTTTCTTTAAAGACTGTAAAATACTTTTTGAAGTTTACACTGTTACAAATACATCATTAAAATGAGATGCTTTCCTGTTCTTTTGACTGCAATAAAATAAGAATTGATTCATCTTTGTCTGTCATTCTGAAATCAGATATAATACTCATTACTAATAAAAATATTAATGGATGATGTTAAATTAAAATAGTATAATTGAATAGAATTTATTGTATAGTGCTAGGTCTTTGTCCTGTATACCCAATATTTTGTTTAAATTTAAATTAATTTCTAATTGCAAATTGCAGATTACCTTTTTGAATGGGTTACTATTAAGGAGTTTATGTAGTGATTCTAACACAATTTTTATTTGTGGGATTTAATTAATGATATTGCTTGTAATCTGTTGCCACACTTTTATTGAGTAGATATGGCATAATATTTTTTATTGTATAGTGCTAGATCTTTGTCTAGTATACACAATATTTTTGTTTAAATTTTAATAAAAATTTTAATTGCAAATTGCAGTTTGGCCTTTTGAATATGTTAATATTAAGGAGTTTATAGAGTAAATAGTAAATCTAAATCAATTTTGATTTGTTGAATGTAATTAATGATATTGCTTGTAATCTGTTGCCACAATTTTATTGAGTAGATGGGGCATATTATTTTTTACAGTGCAGTGTTTACAAGTGTGTTGAAAGAGGACCGTTCCTACATTGTTGTATGTCAACTGATACTAATTAATGTCTTTGTGTCAGTTTATTGTTTACAATGGTCCGCAAATGTGCATTTTATTTATGTAACACGTGACCTCCTTACGTCACTACGCATTTACGTTAGGTCGCGCTGGACCGGACCTAGACTAAAAGTTGTGGTTTAAAAGAGCATATTTTTTATTTTTCTTGCCAAAAAGTACAATCGTTTCGCTAGATAAGACCCTTATGCCTCGTTTGGGATTGTTTATAGTCCTTTGAAACTTTGAAAACTGTTACGTGTTGTGTTAAGTGTTAATTGTTGGTGTCTATTAAGGCAATGTTTTCCTCAAAAAACATAATTTCTTCTCGACTGAACAAAGAAAGACATCAACATTTTGGATGACATGGTGGTGAGTAAATTACCTGGATTTTTCTTTTAAGAAAATGGAATATTCCTTTAACAAATTGTGATCTAATAAATAGGGGATAATATAACCAAATCCAACCCCCACAACATATAGAAAAAAAACCATAAAGACATGGTGTGTATCCAAAGTGTAAAATGCCCAAAAGGTTAAGACAGAATACATACGATCCCAGTTAAAAATAAAGTATACTTGGCCATTTAAATAAGTATGTTGTGAAAGTTATGCACTGACTAAAATATATATATCAATAAAAAGTATATAGTTCTTCTTCAGTGGTACTTCAATGCACCTGAAAAAGTATACAATACCTGTAATACTTAAATAGATTTCTAGTATTGAAATAAATAGTGTCTCAAAATAGCACAGTTACATACACTTAGATGTTCTTAAGAAGTACAAAAGACAAATTTGGTATATTAACTACAAAATGAGTGCACAAAATAGTACATTTACTAAGTGTACTTAGTGTATTTAGTGCACTTTTTTCTCATGGGATAGCATTTAACTCTTAACACCCCTGGACCTCACTGTAATTGTCAAGCCTTGGCTACGGCCATGGTCCAGTCATCAAATGATTAAACTTCTAGCCGCAAACCTTTGCAATGCAGTTCGTGCTTCTTTGTTGAAACCATGGCTTTAAGAATCACCAATAAAGTGATGGAATTTGCAAATATAGTTGGCCAACAGTGTAACACAGTGTAAGTTTGGGGTAGGACTATTTGTGGATGACCAAAAGAAGATGGAGGAAGTGCTTGGGAATATTTGACAGTAATGGTGCAGAACATAAACACTTAAGCTTTAATTTCCATGTGTTTTTCCTTAAATGTTTACCAAAAAATGTGTGCTTTGGTTTTTTACATTTAAACTTTGTTATCTGAAAATGCATTTTAAAATGACCACCTGCAATTTTCTCATCTTGTGTCTGACACACAATAGCTCGAAAAAAAAAATGAGCAAAGAGCAGACATTATTTTGCGATTTTAAGCAATATAAATCCATTAAAGACAGAGAACGGCAAAACGATTATAATAAATGGAAGGTTGATCTCAGGAGAGGCCGTAGCTATGCAGCATCATATAGGAACTTTCCAAACAGTAGGATACTGAAGATTTCAGCTAGGTTTATAAGGTTTCTGAGTGATAAAACTTAACATAAAACAGTTTGTTCTTTAAATTGTTGGGTCCTCAAATCGCAGGGGTGTTGATAGGGGACCAAAACAGCAATGAGACACCTTACTGTTTCAATACGCTTCACTACATTAACCTTTAAACCATACAATGACTTTTATATAAAAAGCAATATCACACTCGGAATCATGCTGTTCTTGTCATATATTAGCACACTGATGTACGGTTATACTGCCATGTCACTTGTGTGATACTTTATTGCTTTAAATGGGACCTAATATGAGAAATTCACTTCAGTATGTTGTTTGAACATACATATACACTGTGTGTGTACACAACCTGTAACGATAAAAATTAACCCACTCTTTTTATTTTAAAGAGGACATTTCACAAAATTTTTTTAGTCCCCAGAGTACACATGTGAGGTTTTAGCTCAAAATACCATATAGATAATTATTATAACATGTTAAAATTGCCACTTTGTAGGTGTGAGCAAAAATGTGCCATTTTGGGTGTGTCCTTTAAAATACAATGAGCTGATCTCTGCACTGAATGGCAGTGTCATGGTTGGATAGTGCAGATAAAGGGGCCGTCTTATCCCCTTCTGACATCACAGGGGGAGCCAAATTTCAATGACATGTTTTTTCACATGCTTGCAGAGAATGCTTTATTAAAACTAAGTTACTGGATTATTCTTTTTCACATTTGCTAGGTTAATAGACACACTGGGGACCCAATTATAGCACTTAAACATGAAAAAAGTCAGATTTTCATGAAATGTCCCCTTTAAATTAAGTTTATTTAACTAAGTTTAGGAGGAACATGGTCATGTGGTCCAACCAATTAGCGCAAAGAGATGCCTATAAATAGCAGTCCATCACCTCTATCCCTTGACAGATTTTTTGCAGCATCCCTCACCCAATCACCTTACTCTCATCTAGTTTAATTTACTCCAGTTAAAGAGGGGGGAGTACTCTGGGTTTGGGCTAAAATTCCAGGCTCGAAGCCCTCTCCTTGGACAGCATGCCAAATATGCTTTAGCTTATTCCCTATCGATTACATATTAATGCGAACTTGTGAAATCCTTAACAGGACAAGCTGGCTAACTGGCATCACTTTATGCAAGCCCCTCCCACTGCAAGTAATTGACTGTGCTGTATCCGCTTCCGGGTCCAACCGATCTCAAATGCCATAGGAAAATAACTACAAACAAATTCTAATATACACTCGTATCATAATGCAAAACTCCCAAAAACACTCAATTCTAATTTTTATCTTCATAACAAAATCCGAGATGACCGGACATGGATGTTTTACGTAAGGAATGGTTGACGACGGGCCATTGAGTTGTAAGAAAATAATGCACACCAAGGTGGTAATGCGGCACGACGCGAAGCGGAGTGCCGTTACACCGCAGGTGTGCATTATTTTCAAATAATTCAAAGGACCGGAGTCAATTATTCCGCTTATACCACGGTTACCACAAACATTGCTCTGGTGCCTATTTTTAAGACATTTGAAAAGATAGGTGTGCGGTTTACAGAAAAATAATCAACACCCATAGAACATTTCTCAGCCAATCAGAATGCAGCATTCAACAGACCCGTGGTATAAGAATTATTAATATATTGCTTTCTGTGATTCCTAGAAACTGCAGTGTGCACTGAGTTTATAGATTTTTTGTGTGATATGAATAAAATGTGCCCATAAACGGCTGTTTAAATAGTATCCTCTATTAAAATAATATCCTTACATCATGACTTAACAAGCGAATTAGCATAGCTACCGCCCTCAGCATGTTGTATATTACATCTTAAAAATTGCCATTTAACAGTAAATTAACTTTAATGCATCACAACTTTGCAGTGGCGTACCACGATGTGTATATACAAGCTAACATGACAACAAAAGTCTTGAATTGAAAGTAGCCTATCTTATAAAATATGAGAAAGTACACAAATGAATACTGCATGGTTCACTGAACGTCTGCATCTGATATCATTATTATCAGTTTGATGTAATCTTTATAAAGTTAAAAGCCAGTGATGTAACATTTAATATGTATTTGGATATTTAGGCTTTATGGAGCAAAAAAATAATTAATGGGTGTTTTATCATTAAAACTTACTGTAAGTATAAGTCAGATGATGGATAGTTGCTTGCTTGTGACTCACTTATAGTAGTTACATTACATTTTCAGTAAATTCACAGGTAAAAGGAAAGTCTTTCTGCCTGCCTGTTTGCAAAGGCAATACAATATCCATCAGCCAGTTTTCTTTATCCAGTATGTGGATGGGCAGCGGTTCTTGATTGTGTTTACTAAGTTGTCTCTGGCAAGCCACATCTCAGAGAGCCCAGTCCCTGCAGGAGGGCCTGCTCCGAACTGCCTCCATGAGTAAACAGAGATCTCAATAGGACAGAGGAAGCAGACATTGTGAAAGTGGGCAAAGCTGGCAGCCATACAAAAGGTTGCATCCGCATGGACCCACCCAGTGATTAGCAGGCAGCGGGAGACTGGGACTTACCCCTCCCATCTCAGAAATAGGCAAGATGCTGGTGTGATTTATTTGTCTCATTAGCGCATGAAGGACGTAAGTGCGATGGGCTATCCGCTGTCTTAAAGAGAAAGAGACCCATATTCTTTCTGCTGTTTCTGATCCGTCTATTCACGTGGACTTGTAAGGCAAGGACATTATGATATCCAAAGAAACAATCACAGTGATTATGATGATTGTTTTTTAAGGGGCTATACTGTGTACTTTATACCCTTGTTATTAGCGACACCGGTGGCCATTTTGTGAACTGCAGCCAGAAACTTACTGCTTGTGCTCAAAAGTAAAATGAGCGGGCAAGCCTTCACCAAAAGAGTAACTGAATGTGTTATTAAGATTTTCCTGACAAAAAGGCAGCATATTACTCATCATTTACCTAAACCTTTATTATTTAAATACACAGAGACTCTCATCTATCAACAATCTGAGCTCTTGACTGTGGAAATCAGAATCAGCAAATGAGTGGCATATGGTAACTCTCCATAGCCTGAAGCGTGGCAGCACCCATAGAGAGTCAAGCAATACTACAAATTTTTTTGCAACGGTGGCTTGTGTGCTGTAGAAAAGGAGGATGGGCTTTTCTGTCTCTGATGACTCTAAGGTTTGACCTTCTCTCTCCTCCTTTTGTCCACTTCTCTGGCAGCATTCGCAATGATTTCTCCATTCCAGCTCTGACAGGACAACACAATGAATCAGAGCCATTACAAAAGGGACTTTTCCACTTCATTAAGCCAGGGTCCCGCAAGCTTGGAGGGCACAGAATAAGCAATTTATCTTGAGTTACAGCTGCTTAGAGCTGGGCCGCATGAAGAAAACGTGAACGTCTTATTTTTCACGTTGTAAATACCCCTCTGGATACAGTCTCGTGTGGGCATAAAGAATCGATATTAACAAAAGCTGCTCTTCAATTATGGAAATTGGATCCTATTTAAGACGGTCCACGGCATACTTACAGGCATTTGAACCAGATCAAACAACAATGGCTCAGTTATTCTTGTGCAGTCCTGTATGGAGGAGGAAATTGTTCTGATGATGATGTTGAGAGCGGGGATTAATTGATTGGTATGTGGACAGTGACAGCATAATAATGTCACAGCGGACCCATGCTGATTGATTCATCGTGACCCTCAGTGCAGACCTATTTCAGGTGGTACGTCAGATCAACTTATCGATAAATTGACCTGAACCGCATGCAGAGGCTTTAAATGAGGGAAGCTAATGATCAACTGAGGATCCAATCACAGCAGGACACACCGTACAGGGATTCACATTTCATCATGTGTAGTACATATTACAGGACAGGTGTAGAAAATGAGGACTGTTGGAAATGAATGGCATTGCTATTAGATAGACTGCCTATATGAACATTCATTTGCAGTTTCATTGAAAACACCAATTCACATTGTTTTCATATTTTAAAGGAGCTGTATGTATGTTTTTGACTAAAAAAACTACTATAATATATTTGTAGATGTTCACATATCTGTTTCTCTGAAAAACAATTCTGTAGCCAGTTATTCTCGTTTTGAAATGCGCCTTCTGGTCCGGATTGTCTGTATTTTTGTTTTGGTCTGTGTCATCCTGCCCACTGACAGTTTACCCAATTGTGTATTCAGACAGATCGGTTGGAAGTTATCACAGTTGCTTAGATGAGACCGCAATGGCCCATAAATGCAACCTCTGGTGGACCCAGACCCTGAAATGAATAGCAGATCCAGACAAGCAGGTTTGTAATTTGAAGACAACAATAAAATTGCAAATGTGAAAGAGCGAATAAACTTGTGCTTTCCATCGTCGGTTGCGCTCCTTTATATGTCTGGCAACCCAAAAGGCAGGGAAAAAACTTTAATATTTTGAATTTCGACTGCAGTACCAAGTTCAAGCACTGGAAGTCAATGTTGCATACAGCTCCTTTAAAACAGTTCACTGGAGTTTGGAAAAACATGAATCTTACTGTAGTTTTGTGTTACATTGAAATGTATAAACGATTAGGAATTTTAAGAATTTCTTGTTGTTTCCTATTTGCTTACCATTGTAATACATTTTTAGACATCCTTACCCAAACTACAATTCCAGGCGAGAATAGTTTTAAAAGCGGAAGAAAAACATGTAGAAACCACAGCCCAGTCTCACGAAATTTCGTTATATTTTTCGTGATATCAAGAATTTCCGTGTTTTTTCGTGATCGTATAATGAATTCCTGTTTTCGTGTGATTATCACGTATTGGTTACTCAGCTGTTTTGTCCTATTTTCTTACCATTGTCGCTACAGTTTAGGGTTAGATTTACATAAAATGACATCCCTACCCAAACCCAACTCTAACTCTAACCCTAACGGCAGGCAACATATAAAAAAATGAATCAGAAAAAATAGTATAAACCAATATATAAAGTGACATTCTAATGCAAGCACCAAATATAATCCATAAACCGAAGCGATAATGGTTTAAAGGTAGGAAAAAGCAGTTGAGTAACCAATACGTGATATTCACACGAAAACAGGAATTCGTTATACAATCACGAAAAAACACGGAAATTCGTGATAATATCACAAAAAAAAATCCAAAAAAATATGTGACTATATCACGAAACTTAGTGAGACTGGGTAGAGAAACCAATACATAAAAGTACATCCTAACCCAAATCTAAAGCCAACCCAAAGCGACAACGATTAAAAAATAGGGAAAAGATGAGAAAACAAAACGACACGTAAAATGACACGAAAAAGAAAGTCGTGCCACGGACACGAAAAACCATTTTTTAGAAATTCCTGTAAGTAACACGAAAAAGACATTTGTGCTCAAGGCACAAAAAAGCAGAATTTCGTGCCATGAACACAAATAAATGCATCACATTTTTGTGACTATAAAACGACTTTCCGTCATGTTGATTTTCCACACCATTTTACATAATTGTTATTTTGAGTACTTTAAACCTGTCATGGCTTTAATGCTTAGAAATTTACAGGAAGACATATGTATAGTTGATTTTCCTGAAAAGTATAAATACCATTGCTTATTGTGGCACTATCAAAACATTGCCCACTGCATCTCTGCCAGCCTGAAATATTGATGTTGGCATGAGTTTGGGGTATATATTGGTTTGATGGGATAAAGTTCTAGATGTACCAGAAGAATTTTTTAATGGTAGTAAAATATGATCTTCACACCACAGCTGTGGAAGAAAAATAGTAAGGCATTTGAAATGAATCAGAGAAGGTTTGGAAGACTTTTCTGTGACCCAGAGTTTAAAAAAGTACAAAAATCTGAGACCCAGCAAGATCCCTGTGGCATGGCTAAAGTTACTATGAATCCCCACAAAAGACAAGCATCTGTTCCAGTTTGAATTTAAGTAAATCTTTGGGAAATTTCTGAGCTGCACAGCTCATATTCTAATGAAATGCTGAAAGCTCAGAAGTGGTTTCAGATCGATGGGTTTTGGAGAGGAAATGCCCTCGTGGTTCAAGATACCGTAAAGCCCCAAAGAAACATATAAGCATTCTTTGAGTAATTACAGAGTACGTTCATGACAAAGGTCAGATAAAGGACTGGGGAGAGACTAGCTTATTTTTTTATTTTCTATTAAAATGTCATAGCCTTTTAGTATCAATAACACATGCAGACCAACTTGGTGCTCTAACAGAAAATAATCTTAAATTTGGCTTTCAATGTCTCTAATGATAGATGTTATTGTAAAACACTGCCATGTTCATGACAAAAGCTTTGAGACCCAGCATTGTTTCAAGACATATTGCCTTTATTGATTGAACAAAGAGAACTGTCTGTTTTTACTCAACTCAATCAATGTCTTCTGACCTGCTTTAACCTCGACCAGTTGATGGCAGGAAAAAAACAGACCACAGGAAATAATTATTTGGGTGCTTTTATTAAACACCTCCTTTAATAAACTGAAATGTCAATAACACCTTCTCTCTTGTTTAAGAAGATGAAATATGGTTCTGTAATATTCAATTGCCATTGGTTTAACACCTATTACTTTTTCGTCTTCTGTAGCAGCAAATATAATATTTAATTTTATTAATCAACTCTTTGTAACACTTATTTCTATTTTGGCCAGTTGCGACATTGTTATTCCCAGATAACAACAACTCAAAACTAACAAACGATAACCTGGATTCTGCAAACCATTTCAACATTTACAGTTTAATATTACACAAGAATTAAATATAAGTATGTCTTTTAATAACATATACGACATTATATTTTAAAATGATTAAAGGAACACGCCCAGATTTTGGGAATTTAGCTTATTCACCGTATTCACCAGAGTTAGATAAGTCCATACATACCTTTCTCATCTTCGTGCGTGCTGTAACTCTGTCTGACACAGCCCCCGCTAGCTTAGCTTAGCACAAAGACTGGAAGTGAATGGCTTCAGCTAGCATACTGCTCACAATAAGTGACAAAATAATGCGAACTTTTTCCTATTTATGTGCTGTGATTTGTATAGTCACAGTGTATACAAATAACAAGGTGATATGAGACACAGACATCTTTTAACAGTATCCAAACTGGGAACTATATTCTCAGAAGGCCAAGCACTGCTACTTGGGCGGAGTTGCCTAACCCTAACCCTAACCTAACCCTAACACTTCAAATCTTGAAGTGCCAATTCAGTAAACTCCACTTTAGTCATCCAAATTCATTGCAGTTCAATTCAAATTCCAACACGTGAATTGAAAGGCAGTTCCCTGACAGCAACGTTAAATGTCCCATGAGTCAGCATACTTTTAAGCAAAAACTTTAATAACAAAATGCAAATGTACCATCACCCAAGGTCAGAAATAATCATAGTCCTGGCAGTCTCCGGTTCTATGGATTCTTGCACATGGCAAGGTTTTTCTTAGAACTGCTTTTTGATGGAGAACTACACCACGATCTGTAATCTATTGCACAGCCTCATTTCACAGGAATTGTAGTGATTTGGACCTCTGCTGAGCAAAGAAGCACGGCACAATATAAGATAAGCCAAATTCATAGGAGTGGATGAGAAAAATAGCAGGTCCTCAGTGAAGCAGGCTGGGTCTATTGATTTTTTCCAGAGATCTGGGATAAAGGACATTTGTCCCATGCAGTGTATGCGTGATAATTTGGCACACAAAGACGTCCAGCACTGGAAGTTTCTTTTGTAGGTAAAATCCGACAGTAACAATGCAGGTAGACCACCAAAATATCATTTTATAACGTTTGTGCATTGTTTCTAATTCTATAAAGCCTTGATTTTCTGCTGAATTTATTGCTGCCTGTGGCTGTTCTCATAATTTGCATCAATTTTGCATTTAAAAGACTTCTAATAGCTGTAGGCTAAAACAAGGCAAAATTTGGGCTGTCAGTGAAAATTTAATAGTTGTATTACCATAGCCCTAAAATACATGAAATAAAATAAAATTGTAGTCAATGTTGACTTTTGCTTACATAATGGAGTATCATACATCTCGCTAGTTATTTTGGAAAAAACAACATGTAAACAACCAAATAAAAATGGGGGTTACTCACAGCTGGACTATAAATATATCGGGTCTATATTTAGCCTGGGCGGTGAAATTATGTCTGTTGATTTGTGGGTTATAGGTCTGCAAAAAATCCCTTCAAGAGAATTCATGTAATCGAATCAGCTGTTTTAATTCTTCTGAGAAAAGAATGGTGGTACTGTATTTCTGCAGTAATTTACCCATTCTTGACTCCCATCGGCACCATCGACAGGGTCAAGAGCTGCTAAAAGCTATAGAGACTAAACCCAGAGGAAAGCTTTTTCACTGACAGATGCTCAAACATGAGCGAAGATTTATTTTTTCCTTAACATCAAACGGGCGACAGATGTTTGCATATTAACCGAGTCAAGAAACAGATCGTTGCCTTCTGAAGCTTGAGAATTGTGCAGCACAGGCCCGAGTTAAAAATGATCTGAAAACCTTTACAGATGGGAAACGTTATCAGTCTGATCACAGTCTAACATTCATCCAATTAAAGGTTAAATCTTGTGCTTGCAAAAAACAACTGGAAAACAGACCAATCTCAACATAACAGAAACTGTGAAGTTATGTTGAAATGTACGCCCAAACATTAAATTACACATTAAAGGATTAGTTTGTTTTCTTAAAAAAAAATCCAGATAATTTACTCACCACCATGTCATCCAAAATCTTGATGACTTTCTTTGTTCAGTCGAGTAGAAACAGTGGCGGAGCCAGAGGGGTGTCCAGGGTGGCACTGGACACCCTTGACATGTCACTGGCCACCCCGTGTGCCACCCCAAATTTAATGCGCTACTTTCACTTTCACTTAATCTATGCGCTACTTTCACTTAATCTAAGCTATGTTTATTTTCGACGTGCGGCAGCACAGTACATTGTTAAAAACAAACATTATGAATATTAACCCTCCCTGCGGTCGCGGTGCAAACTCTTTATTTTTCAATCACTGCGCAAAGAGACTTGGATTACTCTGCTGATTTTGGACATACAGATATGATTTATACATCATTTAAAACGTTCAAGTGTCATTTTTTTGTGTGTCTATAAAACTGAATGTTGTGCTTTTCACAAAATTAAGAAAATATACATAATGCGTGTTCTGTTATCTCTCCATCAGTGACGTCTTTTCAAAAACGCGTCAGAAAAATTACTGTAACTTAACGAATACTTTTCATACCATCAGAAGATAAATGTCATGTCTACATAATGCTTGGAATCTTCAAAATGATGTAAGTGAAGTCGTACATATTGCTAATACTACATGATTTATTTTCATCGTATATGCTGGAAGTGTGGTAATTGTCTTGTGGACTGAATAAAGTCTAAGATTGCCAATTCTTTTTACAACAAAACCCAGCACCATGTTTTCATTCTTGACGTGATCTTTATAGGCTACTGTATGATTGTTAATTCAACTGGATTGCCACATTGAACTTGAAAGCGCGACGCGCATATCCGATAGTGCGCGTGAACAGCTAGAGCTTAAACGACTTCATATTCGCGTCTTTTTGGCTTAAACGGACAAATGCTCATATGTCAAAATAGCTGTCTTGGTGATTTTCATACTAAACATTTGGTTACTGTACGTCTTAAACGAATAAACATTTTATTGCATTCGGTCTTAGCCTAACCTGTTGAAGTCTCTCTGTCATTAAAGTTAATTAAATATTAAAAGAAAAAAGAAAACTTTTGCATCTTCTGTATCTTCGTAAATAAAGATTAATCGAAACATCCTTTGTGTTGAGCTCTGCTATTTGAAGAAAGTTTAAGGTTTATCATGGAGTTTAGATTTCCTGATCTTTTGCTTCATTAAAGGGATAGTTCACAAAATGAAAATTCTGTCATAATTTTTACATCCTTATGTTGTTCTAAACCTGTACGAATTTCTTTTTTCTGATGAATCCAAAAGAAGATATTTTGATAAATGATGGTATGCACACAGCTGTTAACCATTGACTTCCATAGTAGGAATAAAAACAACATAATGGGATTTAATGGATATACCATTAATTGTGTGCTTATCATCATTTATCAAAATATCTTCTTTTGTGTTTATTAAAATAAAAAACAGGTTTAGAACAACATAAGGATGAGTAAATGATGACAGAATTTTCATTTTTGGGTGAATCCCTTTAACAGACAGTAAATCAGATGTAAGAAATACAGTAGAAAGATTTAAAATTCACCCTCATTATGTTTACATCTAATGCGATCAAAAGATTCATTTATGCTTTCTTGATACATGGTTACATGTAATTTTCTTTTATGGACTATGGACCCCCTAAAGTAGCTTTGGCCACCCCTGGCCACCCCATTAAAAAAAATCTAGTTCCGCCACTGAGTAGAAATTAGTTTCTTTGAGGAAAACATTCCAGGATTTTTCTCATTTTAATAGACTTTAATGGACCCCAACACTTAACAGTTTTAATGCAGTTTAAAATTGCAGTTGCAAAGGACTAAAACGTTAGTAACTAAAAGTCGTAACTGCTGAGTAAGGGCACGTGCACACCAAAGCTTTTACGCCTACAGCCGGCGTATGTTTTCAATTGTTTCCAAAAAAAGCAAGCAGCTACTTTTTTTGCCGCGCTGAAAGCTGACACTGCGTTTTTTTTTGTGCTTTGCGCTGAGCACCGAGTTGAAAAATATTCAACTTTGGGTGAAAAGCTCAGCTCGTCAATGTCAGTTCTCGCACAGCAAGCCAATCAAAGTGGAGGAGGTGCGGTACAAATATCACAACAACCAACCAGCTGATAAACAAAGCAGAAGTATCACAGCAACCAAAGCGCTCAGCTGAAAAAACAGCTGGCATTGGGCATCCTCCAGGTGTTTTCAGCCGCGTTTAAAAGCTTTGGTGTGCACACCCCTTACACACACACACAACTATTCTAAAGCCTTGCTCTGACAAACAGCCAATCAGTGCAGAGCTCAACATTATTATTCATGACCCTTTCAAATAAGGTAATAATAGAGCATTTCATTCTAAAGGCAAATCTTAGAGTCGTAAATGGACATGTAAAACCCACCCTTGATCATTTTTGCACTTAACAAAGCTCAAACCTTCCATATAGATATCAGAGAACAATTTAACATATGATTTCAATGCATTCTTGGCACATTTAATAGAGGAATACTTAAAAAGCACAGGTCTGTTACTAAATGAGATCAGTCATCAAGGGAATTTAACTTTAAGAGAGGTTGTGAATAACATTAAAAGTGATGTTTTGCTAATGAAGACAGTGAGCGTTTAAATTCCTTGCACCTTGAGGAGGAAACAATTAGCACTTTACAGGAAGGTGTTAGTGAGTTTAAACCACTTGCCATGAGCGAAATGATTCTTCTCACCCTACAGAACTGCAAAGCTGTAAAAGATCCATTTTCAGGACAATAGAGGGTGTAATGGGCGTATGTGCGCATGTGAATGCTCATGTACCAAGAGGAATATCTCCTATAATCCTAGGAGAATGTGCAAGGTCAGTTCTCCGGAACAGTGCACCGAATTGTGAGAAAACTCATGTGGGCCTCCGATTTGATATAAATGAGTCTGAAGTTTCAGACTAATACGTCACCAGTTTCTCCTTCAGGGTCGGTTACTGTATTCACAACAAACTTACTCTGTGCGGCCTAACTAATTTAATTATTTTTTCTGTTTTCTGCGTATTTAATTATTGTACATTCATAATAAATAAATAACTCCATCACAGCCGATATTCATGCAAATTTGCATCACTCACTGTAGCCAGCCTCCAAACACCCGAAGCTGGTTTACGGCACTCTATTTTTATTCAGAAAATCTGAGAAGAAACAGCACTGAGTGTGTCCTGTGTGTTGGGAATGGAAATGTGATATTTTTAAATGTGTGTTGCTTTAGACTGGGTCTCTATGTGAATTTAACACTGGACTGTGATTGCCTATAGTGCCCATTTGTTTTTCTATTTATGAATAATTCATATGATGTAATTTCTGCTTTATCCTGCCTATCCTACATGTGACCTGAAGAGCAATGCAGCCATCAGTGAGTTTAATCACTTTTAGTAAAGAAGGCCCATGCTTCAGTGTGCTTTTGTGTTCTTGAAAGGCTTTTCAACTGTTGATTTGTGATTGTCTTCACTGCCAAATCAAGCTCTCTTAAAAAATACTCCTTTACAAGATGTAACATCCTTAACATATTTATCATGCACTGCGCATACTGTAAAAACATGCATAAGAAATAGGCAGATTGTGAATGATGTTACATAGTGGTTGTTTGAAATGATTGGCCATTTATGGCACAGAAACATCTGGAATTTAGTTTTGCATGCTGTACCATATTGCTGTCAGACAGCATTGTTTGTTTATTTATTTATGCCATTCCAGCATAGACGGTTTCATCAGACGCACGTGCGTTGTGGCGGTTACACATCTGAGCGGAATTTAACTTCCGGTCTCTGTTTGTTTAATGGTCTGGCTTGTGGCTAAACTGAACTCTGGAACAAATACCTCGTCAAAAATAACTAATGTTTTGGTTTCCTGAAGACGAGGGGAATCGGTGATTATGGATCACTGCTGTGTAAAGGGAGGTTTGGCAGCCGAACTGTAATATATGGTACAAATTTGACGCTTAAACTATGGTAATCAACTAGTTGTTTATTTTGCTTTTTATCAGAAATAAACTACTCTAAAACGGCTCTGTTGTTAATTGATTCTTTACTGAATTTACAGGAAGTTACATTTGTTCCACGAAAGCCGTTTGTTTATGTTGTTAGTTACTTCCAAAGGCTTGCAAATGTTAACACTTAAGTGATTTTAAACAATTTAACCACAAAAAGGCCCTCAAAGTGAAAAATGTTCTGTACGCACAGACGCACATGCGTTTGAATGTGTCCGGTCAAACTCCAATCAAATGTGATTATCCCTATGCCCTTCAAAGATCAGAACTCTTGATGTATAAACTTGAGAGAGAGTTGCCTACTTTGGGTCATAGTTCATTCAAATACATTTGTTGAATAAAGCACTGAAAAACAACGTAATTTTCACTTTTTGTGGAGCAACTGTTTATGCTGCATCTTCTTCCCGAAGCGCCGTTTGGAATTCGTCCTCCGTCTGTGTATGTGCGCATGTTTAAGTGCACTCAAAAGTAAGGGGCGTGTCTACTAAACAACATCGTTGCCTGGGTTGCGTATGTGTGGGGCAGGTCTATCAAAAGAAGGTCCAGATTTTATTGGGGTGGGGGCGTGTTTGTTTAGGTGATTTCAAATGTCAACATTGGCTTTCAGAGATCATGCACCCTGCCTTTAAAGGGGCCATGGCATTAAAATCTGACTTGTTCCATGTTTAAGTGCTATAATTGTGTTCCCAGTGCTTCTATCAACCTAGAAAATGTGAAAAAGATCAACCCAGTAACTTAGTTTTGGTAAACCAATCTCTGCAAGTATGTGAAAAATTTGGTCATTGAAATTTGGCTCTCCTTATGATGTCATAAGGAGATCTTATTATAATAATACCGCCCCATAATCTGCACTATCCAACCATGGCACAGACATTTAGTGCAGAGAGAGAGAGAGAGAGAAAATTATTCACAGCACATTTGAGTTCTAATTGCAACAAATCAATGTTCAATGTTCAAATCTGTTTGAATTTCATCAGCTCATTTGCATTTAAAAGGACACACCCAAAACGCCACATTTTTGCTCACACCTACAAAGTGTACATTTTAACATGTTTTAATAAATTAGCTGTGGGGTATTTTGAGCTAAAACCTCACATAAAATGCCTTATTGTAGCATTCTGTGATTTTATTTGATATTTTTTGGCCTACTAATGAGTTTTATTGACAGTAATAATGTAGAAATGACAGGAGGGGAGATTACATCAGCAAATGCACCAAAGTCAAACTCACATTGCCTGTAGAAGCACCACAAAAGATTGAAACTTTTCAAGGGTATTTTTGTCTGAGCTACAAAGCGAATATATATAGGTGCACCCAAAATAATATCAACTTTATCATTTATTATACTCTAAGTGGAGCAATCCATTTCAATATTGTTTACCTGGCAAGTTTAATCAACTGGGTTCCAGCAGGTATCTTTCCTGAACTGTACCGTAGACATCGTTGCTCCGAATGAATAAATACTTTGACTAGACAAGCATATGCTGTTTTCAAAGACTTTTAAAAATTGCCTACTCTAATCCAGATAACACTAAAGCAAAAAACTCATTTATTTGCTCCCCATGCTGCCGTTGTGGGCTATTAGCTTTGAGTGTTCACAGACACGTAACAGAGACAAATATGGAGAAGTAATGCACACATTAAATTCTGTTTTTCTGCAAACAGATGACATGCAATGTTAACTGGCTGCTGGATGATTCAATAAACTCATTCCCACCATACTATGAAAAAACAGCGAGCAGACCGCTTCCACAGATGAAGAGCGACTGCTTGAATTCAGTGAGCGGCAGAAAAATAGAGTGAGCAAGAAAAGAATGGGCGAATAATAAAAATGCCAAGAGGAATGAGCCAACGTCCCCTGTGCCAGCTGTCCAGACCCCTTGTGTGCTCGAGGGAGCTTGTTTCCTCGCCGCGGAAGGTGGCAGCCTGTATGTAATTGCTGTTTAAATGTCCGGGCACGTTCAGTCTCTCAAGGCACCGGTCTCACATTCCTGTCCCTCTGGCTAGTAGAAAAAAATGGGCGTGTCTTGAACCCTTTTGGGAAATGGAGGGACAGAGGATCGTGAGTGGAAAGGTTACTGTACCTCGTTGTTCGGGGAGGGGCCATCGCTGGAAAAGACCTTTATAGGGTTTTGAAACCGAAAGCGTGAGAAAGGGCCGCCAAACGGCCAAAGGAACATTGTCGCTGTGGAGATGAAAAGACTTGCGAGAGAATGAGTCTTCTTTGCCATCAGGAATTCAGAGGGGAGGAATAGTGAGCAAAGGGGGCCATGGAGGAGGTGCCTGCTAGAGCGGTGGGTTAGATATTATGGCCGGCATCTTGACAAGTCAAAAAGCACATAACAAGCAGTTCACAAACTACAAAGTTTTTCCCACAGTCCTTTCAAAACATTTTCTGCACCAGCTCTTAATAGCAGTATGGTGAGAATATCAATTTAGCAAACGGCGTTCGCCTGAAAAATTACACTTGTCAAGAAGACAGGGAATCCCTCTGAGCAAAAACTGTTATTATCCTGCATCTGTGGTGTTTAGTAGATGCTCTTAAGTTGTGCGCTTCCTCGGCTCAACTCCTACTCTTTGTATGCTGTACAGCTCTGGGACTTTCTGTAAGCTGTCTATGAACTCTGGGTTTAGCACTTGGAGAGGAAAAGGCAACACAGTGGGAGTCGAACTATAAGCTTCAGTGGTATTGACTCAACATGATGAAAGATAGTTTAACATACTTTTAAAGTTTCTTTTAAGATTTTTGAAGGCCCTGTGAAACCTTTGTCATTGTCAGGGTTATAGCAGCAGGGTGGAAGTGATCAACAGTGACACAGATACTGTAAGATCACTCGTAAAAAGCCATATGCATGTACCTAAATGTGTTCGATTAAAACAGGTTATTCTGAGGTAAATATATATGAAGAGTTTGGTTCCAAAATCCGATAAACGTCATTTAAAAAAAATAGTTACCCCCAAAATCAGTATTGTATACGGTCAGTATTAAAAAGTAAATTCCTAATTTGACACAAAATCCAATATATGCCGTGTTATTCTGTCATCTTTTGACAAAGTAAGTGTTTTGATTAATGCCATTAATGTTTTTTTAATCAGTGTATACCACTAGTCAACTCAATGAATATAACATGACAAAGATGAATGCACATTTATTGATTCAACAGATTTATAGCATTTTGAAAAAAAAACGTCATGGATTTATTGCATTTTGTGTGGGGGGGGGATAATCTGTTTCTATAATAAATCTTTGAAAATGAAAATATGAATAAAATTTTTAATGTTATTATAACCTAAAGATGCTATGTGAAGGTTTTTAACAGAAAATTGTGTTTTTCATCTTGGTATAGAAAACACGTTTTTACCGAAATTAGTCAAAATGGATTTATTGCGTTTTGGAACCAAACTCTTCATTTGTAAACCAAGGGTATATGTTTACATGCAGTGTTGGGCTTAACGCATTACAAGTAATGTGCAATACGTAATAATATTACTTTTCTGAAGTAACGAGTAAAGTAACGCATTACTTTATAAATGTACACAGTAATATTTAAGTTACTTTTTTTAAGTTTAAGTTATTTTCAGCTTAATTAGTTCGATAAAAAAATATTTACTGAATTAAACTTAATATAGACGTAGAATTAGCAGTCTATGTGCGCCTTAGTTACAGTTTGAGTCAGAAACAGAGATGGCAGGCCAGAGCTTGACTTTTTTGCGATGAAAATATGCAATTTCTGTATGCAGAACTTCATAAAAAACACATGCAAGGCCTAAAAGAGATCAAGCCTCAGCCAACTGAGAAAAAGTAATGCAAAAGTAACTAAAAAGTAACTAAAAAGTAACATAAGTATTACTTTCCATGAAAAGTAACTAAGTAACCCAATTAGTTGCTTTTTGGGGGCGTAACTTAATATTGTAATGCATTACTTTTAAAAGCAACTTTTTTCTGTTGTGTTTTTGAAAAGTTTTACAAATAAACAAATACATAAAAAATAAACATATGAATCTGCAAAAACAACTAATACTGCTGTAGGCCAGTAGTTGGTGATGTCACGTGAGGTCTGACCACATAAATGTAATAAGCCATGTTGCATTTTCACAAATTTGTGTTTTTGTGATGATAGGTATGAGGTAACTATGCTGTGTTGTTCGGCCTTTACCACATTTAACAACATAACAGTCATAATAGTGTGATACTGAGATGGCTAAATTCTAGTGACTGTGCACATTTCTTCCGGAGTAAACCCACAAAACTGCTTTGAATTTGGAGTACATAAGCACTTGGCCCCACCCATTGTAACGGCATGGCAACCCTGGGCAATGCATTTAATAAAGCTATAAAGAATGCTGCGCGTTATGGCGTGGCAGGCAGACCAACTAAATCTTTCTCAAATATATTCAAATGGCTCCCATCTCTCCTCCCTGACAATATCATTATGTGCAGTCATTGTATTTTATGATTGGAATAACAACTCTCTGGATAGGGAAAATATAACAATGGACGGCGAAGCCAATTACCATAGCCTGGCACCTAGTTTCGTCCCCTAATTTATTGTAGGAGTGTTAGGTCCCTCTGTGTATGTGTGTAAGCTATAAAGGCGATGTTTGATTTATTAAACATCTCTCTGGTCACATTATAAATCTCAATGCTTTCATTTTTCATGTATATATATTCTTTTTTTTGCCCTCTCTTCTGAGTTGAGTGTTCATGCTTAATGCGGCATTACTGCAGAAATGGAATAAAGAAACAGCTTAATCCTACACTCACATTCACGAGGTGCCTGTTGTACTGCGAAGCGGCTCGCAGACGTGTCCTGCTGCTCTTCAGACAGTTGATAGAAAGAGCATCTCCTCTCGCTTGTAAGGCTGAATGTTTATGTAAATTAGAAGAGAAAGTAATGAGTTCTCGATGAGTACCACTGAATCTTGCGGTTTTTGTAATAACAATAATAGCTATATAATTACGTTTTCACAAAAACAAACATATACAGAATAAAAAAATCATTATATAGTCAGTATAAAATATTTACACTGGCAGTCAAATGTTTAATACATATTTATTTATTTATATATTTATTTTAAATAGTTCTGTATACAAAATATAATTGTTGCAACATTTAACTTTCTTTAATTACAAAACTAATAATGTATTTAAAACTTTTGTTTATTTAAAAAAAATCAGCAAATAAAAGCCAAGCATAGATGGGAACATTTTCAATACTGTTTAAAAAGTTTGACAAAATGCTGACAGTACATTTTTGCAAATTTAAGGCAAATTGTGGCTACCAAAGATGTTAAAATATATATGATTTAATTAACTTTTTTGTCACAACATGCCATGGTTTAATTTGTCTCACGAAAGTATGTATAGTCACATAATTTTTTGACTATTTTTTGTGTCCCGAATTTCCGTGTTGTTTCGTAATCCTATCACAATTTTTTGTTTGTGTCTTTGACATGTATTGGTTACTCAACTGCTTTTTCCTATTTTCAAACCATTGTCGGTTCGGTTTAGGGTAAGATTTGGTGTTTGCGTTAAGATGTCACTTTAAGTATTGGTTTATACAATTTTTTATGATTTTTATATATTTTCTGATATTTAAAACGTCGCCTGTCAGGGTTAGAGTTGGATTTGGGTAAGGATGTCATTTTATGTCAATCTAAATTTAAACCGAAGCGGCAATGGTAAGAAAATAGGATAAAACAGTTGAGAAACCAATATGTGACAATGACACATAAACAGAAATTCGTGATACGATCATGAAAAAACGCAGAAATTCGTAGGGGTCTCCAACCTTTTTGTGAGCAAGGGCTTTTTGTGAACAAATTGGAGAGCTACTTTTTTGATATAGCCTACTTAAAACTTTTTTGTTTTACTTGTTTAATTTATTTTAATTGTTGATATGTTTTATCATTTTTAAAATTTTAACATGCATTTAAAAGAAGCCAAGCTAATGTAAAACTTTGTAATACATAAACATCAAAATTTAGGCTTTTAATCGAATGATCTTTGGCGGGATACTTACAGACTCCTTGAGGGCCACCTGTTGGACACCACTGATCTATAGTGTTAACTGTTAATGATATTACTATTAATCAAAAATTTGAAGAAAAAAAAGTAATATTAAGTTTTCTTTAATCAATAGTATTTTGTAAATGTCATTTTGCTTACCATCGTTGGCTGCATAGACACTATAAAAGCACAAGCGTGCTCACATGGGATCATAAGTGACTTCTGATCTCTGCGCTTCGGGGCAGCAATTAAAATTTGACCTTACATTATGGTTCATGCCTACATCAGCATGATGTACAGAATGGGCTTGTGAGATTTAGCCACTCTATACGTAGATGAGCACTCTCCCATGCATTAGTCACTGAGAGAACATTAACCCCAGCTCCCCATATAGAGGAACCCCCACTGTAGATGTGAAAGAAGAGGAACTATGTCTCCTCCTGTGTTATATTTCACATGACTCTGAAGAATTTGACCTATGTATTTACATTAGCATTAGAGAAAGTGATGTCTTCCATTAATCACCAGTGCTTTCTCCATAAGACATCATCTAAATTATCACACAATGGTGCTTTGACAACCGTACTTAGTGGAATGCGGCAATAATTGAGTACATAACAACAATGCACTGAAATGAGAATAATTCAATCTGACAGCATTACAATGGCTTATACGGAGCAAAGCATGTATAGCTCTTTTGCATAGTCTGTTCAGAATTATGGCATGTATTTCACTCAGATGAAATTGTGCCATGTTTATGTCTATTTTGGACTAAAAGCAACAAAGCATTGTTCTGCTCTCAGTCTTGAAGGTCTGCTGTGACTCTCGTCAGTTCTGCCCAGTAACTACACACTTTGTCGAAACTGAGTTAAAGGGACACTCCACTTTTTTTTAATATATTCATTTTCCAGCTCCCCTAGTGTTAAACACTTGATTTTTACTGTTTTAGAATCCATTCAGCCGATCTCCGGGTCTGGCAGTACAAGTTTCAGCATAGTTTAGCACAATCCATTGAATCCGATTAGACCATTAGCATCGTGCTAAAAATAACCAAAGAGTTTCAATATTTTTCCTATTTAAAACTTGACTCTTCTGTAGTTACATCTTCTACAAAGACAGACGGAAAATTAAAAGTTGTGATTTTCTAGGCCGATATGGCAAGGACTATACTCTCATTCTGGCGTAATAACCAAGGACTTTGCTGCTGTAATGCAATGATATTACACAGCACCTGAAAATAGTCCCCTGCTATTGAAAGTAACCACGAAGACTATTTCCGGGCAGTGCGTAATATCACTACGCCTGCTGCAGCCATGTTACGGCAGCAAAGTCCTTGATTATTACGCCGGAAGAAGAGTAGAGTTTTTAGCCATATCGGCCTAGAAAATCGCAACTTTTAATTTTCTGTTGGTCTTAGTACACAATGTAACTACAGAAGAGTCAAGTTTTAAATAGGAAAAATATTGAAACTCTTTGGTTATTTTTTTGCGCGATGCTAATGGCATAATTAGATTCAATGGATTATGCTAAGCTATGCTAAAAGTGATACCGCCAAACTCGGAGATCAGCTGAATAGATTCCAAAACGGTAAAAATCTAATCTTTAACTCTAGGGGAGCTGGGAAATTATAATATTTTCCAAAAAAGTGGAGTGTCCCTTTAAGACCAAAGTCAATTCTTAAAAATATGATCTGTCTTGTGACAGATGGGTTTGACTCAGCTATGCTTAAAATCAAAGAAAACAGAGTGTGACGACTGCAGTAACTACATAATCCACACTAAAACCAATTTATTCTGAAGCCATTTTCCTGAGTGTCAGCGTTGGCGTTGTTCTAACTTTTTACCTTTGTAGGCCAGAGTTCATCTACATCTAAGCAGTGAACCTTTTGCCAACGTAAATTGCATTACACACGCATGGATTTGCAGCAGCCGCTCCGAAACCTTTATGTAAGTACTTTAAAAACACTACTATAATTATAGGACCAAACCATTATATTTGGCAGTCAATTTAAGACGGTTGAAAATTTCTCCACACCGGCCACATCCTCAACCAATCTTTACTTTGGCAGGCTGTTTTATAGGCTCTCCACTGTAAGAAGCAGTGACACAGTGCAAGAGAGGCCCAACACTGAGGTGCTTTATATGAATAGGGCTTTGATCCGAGTCATATTGCAGAGATTACGGATTAAACTGTGAACAATAGGGTCTTTCATGAATGGAGATGCACATATTGTGCGAACAGACAGCCAATCACTCTGCCAATTACATCTTAGATAGAAAAACAAGCATGTGGTTTTCTTTCCTCGCCCAATGTGCACTGGCACGGAGCGCATTGTCACATTAGAGTCAAATCTTCAGCAGGAATTCATGGGAATTTTCTCCCAGTCTCCATCACGCTAGATGTCCTGATTTCTTCTGATCCTGTCAAGGAGTGTAAGGGCTTCGGGCAGCTGAAAGATCAAGAGAGAGGGTAACATATACTGGCAAAGCCTATCGCTTAGTTGTTAAAGGTTTGGAAGTGAAGTAAAAACACCTTCTTTTTCGGGGGTATTAAATAATTCTAACGGGTTCCGCTGTGTTATTTTTGTCTAACACAACACACTTTAGGTGTCAGGACCTTTCTTAATGAGAGGGCAGGGAATTTGTGTTATTCATGGAGGAAGTATTAGACTTGATAAATTACAGCAACATTAAGTTCAATGTTTCATTAGAATGCCTCCGATTATACTGGAGAAAAACAATTGATTTCTGAACATGATGTTAATCATTTTTACTTTTTTGGTAATTTTGTTCACATGCATCGCATGCCCAATGCTCACCCAATTTTACTGTAATAATAGCCTGAAGAACAACCATTGTTCATCTTTGAATATATTGCACTAAAATGCTATATGGGAGGTATGAATGAAGTTGTGCTTGCCAAATAGCCTCATCTGACATTATCTCATGTCTTTGCTACATAAAAAGGCATGAGAATGTGTACAATGTTAATTATTCTATATATAGGAAACTTTTTAATGTTATCGGTAAGATATGTCGGTATTTCCGGTATTTCCTTAAGAAATGTCATATAAGTTTTAAGTGACATCAGAGAGTGCAGGCGATAACAGAAGCTAATGCAAATTATATGTGGGACATATGATTATTAAATATCGGTGCTATATATACACTCACCTAAAGGATTATTAGGAACACCATACTAGTACCGTGTTTGACCCCCTTTCACCTTCAGAACTGCCTTAATTCTACATGGCATTAATTTAACTAAGTGCTGAAAGCATTCTTTAGAAGTGTTGGCACAAATTGGTAGGATAGCATCTTGCAGTTGATGGAGATTTGTGGGATGCACATCCAGGGCACGAAGCTCCCGTTCCACCACATCCCAAAGATGCTCTATTGGGTTGACATCTGGTGACTGTGGGGGCCATTTTAGTGCAGTGAACTCATTGTCATGTTCAAGAAACCAATTTGAAATGATTCAGGCTTTGTGACATTATCCTGCTGGAAGTAGCCATCAGAGGATGGGTACATGTTGGTCATAAAGGGATGTACAGTGGTAACAGGCATGATGGATCCATGTTATCATTCTGTTTATGCCAAATTCTGACTCTACCATCTGAATGTCTCAACAGAAATTGAGACTCATCAGACCAGGCAACATTTTGGTGAGCTTGTGCAAATTGAAGCCTCTTTTTCCTATTCGTAGTGGAGATGAGTGGTACCCGGTGGGGTCTTCTGCTGTTGTAGACCATCCACCTCAAGGTTGTGCGTGTTGTGGCTTAACAAATGCTTTGCTGCATACCTCGGTTGTAACGAGTGGTTATTTCAGTCAAAGTTGCTCTTCTATCAGCTTGAATCAGTCGGCCCATTCTCCTCTGACCTCTAGCATCAACAAGGCATTTCCACCCACAGGACTGTCGCATACTGGATGTTTTTTCCTTTTAACGCCATTCTTTGTAAACCCTAGAAATGGTTGTGCGTGAAAATCCCAGTAACTGAGCAGATTGTGAAATACTCAGACCGGCCCGTCTGGCACCAACAACCATGCCAAGCTAGTTCATGAGATTGTCTTGACCAGGACCACCCCCCTATATGCTTTGAAGCAACTTCCATGTGATTGGTTGATTAGATAATTGCATTTTTATTTATTTATGCATTTGGCAGAAGCTTTTATCCAAAGCGTCTCACGGTGCATTACAAGCTATAAATTTTTATCAGTATTTGCGTACCCTGGGTTCGAACCCATGTCCTTTTTTGCGCTGCAAACGCATTGCTTTACTACTGAGCTATATAGGAACACATATTTATAGCCCTGTTTGTCTCCAAGGGCAGGTAAATGTGTGAAACTGACCTCATATTCTTCACAGCAGGGTTTAAGACTAGTCTGACTCAACAGGAGTTTGTTCTGCAAAAGGAAGAAACATGTGTGCTGTGTATATACTGGCCTTGTTTTTACTGGTGCCTTGTTTCTGTTCAAACCCACTTTCATCTAAGGATTTGCATAAGAAGGGCTGGATGCTCGCAGATTTAAAAACCCCTCTGTCATTTGCACGGTGCCTGCCATTTTTGCATGCGCTGATGTCGGACATTGCTGCCGTTTGTTTTTTTGTGCTTGACACCGTGAGTGAGGCACTGAGAATAGCCTGTGGTAAAGGCAGTTTGTCCCCATTATCATTATTCTGCATGTGCTGTTTTCAGGTGAAATTCGGCTGGTAATCAGGCAGGTGTGCTTAAAGCAGCAATTGCTCTCTGCTGATATTCAGCATTATCTAACAGAGCCTGAGGGCCGGCGCAAACATCTTGCATGTTAAAGTGAGCTTCCTGCTGTGCTCAAAATTTTGTGTGGCTGTAGGTTTTAGAGAAGAGAAAGCTCTTGAACTTTTGTGTGTCATATAATTCAAAGAAAAGCTGTTTCTGGGACTCTGAGACTAATTGTGGCACACTTTCCGTATGGGGCTAAGCTCAGATTGTACTGTATAAATAAGAACCACATTTTGTTCACTAGCGAATTGGAGGTTAAAAATGACTATTTCTGTCCTATATTTATTAGAAAAAGCTCTAGGCTACAAGTCTCCTTCATTATAATCCACACTGGATGAAGAGATGGGCTTCTCACTGAGTGAGTATAATAGATCTTTGTCATTTTCACTCACAGCATCATCATCTCATCATCGAGACCTATTTGTGGGCTCATTAATTACACTCATTCACACCCTGTTACACCTACATTGGAATTAGAACCTTCATTTCTTTCTACAGTGTTCAGGAACTGTGGCTAACATTAGGATGTAGTCACAGTCACTTTAGCTCTAAAGGCTTTTTGACATATGATGTAGTATCTTACATCAGCCAGATGACATCACAACGTCTACTGTCAGTGTATAACAATGTTTTGCATTTTGTTGCTGGGCCTATGCATTATATGTTAATATTACTATTACTATATATTTTTATTGATGTTTGACTTTAATGACAAAAACAAAACCTATTTTAAATGTGTACCTCTTGGAGAATATATTCATCTGGATCTGACCCAGCAAGCAATAGCCGTCATTTCAATGTCTAATTAATGTCACAATGAAATTGAAAAACTTAATTTTTTTTAAATATTATGTTGTTGTTTTTTACAATTGACTTATCTGTGAGCTTCATTATTTTATAAAAGTTCATGTGCCCTCATAATCTTAAGTCAAAAGTGCAAATCTCCTCCCCTTCTCGAAACGATCTCTCTATTTACTTACGGTCATGGGGTATAGGTGTGTGGGCCCCAGAAAAAGATCGTAGCGATTAGCAAATAGGAACATGACCAACTTCCAACTTTCAAAGATTTTGCTTTACCTTTTTTTTATTTCAGAAGCCATTTCACTCGGATATACATCATCACAATTGCTACTACGGTTTCATTGTGACTTTAAAGGTGCAGTGTGTAAATTTTAGCGGCATCAAGTGGTGAGGTTGCGAATTGCATCCAACGGCTTAGTCCATTGCTCACCCCTCGCTTTTGAAACACATAGAGAAGCTACAGTAGCCACCACCAGAACAAAATAGTAAAAACAAATTGTCCGTTAAGGGCTTCTGTAGAAAATGGCGGCACAAAATGACGACGTCCATGTAAGGGGACCCTCGGTGTATGTAGATTAAAGTTCTCGTTCTAAGGTAATAAACACATAACAGTTCATTTGAAAGGTCTTTATACACCCCTGATAATATAGTTTTGTATATTATTTTGCATTTCTGTCAAGAGATTCTTCTAAAAATTACACACTGCACCTTTAATTATAGACCTGATATAGTGTGCTATGTAACCCACTTGTAACCAAATTCAAGGTTATTTTGGCTAGATGTAATTTTTGCCGAAATTACTTGCAAGATGTTTGATATTCCATCATAAGCAAGGTCAACAGTGCATATTTTTTATTTTTCTTGTCAAAAATGACAATCGTTTTGCTAGATAAGACCCTTATGCCTCGTTTGGGATCGTTGAGAGTCCTTTGAAACTCCGTTGAAAAAAACTGTTAAGTGTTGAGTTAAGTATTAAATGTTGGGCTCCACCAAACTCCATTAAAATGAGAAAAATCCTTGAATGTTTTCCTCAAAAAACATAATTTCTTCTTGACTGAACAAAGAAAGACATCAACATTTTGGATGACATGGTGGTGAGTAAATTATCTGGATTTTTCTTTTAAGAAAATGGAATATTCCTTTAAGTTCCACCTACACAACGCGTGTGCATCTATATTTTATCCTAATTATCCCATCATAATTTCTGTTGGCCTGTAGTCTATAGAGCTTGCATCCGGTTAAGAACCTCCAGACCAGCCATCCTCCAGGCACCCTGCATCTGCTCTTGACAAGACTCTGTTAGACCAGACAGAGATTCATTTCTCGTCCTCTCAGATTGAGATATATAACTCAGTCGTATGGCCTCGACTGAAGCCTGACATGTTGCAGGGTCTCAGGTGTCATCGGCCATTTCCTGCTGAAGGTCCCCGGAATGAGATTAAATCCATTTATCTGTTTTCAGATTGCAGTAAACCCATTTCCGCTGTCATTTACTCTGCTCATGTCATCCTCCTGCGCCCCGTTAGGTTGTGTGAACAAGCGTGATTATCTGTCCTGTGCATCAGAATGTGTCTGTTGTTTAATATACTGCTGATATACTGCAGGTCTCTGTAAGTCACAGCACAGAGATGCTCTATTAATCAGTAAGCTATTTAGAAACCAGGCTTCCTAAAACATCTTTGAACTAAAGACTGCTTTTGTAACTCAACAACAACAGCTTTGTATATATTCGCAAAAGAAACCTCCAATCTGTTTCTGTAATCTATTTGCATTACATATACGCATTTGGCAGATGCTTTTTTATCAAAAGTGCATTTAAGCAATACATTTTGTTAGTATTTGTGTTCTATGGAAATCGAACCCCTGACCTTTGCGTTGGTAGTGCAATGAGCTAAAAAAGTTTCATTTAAAAATACTTTTTTAAGATGTCAAATAAATCTTTGATGTCCCCAGAGCACATATGTGAAGTTTTAGCTCAAAATACCATATAAATAATTTATTATAGCATGTTAAAATTGCCACTTTGTAGGTGTGAGCAAAAATGTGCCATTTTGGGTGTGTCCTTTAAAATGCAAATGAGCTGATGAAATTTAAACACTGATCACAATGATGGTGCTTTGTTGCAATTAAAACTTAATTGTGCTTTTCTCTGCACTAAATGGCAGTGCTGTGATTGGATAGTGCAGATTAAGGGGGGGTATTATTATAATAAGAGCTCCTTATGACATCATAAGGAGAGCCAAATTACAACAACCCATTTTTTTTATGTGCTTGTAGAGAATGGTTTACCCAATCATAGCACTTAAACATGAAAAAAGTCAGATTTTCATGCCATGGGCCTTTTAAGGTACAAATTATACTAGAAAAAAAAACTAGAAATGGCATTAAAGTTGTCAGCTAAAACATACAAGTCAACAAATGTGTGTCTGCCTTTAGAATGGAATTTGATAAAGTGACAATCTGAGCTATAGAGACAAAGATAAAATACAGCAGAAGAGAACTGTGTCAACATTATGCCACCCTACGGCACTGACTCTGAGAAACGAATCGTACCTCACAGCCGCAAGCAAACTGGGTCAAGGCATATGACGGGGGACAAGGACTTGCAGGATGCCGTAAACAGAGCCGGCGACCTCGCACCCTCACGCTGTTATTCTGCGCCTGCGCATAACGAGGACATTTTTTCTCATTGGGTCTTAATGACATTCTGACAGTGCGCCTTTCGCTCAGAGACCCCCGGATCCAGCCGAGCAATTTTGCAGTGTATTCCTCCTTTTCTCCTGGTTGGGCGAGGAGAGTCTATTCTCCGTCTGAATGAATCAGGTAAATCCAATTCCAAAAAGCAATGAGATCTCAGATGAAGAGGAAATTATAGCCGGGAAAAGTGATTGGTGGAATGGATCGAGACCCCCTTAAAATTGGGCCCTGAGCTGCACAATGCAAGACAGCACTTTCGCTGCTCCTGTTAAATGTGTTTTTATAATTGATTCCCACTGTGGCACAAAAGCAGGGCATTGAAAAGACTGTCATTCGGATTTCTTTGTGTTGTACACTGATGAGGTCACTCTCTAGTGAGTGCCTGCGTTGACCTCATGGGTCAGACCTCAATATGTGGAGAATCAAAGGACCACACACGTGCACGCACAAATACAGTACATGCAGATTAAAAAGTGCAATTGCAGTGATATAATAGTTATTAGCCTCTTTCACACAGTAATTCTGGTAAATTACCATGAATTTACCAGAATGAATTTACCAGTAAATACAAAAATGTGCTGTTCACACACGCAGTGGCGTTCCGTTATTTTACCAGTAAGACATCATTCACACATCAGTATCAAAATACCGGTAAATTCGTTGAGAAAGCGGAAGTACCTGTAGCACGCGGCGAGCTCAGTGTTGTATTTGTAAACAATCCACGTCGTTCATATCCACGATCCGTATTTTGCTGTTTTCACGTCTGTGGTAAACAGTCGCGAAGTTGCTCATGACCGAACAACATTGAATGAGACGACGTCAAACCGAAAATGCGTTTTTAACAACACTACTGTTTGCACGTTAGGCTTCACAGAGGGCGTGCTAAGGACGTCGGCAATTAGGCGGTAAGCTGTTTTAAACAACTTTTGTGAAGAAATGTGGACGTAAACTTCAGGTGTGCTCAACTTTCAAGCAGCATGTGTGTGGAAAACGTCCGTAAACAGTGCGGGGGTAAACGCGTCATCTGTATTAAAGCGCTATGATTGGACCGAAGCTTTCAGCACGGTCTGACGTCGTCCATTCTAAATGCCGGTAATCCTATAATTTTCGTTCACACATAGCGCTTACCGGTAAGTTACTGGTAATCTTACAACCTGTCTTACTGGTAAATTGGGAGCACTGATTTACCGGAAAGGTTCTGTTCACACATGACATGTTAACGGCAATTTACCAGTAAATTACCAGTAAAGACTGTATGTGTGAAAGGGACTATTGATGTACAATGCTTCTTTTTCTCTCCATAATTTTGTGTCGTTTATGATGACAACACAAAGCACGATGCATTCCAAATCAATCGCAGACAGTAACTTTAGTAATTCTAAACTTTATTGTGCTTTTGGGGACAAATTATGTAATTATCAAGTTTGCATACTGTTCCAGCTTTTATCTTGTGTACTTATTGTGCACTAGCAACACCTGCACTGTTTGTCAACCTGTGGGCTGAAAATGTTTAATTGGGAAAGCTGTGTGTTTTTTCTGCTATTGTCATTGCACAAAGAAGCTACTGATTCTGACCTGAATTATCTAGTCTTCTGTGAATGCTTATGAATCGACTTTCCCCCCATTCTTCTCTCTGTTTTCGGTAGACACAGCAGCTGTGGTTTTGACCGTACTCTTTTGCTCCTCTGAATTCCTGAGTAATGTTTCTCATTATAAACTGGACGGAGAGAAAATTAGGCATTGTAACCTCTATTACTTTAGGAGTTTAGAAACTTTTCTTGTTTGGTTTGTAGCTTCACAGATTACATCACCGTGTCTCAGACGGAAGAATCATAATCTAGTTATGAGTTTGATTTTCACCTATTGGTTTCACATTGATTTCAATCATTGAAATGGCCTAAACAAGGTTATATTTTCACAAAATGTTATTTCGATTATTTAATGTAAAAAACAGTGGGTTTTTTACTGGGTTGTCCTTATAATACTGTTTTCTTATGAGTTTCAGACTTTTGTTAGAAGAGAATCGTAATGTGTTTGATGTCATTTATGAAATGCTCTACTGTTGGTACAATAATACTGGAGGAGTTATGTTGTGCAACAATGTATATTAGTTAGAATAGACTTAAGTACTCTCTAAGAGGCCATTGAATAGATCCTCTGTGGCTATTATCTCTACCATTTAGACGTGTTGCCCACTTAATGTTATAGTCTAGTGTGATGTGGGCACTGCAGCAGTTCAGATATAGTGTACAGCAGAATAGCACTTATAGAGAGAGAGTAAGCGAGTGAGGATTATTGTCACAGAAAAAGATCATCTTTTAGGTCTGTGTGCAGACTCAGAGGTTCATCATCTGCCGCCTCAGCATCATTCAGACTCTTTTCCTGACAGTGGTGTTTTCCTGATAATCAGAGACGAACGATTCGGGCGGTCAGAAACAATAAGCATCAGTACACTGTCTGGAGTCACAGACTGAAAAGGATTCTTAGAAAAAGCGCTGACAAGGAAAGGCCTGCAGATTTATTTTATTTATTTATTTATTTGAGTAATGGCAGGCATTTTGTTGTTTGTTTTGGACAATGACAACGTCAATGCAATACTGTGCTTTTCATAACTGAAATGATTGTTAACCTGAGTCATTATTATGCTTGCCACTTTTCAGGTTTAAAGTAATATCTTTGACACCACAATTCTGGACCTTTATAACCCACACTGTAAAATGCAGCATTAATTTAAAACAGCTTGGTTTTGCAAGTCAATTCAACCTAGTATTTTAAGTTTTGGCTTGATGAGTTGACATAACTTATAAAAAACAAGTTGAAATTGTATGACTTAATGGGGCAGTTTCCCGGACAGGGATTAGACTAGTCCTTAGCTGTGTCTGAAACCGCTCCCTATCCACTATATAGTGCACTATATCGGGTGTCGGCCATTTTGTAGTGGTGTCCGAAACCTTTGTGAACAACTTCATTCCCTACATTCATTCACTACTTTTTACCCACAATGCACTCTGATTTTGAGGGTACATTCGATGTACACTCGTTCACTCATATTTCCCATGATGCAACGGGAGACGAACGCGTAACTTGAATCAGCCGAAGGATACTGACAGTAAACACCAAACATTTTCTTGTTGTCAGTTATTTTCTACTTTTTGAAAATAAACAAATGAAAAATAATTGCGTTATCTTTTATTTAAAATCTAATACACATTTTTATTAAACAATGAATAAACAGCAGTAAATAAATATTATAAGCAGTTGTTTTGTTCTCTTTATTATCAACTAATACAATAAACATGACAAATGTGAAAAACAGTAAGAAAGCTTTACCATTTCACAGCACAATCAATAAAGCCACACAGGTGTTTTTGATGAATCTCTGCGACAGCTCTCTGACGCATGATATTTGCGTCAGTGTCCGAAATCGCTCACTCATTTTCATTTGCTTCTTCCCCATAAAGTGGACTCAACTGTCATTCCCCATATAGGGAATAGTGAATGAGTGAACGAGGGAACGGTTTCAGACACAGCTCTAGACTTAGGGCCAATCCCATTTCTCTGTCTTACCCCTTCCCCTTACCCCTACCCCTTAGTTTTGCACGTTCACGTGAGAGTAAGGGCTATCCCAATTCTCGTTTTGATCAAGGGGTAGGGCTAAGGGCAAGTGGTAGATACCCCTTAAAACCAAGGAATTTCCGCGAGCTTACTTGAAACCAAGGGGTACCCAGAATACACTGCGCAACCGGCAAAAATGGCGGCCAGAGAGTCCCATAAATGTAAGTATTTTCGGCTTAATAATTAATTTAAAAATTACTAACGTCTTGTTTTGTGCTCTACACACACCTGTTCATATATATTTGAATTATGTTCTTAATTTTTAAATGTTTTAAAATTTCGCTAGTTTGCTACGCTAACGTTACGTTGCTGATTTGCACAACATTCCTGTATTTGCTGATTTGCACAACATTCCCGTATTTCTCTAAATAGCCATGAATGGACTGTATGCTTGTCTACAGTTTTAACTGGCAGCCAGCAAACGACGATGTATAATGACCGAACCGTAACCAAGCGGTGTCTCATTTCATAGGGGTGTGTTTTCACCCCTAGCGCTTAACACTTGGTTTTGAGGGACAAGGGCTAGGGGTAAGACGAAGTGGTAGGGGAAGGGGAAGGGGTAAGACAGAGAAATGGGATTGGCCCTTAAACACTTTTAAGAGCTCTCTAAACTGAAAACAACTTGCACTGACATATCTTAAAATACATCAGTGCCCTTTGTTTTACCTCAAAATGCACACAGGTAATGTTTTTAGTAAGGCATGTTTGTTAAAACTAGTTATATTTCCTAATTATACTAAGGCCTAGTCCTGGATTAAGCTAATCCTGGTCCGGGAAACCGCCCCAATATGTTGATTTTTTTTTACAGTGCAGGATTAAAAGTGGTGCTAGCTACCCTTCTTTTAAAATAACAAGTCATTGCTAAGCCTAGTGCCAAGCTTAGTGTATAAACCTGTTTAAGTACCTAAATATCGGCATAATTATAATCATATAGCAAAGTTATCATAACAGAGCACAGTGTTTTAGAAATATATAATGTTATTTTCATATGTTTATTTCAGACTAATCTCACGAAAAGTCTTGTTATAGTCATGAAAAAGTTTAATAAATTGATTTGTGTCCATGACATGAAATTCAGCTTTTTAATGTCTTTTTCGTGTCACTCGCACAAATTTCTACAAATAGTTTTTCGTGTCTGTGGCACGACTTTCTTTTTCATGTCATTTTCTGTATTGTTTTCTCTTTTTTCCTATTTTCTTACTATTGTCGCTTGGGGTTAGGGTTAGAATCACTTTCTGTTACTTTTTTAGACGTCCTAACCCAAACCCCAACTCTAACTCCAACTCCCAAATCTAACCTGAAGCAACATAAATTAAAATATAGCTGCAAGCAGCAATGCCGGGGTCAAGCCGAAAAGGGCAAAAAAGGATGTAAAATTGAGATTGGATAAGCAGATTGAAGACCCTAGGCAAACCTAATGATTTCAGATGAAAAAACAAAAAAGTTATCCACAAAAATAATCTATGTTCTTGTCTATTGCAATCGTCCTTCTGTGTTGTTCCAGTAGTTTTAGGCAAAATACCATATTCTATCTCAAAACCAGTAGGTGGCGCAATGACAAAATTGTGCATGCAACATCAGGTCATGATTGTGTTACATCTAGCTAGTTTTATGTCTATACACTTTAGTTTAGTTAAGAAACAGATGTATGACCATAGGGGCTGGCTTGTTATCAAAGGTTTTGTTCAATTATAAGGCCATCTAGTGGTGCAAGCATACAATTTTTTTTGTGTAGCCTCAGAATGTGCTCATGCATCAGCGTATCAAATCTGGTGAAAAAATATATTTTCGTTACGAAGTTACAACCATTTATGTGTAAAAAACACAAAATTTGAAGAAAATTTTTAGTTTTTTGCAATTTTCGGCCATTTCTGATGAAAATTTTAATATAACGCCAATAGAACTTTTTGTTCAGAAGGTAAGGTTAGTTTCTTCCTATGGTGTTTTCGAGTCGATCGGAAAAACGTTCGCGGAGATATTCACGCGTGTTTCTTAAGCGCTATTTTGCTGCGCAGGATTAACCGTAAGGCGAATTCTGGCATGTTTGGTATCGTTGGACTCGGCAACTATTCAGAACTCCATTTCTCTGGCCACTAGGTGGCGCTGCGACGAAACTGTGCATGCACCCTGAGTTCCTGACTGGCATCAGAAGTACCAAGTGTCGTGTCAATAGGCCTAAGTTTGACGAAGATACAGCCTAAAATCTGTTTTTTTGCGCTCTACGTAAAATTCGTTAAGGCGGTATACGACAACGGATTGCTGTATCAAAATCCTTTTGATAACTTTTTGCCAGGAGTGTCTCAAGATGATACATACCAATTTTCGTGGCAATCGGACAAAAGCTCTAGGACGAGTTCGAAAAAGTAGGTTTTACGGATAATTCAAAATGGCGGAAAAATTTTCATGACGGAAAATAACGTCCAATCGAATCGTCTTGAGCCAAGGAGTCAGAGGAAACAAGAATTTTGTTTCTAGGACTTACGGATCAGAAGTTATAAGCAAAAACCCCTAAAAATAGGAAAAAACTATGAGAAAACAATACATTAAATGACACAAAAAAGAAAGTCGTGCCACAGACACGAAAAACTATTAATAGAAATTTGTGCTGACTGACACGAAAAAGACATTTGTGCTCAAGGCACAAAAAAGCTGAATTTCGTGCATGGACACGAATAAATTAATAAAATTTTTCGTGACTATATCACGACTTTCCGTGAGATAATGTTGGTTGTTAATTTTTACCGTATTAAATTGCATAGTGTTAACCAAATAGGTACTGCAAGTTGTTATTGTAACTAAAATTGTATATTATATAGTATGTATACTATTAAACTTTTATAAGTTTTATTTTATAGTGGGAAACTTTAGCAGTGTAAGAATATTATGCGCTTGAACAATGTGCCAACGAGCCATTTTCACAATCATCTGATAAAGTGCTTATGAATTCCAATCAGGGGAATCGAAGACGTTTCATGTGAGAAAACTAAAGCTCGAAATGCAAAGGAAAGCACATCACATCACAAGACGCTTTAATTTAAATAGTAATGGCCCGGTCTAGGCTCCGGGCCAGCAAATCAAGTGGTTTAAAGGCGTGACAGACCAATTGTGCCATTTCACCAAGTCTAATTTTTAAATAGCGGTTAGGCAGATTGAGGTCAGCTGTTTAAGACTCCCAGTTACGAGAATCGGTCATGTAAAAAATGGAGGCCAGAAGCGATCATATTATTACTCAGAAAAAATAACAAGAATGGGGGAAAAGTGAAAGGACAAATTCATTACGAAAAAGGACACAAGCCTGCTGAGCACTAAGCTGTCGGTGTGAGATACTTATGATTGGAAAATACAGTGATGCAGTCATTCTAATACTTGTATTTTCAATAGAATTGCTTCATTCTTAGTGAGCTGCATACTCATCGAGCGTTTGAGGCATCAGATTTTTGGTTCCAAAGTGAAGGCTTTTTTTAGTACAATTTGATTAATTTTGGTTTTTATGTTAATACCATTAAGGCTGCATCGATCATTTTTGTTGAGAAGACCATTCTGGGAATCAGGACAGGCGCCACCACTGGCATTATCCCACAGATCACTGTGATCCCCTCAGATCACTGTTAATGTTGAATTGGATTTTAATGATACACTGTAAAAAAAATCCGTAGAAATTGCAGCTGAGTTGCCGGTAATTTACCGTAGATTTAAATTTATGTTATTTACCGGCAACATTTTGTTAAAAGTTAAATGAACATTAAACATTTACAAGTCTTTGTCTTTACAGAGTAAAACTAAAAAACAGCATCAAGCAAAACATTCTGGGAAACAAAATCTGAAGCAAAAAACAGAAAAAGGTTGATGATGATTTTTGGTTCCCAGAATGCTTTGCATGAGGCTGTTATTGTATAGTTTTATTCTGTAAAGATAAAGACTTGTTAATATTTAAAATTTATTTAACTTTGAACAAACTCTTGCCAGTAAATAACATAAATGTAAATCTACGGTAAATTACCGGCAACCCAGCTGCAATAACATTGAAATTTTTACGGACTTTTTTTACAGTGTAAAATTTGATATTTAGTAATCACATTTGCCTAGTGTATTGTCTTTCTAGAGTGAATAAAAAGCTAAAATAGCAATATTTTAGTTAAGGACGGTCTGTGAGGCAAGGTTGAATTTTGATTGGTCGCTTGACTAAGCCTATTCCCCACCCTAATAACATTATGTAAAATTTCTTGCATTATGGAAAGCAAACATGAAGGCTACGAACATTCCATTATTTTAAGGTTGTGTATTGCATTAAATAATTTCACCATGGACATTCGAAAATGAACTAAAAAGAAAGAAACTACCGCAACTGACTCCTGCAAAAGTATACATATCTGTACCTGGGTGATTCTCCCGAAAACATTAAAACACCACGGCACTAATGATTTTAGATATAAAATGTGTAATATGTTAATATTAAAAAGCATCAGAATTAACAAAATACTGTGTTCTACCTTGCACAATGTGTGATTTCAACATAAGAATTTATAATTTGTCAATTTTATCTCATTTTCTGCTGAAATTCTCATTACCGCAATGCGTCCAGCTGTATTTGAACATGCGTTACAAATTAACACAAAAATAATTAGAAAAAAATAAATGGATGTTTTGCTAGACTACTTTAGATGACAGAAAAATAATTTACAGAATATTCATGTATAATAATAATGAAGAAAAATTAGGAAATGATGTGTCCATGCCTGATGTTCTCATCCTCCACAACACTTTTTGAGAGCAGTTTAAGCACACATACAGAATTTCAATTGAAGTTTGATTTTAAGTGACCAAGCACATGAACCAGTTACTTCAAGATGGCTAAGATCATCTCTTTATATCTTTCCAGTTAAATATGAAATATTCTCTTGTCAGAATGCTTACACGACATTTTGAGTATCATTACCAAAACAGGTAGTTTTCTACAGTTTGAAAATTGTTTGATCTACAATTTTTTTATGAAAATGTTCTTTATTAAAGTCTAATTATATGCACTGAATAAAAATTGAGCAAAGCCTACATGGCTTCTCTATTTTTAGCAAAACATACTGGGGTACCTCATCCTCCACAACACCATTCTCATAAACCCCAACCATTTAATAGCAGTTGTGGTAAAGAGAACTTCTGTTTCGGAAATGAGAATTTTTAGGACTTATTTTCGAAATTATGTTACAAAAAGTATTAAATGATAAGTAAAAGTTTTTTAAATTAATGTTCCCATATACTCCAGACTTTTTTTAATGTCTGGTGGGGAAAAAAGTAAATTTAAGCAATTTTTCCATTTTCATGCTTGACATTTTTAAAACCAAGTTTTCTTGAGAATCACCCACCTAATGATACTTATAAGGACCTTTTTAAATGATACTGCCCCAATAACAGCTGGGTTGAATATTTTGACAGTTTTTCAAACCATGTAGTGGTATTTAGTTATAGTTGGTGAAATACCGTACCATTAGCAACATGCTAATCTGAAATTGAGTCTGATTTTACTACTGTAATCCGAGGATGACATTTACAGCATATAGATCACTAAACTTTCCTGTTGGTCTAGATGTCCACTCAGAAAGCAACTGACAATAAACTACAGGCAAAGTGTAAAGCAGCTTACTATATTTTTTTGTATACTGAGACTGGCTGAGATGTCTTTACGCCTCTGGCTTTCATTAAGGCACAAACAAGTGAAAATTTGTTCAGAGCCAATTATACAAACGGCGAGGGCCATTTTTTTCACAGTGCCGAATTGAGTACGCTCCATTACCTTTAGCACAGTTTGAGTGATCAGGTGTGGGCGCAGCAGAGGTGAACTCTGAGTCCATTCATACATCAATAATGTGACTGTGCATGCACTTTATTGCTTCAGCGGTCTTAATAGGCAGGATGGACAAAACATTACTTTCGGTTTTATGAATGTGAACACTGTCTGCGGTAAATATAAGAAAAACAAATGATTTCAATGAAGGAACCTGTATTAACATTTTTACAAATGATTAATTTGCTGTTAATGTAAATTCGTCTACTCTTCGGAAAAGGATGAATTTTCCACCTTTGGGTTAAATATCGCCAACCTGTTTGGAAAAGATGTTATGTTTTCCATGAAAAACGAAAGGATAAAAATAGAACCTTGGGAGACTCGTATATCTCCGTTAAAGGGATCAAGTGAAACTATTCCAGACACCAATTTCATATCCTGCTTTTCCTGGAGGAGTTTCACTCGGGCATGTGGGCATTTGGTGAGAATGGATTTCTGTTCTGCGGTGGGATGCCCCAGGAGGCAATGTGAGGCCTTCATATATTCTCTGATGTGTTTCTCTGGCTGTGTGTTGATGGATGTTTGTCACTTTCACCTGCCTTTGATGTGCAGTTTTGGGGCTAGTTTTGAGTAGATTGGAAGGCCGGACTCAAGGGAAGGAATGTGCGTATGCGTGTGTGTGGTTAGTAAAGTGGAAAGCAAAGATACAGCCTTTCACACTCAATATTTGGTCATCCTACTGACATTATGACACATCCTGCCAAGCACTTGTCTTTTTGCTCACAGAGCAGTGTGTTTACAACTGGCATCAAATGTAGGTTAAAGTTTCTCTTTGGCTCTATGTGATTCACTACCTGTATTGTAACCTTTATGAATATTTCATATACAGTTGTTTTTATTTCTGTAAAGATACTTTGTTTTGCGATTTTTTAGCATGAATTAGTTTTAGACAGGGCTGTTTTGCAATAAAGAATGGCCTTGGTGCTTTAAATAGTGAAGGGGGTCGGGACACCTTTTTGCACACTTAAAGGAAAACACCACCGTTTATTTCAATATTTTACTGTTCTTACCTCAACTTAGACAAATTAATACATATCTATCTTTATTCAATGCGTGCACTTAATCTTTCTACAGCATGTCGTGAATGTGTTAGCATTTAGCCTAGCCCCATTCTTTCCTTAGGATCCAAACAGGGATGAATTTAGAAGCCACCAAACACTTCCATGTTTTCCCTATTTCTAAAGGAATGAATGGGGCTAGGCTAAATGCTAACACATTCACGACACGCTGTACAATGACTTAGTGCACCCATTGAAAAAAGATAGGCATGTATTAATTTGTCTAAGTTGAGGTAAGAACATAGTAAAAATCCTTTAAATAAAACTGTAAAGGTACAGTATTTAATTTCAATGGCACGATTGTTGATAAGTGTGAATTAGAAAGTCTTTCAATTTCCAGCACCTTGATAGCACCATACTTTCATATTTATATATAATAGAAATGAACATGAAAGTATGTGCTATTAAGGTGGCAAACCACTTGTTCTAATACTATGGTGCAGACAGATAGATCCTATGGTGGGGGTAAAGTATAGAGCAAAAGCTGCTCGGGGAAACGGTTACCCACCCAGGCGCAATTCATTTTCAATGAGAGGGACAAGCAGAACAGAGAGCAGGCGTGATACTGTGAAATGGCACCTGATATATGTGAGAAGTGAAGTGTGTGTCTGTGCCTGTATGTCCTATACCAGGGTCTGCCGGAGCATTTTAAATTGTGATGATCAATTCGAATATGTCATACTTCACACCAGTACCACTGGGGCCACTCCTCAGCATACTGTAGGAGCCCTTTACTTAAAGATCCAAAGAAATCAAAAATTGACCTAATGTAAGTGTACTTTTTAAGTTGTAATACTTTTATGTTAGAATATCTCTTTCTCGTCTTTGGTCAAAAATATTGGTAATACATTCTGCACTAGACAGATTTTTGTCCAGCCATATTCTCTCGGGAGTGAGATTACCTAGCAACCTACCTAGTATGGCCATCGCCGATGTAACAAAAGCCTATTGCTTATTTTTAATGTGTTCCATCCAAATTTCATGTTTTAAAGAAATTATATTTTATTAAGTTCACAAGGCATAAAACCTTCGATCTTGGTGTTGTGCTTCCTGGTTGAGCAACAGCAACAATTTAAAAGAAATGCCACATAAAAACATTTAACTGTATTTTTTAATAACATAAGCAATTTTCTTGACATCATAACACCGTATGTTACATATACCGTATGCAACATGATCTCACAAAGTTCCGTGGCATAGTCACGGAATTTTGTGCTCATTTTTCCGTGGCATTCTCACGGATTGGTTACTCAACTGCTTTTTCCTATTTTCAAACCATTTTCGCTTCGGTTTAGGGTTAGATTTGGTGTTTGCGTTAGTATGTCACTTTAACTATTGGTTTATACTATGTTTTCTGATTGAGTAACCAATCCGTGAGAATGCCACGGAAAAAGACAGTACGTAGCAGGGCCACGGAAAAATGCGGAGATCCGTGAGAATGCCACGGAAAAAATTAGCACAAAATTCCGTGACTATGCCACGGAAATTTGTGAGATCAGGTTGACCGTATGCATACACTCACCTAAAGGATTATTAGGAACACCTGTTCAATTTCTCATTAATGCAATTATCTAATCAACCAATCACATGGTAGTTGCTTCAACGCATTTAGGGGGTTGGTCCTGGTCAAGACAATCTCATGAACTACAACCTGAATTTCAGAATGGGAAAGAAAGGTGATTTAAACCATTTTTAGAGTGGCACGGTTGTTGGTGCCAGACGGGCAGTCTGAGTATTTTACAATCTGCTCAGTTACTGGGATTTTCACGCACAACCATTTCTAGGGTTTACAAAGAATATTGTGAAAAGGGAAAAACATCCAGTATGTGGCAGTCCTATGGGCGAAAATGCCTTGTTGATGTTAGAGGTCAGAGGAGAATGGGCCGACCGATTCAAGCTGATAGAAGAGCAACTTTGACTGAAATAACCACTGAGGTACAACCGAGGTATGCAGCAAAGCATTTGTGAAGCCACAACATGCACAACCTTGAGGCGGATGGGCTACAACAGTAGAAGACCCCACCGGGTACCACTCATCTCCACCACAAATAGGAAAAAGAGGCTATCATTTGCATGAGCTCACCAAAATTGGACAGTTGAAGACTTGAAAAATGTTGCCTGGTCTGATGAGTCTTGATTTCTGTTGAGACATTCAGATGGTAGAGTCAGAATTTGGCGTAAACAGAATGAGAACATGGATCAATCATGCCTTGTTACCACTGTGCAAGGCTGGTGGTGGTGGTGTAATAGTGTGGGGGATGTTTTCTTGGCACACTTGAGGCCCCTTAGTGCCAATTGGGCATTGTTTAAATGCCACGGCCTACCTAAGCATTGTTTCTGACCATGTCCATCCCTTTATGACCACCATGTACCCACCCTCAGATGGCTAATTCCAGCAGGATAATGCACCATGTCGCAAAGCTCAAATCATTTCAAATTGGTTTCTTGAACATGACAATGAGTTCACTGTACTAAAATGGCCCCCACAGTCACCAGATCTCAAACCAATAGAGCATCTTTGGGATGTGGTGGAATGGGAGCTTCGTGGATGTGCCTGGATGTGCATCCCACAAATCTCCATCAACTGCAAGATGCTATCCTATCAATATGGGCCAACATTTCTAAAGAATGCTTTCAGCACCTTGTTGAATCAATGCCATGTAGAATTAAGGCAGTTCTGAAGGTGAAAAGGGGTCAAACACAGTATTAGTATGGTGTTCCTAATAATCCTTTAGGTGAGTGTATATTTGATTTTCTGTCAGCTGTAAGCTGTAAATGTTTGAAGTCATATTGTGCTTTATCTCTTATGAGGTTAATGTATGGATTGGTATGTTGTCAATCAAAATTAATGATGAGAGAAAGAGAGAGATGAAGTAAAAAAATGCATTATCAAGCTCTATATCAGGTTTTTGTTTATTAAAATAAAAAAGAAATGGAGTGTGTGGTGTGCTGATTGCATTTTTCATCTCTGCTCTGACAGACATCAGTCAGAATATAATTGCTTTCCTCATTATGACAAGATTCCCTTCATAACATCTTTCTCTCTCTCTCATACACAGGCCTTATTTACAAAAGACAGGCAGCTCATTTATGTAAGTCCGTCAGAATGGCCTCGGGGGCGAAGAGAAATAGATAAGCCTGTTTTGAATAATACTCCTCATTTTTCTCTAATGACCCCTTCATATTTTTGTTTCATGGTTTCCAGCCATGTCTTTTGTAAGACATTTTTCATATGTCACATGTGGGCATGGTGATTTCTTTTTCTATTTACAAATCATTTTTCATCATGTCATGTTTTATTACACCTGAGTTCCTGTAAAGTGTTTGTCAATGCAATAATGTACCATCAGAGTCAGTGTCTGTAATCATGTGAATGAAGAATAACACTACCACTACCTCCAGAATCTTATCTTACTGATCTTGTCTTTGGCTACTTGCTTGGTCTGTTTGAGACTCATTTTCTTGCAGCTCATGCCAAACGACATTTGTCTTTTTCTAGCCTTTCTGTTGAAGATTTAGTCTATAAATAATTCATTACATTTTGTGGATTTCAGAAGACCTCCTGTACACCGCTGACTGTCTGACTTTTTAGTCGCGTGGCGCGAGGGACAAAAGCAATGTCCTTCTAAAGATCACAGACAGTATGCCCTTTCTGCTGAGGACTGTGGTTTAAAAGGATGATTCACCCAAAAATATAAATACTTTAATAATTGACATGATTTTTAGTGTAGCTCAATTGGTAAAGGATTGCATTAGCACCACAAAGGTTGTGGGTTAAAATACCAGAAAACGTATATTTTGATAAAATGTAGAGCTTAATGCACTGTAAGTCCTTTGGATAAAAGTCCAGGGGCCTCATTTATCAACATTGCGTAGAAAATGTTCTATATTTGTACCTACGAATGAAATTTAGAATGTGCCTAAGTACAAAAAAATCCGGATTTATCAAACGTGCGCACGTGGTTCGTACGCACATCAGTAAGTAATCCTTGATGATAAATCCCACTTGTTCTTAAGCACCATGCTCGTGCACGTTCATGTTCATTTGCATTTCGAAACGCCTCCAATGAACCATATATGGTGACAACACCTCCCGTTATAAGTCACGTGGTTGTGCTTTTTTCCCTCATCGCAATAATGGCAAAGACAGCATAAAAGAGAAACTTACAGACGCAGAAATTGAGTTACTGGTGGATGAGGTTAAATCCTAATAACACATCCTGTTTGGTTCACTTAGGAGGAATGTCTAACAAAAGAAAACAAATCTGCATGGGAACATGTTACCAGTGAGTTTAATTCCGTTGGGTATGAGAACACTTTTAGAAATAAAAAAGCCGTTTTATCAGCCAAAAACAAAAACAAAAAAACGCGTCACAGCACACCGACGTGAAACGAGTGCAACTGGAGGACAGACAACTTTCCACCTTGGACAGCAGCATATATAACCAGCATCATTGGCGCGATCTTTGAAAACGCGCTACCGGCGGAATGGATTATTTGCCAAGTCTTCCAATAACGCAAGATAAGCCTTTGCACTGTGTCAAGCATTTGTCGGAGACTTCATTCATACAAATCACATGTAGAGCTTTCACAGATACAGATACATTGCTGTTACCATACTGACATTAATCATTTTTAACACCTGCTTGTGGATAAAAAATAGACACTTCTTTACTCACTGGAACAGGGTCCTATATGTAGTATCGCTATTCTACCACTAGATGCTCTGCGTACGCATACTCAGAGGTGTGCGTATATTTACACACATTTCTACGTATAAGTGCAATTTGATAAATTCCACACTTTGCGTAAAACTGTTCCTACGAACACTTTACGCACACTTCTGTGCGTACGCACGTTTGATAAATGAGGCCCCTGCTTTTAAACATTTTACTTGGCATTGTTTGCCCTGAAATTACTATACCAAGCTTTCGGACGCAGCCAGTAAAACCCTACACCCTTCAGAGGGCTCACTTAAGTGCTCTGCCCTATAGAGTGAGTAGGGCGATGCTTACATATTCATCCACCCACTACAGATACAATACATAGCTGGCACCATACATCCTCCACTTCGGTTTTCATCTGTGCACCTTTCACCTCCAGATCTTCTTACAATGGCAATTTAACCATTAAAGTTTTGGTGCATCTTGAGTAAAAGCCTCTTCAGGGTAAGTTGGTGGTATTTGCTTATTTATTTATTTATTTATTTATTGTTACAGAAATGAATGCTGCCTCAATTGATGCGACTTAATTCATTTGTACAGTGTTTGACTTCTAAAGTATCTTTACAAGCAATTACTATTTTTAATTTGGCTTGTTCACAGCAGTATGTTTAAGGTAAAATGCATAAGACATTTAAGTAGATAAGGAAAAAACATGGGAGGATCCAGACTCAATTAGGAAAGCTTATACAAACATTCATGTGAACAGATTTTTCCATTTCACCTATAGGTGTTATGTGCCTTATTACCATTGTTGAGATGGCTGGTGCCAGAGATGTAGGCTCTTTGTTATGTTCACTATAGGGAGGACCGGGAGAATTCCCGGTGTGCCAGTCTGTTTTTTTTTTGTTTTTTTTTACACGAGGGGCGGTGTTGTCATGCTACCGGGTTGAAGGTTTCTGTCCCTAGGCTGCCAGCACACAATATTATCCAGCCCCACTCGCATAATTTGCGGGTGGGAGATGTCCCCACCGGTTTATGCCCAAGTTGATTGTGCCCCAAGTCCTGACCACCTATTGGAAGAATTCTTGCATTAGGGTCCATTAACATCCAAAACGCAAAGTGTTTCAAAGCGCTTTCCTGTGAACATGAGTTTTGTTTCAGATGTGTCTATTTTTGAGTGCGCTTGCCGAACGTCTAGAGTTAAAATAAACTTGAGCGCGACTTGATATGAACGGCATCTAAAAGGAAAAGGATCTACAAATCATAATTTCATAGTCATAGATGTAACAATGATTTGTCTATGAATAGTCATTATTCATCGACTTTTGTAAGAGTAACAAAAATCTATCTATTTGAAAAAAGTTTCATATGAATGTGATGTTTTCTCAAGTAAAACTACATTTTGAAACTACATTTGTTTTTTAAACACATGCCTACCTTACATTGTTTGGCAATATACATGATCGTACTAAAAAATTAAAATAAGGATTCTATTTTCCCTGCATACTTGATAAATCTTGCTTGTGTATTGTATATTAAGGGTTTCCAAACGTTTTCAACCCAACAGGCAGTTGCAGCCGGTGACTTCCGAGGGTGCACGACGCAAAGTTCGTCAAAACATGTATGTAGCCCGTCATGTGTGTGTGGTTCCTCATTTCAAAATATGTGTTCTGTGCATCGAGTGATCCTATGTGCATCACGTGTCTTGTCAAAATAAGTGCCTATAAGTGCGTCAAAATGATTTATGATAAAAGAGATGCTGGCGTTTGCCAGATACTCCCATAATCTCATGCATAATCAGAGTTTACTGTTAAGTGAGTGTCTTGCGTGTATTTTGTGAACGTTAGCGTCTCTTTTATCATAAATGGTTTTGGCGTGTGTGCAGCAGGCACTTGTTTTGACAGAACACGTGATGCACATGGTTCACATGATACAACAAACACATATTTTGCAAACACACATAACACTCCAAATACATATTTTAAATTTGCACCTCTCGGAAGAGCAGTCACGAGCTGCCACTGCCAACAGGTAATCTCAAGACCCACCATTTAAAAAAAAAGAAATAGGGGAAAACACAAACACATTTGTTTCCTTTTTAGTACTTTTTGAATAAGTTTAATTGAATAATATTAAAATACCTTATGATATGGCTGCACGCTTATGGCAAAAAATATAATTGTTTTGGTTACTGTATTTGCATTAAATTGGAAATTATGTAAAAAATACAAGGCTGCAAAGAACAGTGCACTATTGCAGACTACTTAAGATGTAATGATATTATTGTAATATAGTAGTAAGTCATGAACTAAAGTGGGCCGGTCTAAAGCATGAAACTCCATGGCTGAAAATGAGTCCCACTCCGGTCCTGATGTTCACGTATATTACACCTGTGATGTCAGTCATGTGACATTATGTTGCAGACACTGTGCTTCATCTGGTCATGTTGCATGAAATTCATCCAGAATGTCTATCCTCTCAACAGGATATTAAGTCTATACTATGCTTTATTAGCCTTATCCAAGAGACCTCAGGGACAATCCCCAGTCCACTGCGATCCCCGTCTTCACTATGTTACCAGGCCACGTTTCAAGGTCATTATTAGAGTTTCATTGGACCCGAATGCTAATGTTGGACTATAAAACTTTGCTGCATTACAATGGCAATCGGTGCACCAAGCAGTTTAAGCCCAGGGCCGCAGGCCGTGAAGTGAGAAAGCAAGCTATGGCTGAGTCTATTAGAGCATGTTGGATGTTGGGGTTCACCTCAGGTGCCCAAAAACATTTATTGTTCCCCAACAGCAGGGCAGGAGAGCACTGAGTCAACCCAAATGACAACATAGCAACAGATCCAGCTCTCTCATGGCCTGTTCCAACCCTCTACTGGGTAGAAAAAAACACAGACATTACACACAGTCAGCAGTAATGACAGCCCACAGCACAAGCCCATACACCACGTGGGAAAGATGGAGCGAGAAGTGGGAATAAAGACAGGGTGGCTGGCAGGTATAAAATGTGGAGCTGAAGATGAAATGCATGTTTTGTGATTGAAATGCACAGTTTTTGTGCTCGGTAGGTGTCTGCTGGGCAAGAATGTGATAGTGGATTACAAAAATGCAAAAGGAGAGGTAAAGAGGGATTTGGAGTGTAGCTTCAGATGAGGCTGCTTGTTCTGAGGCTCTCACATGAAAAGACTTACACACCCACAGATTTATTTTCTTCTCTTGTTGCTTTATGGGATGGAAAATATCTTGTTTAATTGATTTTGTTTGGACAGGAATAAATCTTGTGACAGACATATATCACTTTACATTCAATAGGTGTATTGGAGAAAATGTAGCTTATTTAGCGTTTGATGCTTTTGACATAAGTGTCTCTGAACTGAAAAACTGCCAATAGGGATCATCTGTTTCTATTGTGTCTTAAAGGGACATTCCACTTTTTTTGAAAATATGCTAATTTTCCATCTCTCCTAGAGTTTTATTTGTACCGTTTTGGAATCCATTCAGCTGATCTCTGTGTCTGGCGGTACCACTTTTAGCATAGCTTAGCATAATCTTTTGAATCTGATTAGACCATTAGCACACTGTAATGTTTATAAACTTGCAACCCGTCTATTGAAAGTAGCCTAACCAAGGGGACTATTTTCAGGCAGTGCATAATATCACTACGCCTCCTGCAGCCATGTTACAGCAGCAAAGTCTTTGATTATTACGCCAGAATGAGAGTATAGTTCCTAGCTATATCTGCTTAGAAATTGCAACTTTAAATTTTCTGTCGGTCTTAGTACACGATGTAACTACAGAAGAGTCAAGTTTTAAACAGAAAAATATCAAAACTCTTTGGTTATTTTTGAGCGCGATGCCAATGGTCCAATCAGATTCAACGGACTATGCCAAGCCACGCCAAAAGTGGTAGCGCCAGACCCGGAGATCAGCTGAATGGACTCCAAAATGGTAAAAATCAAATGTTTAACTCTAGGGGAGCTGGAAAAGGAGCATATTTTCAAAAAAGTCAACTTGTTCGTAAACAAAATATTGTACTGTGGAAATACCATTCTTTTTTAAGTAGGGTCTAAAAAAAATTTTAAGAAAAATGTATTAATTTGAAAGTTGTATTTCATACAGTATGCACTTCACGTTCAAAAGTTAGGAGTCACTTGATCTGCCAGAAAAAAAGTTACAAAACTGTACCTTTTCTGTCACTGCATAGCACTGAGAAGTTTACTATTATTGAAAAAGGTGAGCAGCTGAAGAATGAGTAAGTGAACTTTTGAACAGTACTGTATATTTAATGTCCTTGTTTATAAGATGTCAAATGGGTCATATTTTTGTCTTTGTATTTTCTGTATATCAGGCAACAGTAAACCTGATTTGTTTATTTCATGCAGTTTTCAACTACAAAAGGTAGCAGTCTCAGCAGACATTGTCCCATATACTGTGTTGTGTTACATTTCAAGGACGTCTCTGAACAGAGCTTGTAAAACACGGGTGGCATAGGGTTGAAAAATGAAAACTGCAGTCCTCAGCTGAAAGAAAGTGAGCTATCATTAGTCTTACTGCATTTCAATGAGCCTCTTTAACACAGTAAGAGTTATTTAAGACACTCAGAAGTGATGGATGCCATCTTACTTTTCTCAGGAAACTTTATTTTATTTTAATGGTTGCTAACATTATAAAGTAAAAATATTATCTTATTAATGCAAATTACTGTATGTATAGGTGTATAGGCTAGTCTTTTTAAACAAATCTTGTGCTTAATGTACTGTATATAATACTTTATTTACAGTAAGGTTTGTTTTCATGGGCTGCATGTATATGCATGCAATTCATATTGTTCAGTGACAATCTAATGTATCTAAAGTACTTTTTCAGTCTAGCAAACGCTAATCTGATTAAATTAACGTATGCTTCTTTGTGTAGTAAAGGCAGTCGTGTTTTTAAACCATTTTGTTGGGAGACAGGGTCATGTTTGTATGGCACCTGATTGATTGAACAGCTTTAAAGACGTAAGGATCACTTGATATATACAAATTAGCTAGATTGTATTCGTTCAGAAAGATAAGCACTGTATATTCTGTTTTGCTTGTCTGTAAAATAAACAGTTCAATCATTTAGGATGGGCAGAAATATCAAAAAGCAAACTGTAGTTTGTCTTTTTACATGTCAGTCAGTCTCTTCAGTAACAATTTACTTGAAGGGGTGTTCATGAGACTGCAACCCTGTATCACGAAATTATATAGTCACGTAAATTTGTTTTATGCATGACACTGACACGGTTTTTAGCTTTTTGCGTGAACAAGTCACGCATTTTTGTTTACATGTCACTGTCACGTTGTTACTCAACTGTTTTGTCCTATTTTTAAACCATTGACGCTTCGGTATAGCAGGGTTAGATTTGGTGTTTGCGTTAGAAAGTCACTTTAAGTATTGGTTTAGATCTTTTTTATTTATTTATTTATTTATATTTTCTGATTTTTAAACCATTGTCGCCTGGCATTAGGGTTAGAGTTGGGTTTGGGAAAGGATGTCATTTTATGTAAATCTAACCCTGAATCGAAGCGACAAAGGTAAGAAAATAGGACAAAACAGTTGAGTAACAAATACGTGACAATGACACGTAAACAGAAATGCGTGACATGTTCACGCAAAAGGCAGAAAACCATGTCAGTGTCACGGAAAGACTCACAAATTTATGTGACTATAGGTCAAAATTTTGTGATACTGGGTTGGAGACTGACATGACACCTTCATTTGTTCAATTATGTCATTTTTATTGCAAACATGACATTGTTTGAAATATCTTTGTTATGACAAGCTGGCATAAACCAATACATCATAACTTGTCATGAAAACTTGACATTACCAAGACAGCATTTTTACCAGTGATACAAATTGAATTTGTCATTAAAATGTCACTAAGTGTTAAAACGGTGTTATATAGTTTTATAACAGGATGAATATTTTTCGTGACCTCAACTAAAGTGGTACAAATATAATTTGTCATTAAAATGTTGTTATAACATCATCATGCATATTTTACAGTTCATAATGTTTTTTTAAACGTTAAAGAAATAAAATAATCATCCAATAATAAAATAATAATAATAATTAAAATTGATAAAATTGAATTTTATTGCATTTTATTGCATTCATCTCAAATTAAATGAATACAGTACAGTAATAGGTTAAGCCATGCAGCGTTGGGTCCATACAGTATCACTGGAAAATAGTTATTTGAATTAATTAATTAAATGTTTTGTTAGTTTTTACTTTTATGTCAGAAAAATTCAGAACCCTCTGTGTGAGGAGGAACAAGTTCTATTAGTTGTCAGTTTTTTATGCATTGTTAACATACATAAATTTAAGTATAATATTTTGATGTGCCTGTTGCATTTTGTAAGGTATTTAAAATTATTTGACAGAGTATTAACACTTAATGACATTTCAACAGCAGTTTAATGTAATGTTAACCCATAAAGCTAGGTAGTTTCTTAAGTTTGATAATTATTTTGCTATGTCATGTTTATGACAGATTTATGACAAGTTATGATGTATTGGATTATGTCAAGTTGTCATAAGAAAGACATTTCAAACAATGTCATCTTTGCATTAAAAGTGACATAATTGAACAAATGACACTTAATTGTCATAACATATCCTTCATGTATATGACACGTGTCATTTCATGATTATGAAGGTGTCATGTCAGTCTTATGAACACCCCTTCAAGTAAAGTGTTACCTATCTAAGTAGCTAGCTCTCATCCACCGTATGCTGGAGGCAATGATCTGATTAAGCGTGACTACTGTATGTTGATGTATATGCATTAGGGATGTGCATCTCCATAACTGAGTCCAATGCGATACGCATCTCGATGCATAGCCTACGATGCAATACATTAAAGATACATATGAAGCAGCTACCGATGCGATATGATGCGATTCACCCTATTACAATGCACTGCGGTCCGATTTCAATTTGGTTCAACATGATGTCATGCGATGCAGTATGATGCAATAAAAAAATGTATGCTATATGCAATTTAATATAGTACAGGTAGTTTCCGCACATTGGATTTCTACATGAGCGTCGGAACCATTATAAGACCACTTTTAGACTATGATATTGGATATTGGACCCACTTACTTTTTCTCTAATTTAGGGCATTTGTCTGTTCACTTGTCAGAGAGCCATAAGTCAAATGCATTCCACTAGGAATGCCCGAATAAATTAAACTCCGCATTTTAGCTACAGCCTTGACTTTCCTAATGCTGCTTCCTCAAATCCAATCCACTTGACTCATTTTGAGTCTATACTCCATTTCATGTTTTCACTACTTTGTCAGTTGTACTCCTGTGACACAACAAAGTAAGCAAAGCTTTTAGGCTATTAAAGCAATTGTTTAATTAAAAGAATACCAAAAAAATGGCATCTACTACCAGTAAATGCTTGGGTCCACCCATATTTTTTGTCTATATACTTGGAAGTGGATATTGTTTATATACTGTATATGTCTATAATAGACAAGTATTTACACTATTCATCTAACCATAATTATAAATAGATACAAATGTCTAAATATGTGAGAAAAAGCAGCACAATTATGACAAAAAAAATGATTTGTGATCCAGTCTGTAAAAACCATACTAAAGTCTCAAAATCAAATTCTGAGATAATGAACTTTAAAGTCTGATTTCAGCCATTCATTTCATTATGATTTTAATCTTTGACGTGACCTTATTCAATCAATATTAAAGATATGAACAAAATACATTTGACACACTTTGACACACAAAATTTTTTGATAAGACATTTATTTTGTTGGCAGCCAGCAGTCATAGCCTATTTAAAACAACGGCAAGAATTACACTAACATTAGCTGTTTTCATATTGTTAGTGCTGAGGGGTTAGTTGTAACACAGCATTGAAAATATTTTCAAGCCTACCAAAAAGCTGCAGACATATTTCAAAATGCTGCTATGTTTTAGTCAACAAGACACTGACAATATGACATAGCATTGGATTTGGTATCTTACACACCCAACTCAGAAGCCATAAAAATTAACATATGATGAAAAAATTGACTTACATTCCACCAAAACACTCGTGTTCAGTTATTCATCAATAACTCTATAGAAAAACATTATACATTTCCAATAATTTGCAGGAGACCGTCTTTTGGCGACATGAAAACATTACGGGAAAAACAAAACGCTCAACCCTGATCTCAAGTTTTTGTTAATTTTGCCATGTCATTCTCACGGATCTCCGAATTTTTCCGTGGCCCTATCACAGACTTTCTTTTCCGTGGCATTCTCACGGATTGGTTACTCAATTGTTTGGTCCTATTTTCTCACCATTGTCGCTTCATCCTTACCCAAACCCAACTCTAACCCCAACACCAGGCGACAATTGATTAAAGTCTTTTGTTTTGTTTGTTTTTGTTTTTTGTATGTGTTAATGAGTAATGTCATGTTTTGAGCAAGTGTGGCTCTGGTTGTTATTTTCAATTAATGACTTAAGGATCCTCTTAAAAATGAGAGGATACATCTCAAGAGGCTATCCAAAATAAAAGAAGAAATAAAAGAAGAAAGTATAGAAAATATAAAAGAATAAAGCAGAAAAATTGTATAAACCAATACTTAACTCTTTCACCGCCATTGACGAGATATCTCGTCAATTAAGAGGAAACGCTTTCTCCGCCAATGACGAGATTTTGGAAAAATTAAATTATCTCTGCTTTTTGCTCAAAATGTGGTGTTTGCAGAAACCTACCCATATTCAAAAGCTGATTACAAAAGAACCACTGAAGGTAGGATGAAACGTTTTTTTTTTGTTTGAAAGCAGAGGGTCTGTTCTTTCATTTGGTATATTGTATGTTTATAAATTTAAAGAAGAACATTCTCTGGAAGGCATTAAACTTTTGTGAAAATCGTGAAAAATGCTGGCGCTGGCTGGCAACTTTTTCAAAAAACGCTGGCGGTGAAAGAGTTAAAGTGACATCCTCACGCAAACACCAAATCTAACCCTAAACCGAAGCGACAATGGTTTGAAAATAGGAAAAGGCAGTTGAGTAACCAATCCGTGAGAATGCCACGGAAAAAAATAGTCTGTGGTAGGGCCACAGAAAAATTAGCAAAAAAATGTGTGACTATCCCACGGAAATTCGTGAGATCATGTTGGTAAACGGTCTGTGTTACAACTAACCCGCGTTAGTTTTTGCCCCGCGCACCCCTACATAAATAAATCTGTTTTTATAAACGATGCAACCGATGCATCGCATTGTTAACTTTTTATGCCATCAATCTTCCCATCCCTAAAATGCATGTCTGTGAGAGTCCAAAGTCAACCTACACTATGTTGGAGCATTTGTTCAATATAACTTGTTCTAAGAAATGTTTTAGTGTTATCAAAGCATTCTGTTTGTTTCAGTCTCTTTCTGATCTCTGAGGTTTGAACCACACAATATATGACACATGGGCTTATAGGACTACTGTGTGTTCACACAGGGGTTAAAGCGCTTTTGTACAGGAGCAGGGGCTCTGCAAAAGTGTTTACCAGCCTACAGTATTGATCTGTTGTATGAAAACAGTACAAAAGGTATGATCGATTAGAAGGGGCTGAACTTGTTTTGCTCTTCGCTGTAGGTAGTCAGAGAGAGAAAGAAAGGGGGGAAGGGTGAGCCATTTACAGCCATGACTAGCATTGACTCTGTTGTGATTTCTAGGTACATGTCATCACAACTGCCAAGCCTTTTCCTAAATGGTCATTGTGCACTTGATTGATGAACTATTTCATAATTTTACCTTAATGTTTCCGCCATCGTTTCATCGAACACCGGCTCAATTTACTACAGTCCGTCTTCCACAATCAATGGCCATTGATTACAACAATTGATTTTTAGGGAGAATGTGAAAGTCAGACGTCTCATGTCTGTACATGTTAATAATACAGAAGGTGAGAGATAGCGAGGACCAAATACACGAAACAGCTTTGCCACAATTCCACTATTAATTTTCGTGAAAATATGTTTGTGTGTTAAACAAAGAGTGTGGGATAGCATGGGCCTCAGTTTTGGTCTTTCTCATTATCCATTATACTGTAGTTCCTGTTATTCCAGCTAAACACGCACATAAGGACCTTTAAAGCTATATTAGTAATAACCTTTAAATAGCCCAGTGGTTTTCATGCTAATATGATATTTACTATACCCAACCACAAGACCTAACCCTTACAAGAATCTGCTGACATTATTATGTTTACAGCAAAATATGATTTAACCAATTTATGAGCATTTTAATTTATATAGACACTTCAAATGCTGGGTTATTTTAAAGGAAAATTTTACTATGTTCTTACCTCAACTTAGACGAATTAATACACACCTATATTTTTTTCAATGGGTGCACTTAATCTTTTGTACAGTGCGTTGTGAATGTGTTAGCATTTAGCCTAGTCCCATTCATTCCTTAGGATCCAAAAAGGGATGGATTTTGAAGCCACCAAACACTTCCACATTTTCCCAATTTAAAGACTGTTACATCAGTAGTTACATGAGTAAGTATGGTGGCACAAAATAAAACGTGGCGTGACATTTTTAAAGAAGAACAAAATGAGAACTATATTGTATGGCGGAAGAGCACTTAGTTTGCAGCACTTTGACATCGGTGCACAGTAACATCATCACTCCTCACTACTCCGCCCCTTGCTCAAAAAAACTCCATCAATATTACTGCATGCCGAGGTCGAAGTGCTGCAAACTAAGTGCTCTTCTGCCATACTACATAGTTTTCATTTTTTATTTGCCCAAAAAAATCGGCACGTTTTATTTTGTACCACCATACTTGTGTAACTACTCATGTAACAGTCTTTAAATAGGGAAAACATGGAAGTGTTTGGTGGCTTCTAAATGCATCCCTGTTTGGATCCTAAGGAATGGGGCTAGACTAAATGCTAACACATTCATGACGTGCTGTACAAAGATTTAGTGTACGCATTGAAAAAAATAGGTATGTATTAATTCATCTAAGTTGAGATAAGAACATAGTAAAAAACGGTTGTGTTTTCCTTTAAATACGGTGGGTTATAAATAAATGCTGGGTCAAATTTGAACATTTTCCATGTTAATTAAACCCAACGATTGAGCTTGCCCTTTTTGATCGAACCATGGATTCAAAATTACCCAGATTTTTTAAGCCCGGTACACACCAAGCCAATGGTCAGCATTCAGGCAGGTTTTGAGCGTGATCTGATTTAATTTTCTGATGTAGTGTTCTGCACCGTCTGCTAAAGTTATTGTCACCCTTTTATTTTGGCTGTTTCAACATGAGTGCATTCCACTCCACATTTAGATACACACTTACAAACTTCCCTAAGCACTTCCCCTCAGGGGACTCTCCACCACCATTTTGAAGTGAGATCCACTTCGTAAAGTGGACGACGGAAGTTTATAGGGACAGACCATTGTTTTACTCAATTTTGACTGAGAGAGCGGGTCTGCTTAGCTTGTATACTTGAGACTGCTCCACAGACCACAATGCACCTCAATTGTGATGTCACAACCAGTGTTGGAGGTAACGCATTACAAGTAACGTGCATTACTTAATAACATTACTTTTCTGAAGTAACGAGTAAAGTAACGCATTACTTTTTAAATTTCAACATTAATATTTGAGTTACTTTTTCAAAAAAGTAATGCAAGTTACTTTTTTAGTTTAATTAATTTGATAAAAAAATGTATGTACTGAATTTAACTAAACATAGTCACATTATGAACTCTATGTGTGCATGCCTGTGTGGGAACAGTTTGAGTCAGAAACTGAGATGGCAGGCCAGAGCTCGACATTTTTGCGATGAAAATATGCAATTTCCGAGTGCAGAACTTTTCAGTCATAAAAAACACCTGCAAGTCCTGAAAGAGATCAAACCTCAGCCAAGAAAAAGTAACGCAAAAGTAACTAAAAAGTAACATAAGCATTACTTTCCATGAAAAGTAACTAAGTAACGCAATTAGTTACTTTTTGGGAGTAAGTTAATATTGTAATGCATTACTTTAAAAAGTAACTTTCCCAAACACTGGTCACAACAGCAAAACACCAGGTGCTCACAGTTTTCAAACTGATCTTGCGGTACTTTGACGACATAAACCGATCAGTCTGCGCAGCACCACATGAAATCTAACACACCTGCGGTTTTTGCACTTAAAGCAACACTATGTAGTTTTCATGTAAAAATGACTTACAGCTCCCCCATGTGGTTGAAAAGCGCAACAGTGCCTGGTATCAGACACTCTTCTGCAGGCAGGGGGAGGGGCGGGGTTGTGTGCTCTACCCTCCACTGCCACTTTCAGAGTGTGCTTGTAGCAGCTAGGAGGCTGCTCAGGTTGCAGCAACAGTACAATTTGTCCAGTTAAAAGTTGTTCTATCACTGAAATAATTTTAGAGACATTATTAAAAGGTAAAAAACTACATAGTGTTGCTTTAATTTACCCCAACTGATCAAGGGGTTAGTAGGATTCATTTAATCCCATTTAAAATGTTCCTGCAGTAGTGGACACAATGAGACTAAGGAAAGTTTCGCAGAAGTTTGCGAGAAAGGGCATAAAAATTTGTAGTGGAACGCAGCCTATATCGAATGAGTGTTGGTGTTCGGCACAACCAACCAGTGCTCAAGAAGAAAACGGAAATGAAAAAGCAAGCAAACAATGAAGTCAAGAGGGAATGCACAAAACACTCATCTCTTTTATTTGCATCTCACATTCAAATGTTTGAATATTTTAAAGAAATGGCTCATAAGACACTACAGATATTACAAATCTGCATTTGTGGTGAATTAGCTAAAGTCATTAGCTCTTTCAGTTTCTCGTTTTGATGAACACCAACTACTGCCACCTGCTGGTACGCAAAGTTCTTTCATCTTATCCCGGAGCAAAATGGATGTTCTACTTGCCCGGCAGCTTTGAACCCAGCACGCCGAGGCAATATGAGGCAAACTCTCAGTCCACATAATTTTGTTGCCATTTTGTTTGGTGTGTCCCTACCTTTAGTGTGTCCTTGCAAGTCGTTTGTTGACATGTTTCAATGTATCTGGAAAGAAAAATATATTTTTAAACTGTGCACTGCTAGTTTTTTAACCTATGTTTGAATAAAATATTAATCTTGAAAATGTCCATATTTGACCAAACTATGAGTTAAAACAACCCCAGCATATAGATGAATTTAGACCCAACAGTTAGGTTTGTCATTTTTACTCAAACATGGTTTAAAAAACACCCAGCGCTTTTTTTGTATATGTGGTTCTCGCATATATACTGTAGGCAAACCTTCACACACACATATGATTCAGATTTCACCAGGCATATTAGGATTCTACAGAGACGGTGTCATTCAGCCTTAAGAGGGAAGAAAACATTGTCAGGAAGCGACTGGCTATAATGAGTGGCAGGGTTTCCTACCACAGTGAAATCTTAATGAAGGCTGGTGCTTTTAGTGCTGAATTTTCTCAGCGAAAATAGAGGAGATGTCCACACACTGCATTACAGAGCCATTACCAGAAAGGACGGTTTCATGCACAGCCGAATGGCAGGCCATAGGAAATAATAAATGCCACATGTTGCCCGACTACAAAATGAAATCATTAGAAATGGGAAAACAGGTCTGTCAACAGATTATGTGTACGCGCAATGTTTCTTATTCTGAATGAGATTGCGTTATAGACTAAAACAGAATTTGGTGTGTCTGCCTCGAATAAACAAGATTTTTGGATCACTTTTTGGAGACTTACCATTAATTAAAAGGCTCATTCAAATGACTTTATACGCATTATGATTTAAATCATGATGCTTCGTTTCATCTTACCATTCTTGTCATGCTGCATTATCTGCCATACTAATACTGATTACAATGATCTAAATCAATTCAGCTTAAGCAGAAGTACTTAGTGGAAGTCAACTACTTGTGAATGGGCTTAACACATTTCTGCAGCATTTCTCATTTTAATTAGCTTTTTTGATTAATTTGGTGTCACTGGTTTTAGCACAAGAAATCAAAGTGAAAGTAAATACAGGAAGACAAAAAATAAACAAAAATAAAAAATTGAAATTGGAGTTGCTTTTAGTGCTTATGTCTCACCCTTAAGATCCTCTATATGCTAATGTACTCCTAAAAGTTGACAAAAATGCTAATTTAGCGAATTTACCAGGAAAACAGGCCTAAAATCAGACTGATCTCACGGAAAGTTGTGTTATACACTGAAAAAATTATTCATTCAATTTACTCAATTTTTAAGGTAAGTGGTCTCAATCAATTTATTTAAGCTACATTTAAACAAAAAAAGTGAAAAACAAAACAAATTATAAATAGCTTTTCGTGTCTGTTGAACAACTTTCTTTTTCGTTTCATTTTACCTGTTGTTTTTTCATTGTTTTTTTCCCCCTATTTTCTTACCATTGTTACTTAGGGTTAGAATCACTTACGGTTACATTTTTAGACACCCAAACCCCAACTTTATGCGAGAATAGTTTTAAAAGAGGAAAATAAACATGTAGAAACCAATACATAAAAATACATCCTAACCCAAACCCCAAATCTTACCCCAACCCCATGCGACAATGATTTAAAAATAGGGGAAAAAATGAGAAAACAATAAATAAAATGACACAAAAAAGAAAGTCGTGCCACGGACATGCAACTATTTATAGAAATTTTAGTGTCACAAAAAAGACATTCGTGCTCAAGGCACGAAAAAAAGCTGAATTTCGTGCCATGGACACGCATAAATTGATCAAATTTTGCGTGAATTAACACGACTTTCCGTGAGATCATGTTGCCTAAAATATGATGTCTTGCACACAAACTTGCAAAAAAAATACTATTACTGTATAAAAATATAATGTTTCCATCCACATGTTTTTATCCGAATTAAGTGATATCGAATGAAAAATGCGTTATGGAAACAGTAAAATTCGATTGAATTTCATGAATATCGACTCAAAAGAAATACGTTCGATCTCATCGGATTTTATCTTGATCGATATATGGCTTATCCGATAAACGCTGATGGAAACGTTATTTGCCGAATAAATAATGATTTGCGATTAAAGTTTAGGTCCTTTTATGGTTGCAAAGAAGAAAAGTTTTAGGTCATTTCCGCTCTGGTGGCACACATGGCGTGTGTCAACAAAGTCAGATGTAAGTGGACAAACGACGAGACGAGATTAATTTTAAATTTTATTTACCAGAGAAAATAACAGCTATTTTAGAGCTGAAGATCTTTGCCCAAACCCGACGGGTTCGGTCGGATTCGGGCTTCATTTCTAACATTTTACACGGGCTCGTGCTCCGCCTTTGCACGGTAGGCTAAATGAGCGGTCAAGTTTAATGCTGCTGCTGAATGCCTAAGCGCAGGACCACGCTGAAGCCATTTACAGTGGATTTAATAATTTCCTCAACAAAAATGTAGCCTTATCTTGGTGAGTCAAGGTTTTTTAATGTATAACTAAATATTACTTAGTCTTAAATACATAATTTAGACAGAGGATATAGACTAATGTTGGCATTAATGTAAAGAAAGTGCCGAAGCAAATACCACAGAACCTTTATCTTAATTTCGTTATTCCCAAATAACCATCTTATTCAGAATGTATTATCTTAATTTAATTCGTTAAGAAATAATTGTTTTTATTGGCATGTTGGCCTATAATGTTGCATATGCCTATTTAAAACGAGATGTTACGATGTTACAGATGACTTTTTTTTCTTTGTTTCAACTTCCAAGTGACGTGTAGCCCAGTTAGTCATTAATAAATAATGTTAAAACCTGTGTAAATTACTAATTCTTGATAAAAGCTGTTTGCGTGCGCAAATTTAAATAATGTATGGCTGTAAACGGGTTCGGGCTTTTAAAAAGCTGTCAACCTAAATGTACTTTCGGGTTCGGGCTGCATTCTGTCGGGCTCCGGTCATTTCAGGCCCGATTACAGCTCTATTTTAGATAGCAAAAATCTAAGAAATGCCATAATTTATCAGGAACTGGCGAAGGAAATGTCCAACAATGGTTATGACAAGACGTGGGACGTACTCCGGAGTAAATGAGGCGCTCAAACAGCGATACGTGTTTCAAAAAAGAGAGTTATCTCGCAACGGTGCCGGAGGGAAAATAAAAGCAAATTCGACCTTGATGAGATGGATCCTCGGCCAAAGAACCCTCGTAGCTTTATTGGCTTATTAACAACTAAAGATATTTTTTCGTTCTCATTTACGTTAAGAATTGATCCGGACTATCATTTCACGTTAATGCCTCCGTTGTCGTTGGGCATTTACATGCATCTGCATCATCATAGCAATTTGATGTTAATGTAATTTTCTTATTATTATAGCTTGATATGTCGCTATCAGCTCAGCTGGCACATAAGCACTCATAACTTGTGAAATGTCGCAAATTTGTCTAGCAAAACTTTGTTCGCAAATGTTTGCTTGAATATTGTGCGATTCAGTGCGAAAATGAATGGAAACACCTTCAAATGTCTCAAATCAATTCGATATACCAATTTGATCGCAAACCAGCATGTGACGTCATTACGCACAGGTTTTTATTCGCTTTAAAGCCGTTGGATGGAAACACACTTTCACCAGCTTTATTCGCATAAGTTTTTTAACCGAACTTCAGATAATTCGATTGACAAGTGGATGGAAACTTAGCTACTGACAGTTTGTGTGTATCCCTGCAGGAGTGCGTGTACATGGTTTCTTTTTCCCCCGGTAACACCATAAAACTTCAAACCCGTCAGTCACAGTAACACGAGATTGTATCTAATCTTAATTTTTACATCTTTTTCATATCCCATCCTATTAGGTTGTGCATACTAAGGCCATTCAGCAGTAATACATTATTGCATTCAGAAATCTGTCATTATATTTTTCATCTATAAAGGTAGTCTTTTCAAACTATGTTCCCCTAACAATCCAAAACCTGTTATACTCATCAGCTATTAACCTACCATCTGTTTATAATCAAATTATCTGTGCTAACTTTCTCTTTATAACTGTTGCAATGGCCACAAACAGCTTTTATGTTTATTTTATAGCATTTAATTTATATCATTAAGTATTTGCAAACCACCTCTTAACTGTTGAAGAAACATTCCCTGCATTTTAACTCCATTCATCAACAGCATCATCAGTATGCTTGTCACACATCACGCCTCATTACTCAAAAAATAACAGTTCTTCACCTCACACCTTATGCTTGACTCGACAGCTTCTTTGCTTGCATCTCCATCACCCGTTTTCAGAGACCTGAATGTGTGGAGGAAGGCAGCAGGTAGTGCTGTTCTCCAGATATCCCATAAGTCACGTGACCCTTTGAAAGACACATTATTGAACCCGCCCGTGCCCTTTGCATGCCTCCGAGCCGCCTTGGCAGGTACCTAGCAACATCAATTACTAAAGTCGTGCCTATGGCCTCTGCCATGTATTGCCATCACCATGGGGTAATTGGTCCAGCGCTGCTTCCAATTCTTCACAAGTCGAGCTTATTTTACCAGTCAGTCAGCCTTGCTCTATGTTTAACAAGCTATTATACCCCCTGGCTTCACCGCTCAGCCCGGGGACATTGCATGGACGTTGGAGGCGAGGAGCAGTGAATCAGTTGGGACCTAAATGATCCTTGTTAAGATATTGAAACAGATTCAACATGAGGTTACAGGTCATAATGAACTGAAGTCTTGCAAATGTGTCATTGTTCTTGTGAAACTTTTGGCTAAATCTAGTGTAGCAACCATTGTTAGATTTTGTTATTATTTTGGCAGTTTTCATGAAGGACAAGTTCATCCTCCAAAAATGAAAAGTCTGTAAACATTTACCCTGATGTGGCCAGCCAATTGATAACTAAACTTGCCGAAAACTCATTTTATAAGGATTATAGCAGTGTAATTTACAGTGTAATTTACATACAAAAACCGTAAAATGTGTTATATGAATTGAGTTTATGAGTTGTGTATTGCGGCTTTCACATAGGACGCGGTGTGCGCTGCGCTATGAAACCTATTCATTTCAATGGCTTGCGCCGTGCGAGGGCGGTTTTTTGTTGCGTTGAGCAAAGCGCGAGCAGCTTGCGCTCACGCCGCAGTCAAAGTTCAAAAGAGTTTAACTTTTGCGCTGCGCTCTGTGATGTTTACAGAAACGGGGCATCCAAACAAGCAAAATGGACGAAAAGCTTATACTCGGAATTCCCGGAGCTTTATAATACAAGTTTATGCTCCTACAGAGACATCGGAAGGAAAGCCGTGTCGTGGAAACACGTAGCAATTCAAGTTTAGCCTGGATCCGCCGGTTTCGGCGCATGATATACGTCACAACCTCAGGTTAGTGATCGCCTATGGCAGATCCTGAGTGACTTTGGGCAGATCCAATAGTTTTAAACTTCAACAGAGGACCCTCCTTAACGGAAGTAACGCTTTGCAATGGACCATGGCCAGACTCTCTGTACAAATGAAATGAATGTACGAGAGTCAGGTTGGACCAGGCTTATTCAAGTTGGCATGTCAGCTGTGTTTTAAGTCAAGTAGCTTGTTGTAGGTAGGCAGCTTAAAGTGTAACTAAACCCCTGGTCAGAGCCTGACTCCACACACTGGCAATATTTGAAAAATGCAAGAAAAGTGGGCAGATCCCAACGGAGACAGAGGGGACGAACTAAGTGTGTGGTGAGATCGTAACAAGGGCGTGGTAAGCTTGAACCTGCTTACGTCACAAGGTAATTTTTGGACCCAACATCATATAGGAAAATTCAACTGCAGTAGCCACCGTTCAACCTGGAGAGGGCAGCACTCAGACGTTTTTACACCATATATTGTAGTATAGACCCCTTCACGGTTCACGTCACAGGCGGTTCCCACTGCGCATGTCGGGGTCAGAAAAGCCATTACAGCAGATTGAGTTGCGTATTATTCGGTATCGTCAAAAATGCATACTTACGTCGTGGGCTGTGAAAATCGCACCAGGTCTTCCGTTAAGTTTTCACGATTCCTGCAGAATCTCAAAAACAAAAAAATACAACATCTGCGGCTGCAAGCAGTTAACGTGCAGACTGGAACAATGCAAATATCAAAGAGGCTTGTGTTTGTTGTGCTCACTTCATTTGAGGTAAGTCATCATTTTTCAGCCCTGTTAGATTAAATTATAAAGCCTGGATGGTATGAACAGTTTGACCCCATGCTACGCGCGCACCCGATAGTCATTCAATGTTTACAAACCTTGAAGGGGTCTATTGAAACACTTTATATCCAAATGTCAAAAAACGTACTAAAATCAATGAACAGCACTAATAAAGCCCCATTCTTACAGATCATTAACTTAAAAAAGTTGGTTTAGGGTTTAGTTACTCTTTAAAGTTACGTGAAATGGACACGGGCAACATCAGTCTCTGTATTCCTCATCAACTATTTAACTCCAATATAAACACTGTAGTAATTTATTGAAAACCCCGCCTACTTTGGTCTGGCCATCAGAGCACAAATCGCTTATCGCCCAAATAATTGCTATCTGTGGTTCTATATGGGCTATAATGGCAATCATTTTTTTTTAATAATATGGGAAAAATAACTATAAATTAGTTCATTGTTGGAACTGTGAACTAGTTCAAAATTTTGAAATATGATATGAATTGAACTAGTTTATTTTAAAATATGTGAACTGAACTTTGAACTAGTTCATGTAGAAAGTGAACTTTCCCAACACTGTCAGTCGCAAACTTTCTACTCGACAGGTAAAGTTTGGCATGCTATTTGGAGAAATCCATTTAAAATCACTGCTAGTAAAAGTTGATGTAAGCTATGATTGTAACCAAATGGTGACAGATATCACGTTGAAATGTTCTAAAACCTTGTGTGTCCATTTTTGATCATTCCAATGTGTTCTCCATAGTATTTATTACACAAATGCAACAAGCTACTTTTGGAAAGTAGGCTTGTATGAGCCATGCCGACAGCAACTTGTAAACAGAGCGTGCATTAAGAACTAGACTCGTGCATGCTCTCTCGTGCACACGTTTAATAGGCGTTTCCTCTCGGGAGCAGGTAGAGTGTTGCGCAATTGCACAACCTTTTTAAAAAAGTGTAAAAGGCGGTTCTTTCCTAAAATTCTGGAAAATCTTACAATATACCTTTAAGTTCAGAATGAAACGCTCTAATGACTAATAACTAATGGTAAAAATTTGATAAAGTGTTGAACTTTGGTCATTTCTATGTTAATGACCGTTTGGTGCAATAACCCAGAATATGCCATCACAGATGTCCTTCTAGCTTGTGTTTTATTTCATGAAAATAAATACCACCTGGCATATGGTCTCTTAAAAATAACTATTTCTCATAAGCTGAAGGTGGAATCAGATCTATACTAGCATATGTTTCAGATGGGCTGCTGATTCTAGGAGCTAAACACTTGACCTTGCCAGCTGGTGAAGAAGCGACAGCTCTAGCAAGAAACATTCAAACGATTCACACTTAAGATCAAATAACTAAAGAAGGAGAAATAGAGGAATAGATTAAGTTGTTCCCCACAGGATGAACTTGTGTGTAAGGTCATACTTGTAATCGAAGTCGCCATAAGTATATATATATATTTGAATAGCACTTTGATTAATAACAGTGGTTCTCCACAAACGCCGAATGAAAGACTTGAAGCTGAATTTAACACAGCTGAGGCTGAGTCGAGGGCTTAATAGGGGCTGGATGTTGAGGGAAATGTCAGAGGTCCTGTGAGATGGGCTGGATTGTTTAGAGCTCGGTTCGCCCCCTCCCATCCCACCTGGCACGCCAACATGTCATTGGGGGCAAAACATAGACGGGAAACTTTTCATTGTAATTAGTTCCTGCTGCTGTCTAGAAACAGGCGTGGAGGTCAAATGTAATTGGTTTGTTTTTACATTAAGATGTTCAGGCCAGAATGATTGGATGTGGGTGAGTTTTGGAAGCTGCCATTTTTCTCTCTTCTTCTTTTGCCTCCCTCAATTTGGCTCTACCACATGTCTGGAAAAAGCTGTGGATCCTGGCGAGCTCTGGGGCTTGGCGAGGGGAGAAAAGCCACAGCATGGCCCATTGCACCTAGAGGTTTGCCAAGCAAAGTCTGTCTCTCTCATACACACAGAGACATGGGGCAGATAGGAGTCTCGTGAAAATGTGTCAAGGAATTTCTATCATACAGGACCAGTAAACCTGAGGGCTCATATAGTATGTGCCAGGCAAGATGTACTACAAAATGTTTGACTGATTTGTTTCCAGCAATACCTGAAGCAGTGAATGTGTGTGATTACTGACGGCCTGCACAGACCAAGCATGTACAGGATTCGGCAGAAAGTTTAATAGATTATTCACAGAAGTATACCGGCTACACCTTGTGTTTAAATGAACGACACATTCTCACCCCCCAAGGCGTCAAAATCTGAAGCATGTTCAAACGCCTTCAGCGTCAGTATGAAGACGCGAAGGGTGCCCCTATGCGTCACTATATCGACGAAATGGGAACTCCTTTGCTTTCATGCTAATCCCTCAGCGTCGGATATAGACGAAAGGGAATCCAGGAAAGGTGATGCCGTCACGTTATGCGACGATCGGCAGGATCATGCCGCTTCTGGACGGTAACTACTCAATTTTTTTCCAATTTTTAAACCATTGTCGCTTGGGGTTGGGGTTAGACTTGGGGTTTGGATGTCAGTTTAAGTATTGGTTTATACTTTTTGTTTTCTGATTTTAAAGCCATTGTTGCTTGGGGTTAGGGTTAGAGTTCCGGTTTGGGTTAGGATGTCTGTATTGGTTTATTCTTTCTGTCTTCTGATTTTTAAACCATTGTCGCTTGGGGTTAGGGTTAGAGTTGGGTTTGGCTTAGGATGTAATTTTATGTAACAGAAAGTCATTCTAACCCCAACCCCAAACGACAATGGTAAAAAATTTGGAACAAAAATTGAGTAGTTACCGTCCAGAAGCGGCATGATCCTGCCGATCGTCGCATAATGTGACGGCATCACTTTCCGGGATTCCCTATCGTCTATATCCGACGCTGAGGGATTAACATGAAAGCAACAGAGTTCCCATTTCGTCGATATAGTGACGCATAGGGGCACCCTTCGCGTCTTCATACTGACGCTGAAGGCGTTTAAACATGCTTCAGATTTTGACGCCTTCAGGGGTGAGAATGGGTTGCAGTGAATTATTTATGGCTAATTTGCTAATGTAAGTTCTGTTTTTATTAACTCAATTTAAATGCAAAAAGATTATGAAGTTATGAAAAGTTGCATTAAGATGTACAATTCTGCACCATATAAAATAACTAAATTAATATCAAGTTTGTTTTGTCCAAGCACTGACCCACTGGAAAGAAATTACTCTTATAGTTTCTTTATTATCTCAGCTGTTTCAACTTGACATCCATAAAATGTCAGTATTGATCACTTTCAAATCTTTACTCTATTAATAGCCCTGTACTTTTTTACATTCCTCATTGCTCTTTAGATGATTGAACATCTTTTTGAAAAAATACAATTTAGGTTCCTATGGAAACAAGCCCATAGGAACTTAGCTGCTAGGAAATGCAACCTGCGTAAAATAAGATGGTCTGTCTTTTACAAGAAGAATAAATGATGAAAAGCCGTTTTGAACTACAAATGAATTGTATTCTAGCTCGCTGTGAGAGATATAGCAAGAGGTTGAGAGTCTATGCCATTTAGACAAACACAGTTAGCCTGCGCCATCCTGTGTATATAACACTGGCACTAGAGTCCAAGTGCTGTTTCTTACTGGAATGTCAACTGGTAAGCAAGTTTGGTCGAGCTTTTGTTTCAAATTGTTTGTGTTCTTAGCCAGAAGAGGATGGGTTCCCTCTGCAGAGTCTGGTTTCTCCTGAGATTTTTTAACTATAGAGGGAATGCACGTGACGTCACCTTCGGAGAAAATGACTGCGGTTACGCCCACTGAGTGGCAAAAGACAGAGCTGCAGAATTTAAGTACAGTGTGAAATCAGCGAAAACATGGGGAAACGTGTCTAAATTGGAAAAAGCTGTTGTGCGATACCAGATTAACAAGAATTCTGAGCTATTGTTTTACAGACTGTCAAGTCTATGCCAACGTCCACTGACCACAGGTGAGTTGACAAGTTGCTAGGGTCCTTATCGAGTGCAACTAAATTACATTTTTGCTGATAATTGTCAGTTATACTGACATTTACACGGCTGCCGCTAGAACAGCCAGCCATTTTGTTGAATGTTTTGCCACTCAAAGGAAAAGTAAATCAGAAGCAGTAGCCATATGTATGGGCGGTAGTGGCTCAGTGGTTCATGTAGGTTGTCTACAAACCGGAAGTTTGGTGGTTCAATCCCCGGCTCCACCGGACCAAGTGTCGAGGTGTCCTTGAGCAAGACACCTAACCCCAGCTGCTCCCGACGAGCTGGCTGGCGCCTTGCATGGCTGACACCGCCGTCGGTGTATGAATGTGGGAGTGAATGGGTGAATGTGAGGCAATATTGTAAAGCGCTTTGGATGGCCATAGGTCTGTTAAAAGTGCTATATAAATGCAGTCCATTTACCATATGTAAAACTTTGGGATAAAAAATCCTATAAAAATACACCAATGAATATTCTTTAAAAAAAATTGTGTAATTGCAAAGTTTTGTCAGTGAGCCTTCATTAAAAAACATCCATTATGATGAGCCTTTTGTTCTACAGAGGTGGGATGGTGTAATACTGTTAGGCAAGACAAACATACAGTGAGGAAAATAAGTATTTGAACACCCTGCTATTTTGCAAGTTCTCCCACTTAAAAATCATGGAGGGGTCTGAAATTGTAATCGTTGGTGCATGTCCACTGTGAGAGACATAATCTATAAAAAATCCAAAAATCACAATGTATGATTTTTTAACTATTTATTGGTATGATACAGCTGCAAATAAGTATTTGAACACCTGAGAAAGTCAATGTTAATATTTGGTACAGTAGCCTTTGTTTGCAATTACAGAGGTCAAACGTTTCCTGTAGTTTTCACCAGGTTTGCACACACTGCAGGAGGGATTTTGGCCCACACCTCCATACAGATCTTCTCTAGATCAATCAGAGTTCTGGCCTGTCTCTGAGAAACAAGGAGTTTGCCCAGACAGCAGACGACTCTGGGCCGGATCCGCACCGGATCAGCGCCAGAGCTGTTGACTTCGGCAGAGTCGTTTGCTGTCTGGGTGAGCTCCCTCCAAAGATTCTCTATTGGGTTTAGGTCTGGACTGGCTAGGCCACGGCAGAACCTTGATATGCTTCCTACAGAGTCATTGGTTATCCTGGCTGTGTGCTTTGGGTCATTAGCCTCTTTCACACAGTAATTCTGGTAAATTACCATTAATTTACCAGAATGAATTTACCAGTAAATACAAAAATGTGCTGTTCACACATGCAGTGACGTTCCGTCTTTTTACCAGTAAGACCTCATTCACACATCAGTATCAAAATACCGGTAAACTCGGAGAGAAAGCGGAAGTTACCTGTTGCGCGCGGCCGGCGAGCTCCGTTCGTGTCGTATTTGTAAACGGCGGGTTATGACTTAATATCCACGGTCCGTATTTTGTTGTTTTCACATCTGTGGCAAGCGGTTGCGAAGTTGCTCGTGACCAAACAACATTGCGTTAGACGGCGTCAAACGGAACCTGCGCGTTTGCACATTAGGCTTCACAGATGGTGTGCTAAGGACGTCGGCAATTTGGCAATTAGATGGTAAGCTGTTTTAAACAACTTTGGCGAAGAAATGTGGATGTTAACTTCAGGTGTGCTCGACTTTTAGCAACATGTGTGTGGAAACGTCCGTAAACAGTCTGAGGGAAACCGCGTTGTCCTGTATAAAAAACTTTCTGATTGGCCCGCCCGATCTGTCAGCGCGGTCTGACGTCATCTAAATGCCGGTAATGCTATATTTTTCGTTCACACACAGCGCTTACCGGCAAATTACCGTTAATCTTACAACCTGTCTTACTGGTAAATTGGGAGCACTGATTTACCGGAAAGGTTCTGTTCACACACGACATGTTAACGGCAATTTACAAGTAAATTACCAGTAAAGACTGTATGTGTGAAGGGGACTATTGTCATGTTGGAAGACCCAGCCTCGACCCATCTTCAATGCTCTAACTGAGGGAAGGAGGTTGTTCCCCAAAATCTCGCAATATATGGCCGGGTCATCCTCTCCTTAATACAGTGCAGTTGCCCTGTCCCATGTGCAGAAAAACACCCCCAAAGCATGATGCTACCACCCCCATGCTTCACAGTAGGGGTGGTGTTCTTGGGATGGTGCTCATAATTCTTCTTCCTCCAAACACGTTTAGTGGAATTATGACCAAAAAGTTATATTTTGGTCTCATCTGACCACATGACTTTCTCCAATGACTCCTCTGGATCATCCAAATGGTCATTGGCAAACTTAAGATGGGCCTGGACATGTGCTGGTTTAAGCAGGAGGACCTTCTGTGCCATGCATGATTTCAAACCATGACGTCTTCGTGTATTACCAACACAGTAACCTTGGAAACGGTGGTCCCAGCTCTGTGTAGTTCTGTGCTGATTTCTCACCTTTCTCACGAGGTGAGATCTTGCATGAGCCCTAGCCCGAGGGAGATTAAAAGTAATGTTTAGCTTCTTCCAATTTCTAATGATTGTTCCAACAGTGGACCTTTTTTCACCAAGCTGCTTGGCAGTTTCCCCGTAGCCCTTTCCAGTCTTGTGGAGGTGTACAATTTTGTCTCTAGTGTCTTTGGACAGCTCTTTGGTCTTGGCCATGTTAGTAGTTGGATTCTTACTGATTGTATGGGGTGGACAGGTGTCTTTATGCAGCTTAACAGGTGCATCTAATTTAGAATAATAAATGGCGTGGAGGTGGACATTTTAAAGGCAGACTAACAGGGCTTTGAGGGTCAGAATTCTAGCTGATAGACAGGTGTTCAAATACTTATTTGCAGCTGTATCATACAAATAAATAGATAAAAAATCATATATTGTGATTTCTGGATTTCGTTTTTTAGATTATGTCTCTCACAGTGGACATGCACCTACGATGACAATTTCAGACCCCTCCATTTCTAAGTGGGAGAACTTGCAAAATGGCAGGGAGTTCAAATACTTATTTTCCTCACTGTATATGTCAGGAAAAGCAATGTCTGGCCATAAGTCAATGTCCACAAATTACTGGTTGATTGGCAAGTTGTTAGGGTCACTGCTAAGGCCAACTAAATTCCATTTAAGTTAATAATAGCCTGTTTTACTGGTGTTTTTTGCAGCTGCCGCTATGAAAACCAGCCATTTTGTGGAACGTTTTGCCACTCAATAGGGCGAGCTCCGGCATGGTCACATGGAAAAGTGACGTCAATGCATACCCTCTATTGTAAAAATCTGCCTCACCTTGTCATGCTTCATTCATCTTTGGTTTGTTCAATGGGGGAATTGCTTTATTTTTTGTAGTGCTTTGAAACATTATGTACTGTATTATAAAACGCGCTATGTATGTTTCCGCTGCCTGTTAACTTTATTGAACCTCTAATCCAGGGGTGTCAAACATGCGGCCCGCGTTATGATTTATACAGTTTTATTAAATATTAAATACATATTTTAAAAACCCTTTCAGGCGGGTGTCTAGTTCGTTTTTAATATGAGAGACTTGCGGAAAGCAGCAAAACGCGGAACGTAGACTAAACACGGTGCCCAAAAATCTTGCCGTTTTATTGTTACCACTCTGCTAAAGATCCACTGATTCCGACGATCCACTTCGTGTTTTCCCGACCGCTCCGCAGCATCTCTGTGACGGTGTTCACTCTCTGCCTGGAGAGCGAAGACGACAGTTTCTGAAGTTCATTGCATTAACAGGTAGATTCATTACATTATATCAGTTGTTAAACCGCATAATTAGTAATTTGTAAGTTTGTTTATGTATTTCTTCCGGTAATGATTTGCTGTCTGTGTTCTAAAAGTGCTAACAACTTAGCAAGCAAACAACAACAAAATATCCACATTCTTAGTATTAACGTTACAATGCTTGTCTAATCGATTTAATGTTCCCGATCAGATCTAAGTTAATATAAACACTAAATTTGCTGTTGTTGGCACACTTTGTAGAAAAAAAAAAATACAAAAAACACCAATGCCTTCACAAAATAACGAAAGAGGGGCTGCTAAAGGCAGTTCAACATTGCAAACATAAATTCAAAGCTCCATCAAGCCAACAGGTAAATCATATTGAATGTTTAGCAGACTTTAATTCTTGTTATTATATTTCCCATTATAATCACTTGTCTAAGTTGATGCTAGTAATATAACACATCATATTTATAATACTTCATTAAAACCATAATAATAGTATCACCCCCCATAGTGCCCTTTTTGCTTTTGGGCCACTGCCCCATCTAGCATTTCATTTTCTAAATGACTGTGCTCATTACAAAGAAAAGTGAATGGTTTATAAATAATTTTGGCATTAAGGCAAAAGAAGTTAAATTAAAGCTTTTCAACCTAAGGCCAGTGGGTTTTGTACAGATGTAAATTTGTGTGTATAATATGTACAAAATGAGTGTGACTTATGAAATGTAGTTTTCACAGAGCTGTGTGTTTCTCTGGTTTTCTTGCTAAACAAACTAATTAATTGGTTTGTTTAGTTCATTTTAAGACAATTATCAGCACACTAAGGTTTAAAAAAATTATCCGGCCCTCACTTTGTGGCGTTATTTATTATCCGGCCCTCAGCCTAAAATGAGTTTGACACCCCTGCTCTAATCAAAACACATTACTTTTGTATAGCACTTTTTTATAATGTTTTATTGCTTCACAGCAAAGGCAAATAAAAGTGTTTGATCATTAACGGTGCATCCCATTCAGGTGCTGCATCCTTTGAAGGCCGATGACGTCACCGGGTCGCGATGAAGGCTGTCCCAATTTGAAGGCTCCTTCATGCTATAAATGATCTGTGGGGTATTTTGAGCTGAAGCATTGCAGATACGTTTTAGACACACCAGAGAATTACAATTGGCATAATAGGTGCCCTTTATAAATAAATAAATTAATACATAAATAAATAGTATATATAATAAAATATGTAGATTTGTTGCTAATTTTATTGTCCTCATTTTATTTTATATTTAAGACAGCACTCAGTTTCAGTTGAAGACCAGTCTGACTTTTTGGAATCAAGAAAGTTTCTTAGTGTAAAGGTTTAAAATTTGACTGCATATTGTACATGCAAGGGCTTATCAGCTTTATCAGGAAGAAATCTAATCTAATTATATTATTGTCACAAATTAAAATACAAATGGAGATAATTTAATGAATTTCCGGGCTAGGTGAATGTAATAAAATGACAAAACATGATTTACTTTAACATATAGCTTAATAAAATATCCAAGAAATTCTCTGTTGTATATGGTGTTGGACTTTCAGACAGCAAACAATGCAAACAACATCATGAAGTGTCGTTGAGGTTGGCTTGCATTTTTGCACCCGCAGGCTATTTTATAAAGTGCTGGAGGCAAAAGTGTCTTGGACAATGTATATATATATATATATATATATATATATATATATATATATATATATATATATATATATATATACATATACACATAAACACATTTGGAAGACGTGACTTATAGTGCATTACATGGTGTACAATTTTTATCAGTACATGTGTTCCCCAGAGATCAAACCCAACACAATGATTTGCCAATAAAAATATAGCTGGATTGGTAGAGCCGATCATATAAAGTATTTCCCCATTGGAGGGCTGTATGTTGGGGGTGGGACAAGACAACTGGTTGTGGTAGGGTGGAGTGAGAATAGGCAAGTGATGTTGCTCACTTTCTTAAAGTAAATAATAAAGTCCTCAGTGGTGATGCTGTTAGAAGAGGAGGGAAAGTAAAGAGAAAAGCAGAGAATGTTAACTGTGCAGGTGGAGATGTCACAGCAGGTTTTGGAATAGAGGAACGTCTCGGATGATCAGATGTCAGAAGAAAGCACTGCGAGTGTGGCTTGATTATACTACGGTTGTCAGTGCAGTTCTCTCCTGGTTTTTTGTTTTCCAACCTTATGGTTGAAACCGAGTCATGCATCTACCAGAGGATCCAGACGGGGTGAGAAAGCGTTTTCTGCAGCAAGAGAAAAAAAAGCGAGAAAACGAAATGGTTGAATGATCATTACACATTCTTCCCTAAACTTCTAAAACACTTGCAAATCCCTAGCCTCAAATGATTGCACATTCTCTCTTAGCTCCCACAGTATTACTTTACATAAATTACTCGGGCAATAACTGTAGTTCAGCTTGTTCTTTTGTTGTGCTTCCTATAGCAGCTTGAATGTGCAGGAGATGTACAGTAGAGAGATATTCTTCACAAAATTTATAGATCTGACTGTTATATTATAGAAAATAATCAATCTTACAGTCTGCTGTAGAAGATTGCGTTGTTTATTGCATAATAGTCTTTAAGATTTTGCTTTTCTGTGGATTAGCAATGGTAGATGGTTAAAGGGATATTTCAACCAAAAATGAAAATTTTGTCATCATTTACTCACTTTCATGTTGTTATAAACCTGTATAAATTTCTTTGTTCTGATGAACATGAAGGAAGACGGAATGCACAATCCGGTTTTTACCGCTCATTTGCATAACACATCAATTGTTTTATGTCACCATGCGGTCAGTTAATTTAGCGATGGGTTTATGCAGCCCCGAGTGAAGTCAACACACTTCACATCTCACTCAGAAACATGAGAAGGCACAGGGTCAATTAGACATTGCAGAAATAAGAAATAGAGAGAGCGGGAGAACTTCTAGTCTACATTATCACAAAAACATTATAAATGAGATTGAGAAGAAAGGTCCAGGTGCCCAGGTCAGGAAAACTGGAAAGAAGACAAGAAACGTGTAAAGGATGACGTGGTCCTTTCTGCCTACATTGGCTAAGGTGCCCTTCCCATTAATCGCCAACCCCCCAGTAGAGGTCTACACGGGTCCAAAAATTCCTACCCGAGCCCGATCAGACCCGTAAATGTGCTACACTGAACCGACCCGGACCCGTCTGTTGTTTTGAAAGCTGGACCCGCAACCGACCTGGACCCGTCTATTACTTAAAAGCTGGACCCGGATCCGACGCGGACCCGTCTATTATTTAAAATCTGGACCCGAAGCCGTCCGGGAAGACACAGACCCGACCGGCAAATATTCTTTAGCTAAATGTTATTAATAAGTCAATAAACAAGTAGCGCAAATTAAAATTTTTGTCTTACCCATAGAAGTTAGTCTTCTCCCTCCTTGTACCTGACTGTGTGATGCACAATCCTTATTTCCAAGAAAGTTCCATCATGTTATTCCTCTCTTGACGATTTAAATGTTTAATGCTTATTCCAGCTTTAAAAGTCCACTTTACAGTCATGGTGATTAATAACGCAGTTTTACATTTGTTGTGTATCGGGTCAACTTGCTTAATAATGTTTGCCCATTTGGATTATAATAACGATTGCTCATTCTATGGCTGCTTTCGTTAGCTTTACTTCTTTGCTATCATCTCTGTGCTCTTTAAGCAGATTGCGAAAACTTTAGATATAACAGCAAGATGGTCAATTTATAATATTATTATAAAAATGAGAGAAGTCAGTGCAAAATGCACGTTGCGGCGGAATACGTCCCGCCTTCTAAATAAAAGAGCCAATTGTCAAAGGTAAAGTCATTGCGTCTCACCGCAGAAGCTCCTGACTGGTAGCCAGAGAAACATTACAAGAGCGCATGCGCATTAGCTGCCTGGTTGGAGCAACCAAATATAAACTATTTAACGCAATTTTAGCGTCATAGAAAAAATGTATGCGACATTTCATCTAAGTTTTTGTTGCTGTTTTTGAAATATTTTATTTAAATGTGAGTGTGTTTTCTCCGAGTCCGATCGACCTCGGGTATTACTCACAATGTTAAACAGACCCGGGACCCGAATAATAGATTGAGACCCGACCCGGACCCGGCTGATCATTTAAAATATAGACCCGAACCCGTACGGGTCTCGGGTCGGGTCCCGGGTTTCGGGTCTCGGGTCTTCCTTGTAGACCTCTACCCATTATATTACCTCAGTTGTTGATCAGCTGAATTAGTAATTTGGTAGTTTGTTTTTGTATTTCGGTCGGTAGTGATTTGCTCTCTGTCTTCTAAAATTGCTAACAACTTACCAAGCGAACAGGTGCGTTAAGATGTCTGCTAAAGAGCTGTTTTAGAAACATTCTAAATCAAAGACTTCTTAATATGACATCTTTTAGGAAACGTCTCAGAGACGTTTTTCAAAGGAGCAAACAATCAAAAAACAACATCTTGCAGGTGTAAATGAAGACATCAAATAGACATCCCCGAGATGTACTGTATGTGTGCTATCAGTAACAACAAAATATTCACATTCTTAGAATAACAATGTTTGTCTTATCAAATTAAAATACTCAATCATAAATATCACCAAATTTGTGATTGTTAGTACACTTTGTAGACAAAAATACAAAAAACAATGCCTTCACAAAAAAGAAGAGAGAGTGGAAAGGGAGGCTGCTAAAGGCAGTTCAACATTGCAAACATGGATTCAAAGCTCCACCAAGCCACCAGGTAAAAAGATATAGAATAGCTATTTAGCAGTTTGTCACACTTTAATTCTTGTTATTAATTAAGGATATTATAATCACTTGTCTTAGTAGCTACTAGTAATCTATAATAATAATAATAATTTTTTATTAAAACCATATTAATAGTACCACCCCCCCCCCCTTAGTGCCCCTTTTATGGGGGGGGGGGGGTACTGCCCCTCAAAATGTCTGTGCACGGCCCTGCTAATTTGTTTGGTGTTCAAAATGTCTTTCTTTGTCTTCATTAGAACAAAGAAATGTATACAGGTCTGTAACAACATGAGGGTGAGTAAATGATGACACAATTGGAATTTTTGTGTGAATTATCCCTTTAACCAGTTAATTAGTCAGATATGGGCAACGTTATCATCCGTTTTACACTGTAAAAATGTAGCATGAAGTTTAAACAACTTATTAATGCAAGTCAATTCATCCTACATTTTAAAGTTTGTGATAAGTTGACATAGCTTATATAAACCAGTAAAAATTATTTAACTTAGTTTGTTAAGTTAAAGTAACATACAAATATATGTTCACATGATATCGTTTTTCTTTTTACAGTATAGATAGTTTTCAACCTGAATTGATCAGAATTCATATCATTAGAGAGTTTCTTTACCAGATTGTAAAGGCAGTTTCTTTGATTTTGTCAGTAAAAAAACTTTTGTTGCATGGTAGCCAGCCCGATAAAACAAACTCAAACGCACTACTGCAGATTAATGGTCTGCTTAGCCAAAGATGTGGCCTTTTCTATTTATGAAAAGGTCAGTATTCAAATTTGAACACCTCGTTGCTGTGTTCACAGATGTATACCTGACTGCATATATGGCTTATGTGTTATACTGTGCTATGCTATGTGAATGTTGAGACAGGTTACTGGTTGAGAAAGGTTACTGTAGCTATAATCAGCACAAAAGTTGTTGCTTCTTATCTACATGACGAGTGACTAAAGTCCTGCTGTCTATTCAAATAAGATCCATTCAGTGCGATGCATCTTGAGTGTTTTTGTCCAGATGGTTTAAAACCAGCCTAACAAGAATTCATTTCATTATCCACTATGGCAAGCATATTTATATATTGCTAAATTATTATGTTCCTGCTGTTTAATCTCAGAACTTTGCCATTTTGTGCTTAATTGTAAAGTGAGTACTGCCATACAAGCAAAGGTAAAACAAAGTACCTACACCAATACTGGAATGACTTAAAAGGCGGGGTGAATGATCTCTGAAAGCCAATGTTGATATTTGAAATCACCTAAACAAACACACCCCACCCCAATAGAATCTGGACCTTCTGTTGATAGACCCGCCCCACACATACGCAACCCAGGCAATGATGTCAGTTAGTAGACACGCCCCCTACTGCTGATTGGCTACAAGTGCGTTTTGGTAGTCGGCCCGACTCCCTTTTTCCTTTATATCATTCTTCACACTTTTCACCCATCTGTTTTGATCAAATGTGTATTGCATTCTGCTTTGCAGGGCCAATGACGTCACTATAATAAATCTTTCATTTGTTTTATACTAAACTGACTGAAACCGAATAGTTTCAGTACATTATGCATGACGTAAAGATGTAGTGTGTGAAATGCTGCAGATGGATGGCATACCAACGCAATTGTGGTGTGCAGTTTGCGGAAACTTGTAAATCGACAGGAGTTATAAAAAGTTGGGCTTGTTTTATTTTATGCAGTCAGGTGTAGTTTTGAGTAAACAAAGACTGAAATTCAATAGCTTGCAGTTGCAATGATACCATCAGTCACCAAAGTTACTCTGTTTGCTTAGTCCTAGCATATTGTGGAGAAAATAGATGGACAACATAACATTGCATTTACATTCAAAGCAGGTGCTTTCCCTTCAAAGCAACAGTACTTGTAATACAGTGCATAAATCATGTTACCGGCAAATATCAGACCTACACTGTAGGTAGCTGAGAAAACACATACTAAGCTCACCAAAAGAAGCTCCTCAGATTGTTATTTTCAATAAGACCTCAAAGGAACTGTGATGATTGTAGGGTACACATGTTTTGTCTTTGGTTGTGAGGGGATTGGGAAGTCCAGAGCGAGTCTTAAGTCTCTGTTTGAAGTTCCATTTTTTCCACACAGTACATTCAGGACCGTATACATCACGTTTTCATGCTCTTCAAAATAGAAGTCTCAGCGATTGCTTTCAAACAGTATCTCCCGCTCTGTGATGTCTCCTTCCCTCTTCACAATTTCACCGGAGAACGTAATATATCAGCCTGATTTCATGAATTTTTTATCCTTGGAACTGGATATCACTTCTCACCCCCCAAAAAAACTATCCAGTCAACACAGTCTGTCAGCCCTCTAAAGGAGTCTTTAGCGAAAGGCCAGAGAGAGTGTAAATCTCTACACTTCCCCATTAATAATTCACTAGATTTTCTGAGACGTGTCATTGTATCTGGACCGCTGAAGCCGAAATGGGAACTCCAGCATGAGGAGCTTTGGTAGTTTTTTATGGGACACGGTTAAAGTAGCACCTACGTGTACGCTGCAGCGCCTCACCTTAGGCTGAAGGGTTATTTGATCCTGCTTCAATTGTGGCAGCCTTAAAGCGGCCGGAGAGGATCCAGGTAATATCTCTCAGGTTAATGGGGGGTGACTCTCAACGTGATGGTAGCAGAAAGATGCGGTTTCATTCCACTCTTCACCTTTCTGTGACTCATGTGATTTTACCTGCAGAGCCAGAAGGCTTTCATAATCTATTTAAAACAAGCACAGTTCATCGCTCAGCCTGCTACCTACATAAGATCTTTAAAACGAGCGGAAAGAGACAATGGTCGAAGACACTTGGTTTCTATACTGGATATGTTGTGCTTTACTGAAATGAGGAAGAAGAATGTGAACACATTGTAAATACCGTATTATGATTGGCCTGTGATTTAACTTTGTATACAGTAGATCAAGTGAGGGATAATGTAAAGGCAGCCGGTTGTTATCGCAGAAATAAGCCCCAATAGTGTAATCAGTATTATACTGTATCACACTAAAGGGGCTTTCACAATAATAACCGTCTGCTTGTACATTATCCAACTTATTGCATGGCTATTTACTTCATGAATAAGGTGGACAATTAAATATTGATTTGAAATATTTTATTTGCTCTTTTTTAATGAATGCAGACCGTAAACCTGTTTGGTTACTTTTGGTTTTAAAATAAGACGTTTAAATGGGAACATATTATGAAAATCAGATTTTTTCCATGTTTAAGTGCTATAATTGGGTCCCCAGTGCATCTATAAACTTCGAAAATGTGAACAAGATCAACCCAGTAACTTAGTTTGGGTAAACCATTCTCTGAAAGCATGTGAAAAAATAGATCATTGAAATTTGGCTCCCCTTGTGATGTCAGAAGGGGATAATACCGTCCCTTAATCTGCACTATCCAACCATAGCACTGTCATTTAGTGCAGAAATCAGCTTATTTGCATTTTAAAGGACACACCCAAAACGGCTAATTTTTGCTCACACCTGCAAAGTGGCAGTTTTAACATTTTATAATAAATGATCTATATGAAATTCGGAGCTAAAACTTCACATATGTACTCTAGAGACACCAAAGATTTATCTGACATCTTAAAAAGTCTTGTGAAATGTCCCATTTAAATAAAAAAACACAATTTGGTTTAATCATTTGTAAACATAACGTAATATATGACATATTTATATAGATTTTTTGTAATATTAAACTGATTTAGATCAAAATGATTTGAGGCATTCGGGTTATGGTGTGTTATTATTAGTTTTGAGCGGTTGTTATCTGGGCCAATCAGAATTAAGCATCCCAACAAGATGAGTAATAAATAAACATTAACATATAGGCTAATGTTACAGGATTGTAAATAAGGGTAATGTTAATTACTTAAAGTAAAATAACCTTTTAATGGATACCAATTACTTTTTACAAATTGTAAATACTGTATTATGTTTGGCCTGTCAATTACCTTTTTATAGATTAAATAAACTATAGCATATAATGTTACATGATTGTAAATGGGGTGATATCTAATGCAGTGGCGGCTCGTGACTGCTCATCCAAGGGGCGCAAATTCAAAATATGTGTTTGTTGCGTCATGTGAACCATGTGCATCACGTGTTTTGTCAAAATAAGTGCCAGCTGCACACAACCGTCAAAACCGTTTATGATAAAAGAGACGCTCACGTTCACAAAATACACGCAAGTCACTCTCTGAACAGTAATCTCTGATTACGCATGAGATTATGCGAGTATCTGGCAAACGCAAGCGTCTCTTTTATTATAAACACTTTAGACGCATCTACAGCAGGCACGTATTTTGACAAAACACGTGATGCACATCGGATCACTCGACGCGCAGAACACATATTTTGATATTTCGAACCACACACATGATGGGCTACATACATGTTGTGACGAACTTCGCATCGAGCGCCCTTGAAAAAATAAGTCACCGGCTACCACTGATCTAATGTCTAATTGATATGAGGTACTTATTAGTAAATCTTCTTATTTTTATGTAAGTTGTATATTTTTCTTTATAACTCCTGCAAGGCTTTTTGGTGCATTTTTACATCTATATACATAATGAAAATATCCTCCCAAAAAATATCAATTTACTTAAGAAGCAAAATTGGGTAGGACAATAAGAGTATTTTCAGTTAGATTTATCTTTCCCCTGGCATCTTTCAACACAATCCAACAAAAGGTTTTACTTTGAAGCAAGAAATAAAACCCTATTTGCTGATGGAGGATCAAAAATGGATAAAACACTACGTTCTTCTTTTTTTGCCTGCTATGAGATGTGTATGCCTTTACATCAGAATTTTAATGCTATTGGTTCTTTTGTAGTTATTTAATTAAGCTGGTAACCTTCACACCCTGCATTTCGGTGTGACACACTGTGATGTAAGGTGATGAAAACAGATTTGCTCATCTTTGAGGTGTCTTAGTGGGTGGTGGTAGAATAGGGCTTTACCGTGTAACTGAGAACCAAAGCTGGCTTCAATGACAGGCGCTAGGAAGCTCTTTTTAATTGGATCGCACCAAGCTTCTTAAGGGTGCTCCATAACTCAATCACTATGCCAACCTTAGAGAGAAATAAGCAGACTGCAGGCTTTTGATGCATTCATTTCTTGAGTTACATTCCTCCACTTCAAATCTTATAGGGTGGGATTATTCATCAGTTGGAAAACCTGATCTGTAAGGGTATTTTAAAAATTGAGATTTCCAGGCCTGGAAAGTTATAGACATTATTACAGTTTATAAAGTCATGGAAAATGCATAGACAGTTTCATGGTAAATAAATAAAAAATCTGGTTATACTCAGCTATAATATATTTCACCAACTGGAAATAGCATTTTTATAGTGCAATCTTTAAAATAATTTGGAAAAGTTCAACGGTCGAAAGGTTTGTGAATGCTGAATTTAACAATCCATCAGGTGTAAAGGCTTTCGAAAAGAGAGAGAGAGCATCTAAAGTCTTCATATGGTTCATTTAGATCTGAACATCTCTCCATACGTCTTCCTATTGATTCCTTTAGGCGTACCTCAACCAATCAGTGCAAGTTTCAAAAGACACCCACTTCTATTTTCGTGGTTCCTGGAAAAAGGCTGGCGAGCCGTGTGTCAGCCGAGTGTTTGCGGGGGTGTGGACCGTCATCTTTATCCTGGAGCTCCTCTAAGACAGCCGTGCAAAACAACAAGGGATCAACTACTAATCCTCTTCTTTACGTCGCTCAGTGCTGCATCCACCCAGTTGCATATGCAGATCAGCTCTGCCACCTTTCCTTGGCTAGTCCTCTGGGACTTTGGCTGATATGCTCGACTTTATTTAGCTTCTTTACCCAGTGATGGCTCAGATCTGCTTACTCGAAAGTGGGTGCGCAGGTTTTCCCATTAGAATGAAGGCATCTGACAATATTGACTTGGTGCTTTCTGTCTCCACTTTTGGTCAGCTGATGGTGGTGGTTATGTAATCCAACCCTGCTCAAAAGACAAGCTTTGCTTGGTCACCAGAATACAGCTTGTTGGGTTAAACATGCTGATGTGTTGGTATCCCACCTTCACGAGAGAGATTTACTGTAGGCAGCTTCAATAGAAAAGCTATGCTGGTCTACCAGCTTTACTAGCAAGCTAGACTAGCATAAAAAATTTATTTTGATCTAAGCTTTTCGTGGGAAGATAGCTTTGGTTCTTGCATCCGAGTGACATTTAGTTATTACCTAAAAATATAATTACATTAATAGCGCTGCTGTTAATGTCACAAGAGTCTTTTACGCAAGGCTAACAGACCCATGGATTTCATAAGCTTATCTTTTACAGGCCATAAATGCATTAGTGGAGCTAATTTGAGTCTATATGTGCAAACCAAAAAAAAAGGAAGCAAAGGAAAGGTAAGTTGGAGGAGATGAATCTCAAGCAGATGTACATTTAGTTTGTAGAGAATATTTTTATTCTAAATAATATATTTAGTATTTGTTTTTAGCATGGGAAAAATGCATTTTTAATGTACAAAATGAAAGCAATTTACAAATATCTAACACCGACTAATGCTCCTAATATTCACTGGTATGAAAGACTAGAGATGCCACCAAAGCCCAAACTGGAGTGCAGATAACTTGAAGCCTGTAACCCTACACTGGTGCGACGCTGATGACAAATCTCTTCCTGTGGGGGCCTGGCAACCATAGCCTATAAATCAGCTAAAAGGTCACCTTGCCACAGTTCTCCTGTCACACCCTTTTTCTGTGAAAAAAAATGTAAACACTGTTTACTAGTCATATTTTGTTTCTAGAAATGTAGCTTGGTAAACATGCCTACACTGTTCTGTAAAAGAAAAATAGTTCACTCTAAATGTTGTCATCTTCTTACTTTTATGTCATTGTAGATCTGTATGACTTACGATATGACGTGTCCTTTTGCTCTTTTCTATGTAATGATTGAGTACCTGTACCCGGTTGCATGAAAGTCCTTAAAGGAATAGTCCATTTTCTTAAAAGACAAATCCAGATAATTTTCTCACCACCATGTCATCCAAAATGTTGATGTCTGTCTTTGTTCAGTCCAGAAGAAATTATGTTTTTTGAGGAAAACATTGCAGGATTTTTCTCATTTTAATGGACTTTAATGGACACCAACACTTAACACTTAACTCAACACGTAACAGTTTTTTTCAACAGAGTTTCAAAGGACTATAAAGGATCCCAAACGAGGCGTAAGGGTCTTATCTAGTGAAACGATTATAATTTTTGACAAGAAAAATAACAAATATGCACTTATAAGGTTAAGGGTACCCTTAATAAAAAATGGGTTGCAAGAAAAAAAGTGTTCACTAAAGGAACCATATGACTGTCAATAAGTATTTACCCTTAAATGCTAAAGTATTCCCTTAAGTTCTGTTATGCATTGCTACAAAGTCCTTAGTACCCATTTTACCTTAAGGGACTAGAACAGGTCCCTTAACGTCACACGTGATGGCTGATTTTATGGTTATTTTAAAAAAGGAAGTACCAACGCGCATTTCTAATGATCAAAATAATCCCTTGGAGAAAAGTGATGCGCATTTATTAGGAGAAAAGCGGTTTAATCGTCATTCAATCCAAAGTGCTTCAAGTTTTAATTACTTTGAGGCGTTATGCATGCAAAACTTTACAGTCTGTTATTTGCGACATTTTATTGTACACAAATTTGCCGTCTGCTGAGCTGCGTGCATTGATTTGTTTATGCAGTAAGGGTTTTGTAACTATAGCAACTGCTTCTCCATTGCCGTGTTTTGACCGGGTGTGCCTCATAAGTCTTGAAAAGTGAAGCCGCTGGCTCTTTGATCACCCCCTGGTGGCTGGCTGCAGTACAAGTCATTCAAACGAATGGGACTAAATAAAAAAATTATTTACACTTCCAATAAAAGTTTCTGAAAGATGCGTCTTTTAAGGTAGTTGTTATCACGCGGATATATGTTCAAGTGTTCATTTTTGTGATAATTTTCATTATAGCTAGTAATTTGGGGCTATAGACACGGGGCGTGTCATTATGATTGCCGTGGTTGAATTGGGCATGCGAGCGCTTGGGCGGAAGTTTGATACCGCGGCTCTGCCTTCACGGACGATTCCTTCTGGGCATGCCCTGGCTCCAAACTGATGTTTTTACGTAACATGGTCGGACATTTTTGGCTTCAATTCATTACAATGGAGGGAGGCGAAGTCGCGTTGTCCATCTTTTTTTACAGTCTATGGTTTTGACAGAGACTACCGTTAAATACTTAGTATAAACACTTTGGTAAGGGTGACAGTTAAGGCGTTTGTTGCAACACTTTTAAGGAAATCCCTTCCATTAGGAATTTTTTCTCCCTCGGGGAAACCCTCACTTAGGGAGTTTCATGCAACTGGGCACTTGGCTGTCAAAATCTAAAATGACTAAGCACAATAAAAGCAGCAAAAAGGTGGTCCATATCTTTGTGTGATGAATATAGCATATTGTAAGTTGTTAAGGGCTTAGACTTAATAGCTTGGCAGCCCCTGCAGTTACTTTGTACATTTTATTTATCATTGTACGAATCATTGTATCTTTAAACAAAAAAAATCAACTGATGAGTTTCTAATGCTGCGTTCACACCAGCCGCGGTAGAGGCATCAAGGGCGAGTGACTTCAATGTTAAGTCAATATGAAGACAGGTTGACACACGTCTGGAGGTTTTGCACCGCGAATGAGGCATTTAGAGTGGTAGATGGGATTCAGCCTCATTCGCGCGTCTAGGAAGCGAGCGGAGTCGCAGAAGCCTCTCCCATGATGTAAATTTCCGCGTGAATGTCTCGATGACTAGAATTTCACACGCCGCTTTTACGCGCGAATGAAGCAAGTAAACTCAATATGGTCAAGCGGCAAACCAGATGCAGTACAGGTCTCAAACGCGGATGGTGTGAACCCACGGTAATATAGATTTAAAGGTGGAATGTTATTTTTTTTAAGTGGCATGTAGCGGCATGTAGTGGTGAGGGAATGGCTTGTTAAGACATGATGTAAGGAAAACTTGTTTCAGTAAAGGATATTATTTAAAGCGCCCGTTCTGTCTGTGATTTTGAAGCTTTGATTGTGTTTATAGTGGGCAATATAACATCTGTTCATGTTTTACGTGTAAAAAAACGCGGTATTTTTCCACACAATTTACTTATCTGTATAGCGCTGTTTTCACTGTCCTCAAAACAGGCTGATGTCTTCCTTGTTATGTGAAGTCCCTCCTTCAGAAATACGTAACGAGTTCTGATTGTGTAGTTTGTTTAGTGTGTTGTGATTCGATAGTAGCTTAGCAGAGCCGTTTGAGCCAAAGCTGGTGACTGACGTATTCATGTGGGCGGAGTTTAGTCAACAAACTGTTTTACTGACGTCATTAAACCAGGAAATAGAGGGCTGTAGTCCAAACCACCCGTTCGTTGTAGGCTTTTAAAGAGGAATTCTATTGAAGAAAATATATCGCCTGACAGTGAACTTTGAGCTTTATCATTTTACAGGCATTATTTATTCTATTATAGCAACATTACACACTAACTAGGGTTTAAAAAATGGTATCAGGAAGAACGTGACCTTTAAATAGCCATTCATGAGCACTATTTATTTATATCAAAGATTAAAAGGGACACTTCGCTCTTTTAAAATAGGCTTATTTTCCAGCTCCACTAGAGTTAAACAATTGAGGTATACCGTTTCAGCCGATCTCCGGGTCTGGCGGTGTCACGTTTAGCATAGCTTATCATAATTAATTGAATCTTATTAGACAATTAGCATCACGCACAAAAATAATCAAAGAGTTTCAATATTTTTCCTATTTAAAACTTGAGTCTTCTGTTGTTACATCGTGTACTAAGAAGGAGTAATTGTAATTTTATAGGCCAATATGGCTAGGAACTATACTTTCATTCCGGCGTAATAATCAAGGACTTTGCTTTCGTATCATGGGTGCAGCAGGCACAATGATATTACACAGCGCCTAAAATAGTCCTCTTTGTAACTTTCAATAGCTGTAACCAACCTCAATTTTGAAACTCAACAAGAAGCTACGGTAGCTGCCACAAGACAAACATGTCATTGTCTAAGACAACATATATGGATGAAACACACTCTGTAGAACAGTTTGTCCGTTTAGGGCTACTGTAGAAACATGGCGGTGACTTTCATGTAAGGAGACTCGCGGTGGATGTAGATAAAAACACCACATTCTAAGGTAATATAAACAATACAGTTCATTTTATAAGGTCTTTATACACCACTGATAATATAGTTATGTATATTATATTGCATTTCTGTCAAGTAATCCTTTGAAAAGTCCCACATTACACCTTTAAAATGGCATGAAGTTGAGCAGCAAGAATGACAAATTTTAATTTTTGGCAACGTATTTCATTTATTATTGTTAATTCAGTGACACTAGACCACTGACCTTGCAAATGTCTCAATAAATTAAAACAAAGTGCCATTGAAGTATGTGGCACCAATGTTTAAAAGCAGGATAGGGAGGGTTTCAAAAACTAAGGGGCAGCAGGAACCAGGTCATTATTGCTGGTGTCTAAGCAACGAGAGGCATGCTGGGATCTCAAACAATAGCCGGGCTCCATCCTCTGTTGGCATGTCACAACATTTGTCAAGAATAAGGACTGTAAAAGAGGGCAAATTCAGAAACAGTTGACTTCAGCTGACACATTGATTTGGCATGCAAAGTTAATACAGCACACATTTTATGCAGACACGATAATTAAAGGTATTTATGTAACTCTGCGTTAATCAAATATTCATTAATAACCGGCTCACTGTTGGCGGAGAAATTTGAACAGCCTTGAGATTTATTCCAAGGTTCATTAAGTCTCTCATAAACCTAACCACAAGAGGACAGCTGGATTAAAAACTTCACATTTATCATAGCAAATATTATTTGGTATCATGGGTTAAAACGTGACACATTGAAGAATTGCCTATTTAAGTGGTCACATGTAATAACAATCAACTCTTTCATTTATCATCATTAAGTTGAATTCTGTGCGACTGCATGCATAATTTTGGGTATTTGTCGAGAGTTTCCAATCTTTTCATTTTCATATTTCCATATAAACATTAACTATCCTGAAAAGGAGAGGTATTTAACATTTCTAAATAGTACCAATTCATTTGGGTGTACCGATACAAACACAATCTAGTCCTGCAGTTTAATTACTGCTGTACTTGCATACTAATGAATCAAATAAAATTTCAGTCCAATCCTTTAATTTGATTGGACAAGAAGTACTGGTATAAACCAAGTTACACTAACACCACATTGTCTCATTGTATTACAATGCGTGTCTGTTCCATAAAGGTTGTCAGTCTGTGTGTTGCTTTTTCTTTTATTATTAGTTTATTTTCGGCCTTATTGTCTCCACAGTGTAAATTTCTTTTTATTAACTTTTGTTTATGTTCTATAAAAGCAAAACCACACAATCAAACTGATGTATGAATATCAGCATAGCTGTGATTAGCATTATCAGTACTTTTGGTACATTTAATTTTGCCATTTCGATAATTACTGGCATCGTCTCCCTTAAGAGTTGTGTTCTCGTGAAATCCAGCTCGGTAAAAATATTGATCTGTCTTCCATCGCAGATCAATGCAGTCACACTGGAGACCCCCTGACTTCACCCACAAAAAGATTTGGTTACCCGTTTACTTGTCTGGGAAACAAGACCCCCAGCGCACCACGAAGAGTCCTTTTCTTCTCCTGTCGGAGGGCCCCCATTCCATTTCCCAGCCTTTTGTTCTACATTTTTCCTCACATATTTGGTGTGGAGGCTTTAAAATGTTACAATAGTCCCTAAACAGTTTGGCAAGAGAAGCGAAAAGCCGCGAGAGAAATAAGACATTTGCTTTTAAAATGGAAAGGGAGATGGGATGTTAAGATTTTTCTACCAAGGTTTCTTTGTTCCTCCTGCAGCCATGGTTACACAGAAAGGTCAGAACTATGTTGCCACTGGTGTGACTGTGAGGAAGAGCGCATATTGTTTTGCATGTAGTGCTTGCTGTAGACTTTGGTGTAAACTAATGTGGGTGTGAGATTATAAATTTACTGTAATGTGGTCTTCAGTATTTTAGATCGATCGATATTGGACACAAACACGTACTTAACTCTGCTTTAAAACCTACAGTAGTGGGCTGCCTACATAGGCAGCTACCTTATATGGCAGCATACTAACTGAAATAGATCCTCTTTAATGACTGATTTGGAACGCTTTACATAGGCAGTAACCCTGTGGGTCATAAAAATAGTGTTTTAAATTCAAAGCACACGGGAGACTCAACTTACTATCGATTCCCAGACTAGCAACAAAAGATAGACAACTAATTCTAATATTTATAACCAAAAATAGTACATGTTTATTGATACTGCACTGAATAATTGATATATGTCTTTTAAATAAACAAATCGCTTGCTTTGTCCCTAATTTTGGATTTTTTTCTCATAGATCCTGTCAGGGAGAGAGGGAGTTTGATAAAGGCCTTCTGTGGGTAATCGATGGGATTTTGTAAGACAAATATTCATATTTAAAATTATAATAAGTATCTTTCGGTAGCGGCTAATGCACATTCCCCAGAGAGTTTTAGCGTCTGCCATAGAGTACGATGCATAGTGATGAACACGGAGACACAGTAGAGAGACCCAAATAACACCAGTCATGAATAAGAAGTCTAAACCAAGGATTTTAAAGAAAATGGCAGAGGATTTTGATATGAGACAAGAGGATGTTGAGGTATCCCTATCTTTGCATGTAGCTAAAACAACTCAACACACGGTTCTCACGAGAGTCTATTCTCACTGGATTGTACGCTACACATAACATGCAATTACTGCTACCATGCAGGTAGTTATTATAGTTTTTAAATATGACTTTTTTTTAACAAAATCGCATTGTTTACTTTCAGAAGGCCTTTATTAACCCCCTGGAGCCGTGTGGATTACTTCTGTGAAGGATGGATAAAAGTCGTGGACCCTGTTTTCTACAGCTATAATGCTTGGAAAAGCCAGGACATTTTCTAATATAACTGAAATTGTGTTTGTCTGAAAGATAATGGGCATATGTATCTTGGATGGCTTGAGGGTAAGTAAATAATGGGGTATCGTATTTTCCGGACTATAAGTTGCACTACACAGAAAGGTGCGACTTATATGTCGAAATTAATTCATAGTGACTAACATGAACCAAGAGGAAACATTAACGTCTACAGCCGCGAGAGGGCGCTATATGCTCCTGTAGCCTACCTCTGAAAAAATTAACTGAAAACAACTAAAAATTTAAAACTGTTAACTAAAACATTAACTTAAATATTTAAATGTCTGTTCTTGGGCTTGGATTTTGATAAATAATTTTCTAAATAAAAACTTATAGTCTAGTGCGACTTGTTTTTCCTCTTCATGACGCATTTTTGACTGATGCGACTTCTAGTCCGGAAAATACTGTCATTTAAAAATAAAGGTGCTACACAATGCTATAGAAGAACAATTTTTGGCTGTGTGGTTTTATAATGAAGGTTCTTTAGATTACATTTGTACCCCAGTTGTCACTGGGGCAGTACCCATTTACTAGAACCCATATGTTCCAATCCTAATATATACCATTAGGTACAGAAATGTAAGCATTTGGTACCAATATGTACCTTTGAGTTACTAATATGAAGTCCAAGATGTCCAAAGCTGAACTTTTTGAAAGGGTATTGCTGTGACAGCTGGGGTAGATATTTTGACCATTTGTTTGGACAGTAGTTTGGACAGTGAAAGTACAATTTCTTTAAGGAAACTTAATTTTAAAAGATAATGTTATAGACAGAGACATATTTTGCTGTGGTGAATAACTCACAAGTGTGATCTATCAAAACCAGTTGGAATTTTGAACAAATGTAAAACAACTTCGGTATAATTTCACTTTTGAACATAAGTAGTGCATTGTTACTTTTGATCCTGTCAAATGGGACGAAAGTACAGTAACACACAGGTGGGTCAAAAGTAACACAACAAATTTATAGATTTATAAAATTATAGTTTCATCAAATGTTTCAAAAGCAACCCGACTTAAATTCTTGAGAATAAAGCATTTTTCAACAGTATGAACACCATGAAAATTAAATGAAATCAAATTAGAATAATGTGAATTTTCAACTTAATGCAACAGTAATAGTAGCGGGACAAAAGTGTTACTTTTATCCCAACAGGAACTCCTGACATTTAAGCCCAATTTACTTTTATTTTGAAAAACTCTGAGAAGTCAAACTTTAGGATGTGTTACAACACTAAATAACCTGTAGATTGATCAGTACTGTAACACAAGAAACAAGAAACACAGCGCTTAATAAGGGAAAAATTACCGCTTTAGCAATTTATTGAACATGATTAAAAGCAACTTTCTGGATCTACATCCGCAAAACGGTGACGAAATAACGCATTATTTGTCAGCTCTGTCTAGGGTTGCGTGCTAAAGATGCTGTCACAGTTTGGAACGAAAATATATTCAGGTCTCTGAGAAAATTGCTTTGTTTCTTTCGTCCCACGTTTCTTTCGCACCGGTTCTCCCTTTATAAAAAACAATTTTTTTAAAACCTTTGATTGAATGGCTCTTTTATGAACCAAAAAATGGTTCTTCTGTGGCAACACTGTGAAGAACATTTTGTAGCACCTTCATTTTTAGAAATGTACATTTCCTTCCTTTCCAAACAGCTTTTTGATACACTAAGACGCTGCCTCCTGAGGCAGCTCACTAGGTTTTGGAACAGAGCTGTCACTGTTGAAGATACAGACTCAAAATTAAGTTTGGAAGATCCTGGTAGAAACTTTTAAATCAAATACAGCTCAATCCAAGCTACAGTACATTTTGCCACATGGAAAAAGAACTGCATGGATTTCCTCCAGTGACACTTAATGTATGTATCTGCTACTGCAGCACCACTTTGCTTAGCATACAGCATCATGCTGGGGGGGTACACTACTCCCCAAGGCATGGTCAAATCAGCTACCGAACACAGGCCAGGGGAGGGAAGGATGTGATTCTTGCTTTACCCGTAGAGGGCATGGAGCAGGACAAGAGGAGATGGAGGACATTAACAAAGCGTGAAATTAAAGCCACCGTACAGCGGTAAGGCAGGTCCCACCTCTCTGGGACTTGTCTTGGACCTTGCTGGGGTAATAGAGCCTGCACTATTACTGTAATGATCTGTGCAGAGAGGACAGGGGGACATGGGATTGAGCTCTGAAAGGGATACTAATCATATGCCCATATGGGTGAAAGCTGAACAAGCTCTAGTGAGTCTGGGAATAACACGGACAGGTGGAATATGTAAGTGTGTCTGGGGCATTTTTTGATCCATTTTTTATTATATCGGAGCTCAACAATACGGATTGACAACATTATTGACCAAAAGGCTTATCCATTTACATAAGACAAAATTTAAAGCCCTATGTGTGATCTTGCAGTAACAGACCCAAATTAAGCAAGACAGTGCAAGAACAAATTAATTGTAAGCAGGGACTGTGTGTACCTCGAAGTAAACTTCAGCAGGAGTGGGCGGGTGTTGAATGAATCTTGCAGAAGTGGGAGGGAAAAGTTGTTAAAATGTTGTTGGAGTGAGAAATCAAAGTTGCGTTTTTACCACAGTAAAAAATAGCACTAAAATATTTGGGATGTTTATATTAAAGGCAGGGTATCTCATTTGATCCAGAAACATTTTTAGTTATGCTGGTTAAAAGTCTCCTCACATCTTGATAGCAATCACTATGTTAAGTTGTTTATATGTATTTGTAGAAATTTGTGTCATCTATGAAAGGCATAGGACCAAAAAATGTTCAACCAATCATAGATCTCAGTCTGAACGGACGTTGCCTTTTTTGTCCCTCAACGGTAAGCATAATTTGAATGCCACCGCGCAGTTTGTTCACGCAGACACCATACGTCATGAGCAAAAGAGCAAAAACCCAAGAAAAGCCAAAGAGCAAAAACCCAAATTAACTTTAGTAACTTTACTGCTTTACCAGGAGATGCAAACAGCTGCAGGTGGCAAAGGGTCTGAAAGGGTCGTTGCACTGTTTATTTTGGTAAGGTAGGTACGCGATATGTTTGTATTGAGATGGATTCAGATATTATACTTGGATGAAACATTGTGTTGCTTATGAAATTTGTGTTCGTTTACGGATTAGCGCAACGATATAGTTACTATGTCTACACAACCGAAAGTGTGCTTTAACTAATTCTGATGTAAACCAGTTGTTTATGTTGGTTATTTTGGTAATGTTATTCATTTTGTACTGCAAAGTTTTCTCACTGGTAAATGAGATGTGGACGTCTGATCTGTGCGTGTTCATGTGTTTTGAAAGAGGCGTGACTTTGGATGGCGAATTGAATGGAGGGTGGGATCGTGATTTCATTGCTAGTCAGCTACTGTTAGCATTTTTCAAAATGTGATACCCTACCTTTAACGCCGCATTCAGACAGCCAGCGATGTTATTGCTGTGTGTCGCCCGTCTCTTTCAATGAGGCGTTTCTAAATCTGCTTGTCATAAACAAATGAGTACCATGCACGTCAGTAACTGACGAGAGAAGGATGACGTGAACTCCACTGCTTCGTCATTGGTAGTCGCTCCCGAAATTCGCTCGACATTTGCATAAAGTTAAACTTTTTCGCGTCACTGGACACGGCCATACGGTCGCCAACGGTCACTTTCACTCGTGCCACCGGAAGTCGCACGGTTTCCATTGAAATGAATGAGATTGCGTCGCTCTGCTACTTGCTGATCGCTGGCTGTCTGAATGGGGGGTCAGTACATGTATATCCATGCCCACCTCCCCCCCCCCCATGGGGTTAGGAGTCACTTCTACAATGTAACTTCATGATGGTTATAAAATTACAAATCTATACTTATTATTATTGACTTTTTAATATAACACAGTTTGAAAACAATAATACACATTTAAAAATCATGTACACCTGTGCTTGCAAGTCATTAAAACACAGGTCCATTGAATAGTAAGATGTAGTGGGAATGTAGTTCGGCCCGCAACACTTCCACCCTGACCCTGGGGCATCCTTTTCATTGAGTCCTGTATCTATTTCTGGTAGCAGGTGCAGTAAACAACCATTAGTAATCTTTATAGATAAGACAAACTTAATTTGGTGCAATCGGTTTTCTCTTTATGTCTGACTCTGAGGGTTGCAGGCAAAGTGAAATTCGACAAACAAAGAAGCAATTATTCTATGCTGGCCATTTCTTTGATGCTGTAAATTAGATAGCCACAATCTCTCCTTCAAATTTCATTATTTTGTGCTAAGCCCATTTTGCATTTTCCTTTACCAAGAAATAGTACTGTAAATGGTTTAAAGTATAATTGAATTCCTCACAGACCAGCAAAATCTATAACAACATCTAAAAAGAATAAATGAGCCATTCCTCAAGACATTTAAGGATAGCGTACGCAGATCTTGTTTTAGGCCACTTATTCTAAAGTGTTTACTCATTTATTCTTATTCACTGTCAGAATTTGCATTGTGAAATCAGTTTTGTGTTTGCAATTGTGAGGCTTTGAGTGTTGAGCTATAATGAAGGTTCACTAATGACCCTGGTGTAAAGACCAACATCAGAACATCAGAAGAACAGAGCTGCTGTCAGCTCCTCTTCGCAACTGCTCACTCTCCTTTAATGGAACATCTGAGTCAATAAAAACAATCATCACGCTCATTGCCAATGAAAGCCGGGAAATCATTTTGGCTACTCTAAGAAAACCATGACTACGGTGTATGATCTATCGCTTCAGAAACACTTTGAACGCTATTCTGGTCAGGTCTGTGTTGAGGTTAGCTGCTAGAGGCCTTTAATGTTATTAGTATCTCTGTGGTTAAAGATTTTCCATATAAAAATACATAAAAAATAAATGTACATGTATACATATAGTAATAAAACATTAAATTATACAATGTAGTTGGATGGTAGCCGTTTTTCTGAGGTTTAATTGCATAGAATTTATGATGAATTCATGTATTTTTTTAAATATCATAAAAATTGGGCTCCCGGCACCATCTCACACACCCTAGTTTAAGAATCACTGGTCTACAGCAAAAAATAAACATGTCCCATGCCTGTATTTTCTTGTTTTTTTATTTTGGGGAGCTTGGGACTTTGTCGAGAGGAAAGCTTTGCCCAGTTGGTGTGTAGACTGCATTCAATAACAAGTAATAGCGCAGAGTTGAGTTGAGGGCAACCCTTAAAAAATTCCCAAGTACATATTCAGAGACTCAGAAATAGTTATAGTTTGAAAGTTTGTACATTTATGTTTAATTTAAATTATTTATTTATTTTGATATACAGAGAGCCACTGATACATGCATTGAGGCAGGATCCACATAAGTAATCTAATTTGTAAATTGTGAAAAAAAACTTTTGTTTAATTCAAATTCTAAGTTTCAGTTTTTATGTCATGAATTTTAATAGGACGGAATGAAATAGGAAGGGATGCACCCTGCCGAAAAGTGCTGTAGACACAAACACCATACACACATCATTTGATACAGCATTTTTCCATTGTGTGTTGATAAAAGGTCTTACTGAAGGCACTGTGGGGGAAACACTCATGAAGTGGAATTTTTGTTTAAAATCGTTCCAGTTCCAGCAGTAAATCCTTTCTTCTCTAATGAACCTCTCCCTAAGCTCACTCAATAAACCATCAACATGGACCTTCGTTTTGCCAATGAGGGTCAATAGCTGGACAGCGTGTCTCCAAGTATCTTCTCTTTTTCAAGACGTTAATGGAGCTCAGCCAAGACCCACAGAGCAGTCCCAGGGGTTGTTTCCAGATATCCGCAATGATACCCAATCTGGCTCCATTAGTGCTCTCTCCACCCATCAAAAACATGACTTCATGAATGCAGAATTAAAAATTAACCATCTAATATCCATTTGCTGATGGCTCCCACAAAAGAAAGTGAAAACGCAGATTCCCTCAAGGCTTTCTGGAGAAGAAATGATTCCTGCAACCCAATATATGGAGAAAAGTCTGACAGTGATAACAGGAACAGAACGGATGAAGTTTCTGAAAGCAGGCCCAACAAAACTAGTCACTTACTGTATGCAAAGGCTCTCTAGTAAAAGGCTAAAAGAGATTGTTGTACGAACAAATTATACCAAAGTGCATGTGCCAAATTAAGTTTAACCTGTTTATTATTTGTCGACCATAAAATGAAGAAATAGTCTTCATATATATACAGTTATATAGATTATGCTTTTTCTTTTTAATATACAGGTGTTGGTCAAATAATTAGAATATCAACAAAAATGTATTTCACTAATTCCATTCAAAAAGTGAAACTTGTATATTATATTTATTCATTGCACACAGATTGATATATTTCAAAATTTAATTTCTTTTAATTTTGATGATTTTATCTGACATTTAAGGAAAATCACAAGTTTAGTATCTCAGAAAATTTGAATATTGTTAAAAGGTTCAATTTTGAAGACACCCGGTGCCACACTCTATTCAGCTAATTAACTCAAAACACCTGCATTTAACCTGGTCTCTCAGTCTAGTCCTGTAAAATTATGGGGAAGACTGCTGACTTGACAGTTGTCCAAAAGACGACCATTGACACCTTGCACAAGGAGGGCAAAATTCAAAAGAGGCTGGCTGTTCACAGAGCTCAGTGTACAAGCACATTAATAGAGAGGCGAAGGGAAGGAAAAGATGTGGTAGAAAAAAGTGTACAAGCAATAGGGATAACCGCACCCTGGAGAGGATTGTGAAACAAAACCCATTTAAAAATGTGGGGTAGATTCACAAAGAGTGCACTGCAGCTGGAGTCCATGCTTCAAGAACCACTATGCACAGACGTATGCAAGACCTGGGTTTTAGCTGTCGCATTCCTTGTGTCAACCCACTCTTAAACAGACAGCGTCGAAGCGTCTCGTTTCTGGACTGCTGCTTAGTGGTCCAAAGTTATTCTCTGATGAAAGTGGAAATCAGGGTCCCAGAGTTTGGAGGAAGAGAGGAGAAGCACACAATCCATGTTGATTGAGGTCCAGTGTAAAGTTTCCACAGTTAGTGATGGTTTGGGGTTCCATGTCATCTGCTGGTGTTGCTCCACTGTGTTTTCTGAGGTCCAACGCAGTTGGCCCAGATTTCAAAAAATCAATTTATGTGTGTAATGAATGAATATGATATACAAGTTTCACTTTTTGATTGGAATTAGTAAAATAAATCAAAGTTTTCATGATATTCTAATTATATGACCAGCACCTGTATATTATATTAATACATTTTCTGGAAGAAATAACAGAAACATTTAAATGTAAATTTCGCCATATTTTTGAAATGTTACTGTGGTAAAGGCACTTGATCTTTTTAAATGGTCATTTGCTTAAAGTTATCCAATTAAAGATGATCCTCACCTCATCGCCACATCTCCCCTGAGCAAAGAAGCTGATTGAACTAACACACTCTTATATTCAAGTTTTACATTCTCCTTCTGACATCTCCAGTATGGCTTGCCTTCCTGCTGGAATATTCTAGTTTTGATTTTTCTTAACAGCACCTCTCCAAAGATACCAGCTCATCCACCTGTTCTTCATAATTTTCCAGCTCACCCCTCCTCCTAATATTCCTCACCTCCTTTTTCTTTTCTCCTAGGAAGTCCTCTCTCCAGAGACATCTTTCTGCTGTTATGTTTGAATCTCACCTAGAAATGCTCCTGTTTCTATCATATCAGATATAACTGTTGCAATGAACACACAAACAAATTACTTATTACATTAAAGCTATATGACACAGTTTGTGTCAAAACTTGATTTTGATTGGTCAATTGGTGCAATCGTACTACATGCTGCATTTTTTTAATAGTTTTACAAGATGACCACTGAACTGTAATATTGACTGTTGTCCTGGGCAACACATTCCTGCATGACTTCACTAGTTCAAGGAATCTAAGATAACTCAGTCTTATCTCACGTAACAGAATAATTTAAACTCAAATCAATATTTAATGCCATTTACTTATTTATTTGGAAAGTAGCCATTTAAGCAAGATAATAATGGGGTGGTTTCCCGGACAGAGATTATACTAGTCCTAGACTAAAATAAATGTAAGAGCTGTCCAAACTCAAAACAACTTGCACTGACATATCTTAAAATACATCAGTGCCCTTTGTTTTGCCTCAAAATGCACATAAGTAATGTTTTTAGTAAGGTATGTTTCTTAAAACTAGTTATATTTCCCAATTAAACTCAGGTCTAGTCCTGGCTTAAGCTAATCCCTGTCCGGGAAACCGCCCCATTGAGTCAGATGGTCATTATCATAAATAAAGGGATGACCCACAAAAGTCAATCATATCATTAATAATTGAAAACAAAAGCTAAAAAAAATTCCATTCTCCCTAACAGAACTATATATATATATACAAATATACAGTATAGCAACACTTAGCCTAAAGTTATCCTCATACACAGGTCTTTGTCATTGTTACAGCAAACAAACTTTTCATTCTTTAAGGGTCCCAAACTATGATGAGATAAAGCAATCGTCCAACAAATGAACGGCTTTCAAGAGAAAATCCAACTAGATTGAATTGATTAATATTTCACATTTCAAAATGACCATAATGCCAAGGTGTGACAGCTCTTACCCCCCAAGAGGATTCTGCTTTCAATTTTATAGTCAAAAAACGGTTATAGTTTCAATCCTTGATTCTGATTGGTCAATAGCTGTGCTTTATTCACAATAAAACACGGCTATGAATGCTTCACGTAAGCAATAAAGTATTCGAGGCAAGTGCTGTATAAGTAGCGGCTGAAGGGCGTTGTTAGGCACGATGCGAAGCGGAGTGGCCATGATTGTTACACTGCAAACTTCAGCAGATGATAAGATATTCTGGAGGCTACATAATATATTTCAGGACATATTTTTGAAATCAATTTTTAACACAATAAACACAATAAAACACTAAGAAAGTTCTCTGCTTTAGTAAAAAAAAAAAAGTATGGATTCATGACTACTTCAGGCGTGAATCTATTATTTACTGACTTCTTAGAAATGTAAAACTTGAATTAAGAAAAACTACAAATAAAAATTATTTTCTACACTACCTATCTGAGAGAAATGACTTTAAGATTGTCAGGAATAATATAAAGACAGATGTTATTTGTGTCTGCATATCAAGTAGTGTGAAATTGATCGTCCTATGATGTAATAGAAACTTGTATTCGAGACACCTCCACAGTCTGGGTTTGACAGCTAATTGATTTCTAAGTATTTATTACAATGTCATTAAATATTTTAAAATGCATTCGCTCCTACATTTAACTCATGTGCAGTATCATAACCCTTAGGTTAACCATCTTTAAACGCCTTTTAATGTTAAAAATTACAATACATTTGTTTTTTAGTGTAAACCTTGACAACGAGAATAAATCTAATCGAGCATCTTTACATGATATTTAATGTCAAAGTTAGAATAAATGAGTAACCCCACTTGAGAACTGGAGAATAAATATAATCGATTGGCGAAATCCCGAATGCCCACGAATGTTTCCGAACATCCGAGCAAGCAACCTGTAAGGCAGTCAGGGAGGGAGAGCGGGATTGAGGGGACGGCAGGCTGAGCAGTAGACAGTCACCCACAGCTTTGGAGCAGAAGAAGTACGTGAGGCAGAAACTCGGGATTCGCAACAATACAAGCTTTCCCACTCTGTCGTAGTTATAGCAACGGGATTATAACGGCCGCGTGGCACATTAGCAGGAGAAGAGTCGTTACTCTGTGGAATCAAATAATTTCCCTGTACGTTTTAAAAGTGGATTTGTGCTTGGCCAGCTGAACCGGGTGAGACGAGCGTTTGCCGTGCACGGAAAGAAATGCAAACCGCGGCGGAACGGAGAGACGGTGAGTTTAATACATTTTCCCCATTCATTCGCTCCTGTTGTCTGACAGGAAGAAGTA